>NC_085983.1:0-673571 GCF_910591565.1 Cydia splendana | reverse complement strand
ATCCAATAAACGATGAGTCGTAGCTCCATTGAGTAGTAACGGAATCGGAGGTCTACTACAGGTGGTGACATCTTTACAGGCCTATACGTTACGCATGTGTGCGTGTTTGCTTAGCTAAGTCAAAATATATACTCTTTGAACAATTACAACGGGTTAGGAAATTTCGACAGTTGTTGTAATGTATTGGTGGCTGTGTGATATTAAGGCATCAGTGAAAATTGCGTCGCCTATGAGTGACCGATCTTCGGTTCTAACCTGAACCATCCTCAACTTTTTGTATTTTTTTTTCGAAAATATCTATAAAAATATTATTATTGCTTATCTTATTGTAATATAAAAATAAATCGTAAAATAAAATTTTAAAATAAATCTTGTCTGTTTCATACGCAAATAAATTAAAATTATTGAAATATGTGTATTAATAAAATAATTACTTATGATATTTTAATATTACGAAAAGTTTTATTCGTAAGTATTTATTCATACCTATTTGTTGTATCTTCTAGGACTCTAGGTCACATTATAATTATTTAAGTACCACTAAAAAAAGATCCCTACTTACAAAAACTCACACGGTTCGGGGTTCGAACCCGCGACCATAGGTTTGAAAGCCGCACGCCAGTACAATTTCACATACCTAATTTATAATGAATAATGACAGGATACTGTGGAAAAAGTGAAATATGTAATACACTGTACTCTGTTACTATCATTATACAGTTTGTTTTAGCTTGACTAGGAGGAATGAGAAAAACGTGCCGAGCGAGAGGCTTAAATCTATCTGTCCCTTTCTTAAAGTTGCCAATTAAAGAAATGATGATTGGTTTATGACATTTGTTTTGAAATTCATTGTTTCAACATAATTTGTCGGTATTTTTGGCATACATTTAATTACTTTGACAAATTTTGCTTTTTAGTATGTTGCGATGACTCAAAACGTGTCGCCTGGGTTACCAGCGATTTTTATAATAAAACTTTATTGAGTCGAAAGAAATGGTTGTCTACTATACTGGGTGGAAAAAAATAATAGGCTCTGGAGGGAAAGTGCCTTAAAACCTTAAGTTGGCTCATTTTACTTAAATTAAAAACTTATACCTAAACACACTCGATCAATTAATAAATTAACTCTCAAATTAAACATTCTTTTATTTTTTTTAAGAAACATCTATAGTTGGTCAAGCAGATCTTGTCAGTAGAAAAAGGCGGCAAAGGATGATGTTTCGCTCCCATACAAGTTTGGCCCAACACTCGCTAAAACATGGGAGGAATATTATCAGGCTCTAAACATGAAATGGAAGTCCCGACAGTAATTAGAAATTCACGGACACTTCACAGAACATTATAAAAGCGGGATTTCTCTACGATTTTGAGGTTAGAAATTCTGCCGTAATGGGTATCAATAAGGTATCATCGTACGGATATGTTAAATATTATTATGCCTTATTACAAGGAAATAAGGTGCCGTAAATAGTGTAAACATATCCATGATATTAGGCATTTAAAGGCTGTCAAGGAACAAAAATCGAATGAGTTGATATTACGTTAATAGATTTTTTTAAATACCTATGATAATACATACATTAAATACGCGTTCCATAAATTAATAAGCCATAACATGCGAACCGGAATAGAGTATAACAGTTAGAGCTATTTTATAGTAAAAATTGTTATAGCATCAAATGTAAAACCAATCACTTAAGTAATAGTTATTTGTTTTACAAGGGGGCAAAGTTGTTGTTTAACCGCTCGTGCTAATATTGATACCCGAGCAAACGAAAGATCCCAAAGTTGAACCACGAGCGTAGCGAGTGGTTCAAAAATGGAATCTTGAGCGTTGCGAGGGTTTCAAAGCACGAGAGTTAAACAAAATTTGCCTCCGAGTGAAACACAACATTTTTCACCACACCAACCCGAAGCAAATATTTAATGTAAAATATCAAACAAAATCAAACCAAATAAATCCAAATAAATGTTTTTAAATATTTATCATCCAAAATCATCATTTAAAAGTCAATTCTACCAGCAAACATAAGAAAACAACTCAAAATTTGCATTTGATTACTTTGCCTCACATGTGAATAAAATGCAACTTTGCTATCAGTTTTTGAAGTGCAAAGTAAGCCTTTCCGAGCTGGTGTGGTGAAAACATATTTACTTCAGTTCCAGAGAGAGAAGGGAATATAGTAACCATCACAGGATTGTTATAATAAATTCAATAACTTTTCCAAAAAAGAAAGTTTGTTTATGTTTGCCTAAAAGGCAGTTAATAATACACTTAAATTATTTCAAATAAATTAGGATTCTTAAGTTGTAGGTTTTTATCATATACGCAATTTATAAATAAGTTAGATATACATTTTCCCTTTACTTTTAGTTTAAGTATTTTAATGTATTTTTAAGTCTATATAGTATAAATATTCGTGTTTTAGTTTAGTTACTTTAAACCTATTTTTGTGTTATTCATACCCTGATATCAAATAACGTTTTATAAAAAAAACAATAATCAATTTTAAAGAAGAAATAAACGACTCCAATGGGGAAAGCCGGTGAAAGTTAATTGTAAATTGGTGCTCATCTAGATTTCATACCATCAAATAAATATGTAATAATTAATATGAAAACACAATCCATAGCGACTCTATTCGTTCTATATTCGTTCGCTATTCACACACTATTCACTTTTGACGTAAGTCATTTGGGCATGTTACAATTAAAGTCATTGGAAAAAAAAGTTTTTACTGTATCGCAGTTCTGTTTGCAATTTTGATACTTAGTGCTTAAAACAGTATGTCGTTAGTGGTATGAATGTTTTTCTTTGAAGAACATTATAAGTAAGCGTTATTAGCATCAACCATCAGGAACATCGTAGAAATGTATTCTGCTGCCATACATTTTTGTTTAGCTCTAGACGTCCATTTATAAACTGTCATTGATTCTATGTAATGGCGCAGGATGTGTTGATTTGGTTTAATTACTCTTTTACTTATTTTTGTTACTAAGAAGTGTCCGTTGGAATCTAATATATGTATGAGATTGTAAGAAATATGATTAAATTTATCATATATATGTCGGCGGCCGATCGTAAGATCAGGCATATCGTGAAATTCCTAGGCATATCGTGAAACGTGAAAATCTTTGACTCGTTCCCTGAGTCGACGGAGCCCCGCGGGCTCCTATTTCTGGGCAGTTTGCCCTTCGGGCATCTGAAGCAACCTAACGAACCTATCCTACCTATGTATTGGTTTAATGTGACTATCGTCAAAACATTACACAGGAACATTACGATCTGCCTGATCTTACGATCGGCCTACGACATATGTATGCTTATCGAATGGTAGGCTAAATTCGGCGTGATCCTTTGAAAAATGTAGGCGCGAATAGAAGGATATCGTCTCATAGACGAAAGTATTTAACTATCTATCGGTGTATATACCTATGTACTTAGAAGTCTAAAAGATCGTTTATAATAATAATAATAATAGTTATTTGTTTTACAAGGGGGCAAAGTTGTTGTTTAACCGCTCGTGCTAATATTGATACCCGAGCAAACGAAAGATCCCAAAGATCCCTTTCAACAAGCCCTCGAGCTTGGTTCTCTCCCACCTTCCTTAACAACTGGTGTCACCTTCCTGCTCTATAAGTCCGGTAGTACCACGGAAGCGAAGAACTACAGACCCATCACATGCTTGCCTACACTCTACAAGCTCCTTACATCCATTTTGAGAGCAAAAATCAACGCGCACATTGTCGCAAACAATATTCTGGCTTCCGCTCAAAATGGATGTAGGGTTGGGTCCCGTGGTACTAAAGAGCTCCTCCTCATAGACATGACCATCTGCCAACAAATCCGGCGGAACAAGGGTGCCCTCTCGGCCGCTTGGATTGACTACAAGAAGGCCTATGATTCGGTGCCTCATTCATGGTTGGGGAGGGTCTTAGAGCTGTATAAAGTTGATGCAGCTTTGAGAGCCTTCCTAAGCGCGTGTATGAGACAGTGGACCACAGTCCTTCGTCAACCAGGAGGCCGGGATGACCGCCCTGGCCCGCAGGATTTTATAAGGATTGAGCGAGGAATCTTTCAGGGCGACAGTCTGAGTCCCCTGTGGTTCTGCCTAGCTTTGAATCCCCTCAGCACCCTGCTGAAGGATTTGGGACTAGGTTGTCGGCTTCGGAGAGAGGGTGAAGTCATTTCTCACCTTCTGTACATGGATGACCTCAAATTATTTGCACCAAATAGCCAAGACTTGTTGGAGCTACTGAAAACCACCGAAGTCTTCAGTAGTGCCATCCACATGGAGTTTGGTGTCGATAAATGTGCGGTTATGCATGTACAGCGGGGGAGGGTTGTAAATTCAACAAATTTACAACTTTCTGAGACAATGTCTTTCAGATCTATCTCTGAATCAGAAACCTATAAATACCTTGGTATGTCACAGTCGTTGGGTATTGAGGACGAGGGTATTAGACGGTCGGTGAAGGAGCGCTTTTTCAGTCGGCTCACAAAAGTCCTTAACAGTCTTTTGTCAGGAGGCAACAAAGTGCGCGCCTTCAACGCCTGGGTAATGCCCCTAGTCACATACTCCTTTGGCATACTAAGGTGGACTCAGACCGAGCTGGACGCCCTGGATCGGAGGGTCCGATCACTGCTCACCGCACATCGCATGTTACACCCACGCTCGTCAGTTATGAGATTGTACATCCCACGGAAGTGTGGAGGCCGAGGCTTCCTAAACGCCAAGGATCTCCACAACCACGAGGTGTACAATCTCAGGAACTATTTCCTTAACAACGAGTGTGGGATGCATCGTGATGTGGTGGCAGTAGATAGGAACCTCACGCCGCTTTCCTTGGCAAACGAGAACTGGCGCAAACCTGTGGTACTAAGTACTGCGGATCGCAAGGCGGCATGGGAGAGTAAGGTGCTACACGGGCGGTTCTACAAGGCCCTCACGGGACCCGATGTGGACCTGCTCGCGTCGGTGAACTGGTTACGATTCGGGGACCTCTTCGGAGAAACCGAGGGTTTTGCCTGTGCAATTGCGGACGAAGTGATGATGACGAACAACTATCGGAAATATATCCTGAAGGACGGTACGGTCGACATCTGTCGGGCATGCCGCCGTCCCGGAGAGTCACTCAGGCATATCATTTCCGGTTGCTCTCATCTTGCTAACGGCGAGTACTTGCACAGACATAATCTCGTAGCCAGGATTATTCACCAGCAACTTGCTCTTCTATATGACCTTGTGGACCGCGAAGTACCGTACTACAAGTACTTACCTGCGCCTGTTCTCGAGAATGGTCGTGCCACGCTCTATTGGGATCGATCTATCATCACTGACAGGACTATTGTAGCCAATAAGCCTGATATTGTGATAATAGATCGATCGCAACGTCGGGCCGTGCTCGTTGACATCACCATCCCCCATGATGAGAATCTCGTGAAGGCCGAGAAGGACAAGTCCAGTAAGTACCTAGACTTGGCTCACGAGATAACCGCCATGTGGGATGTTGATTCGACGATCATTGTCCCGATAGTCGTTTCAGTGAACGGTCTAATAGCGAAGAGTCTCGACCAACACCTTGAGAGACTCTCGCTAGGTGGTTGGATCAAGGGTCAGATGCAGAAGGCGGTGATCTTGGACACGGCGCGTATAGTCCGCCGGTTCCTCTCTCTGCAGCCCTGACCACCGGTAGCTTGGGCCTTGCCCCGCTGCTGGCGGCACCCTAGGTTAGGTTTTTTATAATGTGTTTATATTAATTGTTATTGTTTAGTAAGTGTTTTTATATTTTACTTTTATATTCATATTATAAAATAACCTAACTTAAGATGAGAAATAAATAAAGATAATAATAATAATGAGTTGGTGGCAAATAAGCATACGGACCTCCTGATGGTAAGCTTTCGCCGTAGCCTATGGACGCCCGCAACCCCAGGGTTGTAGCAATCGCGTTACCGACATACCTTTCTTGAAGAACCCCACACCCACACTGATGGAGCTCCAGGAGAAAACCTCGGCAGGGAGCGTCCGCGGGAGGGGCCTCACACTGCGCGATAATGTGAGGATGAACACCCTACCGACGGCGAGCGGTACGGTGATAGAAAGCGGCCGTTGGCATCATGTCAAACAATTTTTCAAAGCACAGCCCATCATTGTACAAGCGGTAGAACACACATATGGAGATACGATATATTTATACTACGTACATGAATAAAATGTAATTCCATATCAATAAGGTTGTAATTTGCATTTAGTGACCGTAAATCCCAAGTAAATCTATTTTCATCATATTTTAATATTTTACCAAAAAAAATCTTCTCTCTTTTCTTGTGTTATTTTCTTATTATCAATACTCTTATAATACTTACAATTAACTATGCTGTTAGCATCTTCCAAAAATCAACAATAAAAACTGGCTACGTAGTCTTAAGTTTATTACAACAATATATGTAATTATTTTATTATTTGCCATTAGTAACAACGCCATCTATTTCTTTTCTGTCCGAATTTAAGTTCCTGGCGGACCGCGTTACGCGTTATGGTAGTTAACTGTTTTGAAGTTAGATGGAGTTCAAGTGCACCGCGAAGCGCTTCCATGTGTGCGTGCTAGCGGGGGGGACGAAGCTAGCGGGTGTGGCTTACGAAACGCTATTCGCGGCTTTGGTAGGGCCTTAAGACCAGTGTAACATGTTGTATAACGCGGATATTAAACGTGATCGTTTTAACAATTTTTTTCTCTATATACTGTTTCTATTTAAATGAATGCAAATCAGAATAATTTAGATATAATTTGACCAAATATACACGGCGGTAATATATATATGGTGTTGCATGTAACACGAGCAAATAATTAAAACATATATTATACTACTGCAATACATTGCGTCTTAGAATAAACTTTAAAATGTAATAATAATCAAAACATAAGTTATTTTCAAAAATGGCTGAACAAATGTTGGTCAGGTTGAGGAGTACAGTCTACTGTTTCATTTATTGCTCCTGTTACAGTAAACACCCGGTATATGATTATAAATGAGATTTGGCCTGTGCCCAGCAGTGTGGCAGTGTGATAGGCTGCATTATTAAAATTCTAAATTAGTGTCATTTGTGTTCTCTCTATTTTATATTTATTATTTCCCAGGTACACACCGGTGAGAAACCATACGTTTGCCAAATCTGCAGCAAGGCGTTCACTCAATCTGGCTCCCTACAAACTCACGTGAAATACGTCCATATGAAACTAAAACCTCCTCCCCGACGCCGCCGACAAGAACTCTATAAGCCGCCGAGCTGAACTCCAGAAGAGCCGAAGCTTTAACTAACTGGGTTCAGTGAAATAAAAAACGGCACTACTTCAAAAAAATCTCGTATCTCACACTCAAAGTTTAAAGGCAGTAACTCTGTATGCGTCCCGTACATAGATACCACATTTATCTTTTGATTGACAGAACAAGATACCAGTTTTTTTCGAAATAGTGTCGAAATAGCCCATTTTCTCTTGCCTTGAAAACGTTTAGATTCTATTTGACATGTACAATAGAAAAAAGAAATTGATAGGAACTATGGAAAAGATCTAACATAAGATGTAATATTAATTTTAAAATACTAATGCTTCCATATTGGAAATGCTGTCTACCACTTAGAATAAGGTGTGAAAGTATGTAGAATATTTGCTGTTAATGTAGTATTTTAAGTATTTATGATTATGTTTAGCCCTGCCTATGGGCAGTATGGGAGGCGCGAATATATACAAATAAGCATAGTAACCGTCATTGGACTAAATTAATGTTTTTTTTACTGACCGGATAACCAATCACATGTACAGATAAAGTGCATAATTATTTTCCATCGTATTTTCTCGGAAACATTCGTATTTGTCATGCTAGTTCAGTCAATGTCAGTACTTTTTGTACCGAGACTGACTGAAATAGCATGACACGTTCGTAAGTTTCCGTGAAAATACGATGGAAAATAATTATGCGCTACAACTGTATACACATACATCGGCTAACCTGAAATAAATGTAGCTTTTTGTTTTTTTTTTCATACTGTAGGTCTGATCTGCTTTATATGATGATTTTTTTGGCAGGCCGCGATATGTATTTAGTAAAATTTGTATGATATATTGAAGTAATATTTTTATATTAGAACGAGCAGACTGAGTCGATTAACTTCAAACTCAGGTAAATCTATCTGTCAGATTATGCGATTTTGGTATTATGAAAAGGTAATAGGGTAGATATTTGCTGAGAGGGTCGAATGGATTTACCCGAGTTTGAAGTTAAGCGACACATGTAGGTATATAATTTTTGGAGAAAAATATAAACTTGAATTCGGGGGAAAGAAATATCGAAAAAAATCTACAAAGTCAGTTCTACTAATAAAATTAGACTTCCATGTTCTATAGTATAATGTATTTTTAGTGAAAGATTGACCGTGTAAATATAAGTTATTGAAATCAACACTTTTTATAATTTTTACGCCTTAGCGAATACCTAGTGGGAGCATTTACAATAAAACATTTTCATAGTCATTTTCCGCCCTGAGGGAAAAACACCCAGTCCCAGCTGCCACCTCGAGCCTTCCAGATCCCCCCGCTACCGACGATCCCACAATTATCGTGTCAGAGGACGCAGTTCAGTCGGCAATATGGTCATTTCCCAACGGATCTGCCGGCGGGATGGACGGGCTATCTCCCCAGCACCTTAAGGACCTAATCAATACACCATTAGGTGACACGAGTTCTGCCCTGGTAAAAGAAATAACAGGACTTATCAATCTAATGCTTGCAGGACTCGTGCACACCGAGATAGCCCCACAGAGGACGCAGTTCAGTCGGCAATATGGTCATTTCCCAACGGATCTGCCGGCGGGATGGACGGGCTATCTCCCCAGCACCTTAAGGACCTAATCAATACACCATTAGGTGACACGAGTTCTGCCCTGGTAAAAGAAATAACAGGACTTATCAATCTAATGCTTGCAGGACTCGTGCACACCGAGATAGCCCCACTTTTGTACGGCGCCAACCTAGTAGCTCTCGCAAAAAAGGATGGCGGTATTCGTCCGATTGCTGTGGGATGCACGTACAGACGTTTGGCCTCAAAGCTGTGTTGTAAGAAATTTAATGATAAACTTACACATCTCTTTAAGCCTAAGCAGCTAGGTTTTGGTGTAAAAGGGGGATGTGAGGCGGCAGTGCACGCTGCACGCACGTTTTTAAGTGGTCCGGATTTCGAAATTTTTGTGAAAATAGATGTAAAAAATGCTTTTAATTCGATCGATCGCGGTGCTCTGCTAGCAGCGGTGAAAAGACCTCTACAAATACATTTGGCAATGTTACGGAGCACCGTCAAAATTGCTATTTGGAGATAACATTATTTCATCGAGCATGGGCTGCCAACAAGGGGACCCGCTTGGGCCAGCCATCTTTAGTCTAGTCATCCACCCCATTATATCAGGTTTAAAGTCCAAATTCAACATATGGTATTTAGACGACGGATCCCTTGGAGGAGACGCTGCAACTGTTTTAAATGATTTAATATGTATCGAAGAAAAGTTCTCTGAAATCGGACTCTCACTAAATTATACCAAATGCGAATTTTTTTTCCCTGAACACCTTCCTTCGGACATAAAAAACGACTATTTGACTAATTTTAACGAAGTTTTACCAAATATTTCAGTTCAATCAAAATCATCCCTCACTCTTTTGGGCTCACCGATCTTTGGCGAAGCTATCGCACCTGTTATTAACTGTAAACTTAATCTTTTTAACAGTACATCAGAGTTACTTTTCAAAATAAACCCGCATATAGCTCTCTTCATCATCCGTTTCTGTCTATTCACCCCAAAATTCATGTATTTGCTACGCAGCTGCCCAATCTGGAAGTTTCCCTCTATTCTTTCTTCCATTGATACCTCCCTTCAGGCCACGCTATCCAAAATTTTAAATATACAGTTTGATACTAGGTCGTGGACCCAGGCGGTTCTCCCAATTAGGTTTGGGGGGCTCGGAGTTCGCACTTCGGCCAGCTCGGCTTTACCTGCTTTTCTGTCTTCCGTGTACGGCTCGCTGTCTCTCATCGGTGTCATTCTAAACCTTCCACAGATACTCGATGATGAGGTAGCGAGCCTCAGGGAGGCCAGAGAGGCATGGTGTCAGTCATGCCCGAGTGCGGACATCCCAGACGCCAGGCACATTCAACGGGCTTGGGACTCCCCTCGCCTAGAGGCAGTCCATGCCACACTTATAGACAACAGCCCGGACGACTTTGAACACGCTCGAATTCTGGCAGTTTCGGCCCCCGAGTCGGGGCACTGGTTACAGACTCCCTTCCAAGGCAATAGGCGCGGTTCTGGACCCAAGTAGCCTAAGAATAGCAATAGGCTTGAGGCTTGGGTCCAGAATATGTGTTTCCCACACATGTGCCTGCGGCAAAAGCGTGGACCAGCTGGGCCGGCATGGCCTCTCTTGCGCAAAAAGCGCCGGCCGCATGTATCGCCACGGCACTATCAACGATTTGGTCCGTCGCTCGCTTGCCACCGTCTCTGTGCCTGCAGTTTTAGAACCAGTGGGCATGGCTAGAGATGACGGCAAGCGTCCCGACGGAGCAACGTTAGTGCCGTGGAAATTAGGAAGAGCCCTGGTGTGGGACGCGACGTGCGTTGACACCCTTGCACAGTCCCACATCGGGGCGACTCGCATCCAGGCTGGCGCTGCGGCTGACCAGGCCCAGATTCTCAAGCGCCGCAAATACTCGACCTTAGTCAACGACTATGAGTTTGCGGCGCTCGCAGTTGAGACTCTGGGACCTTGGTCATCCGACATGAAGGCATTCATGAAGGCTTTGTCGGCGCGGCTGGTCGACTCACAGGGGACCGTAGGGCTGGCGCGTACCTCTCTCAGCGTATCGCCCTAGCGGTAGAGAGAGGTAACGCCGCCAGTGTAATGGGGTCCATGCCGCAGGCCGAACTTTTAGACGGGGCATTTCTCTTATGATTGGGTCCTTTGTAGGTTTTTTATACTGTATTTATAGGTAGTTTAAATTAGTACTAATTTATTTATTTAATTTTTAATTCTAGTAATATCTAGTTTAGTTTAAGTTAATTTTAATGTAATTTATTAATTTGAGAAAATTTAGTATAGCGAATTTATAATGTATTATTGTATCCATTAACTTAAATCATGGTACGGTTAATAATCAATAACATATATTTCGGATTCCAGGATTGAACTACTATTACTAACATATTATTGCGCCATGAGTTGATGTTGTTTCGACAACAAACCATGGAAGCGGAGCGTAAGTCTCACGACCTAAATAAACGCTTAAGCGCCATAAATTGTGCGGCGCTTGCGACGTTTTGGTCGCGTGGTACAAGTTGTGATTGCGACACTTTCTTCGTTTGGTATGGCGCCATTCATTTATTGCGTAAGACGATTTAGGGGGGAGAGTAGAGATAATACGTCTGTACCAACACAGCTGCTAGAACGCCGCGTTAAGAACGCCCAGTTGAATCCAGAAACAAAAAAAAATTTTTTTAAATGTTTTTTTTTTCATTTTTTACGTCTATACTAACACCCTGTTAGGTCTAATTATAGCTAGACCGTAAGCGGTAGCAGATTGTGAGAAAACAGCTCATCAGGTTGAGACATGTTTACACATGTTTCCTGTATTATCAGGGGTTATTGTTGGGAAAAGTAAACAATCGATTGTACAATAAATCATATTTATTTCTAAAATGCTAATGGGATAATTAATTATTACTTAAACTATAATGCCCCCAAGGTAGAGTGTCTACGCGATTGGGTGTTATAAATCTTTTATCGTCTAGACCACTCAATATTTTTTTCTTTACTGTTCTAGTATATACGTTGTAGAATCTGCGGAGCACTGTTTGAATATCATAAAACCTAATTTTTCTATCAAAGTTATTACGCTTAACATCAGAAGCCTTCAACACAATTTTGATCAGTTTCTTGTAACATTCAACCGACTAAAGATAGTTTTTGACGTTGTTGTCCTAACAGAATGCTGGCTGAAGGAGGGCTCGGTTATAGGACAGCTCGATGGTTACTCCTCCTACCGCACTGTAAGATCTCACAATCAAGCTAGCGGATTAGTCGCTTATGTAAGGAAAAATTTAAATGCCACAGTCACCGAACCAGTTATACAGAATGCAGACAGTCTTTTTATACATGTTCCGGAACGCTTTTCTTTGCTGGGCTTATACCGTTCCCCCTCTTTTGTAAATCCTATCCCATTCATTAACTCATTAGATTCTTTCATAAATAATTACTCTCTAAATCAAAACTGCTTTATAGTTACGGGTGATATTAACATTAACATCAACTCTCCCTGTTCTGACACCCATGCATCCGAGTATTTATGTGTTTTGGCTAGTCTGGGGTTTATGCCTGCAATTGATAAACCTACGAGGAACAATAGCTGTTTGGATCACTTCTTTGTAAGGTCAGTGAGGAATTTTGCGTCAGTGGTCTGTGTCTCTGACATTACAGACCATGACCTAGTTATGATCGGTATCTCAATCCCCAATAAGGTTAATATTACAAAGCCATCCAAAACTGTGATCAGCCAGGATTTTGAAGCCATCGGAGCGGCGCTTAAAGAAGAAAACTGGCACACAGTCACTAGTAAAACATCAGCTAATGAAGCCGCAGAAGCCTTTTACTCCATATTGTCTAACCTAATTTCAAAACATTCTTCATGCAGATCAGTTAGTAATTCAAAATTTATTATAAAACCCTGGATGACTCCAGGCTTGATTAAATGCTCTAGAGTTAAGGACAAACTACATATCAATCACAGGAAACACCCCCATAATGAAATAGCCAAAATAACTTATACTAGATATAGAAATTTTTATATAAGCATTTTACGAAAAACCAAGGATGATTATGACCGGAAACAACTTTTGGATAATAAAAAACACCCGAGGAAACTTTGGAGAATTATTAGAGACATATCTCACCTAAATCGGGATAGGCATACACCCCATGAACTAGCCACCATCAAGCCTAATTTTTCTGACTCCCTAAATTACACCAATGAATTCTTCTCCTCAGTGGGCAAAAACCTAGCAAATGTTATACTCTCTGAAAAAAACAAGAGTGAGGCCACACTTGCGACTGAAATAGCCTTAACAAACTCCCCTCTTCGATCAATGTTCTTAAATCCTACCGACGATACTGAAGTAGAAAAATTAATCATGTCCTTAAACCCTGATTGCGCGTCCGGCATTGATAAACTAAACACTCGTATTTTAAAAATCCTAAAAAACTATATCGTCAAACCACTTGTACATATTTTTAACCTCAGCATTTCATCGGGTTCTTTTCCGGAGTGCTGGAAAGTAGCTGCAGTAGTTCCCGTTCATAAAGGAGGTGACAAGAGCCTCCCCGGGAATTATCGCCCTATTTCTCTTCTCAGCAGTCTGTCTAAAATACTGAAAAAGATTATTAATAATCAACTAATCAACTTCCTTGAATCAGAACACCTACTCTCTCAAAGACAATATGGCTTTCGGAAAAAGAGATCTTCTGAACAAGCCGCCACCTTACTGGTTAACCTTGTCTCGTCCTATCTTGACAGAGGAGAATCCTGCGTGGGAATCTTCCTAGATCTGGCCAAGGCGTTTGACACTGTCTCAATCCCGATTTTGCTAAGGAAGCTTGAACTGTTAGGCATTCGCGGTATCGCATGGAACTGGTTCCAAAGCTACCTTACAAACCGGAAGCAGTGTGTAAGACTCGGCACTTTAGTCAGTGATTCAGCCCCGATAACCTTCGGTGTGCCACAGGGAAGCGTCCTCGGTCCCACTCTATTTCTGATCTACCTCAATGACTTAATCTCTCTACCCGTCAGTCAGGCAGAAATTATCTGCTACGCAGACGACACTGCTCTGCTGTTTCACGATGCCTCCTGGGCTCGTTGCTTCGCGGTAGCAGAGACAGGTTTGACTGTGATTGCCAAGTGGCTCGCTGACAACCTGCTTTCACTTAATATTTCAAAAACAAAATACTTATGTTTTCATAAAACGGCCTCTTCTGCCCCCAGCTCGCGACCAGATCTCAAGCTTTCTTGTGGCAGTGCAGAGGATGACCCAGCTATTCACTCGAGTAGAGTTTTCGATGTGGTTAGTAATTGTACCACCGTAAAGTACCTGGGCATTACGCTTGATGAAAATCTTAATTTCAAAAAGCACATCGAATTGTTGTCTGCTAGAGTCCGAAAGGTTGTATTCATTATGAAGCTGCTACGAAATTCTGCTACGAGGGAGTTGCTTAAGCTTGTATACACTTCGATTTGTGAATCCATCCTATCATACTGCATTGGTGTGTGGGGTGGCTCCACTAGCTCTGCACTACTGCCTCTCGAAAGGACCCAAAGGTTTGTGCTCAAGGTCATGCTCGGGAAACCCGGGTTGTTTCCGACTGTTTCCCTTTATAAAGACGCGGATGTTCTTAGTGTCAGGCAATTATTAATCCTACGAGTTGCAACTCAACGTGCTGTTCCTCACCCTGCATAACAATGAAGTGGCTCTTTTGCGCATAATGGCAGCAAAACTATCCACGTGCGCCTCCGCAAACATTGTTGACGCGCTGCAGTAGCGAGGGAGCCCCATCAGCACCCTAAACGCATTATTATACTGTACGCGCAGGGCACTGTACTGTTTTTGCGTGTAGTTCACCCACAGGCTGCTGGTGTAAAAAGATGTACAAAAAGCTCGGAACAACGTAATCTTTACTGCCGGTGAGCTACACGCAAACCTGCGGGCAATCATGTTCGCCCTCACAGCCAGTGCCCTGCGCTCCCTTCCCACATGTCCCAGGTATTTAAAATTGTCTACCAACTTAAACGGGTTGTTGTTTAGCTGTAATACTGGGACTGTTGATGGACATTTACCTCCACTCCAAACACCATCATTTCGCTCTTTACAGAGTTGTATTTAAGACCGTGTGCGGCAGCGTATCGCTCGCAGACCGTTATAAGCCTCGCGAGACCACAGGGTGACGCGCTCAACAGCACCATGTCGTCCGCGTAGCTAATGTTGTTAATGCAAACGCCTTGCACATGGCACCCGACATGTGTGCTGCTGAGCTCGGCAATAAGTCCATTAACACATTCGACACCGCGTACCCGACTCTCGGGCACTCGTAAACTTTACTCAGATGCCGGCATACCCGCTAGTCGGGCAAGAGCTATAAACCTACACGCGACGCCGAAGTGCCCGACAGGCGGGCAAGCATTGCATCTTCACTACCTCAGGGCTGCCACTGCCACTAACAGAAAAAATTGTAAGTCTTCTGATTATTATGTGGTCGATTACAAAATAAAAATTCTTATTAGTTGGTTACGTGAAATTGCATACACGGGTATGTATCAATAGGAGTTAGAATTAGGAGAAGAACAAAACGGGGAGCCTAAACAGATGAGACAGCAGATTTAATTTTATCCACATACTTATACGAAAGTTACTTGGCACAGCCCTGAGCGTCCGCCGCTTGCCCGACTAGCGGGTTCGCGGCGTGCGGCATTGAGTTGCACGTCGTTGCCCGACTAGCGAGTACTGTCGGTTTCTGGGGTATTGTTTGAAATTTTGCCTGGTTGCGAAAGTGTTAACGTATAGATTGAAGAGCTTCGGGGAGGTTAGCCCTCCCTGCCTTACCCCGCACTCCAAACTATACGGTTCCGACAACGCTCCCGCCCATCGAACGCTATTGACCTGTCTTGTGTACCAAAATTTGAAAATAGATATAAGATCTGGAGGTACCTCCATCTCCTCAAGCTTTCTCCATAGTATATCATAACAGACCAGGTCAAAAGCCCTCGACAGGCCGAGAAAGCACGCGTAAACAGGTGTGTCTCTATCAGTATAATACCTAACAGTCTGCTTTAAACACAATATAGCACTTTCAGTCGACAATTCGGGCCTGAACCCGAACTGATTGTCGTGCAGCTGTATATACTTATCTAATTGTGTATTAAGGTGCAGTGGGTTCAGAAAACGAAGTTTTTAAAAAGCCGTAGCTCTTTTTTGGATCACAATACGGCTGCCATACATTCAATTAACAATCTTGAGGGCTTTTTCTAGTGACTTCCGCGATTCGAATCCTAAGTTTTTGACTTTTGCTCGATAGAAAACGATCACGAACATAGGTCTAAAACGGACTTTAAACATTCGTAACAATTTGTGCACAAAAGATAAAAATATGAAAACTGCTTCTAATAACGCGCAATTTTATGCTTGAGCGAATTCCGCGATTACTTTTTTTTTTAATTTAACATTAAATAAATAAGTTCAAAAACATGATATCAGCGGTCCCGTGCACGCAACTTCTTTGATCAGATGCCCGCTGGGCTTGAACGAAGGCGGTCCTATCGCGGGGCGCACTAAACTCACAGTTGGGTTTGGCAATTATTTTGACATTAAATCATATACGTATACGAAAAAGTATACCAGTAGACAAATTGTATTTAAAAAAATAGGGTAAATTAATTATCATCACATAGAGCTCGGGTCTCATCTTAAATTTGATTTGTTGTTGTTTACGGGGGATAATTATTGAAAAACGCAGTAAACTATCTCAAAACAATACGGTTCTAAAATCATTTAAGTAATTTGCTCCTTCAAACCCCGCTTAAAATGAAAAAAGTTTGAAGACTCATACTTTCTGATTGGAGTTAATTTTCATTATGCTGGTATTACCTAATATTGCGTAATTTTAAAAACGTACCCATGTGACTTCTGTACGTCAACGTCAATGAACTGATTGTGATGACAATTTTGTGATCTTGTATTTATGTTAGAGAACTTTTGATCTTCAAATATTACCTATTAATACGGAACGATATGTAAATATTTCGTGTACTGCTTGAAAATCTTGAAGCGGTACACCTATCTTGTTGCTGTGAGGTCCGCCCAGATATACCTATAATGCGGTTACGTGCTGTTCTGCAAACCTTCATGAAATCAAGAATAAATAAACGACTATAGTCTAGCCTCAGTCCTAGTGAGTTTTTGCGGCTCGTGAGGCCGAGATATACTTGCCTACGAGGCTTACAGGCCAATACCGTTGCGGACTGGTTTACTGTGATTGTCTATGTATCGATTGTTATCCAAATTTACTATAAAATAAAACAAAGTTTCTAGTTCAATTATATTCTGTGCATATTTAATTTTATTTTTTATACCTCGTCGATGACAAACAAGCATACGGCCCGTCTGATGGTAAGCAGTCTCCGTAGCCTATGGACGCCTGCAACTCCAGAGGTGTTAGGTACATGCGCGTTGCCTTGCCTAACCCTCCGCACCCTCGTTCATAACTGGCAACCATACTCACCGGCAGGAACAATACTATGAGTAGGATCTAGTGTTATTTGGCTGCAGATTTCTGTAAGGTCGAGCTCTGCTCTAGATCTGGAATGACATCCGCTATGCTGTGTCCTACCACACAAAGCGAGATGTAATTCACAGTGCCCATACCTCTCTTTTGGACGTAGTTCAAGGACCAGAGGAATGTCCATATATCTTAAGTATTTCCGTACTAAATAACTACACAGATTCAGATTCTGAACATATAACCGTAAGTTTACCAAAAATTTGGCGTAGCTGTACAGTCAGATGCAGAGAAAAACAATCCGACAAAATTAAATTTCCACCCTGCCAGGACTTTATTTATTGATAAAGATAACGATATGTTTGCAAAAATGTAGTGATGAACATAGGTGGACAGTAATTTTGGATGCGTAGGGGAGAGCGGGGAGAAACGCAACACTTTGTACTTTGAACTTAGTTTTTGGCTAACCGTTATTATTTTGATGAAATTAATGTAGTCATATATAACTTCATTGCATGTTCTGTACATTAACATCTTGATTAACCTTATAATTGTGTATTTTGTATGTAAGTACCAGAGTGACTAAAAAATCGTCTTTTGTTACTCATGACCCGTTGGCGTGCAGAAAGTAACACGTGTGGGTCAAAAGTAACAAGACACAGTGGGCTGTAATTAATATAATATGATAGGTATATCAAATCAAAAAAGTACTAATTAAATATGTAAATTATTATTGATCACACACTTTAATATTTGCATTTTAACTACATAAACATTAGCATTTTAAGAAAACAAGTCAATATTAAGTCCTCGTTAGAAATTGTTTTTATTTCAAGTGATGAGGTCAATTATTCTGTTATAAACATGTTTTCTACTCAGATAATTCAGGGTCAGAGTTTTTTCACTCACAAATATGGCATACATCGTTTAAATCAGGGGTCTCCAAACTTTTTTACCTGAGGGCCATATTGCGCCTCAGAATTTTCGCGCAGGCCACCGTCGGCGCCGGGGGGGGGGTGTATCTGGTTGCTGCTGAACTGATACTGATAGGGCTGAACACCTGGAGCCTGCCTCCCGCGGGCCTCATCATTGACGCATTAAGCATGTGACACCATATTAGATTCAATAGGTATATATTGTATGGGATGTAAGTGTTACTTTTGTACCTATACGGCTTTGTTACTTTTGTACCCGACCGCATTTTTCTGAAAACATGAAAGATATCTTTGAAACGGAACGTGGTCGAGAAAATAAATTGCAATCAATCTAATCAATAATCAATATCCCTTCGGGTGGCAGGGCCTCCGGTTGAAGGGTAGGAGAAATGGCGCGGCCATTTTTTTAAATATGCCCCTGCGTGGCAGAGGGCGGGAGCCGGACACTTCCCTAATTGGCGGCGAACCGGGAGACGGTTCCGTCATAACAAGCCCGTGAGTGGCAGAGACCGTCTCCCGGCCTCTGTGCGACATCGTATTTCGCGCCTAAAATAAAACCGTTAAAACTATGCCTTGCTTGTTCACTCTTGCAAGATGCATTCGTCAATAAACAAGGATGGTATTCCTTAACGGTCGAATTCCCGCGTAAAATAAAGTTTGTTAGAACTGTGTGAATCATATTAAATGTATTGTTTTGTCATAAAAACTGCTTTTTCTACAGTCAATTGTTTTATTTCCTAATTATACGTATTTTTATACATGAAAGTAGAAAAAAATTGGTAATAATATGAGATTTGATCAAGTCCAGCATAATTCACATAAAATAGAATGTAATTCATTGGTATACAATCAAATAAACCACTTTATGCTGAATTCAATAATACATAGTTAATATATATCCTTCATACATATTTTTTGAGAAACGGTCATATTTCTAACACGCGCCAAATTCGCGATGACCATCCTGGAGGCCCCGCCACTTGACGTATATTTTTCCAAAATGGCCGCGCCACTCAACCTCAACCCACCGTTAAATCTGAGGCGCCGCCATTCAACGGCTTGTTATGTCTGTCCGTCTCCCGGCTCCCCGCCACTTACCGTAGAGACCGGGAGCCGGACAATGCCACTCTAGGGGATATGCAAATATTCAGAAACTGTATGTATTTTAATACAACGTAAACATCAAATAACTAAAAGTCGAAAAACGTACTTTTGATTCGAAAAATCACGTTGCGTCCTCTCACACAACCTAATAGCACGTGGCGCCCGTTTCGACTGAATGCAAGTGAAGGGGGCGCCACTGTCTATCACCTAATAGCAGCGGAGTGGTGTTTTGACTATTAGATACACCTACAGAGCAATAGTTACTTTCCTTTCCACCCGCCGTTACGTTTGTCCCCGCTCTCCCCTACATTTCACTTGAAAAAGCATGCAAAATTTTCTTATTAGCTAGGTACTACAATTAAATATATACAGATTGAAGCTAAGCTAAGGTAAGTAAGTTATACAATAATAACATCATCGGAATACACATATGATTTCAATGAAATTGTCATTGAATTGATTTTGCGCCTTATCGAAAGCCCTATTGAATAGAGTAGTACCTAAATAACGTTTTTCATCTGACGACTTCTGTATTTATTCGGTTTATTTAGTACGCGTATCTAATGAATTCGATTTTAGTTAATTTACATTTAAATACGTCACATGTGACATGAACAGACAAGGAGAGTAAGATAAAATATATTGTTTCTCTTCCTTCTTTCAATGGAACTTTTTTTAGAGTTTCTCTTCCTCAAAGGAGGCTAGTGGTTATCACGAAACTCAAAATACTCTCATTTGCATCTTAAAAAAAACAGGATGGGTCACTGACCTGTCCCAGTAAAGTGAGGTAGTGTGCGTGAAGTGTGCTTGTGTGTGAAATGGGGTAATTTGACAGAATCTGAAAATTTTCCTCGGGCATACCTCGCCTTAAGCAGACTGTCAAGTATTTTTGCAACAACAGTGGCAAGTGAAATTGGCCTGTAGTTGGTCTTGTCCGACGTATCTCCAGTCTTGTTTTTTACAATCGGAACAACAACGGTTTTCATTAGTTCGGCCGCTAAATACGAATGCCCCAGACATAATGTATATAACATTGCCAGCACTCGAGGTAGGTGTGGGCCCGCACATTGCAGGTGTTCGATGCTGAGACCATCGTGACCCGGGGATTTGCCTCCAGACATTTTCTTTATCGTTTTAGTGACATCTTCGGCGGTTATTTTAGTCCCGATCGTAATGGTCTCAGCTTCGCACCCTGCATGTGATGGTCCTAGTGGTGAGCGAACCAAAAATTGATTTTTAAAAAGTTCAGCAATCTGTTTGGGGTCACTTATACCATCGACACTCGCGGGACGACCAGGTTTAGTGTTCATTCTATTCGTACACTTCCAAAATTGCTTAAAGTCTTTTTTAGAGTGAAATGATGCCATCCTATCAAGCTTAATTTGAAACTCGTTTTTTTGGCACCATTTCAATCGGGATTTAAACAACTTTCGGCTCTCGATCATGGAATTGTATACTGGACCCGAATTAGGTCTATTGTACCACACCCATGCTTGAAACATACGTCTGGCCTCCCCGTGAGCCTCGCGGACATGTTTATTCCAACCTATAACAACTTTATTTCTATTACACTTCGCATTAGAGCTACTAATTACAGCCGAACGTCTCAAGGCTTCTATGATATTCATATACAAGTTATCAATAGCAGCCTTATGCTCATAATTTGTACATAATTTATTTGCAAAAGCACAATCATGGAAACAAGCAGGAAGATCTATGCTACTTAATCGCTTATGACATTCACTTGTGAACACGTCCCTCTGTTTCACATCCCTGTTACCCCAAATTAATATCCTCGTAGAAATCTTTACTGTAAATTTCATATACGAAAGAATCTGTGTCGGTATATAATAATTTACACTTGTCACCGTCATACTTTTTCATCATATAGTCATAATGAAAGTCGTACATGAGAGTTTTTGAAAGTTCTAATATTGTGAAACCTACATACGTAGGCTTGCCGTACACAATTTTTGCACTGTTCAACTGTACCGCAACCAGATCTTCTGAAAAAACTAGACAGCTGTGGAAATGCGGTTTTGAAACGTACCTCGCTAGCCCATATCGAGGCTTTGAATACGTCTCAATGTCATCCCAATTTTTGCAGAAATGCACTACTTTTCTCTTTTCAATATTCTCAATGCTCTTACCAAAAATACTGTTTACAAAGACTTTATAGAGGTATTTTTCAAAAGCGCTTGTCGCCTGCGCTCTTTTCTTAGAGTTGAGGTCGACGTTCGGTTTCAACCATTGTTCCTGACGGAATGAAAGTATTCTGTGTATTTTATTTAAAACAAGTCCTTTTGATATACACTGTTTTAGATTCATCCCGTGAATGACATAACTTGATTTATCATCTAGACTTAAAAGCAGTTTTTTTGTCTTAGATCCGGGTGTACATTTAGTTTCAGCGCAAAAAGGGTAATCTCGATGTGAGTCGTGTAATTCGTTAGGGTATATTAAATCCACCTCTAAAATGTAGCCAACGGGGGAGTCGGGTTTAATCGAGTCGAGGTGGAATGATGAAATTTCCTCATCGGATAACCATTTGAAATTGCCGATGGGTAGGTGCTGCGTCATGGCCCAACCATAGAGATTGTTAACGTCGAGATACGTAATAAATGTGTCCTCCTTCTGAGGGTTATATGTTCGCATGTACTTACTGTTTGCAATCGAATGACGCTTCGGCACCTGACTAACACCGCCCCTAATGCCCGCCTTTATGAATTGGATCATTTCGTAAATCAGTTAATAATTCCAATTGAACACGGGTGTAACGTAGCATAGCGCTCCATGAAAGACCCGGAGCTGTGTAAAAATGGCAGGGGTCCAGTTTGTAAGCTTCAAGACAAACTAGACGAAAGTTTTCAAACACCGCCAAAAGGATCACATCCGTCTTTAAGTATAAATCACTGTACTGACCGAGGGTTTTTATTTCGAATTTTTCCCAAACATCAAGAGCGTGTTGGTAATCTTCCTTTTTCACGTGCGTGTCAGTGAATTTACTATAAAACTGCTTTCTTTTCGGTAATTTTTTTTCGTCTAATTTTTTCTAAGAGTCGACGTACTCATATGGAACGACGCCTTTGCGCGACAATATGTCAAACGCACCCTCTCCGTCAATGTCTTGTGAGTGCGACGGTATGTATTTAGGTAGAATTTTAAATTGCTCTCGCGATAAATTGTTGACTAGTTTGTCCAGGCTACTACTTAGAAATTTGTATGAGTCAATGAAACGAAGTGTCAGGCATGAATTAATCTTCTTGTAAAAGGATATATACTTCTCCTTGGTATGCGGTATACAGCCAATTTCACCCCTTTTTTATCCAATTCGGTAATGAATAAATGGCTATCATATCCGCTAAGATTGTGGAAAATAACAGGCAAAAATTTTGGGATAGTGTAGTCGAGATTACAGTCATTGTGAGCTTTACCACGCACTCTGCCCGTCAGGTGGCAATGATCTATGACAGAATAACCTTCCAAGGGCTCTTCACAAATATGACACACGTTCGAGTCTTGATCAGTCATCGTCTCCATAGCGATTGGAACAATTTTTCGGAGAATTTTCAATATTTTAAAAGCGTGTTTGTAGAGTTGTTTCACAAAGATTTCTACACAATCTTTCCCCCGGTATGAGAAAAATTTACACAAACTCTCATCATATTCGCAATGAACGTAGAACGCAAAACTGCACGGCATATGTTGCGCAACATTAAATGTGTTTTTAGACTCGCTCTGTTTCCTGCTCATTGGTGAAAGGATTGACTCAAAGTCTGCGTAAATCACGAATGGTACTTTATATTTGTGATGGAATTCCTTAAACTTGAGAATTTCTTCACCCTCCCGGGGTAGCACAAGTAATTTTTCCCCACACCCCATTTTCGTGTGTATATTCAATTTATCAAGGGTATTAAACTTTTGTAAGCAACCGTCACAATAAAATTGTTTTTTTGTGTTCCCACCTTTTCTAGAGCACATGGATAACAACCGCGACATACTTCTTATGGTTGTAAAGTGGCAGCTTTTCGGATTTTCGTGAATAAGTAAATGCACCTGTCTCGTGTCATCGTTCTTCACCATGTGCGATATGCGTAAAGGTTACAATTAGAGGCCAATCATCCTGTGTATCATCCACACAATATACGTGCCCTCTGACGTTGTTATTATTTTGAAACGTTTTAATGTCTTTCAATTGCGTGGGGAATGTAATACCATCCCAGTTTAAAGAATCCTTATACTGCACATATTTCGACACGCGAAAACCATTACTATTTTGAGGATATAGAGCTGCGAGTACCTCCCACATAAAGCATGCGTCATCGTTGTTTCTCACATTAACGCACGCCTTTTTCGCCTCGATCCAGTCGGGTAGAGCTATGTACTTTGCAGGTCTCAGCGGGCAAAACTTGTTAATGTTTACATCTAAATACAAAATTTCTTCCAACGCCCACCCACTGTCACGTTCTTGAAACTCGTCCATCTTAGCCGTAACGGTCGAAAGTACATTATCGAAGAAGGCTTCAAAGTCCATTGCGGCGTCCAACATAACAGTTTTCACAGTAAACGATTTGGTGTCTCGCATAATGTCGTCGCCTTTCTCGCTGACAATGGATTTCATGTATTTCGCCATCAGCTCAACGTGTACCTTGATTTGTCTATGTAGGCCGATTTCAAATTCCAAAACTTTCTTCGTATCATCTTTGATCGAGTTTAAAAATTCTTCGGGGTCGAGCTTGTGATCATAGGAGGCGTCAAACCGATAAGTAATAATTCGACACCTAAATGCCGATTGAACAACATATGCATCCACCACCTCTGATAGCAACAGGTGTCTGGCTGAATTAGAATGCTCCCCCAAATTATTCGAAGGTACATCTTCGTTACAATATCCGCAGTGATAAATAATAACCCTCTCGGACGGTTCCTGCCCCGCTGATAGCAACAGGTGCCGGACTGAGTTTAAATGCCTCCTCAAAACTTCCGCAGGAACATCTTCGTTACAATATATGCAGCGATAAATACCCATGACGAGACGAGTGTACACACTAGTACAAAGTCACCCGCAAACTGAATGAATATAGGTCCGAAGAATGCAATTTATGCGAAAAATTTCATTCCTAGAATAGAGCGGCGGCATCGTTGGTGGGGAAGGCAGTCAACCTTGTTCACACAACTTGTACTTACCTATTATTTATGTATACTTCATCGAAAAAGAGAATGTCGACTTGTGGTGTTGGATGAGTAATACGCAGTAAAGGTCAGTGGTTTTAATAATTTATTGCCATAGTGGTTTAATTTGCATATTTTAATTTAAAAGAACAGCGAGGCGTTGAATAATATGTCGGCGGCTATACATTTGAGCTCGCAATCAACTATAGAGTTATGATCGCACAGACAGTCCATGTATAAAAATGCTTGATTCACAGTTTCAGGTTTCTTCGCTTCTAAATGTTTCTTGAAAAAGTTAAAACGATTCTCGTACATGGTCTTGCTCTTACTCAATTGCTTTATCTGAGCGCTCACACACGCTATAATTTTTTCAATATTCCACCAGTCGGCGCGTCCAATTAACAGAGTTTTTTGTTCATCATCGTGAAGTATCAACTCGTCGGTTGAAGATGATGGCATGTCAACAGCATGTAGACATTTATTGGTGGATCGTATGTGTGCGGCGGTCAAACTGGAAGGGTTAATGAGAAAACTTCTTATTGCTTCAATTTTAGTCATGTCAGCAATACACTCGAACCAATCGTTTTCACTTATTGTCCCCACACCTTGTCACCACATGTTACAAATGTTTTAAATTCGACTTGCGTACCAAAAACTTCCAGCTTCAAGTACAGACACACGTAGGAGAATGATGACGGCGACGGCTCGTTCACACCGATTCGATGAATTTTATACACACTCTTAGCCAATTGACAGCTGTTTGTAATGATGGAGCTCACGTATGAAGGATAATAATAGTGGTAATGATGGTAATCCATTTTTAGTAACGCTGAGACGAGTGTTCTCGTTGAAATCTATCAGGAAACTGACACACACTGCTTAATTTGTCTTTTTCACCTTTCCAATGAGAGGGCTGTACTCGTACAAGGAGTCGTGTAAGATGAGACAGTATGCTGCCAGGTGTTGAGGAGCGTTCGCTGAAAATTTCATTTCCACACGTATGTCCACGAGGCCCGTATTAAAGGTGTCGGCCTGTCTAGATGTATCTATGACAACGAGGGCTCCGTGCGTTTTATAATTCGAGATGTCCATCGATGGGGTCGGTATAGCTTTTCCATAATAGGCTCGTTGGAAATTAGCGTACGCATCGTATTGCAGTGCTAATTGATTACTGGAAAAGTTGGAATTGAAAGAATCGTAGGGATAGCAGTGTGAGTTTAGATATACATTACAATGTTGTAAATTAGCATGATCGAAGTGACATGATTCTTTCCTTTTGACTCTACGTCCAGTCTGCAGTCCTATAATGACGAAACGCGGTTTCTCTAACATGGTGGTCGTTTTAATTGGCCACACGTGTTCATGAACGCCGGTCATTAGCGCGGGATATTCGTACAGTTCCCAGGTGCGAAAAGCTATCGGTACAGGTATGTCGTTTTCAACGTATCGCATTAAGCGAAGTTTCTCCCTATCGGATACTTTTACAACCGGTACACGCCAAACGATGCGTGAAATAGTAACTTTAACCTCTCCATCGTCAGTCGCTGGTAGAGCACAGTTGTCATTAGTGCTAGCCCTGTTCAGTATCAATTCATGCTTCGCGTTGACTATAACTTTTTTATAGTCCTCAGCGAATCCCAATAGGTGCGAGAGAGGTGCGGTGAAGCTAAATGCGCCTTTATCTTTTGCGACAACATCCCACTTCCCCATGTTCCAACTGGTGTTTTCCAAAGAATTTTCCATGTCTTTCCCGTACGAAACTAGACCTTTCATTGTAGTAGTAATACCGCAGTTTTTCGTCCTATCGATCTCCACACCGTTTAACTCGTAACGGATGTCTTGAAACAAAAATGCCATTGAGTTGTTAATGATCTTTAGACCTTCAGTTTAGGTCCCCGCAATCAGCAAACAACTTTGATGCGGGTATACAATAAGATCTTGCCTATTGATCGCAATTCTCACCTCGTCATTGGGGTCGAATGAGTTATTGTACGGGAGGTATGGCTGAACTTCTATAGATTCAATAGCGTCATCCATAATGACCCTCTCGCCAATGTTTAACATTGTATCCGCTTCAGACATATTTTATAGCCCAATTGTTGTAGGAACGAAGCGTTAGATTTAGTCAGTTTTATATTTCCGCTCCTCGAAGACAAACTGGATGGTGTTCGAGCGGTCAGTGCTGGTGGTAATGTTACCTAGTTGGAGATTTGACTCCTACTAATATCGTTGAATCCTACACCGTCGCTTTTATAGATTATCATTATATATTTGACACCGATGCCGCTGCTGCTTAATTGTTTAGTACTTTTCTAATGTGAAGTCTGAGTGAAATGTTTTCACCGGCGAAATTTACTAAATTACCACGCTCGTTCACAATGCGCACTTTGATTCTCTGTATACTGCTCAATGCGCGCTTCAGCGGTAGGTAAATAATAATGGCGGGGCACTCGATGATCTGGTATCCGGGCGGGACGTTTGGGGAGAATTCGTGAAGCACATGCGATGGCTTATTGTTGGTGAATGATCCCTCGACAAGGTTGCACTCTATTCTTATAGAATTGGTGATGAGAATATCTATCGGTTGATCGGACTCGTACGAAGATCCCGCTGGGAGTAGTCTCTTGGAGAATCCAAAAAGTGGGGCGATGCTATTGGATTTTCTGAAATCCACCGCGAGGCCCGGCGGTGTTGTAATCGTACACTTTGACGTGTTGGTGTTTGCTTCAATGTTGACAATAAAATTGGGGACATTACCGCTGCTTTTAAAAAAATTCCTTTGTTAATAATGCAATAATATCGGTCAACTCATAAGCACCCTCTTGTATCGAGATTACCTTTGTACCAAAGTGAAAAAGATTGTTGCTCTTGTCCACGTTCGGTATTGAATTGAACGTTTTCAAATAGATCAATGCACACTCATACGAAGCATCTTTATCGAGCTCTATCGCCGGTAAAAAATCGGTAAACAGTTCAGAATTTTTTACTATCCAGACTAATTGTGAACGAAGAGAAGGCCGACGACGATGACGACATTGTATGCGTGCGCGTGTGTGTGTCTTAGACAGTCTACAGTTGAAATCTATATGGTTCAATAAGGTGTTGAAATGTGGTATTTATAGATAACAAAATAAATACATAAACAATTAATAAATCATCATTTTTATTCAACTCACACATCACACACACACACATGCTTAATTTAATACATTAATTTAGCAGTATCAATGAGAAAATTTATACACAAATGTCTACAGTTTTGTGCATTAGACCTTTGAAATCTTGTGTAATTGTAAAAAATGCGAACAGGTGGCTGCGGCAGCGGCTGCGGTGAAGACAACGTCCTAGTCATCACTAGGGGCATTAGCGTCGTCATCATCATCATCATCATCAAAGAATTGCGGGCGGCCATCTCGTTATCGGCACCGTTCACGGCGCATGTCGTATAGTGGTAGTCGTCAGCGGGGGGCGTAAACGGGGAACGTAAACGGAAACGTGAACGGGGGGCGCTAACGGGGTCGTCAACGGGGGCGTTCACGTTGCCGTTATTATTATTATTATTAGCAGCGTTCATGTACTGAACAAACTCTTTTGGAGGTCTCAAATCACCGTAGGTGTCAAAGTAGATACAATCCCCGCCTTTTTCACGTACGCAGTCCAATGAGTTCCTTCACCCGTGTCTAAATTTAAAACACCCGTTTCATTGATATGCGGCCCCGTTGATATCGGTAGGGTGTTTCTCATGAAGATACCTCTGAAATGAGGTATTTTCATTTTTTTCACACAATTGGTTATATCGATATCTGTCAGAGGGCGCTTTGGCAAATTAAGTTTTTTTTATAGGGCGTCAAGTAGAGGCCCATTCCGGTTCTGTACGGTTTTAGATATAGACCTTTTCTCACGGTGGCGCTTTGATTCCTCTTCACCATCTCATAAATATTTTTAGCCGCCGTCGTCACACCCCCGGCGAGAGTACCGGTCGCTGCCAACGCCCCCAACAACGGTATTAGCGGTATAAATCCTCCTTTTTTCGGTATGGGGATCACACGCGGTGTTTTAATCGTTTTACCCTTGACATATTTTCTCGCAGCCTTGACGGCGGCGTTGATCAGCACCTTGGGCGATGATGGGGATGAATGCTTCTTTCGTCCTCTTCCCCTCACCCCCTTAGAGGTGTCGCCGCTCCCCGATGCTGTTGTGCCGCCACCTTTTATTCGTTTTTTAACGACGTCACGAGTCGTTTTGATAACCTTCGAAAGGGGTATCCCCATACCGTGTTTCACCTTGTAATTCATAACTTTGTTAACGGCAAAAGCGGCTACACGTTCGGGAAAATTTGACGTTTCACGCACGTGTCTCGCAGCGGCGTCCGCTAAAATCAAATCCGCCTTATGACGTTCGTCTAAAGACCGGTTTTGTCTGTAGGCGATATCGTGTTGTTCACAAGCTTCGTCCAGCCCGTTGACGCCTTTATCGCCGCAAGCAAATCGCTTATCTAATTTCGTACCAGGACCGCAGTAATTATAGCCAGGGAGGTGAAGTTCAAATGGTAATTTATTGATCAAGTTGTTTAGTAATCCTCGACCGGTTACTTTCTTGGCTTTACGCGACATACTGACTCTGTTCACGTGTTACATCTTCTTAAGTACATTTTTTTTGTTTGTCTGTGGGTGTTTTGACTTTAGGAAGAAAATTTAATGTTTAACGTTACGCATGCTATATAGCCAGCAATCAAAATTGCAATCGCAATCGTCATTTTCCTCCGCCTCCTCCTCCTCCTCCTCTTCCTCCTCCGCCTCATCCTCATGTTTGTCAACCAACATCCCCTCATTGGCTTCTTTGAAAGCAGCAGCAGTGGGTGTTATTTTCGTAGCCTTAGTCCCCCCAGGGCGTTAAATGTTGTTGTTGTTGTTATTGTTGTTGTTGCTGTTGTTGTAGGCCAAGTGTTATAGTCGCAAAATGGGAAATGCTTACGTATGATCTGGGTAAATCAAACTCTGAATAATTTTGGTCACTTGCGGGATCCGAGTTGTTTACATGTTCCATACAATAAAAATACCGTTGAATCTCAGGATCATCTTTCAAATGTTTAGGTAAAACCTCTTCCCAATGACAAATATCACGGTTGTGAAATTTCAAAAGCATATTTTTATTTACATCCTTCAAATCCTCCGCTGAGACAACCCCGGCATCATCAAGTTCATCATCATCATCATCATCATTATTGTTGTCGTCAACCTGATTATAATTCCCAGCGATATCCATTTTTTTCGTGTGTGTATGTGTGATCAAAACGGTTTTAAAGTATAAAACAGACGTCTGAACTTTAACGAGGATCAGAACAGAATGAAACTTAGAAAACAAAACACGTCTCTTAAAATACGCTCATGGGATTTCCATGACATGAAACCGAAATACAATAAACACGGTGCTTTACTACCGAATAGCATCCGGTGTCTTATCAGCGGACCTTCGGGATGTGGCAAAACAAATGTTTTGCTTGAACCGGACGGTTTAAAGTTTCTCAATGTGTACCTGTATTCTAAATCGCTCACTCAGCCAAAATATGTTTTCCTAAATGAAATACTTAGCAAGGTGGATGATTTGTCGTTTTACACGTTCGACGATAAGAGTGATGTCATACCTTCAAACGAGGCTAGTGAAAATAGTGTGATTATATTTGACGACGTCGCTTTGCAGGATCAGGACACGATTCGTCAGTACTTTGCTATGGGGCGTCATAAAGAGTTGGATTGTTTTTATCTATGTCAAACTTACAGCAAGATACCTAAACAGTTGGTGAGAGACAATGCGAATTTAATATTACTGTTTAAGCAGGATGATTTAAATTTACGTCACGCCTACAATGACCATGTCAACACGGACATGTCATGGGAACAATTTAAAAAAGTATGTGAAACATGTTGGTGTGATAAGCATTCATTTCTCACCATTGACAAGGAAAAAGAGGTGAACAAGGGTCGATATCGCAAGTGCTTCGATTATGCTATAACCGTATAAGTTAATGGCCGATATAATATATATGCTAGTCATGTTATTATTTTCAACTCATTTCGAAGATGGCGTCAGAGGGTGCTGATCTGGGTCTGTTCGGAGACAAACAATTAAAAAGAAAATTATTGAAATCTGTGGATTCTGTAAAGAAGAAATTGAAATTACTTCAATCAAACCAAGCGCAACTGACCACTTCTCTCGAGGAAACATTTCAACCCATAACAAAGCCTCTCAATGTTTTAATATCTGAAACGAGATGCCAATAGCAGCCCCCCATCCGCCTCGGCATCAGTTGAATCGACACCTGTTGCGCGACATCAGCAGCACCAGGTATTTAAACAATCGCCAATGTCAACAGTGAAGCAGAAAAAGAATATTAGGAAAAAATATATAGAAACCCTATTTGAAAAGGAAAATGCTGAGGATGATTATAACGTTACTGCTGTCAATAAACCTGCTACCTTCGAAGAGGACAAGGAACGTGACGATGATGATGATTATGGAGATGATGATGATGATGATGAGGGTGGATATGAAAGCAGTGTCGATGATCCAATGAAATATGACTCTCCGAAAACGAATCGAAATCACCGTTGATTATAAAAATTGCTGCAGGCGTTAAGTTACCCTACGGTGCTTACACGAAATCAGGACAGTTATTCATTGGAGACACTCCTATGATACTGTCCAATAATGATAAATATTTTACCATTAAAGGGGTGTCTTATACTCTCACCCCGGTTAAAGGAGCTGTTATTTAAAAAAACGATGAATCACAGATTGATTAATGTCGATGACACCAATCACTATGCACAGATTGTGGATAAGACGCATGCGCATCGTCGAGGTTTCTTAGCTTCTGAACAAATACAGGGAGACAGGAGTGATAAGTATAACAGATATATTAAACTTTTTGTTACGAAACAGAATAGATTGCCTAAAGTGGGCGGACGTCTAACAGCTACAAAAACATCAATTAAGCCAATTGAAACAAAGCAATATTATCCGAACACCGATCTAAGTTACTGGAACGATCCAAATGAGCTTGTAGATCGATTGGTAATAAAAATCATACTAATGAAATAAACGCTATTTTGGAAGAGCTGATGGAAGCAGGGATCATTATCAATTAAATAAAAACTGGATGCTGGGGTGTAAATGTCTCATTCTCATCATGCCGATTAACAAGTTCGGTCAGTACTTGCAAAAAGGTCACGCTTCGTTTCCACACTCTGAAAACGTTTTCAGTAGTGACACCATCGATTGTGATAAGAAGAGATTGATCAACGTGTCGCCTGGCATAGATAGACCTTGAAGACACCGTTACGCTATCTCAATTTCAGTACGAGGCGAAAAAAAAATATTAAAATTAAGGAAAATCATAAATATTTTACTCGATTTATTTCGAAAGTTAAAGCACTGGAAGAAAAAGTAGGAATAATTCATCCACATCCACCAACTCCTACTACTACTGCTGCTGCCCGCACTGTGTCTACCACCGCTACTACTACTACTACTACTCCTAGCGTATAACCTAGGCTATCATCGTCTAAACCATCTCTACCACCAATCGGTTATGGAGTGAACAGTGAAAATAAGAAAATAAACGTTAGAGAGGCGATTTCACGCCAACCACCTCCTCCTGAAGTAATCACCTGCGATTCCACCGATTCCGCAAGCAAAAAAGCGCGCATGTTGTAAACATGAGTAAAGCAGATGTGGTCAAAGAAATACATACATAAAAGCGTTAGAAAAAATTTCGCGCGACGGCGATTCATACAGAGAGGATTGGATGACACTTGGCAGATTGATCTTATCGATTTACAGAAATACTCTAGAGATAACCAGGACTATAAATACATATTGGTGTGCATTGACACGTTCTCAAAGTATCTATGGTTACAACCGTTAAAGTCTAAAAATAGAAGCGATGTTACGAATGCTATGAAGCAAATACTAAGTGGTAAAAGACGTCCTAAAAATCTTCAATCGGACTCTGGTACAGAATTCTATAATAAAGATTTTCACAACCTCATGGCGAAACATAACATTAATCATTACTCCACTTTCACAGTCATGAAAGCTTCAATCGCTGAACGCGTGATAAAAACAATAAAACATTGGATGTGGCAATTATTTAGCCTTAATGGCTCATATAATTGGACGAGATTTATTGAGGGCGTTGCCAAACGGTACAATAAAAAGATTCACTCTACCATCGGCATGCCACCCGCCGACGTGAATAAAACTAACTCTAAAGAGCTGCTTCATAAGGTTTATAATCATATGAAAATTAAACCACGTGCTAAATATAAAGTGGGCGATTATGTGAGAATAAGCAAATACAAGTCGGCTTTTGCAAAAGGCTATACCGCTAATTGGACTGCTGAAATATTCCGAATAGTTAAAGTGAAAACTACTGAACCAACGACTTATTTATTGCAAGATGCAAAAAAAGAACCCATCTCAGGTTGTTTCTACGAGCAAGAATTGCAAAAAGTTAAAGATCCTAACATTTATCTTGTTGAGAAGGTGTTGAAGCGTAAAGGTAATAGAGTTTACGTTAAATGGCTGGGTTTAAACGAAAAATCTTGGATTGATAAGAATAATGTAATCAATTGAAATGAATAAACTGTTGAAAATTTATAAAATAAAAAATCTTTCATTCAAAACCCCCTCCTTTTTGAGATAAGAAAAAACCAAATGTTACACACAAAATATATAATTTTATTTATTATTATTTTTTTTATTCAATTAGGGTCTTAGGTTAGGGTTTTACAATGTGAGTATAAAAGTAAAATATAAAAACACTTACAAAACGATAAAAAATACATATAAACACATTATAAAAAAACCTAACCTAGGGTGCCGCCAGCAGCGGGGCAAGGCCCAAGCTACCGGTGGTCAGGGCTGCAGAGAGAGGAACCGGCGGACTATCCGCGCCGTGTCCAAGATCACCGCCTTCTGCATCTGACCCTTGATCCAACCACCTAGCGAGAGTCTCTCAAGATGTTGGTCGAGACTCTTCGCTATTAGACCGTTCACTGAAACGACTATCGGGACAATGATCGTCGAATCAACATCCCACATGGCGGTTATCTCGTGAGCCAAGTCTAGGTACTTACTGGACTTGTCCTTCTCGGCCTTCACGAGATTCTCATCATGGGGGATGGTGATGTCAACGAGCACGGCCCGACGTTGCGATCGATCTATTATCACGATGTCAGGCTTATTGGCTACAATAGTCCTGTCAGTGATGATAGATCGATCCCAATAGAGCGTGGCACGACCATTCTCGAGAACAGGCGCAGGTAAGTACTTGTAGTACGGTACTTCGCGGTCCACAAGGCCGTATAGAAGAGCAAGTTGCTGGTGAATAATCCTGGCTACGAGATTATGTCTGTGCAAGTACTCGCCGTTAGCAAGATGAGAACAACCGGAAATGATATGCCTGAGTGACTCTCCGGGACGGCGGCATGCCCGACAAATGTCGACCGTACCGTCCTTCAGGATATATTTCCGATAGTTGTTCGTCATCATCACTTCGTCCGCAATTGCACAGGCAAAACCCTCGGTTTCTCCGAAGAGGTCCCCGAATCGTAACCAGTTCACCGACGCGAGCAGGTCCACATCGGGTCCCGTGAGGGCCTTGTAGAACCGCCCGTGTAGCACCTTACTCTCCCATGCCGCCTTGCGATCCGCAGTACTTAGTACCACAGGTTTGCGCCAGTTCTCGTTTGCCAAGGAGAGCGGCGTGAGGTTCCTGTCTACTGCCACCACATCACGATGCATCCCACACTCGTTGTTAAGGAAATAACTCCTGAGATTGTACACCTCGCGGTTGTGGAGATCCTTGGCGTTTAGGAAGCCTCGGCCTCCACACTTCCGTGGGATGTACAATCTCATAACTGACGAGCGTGGGTGTAGCATGCGATGTGTGGTGAGCAGTGACCGGACCCTCCGATCCAGGGCGTCCAGCTCGGTCTGAGTCCACCTTAGTATGCCAAAGGAGTATGTGAGTAGGGGCATTACCCAGGCGTTGAAGGCGCGCACTTTGTTGCCTCCTGACAAAAGACTGTTAAGGACTTTTGTGAGCCGACTGAAAAAGCGCTCCTTCACCGACCGTCTAATACCCTCTTCCTCAATACCCAACGACTGTGACATGCCAAGGTATTTATAGGTTTCTGATTCAGAGATAGATCTGAAAGACATTGTCTCAGAGAGTTGTAAATTTGTTGAATTTACAACCCTCCCCCGCTGTACATGCATAACCGCACATTTATCGACACCAAACTCCATGTTGATGGCACTACTGAAACCTTCGGTGGTTTTCAGTAGCTCCGACAAGTCTTGGCTATTTGGTGCAAATAATTTCAGGTCATCCATGTACAGAAGGTGAGAAATGATTTCACCCTCTCTCCGAAGCCGGCAACCTAGTCCCAAATCCTTCAGCAGGGTACTGAGGGGATTGAGAGCTAGGCAGAACCATAGGGGACTCAGACTGTCACCCTGAAATATTCCTCGCTCAATCCTTATAAAATCCTGCGGGTCAGGGGGGTCATCCCCGCCTCCTGGTTGACGAAGGACTGTGGTCCACTGCCTCATACACGCGCTTAGGAAGGCTCTCAAAGCTGCATCAACTTTATACAACTCTAAGACCCTCCCCAACCATGAATGAGGCACCGAATCATAGGCCTTCTTGTAGTCAATCCAAGCGGCTGAGAGGGCCCCCTTGTTCCGCCGGATTTGTTGGCAGATGGTCATGTCTATGAGGAGGAGCTCTTTAGTACCACGGGACCCAACCCTACATCCATTTTGAGCGGAAGCCAGAATATTGTTTGCGACAATGTGCGCGTTGATTTTTGCTCTCAAAATGGATGTGAGGAGCTTGTAGAGTGTAGGCAAGCATGTGATGGGTCTGTAGTTTTTCGCTTCCGTGGTACTACCGGACTTATAGAGCAGGTAGGTGACACCAGTTGTTAAGGAAGGTGGGAGAGAACCAAGCTCGAGGGCTTGTTGGAATTGTGCTGCCAAGCGCGAGTGCGAGCATCGGAACCACTTTAGCCAGAAGTTGTGCAATCCATCCGGTCCAGGACTTTTCCAATTCTGGGCCGTGCGGATGGCACAACTGATGTCATCCGGGCTGATGGTGACTGCCCCCATAGGTTCGATGAACTCGCACTCACGCTCGACAACACTCATCCAACCCCCCTCGGTATGTCCAACAGGCATCGACCAGATGCTACGCCAGAAGTCAGTCATGGCAGTAGCATCCGGCGGCTGCGTGTCGGGCGTACGAAGGTTGGTTTCCTCCCACTTTCGGTACACCTTCCTTTGGTCACTTTGAAAAAGGCGATTCTGCTGGAATCGATCCACACGCTCTCTGTAACGGCGAATACGGTTTGCCCATGCATAGACTTTCTGCTTTAGAAAGTCGATGCGCTCTGTGACATTGGCCATGTAGTCGCGGGGCCCGATATCCGTCCCCGCGAACGCCTGGTTCACAAAGCGCATTACTCGGGGGCGATTGTTGCCCCCCCTGAAGCAGATCAGCTTTGCGATGAGAGTCCTAAACGAGCTGATACGTCGCTCGATCCGCACTTGCCATGCAGGGACACCACCGACGGTCCTAGGTGCACGTTCAGCGTCCGGAAACTTGACGCGAGCAACACGGCACGCCGCGATGGCTCCGCAGTACATGATCGAGTGCGTATCATCTAAATCTTTACTAGTCCGTAAATATGGCTCTAGTAAAGCGTTTAGGGCTCCCATTAGCGCTAGATTGCGTCTATTCATAGGCAGACGTGGTAATCGTGGCCTAGAGTTGGTTGTGGCGCGATACTGTGTAATCGCCTCTTCCAAAGTCCTCCTCAGTTGCTCATTAGCAGTCGTACTCACATTCTGACTCGCGAAGTCCCCCTCGTCGGTACAGAAATCAACCCGTGGCGCCTCCGGTGCCAGGTCGGGTACGGGCACCGGATCCGGCGACGTGGCGGGTAGATCTCGCACCGAGGTGGAGTCCGCGCGAGCAGAGAGAGCCTCCTGGCGAAGTCGATCAAGTGTCGCGTCATCCAAGCGCTTTAGCCGCTGAATGACGCGCACCTGATCCGATAATCGCTGCTCCGACACGGTGATGGTGGGTTCAAGAGTCTGAAACAAAGGCAGTATTCTCGAACGATAGGCGGACAGCTGTGTTCCCCCCTCTGTAGCCCCATAATAGGCGCGCATGACATTCTCGTTCATGTCTCGAGTCCATCTCATGCGTCGCACTATACCACCGGTAGCGGGAGCCGTGGGCGGGGCAGGATGTCCCGCAGGCCCCAAGCGTGCCGGCAGCGGTGGCCGCCCTCGTCGCGCAGGTGGTCGTGGCGGCGGCGGCGGCGGCCCGCTCTCGTCACTGGACCCGTCTGTGTCAGGCGCCGTTGCGAACTCGTCGCCTGACGACGATGTGGACGAGGAAGTGGACGAGGCGGGCGGGGGTGGTGGGCGTGCGCTAGTTGTTACCGCTTTAGTTCGACTTCTTGTTATCATTTCTAATTGCCTGGTTTTGCCGCTGGTGTATGACAAATGTCAACACGGTAGTAACGACTGCAACCCATGGTCGTGGTTTTTAATACTCAATTATATGAGTTGTCCGCAAGATTTACAAATAACTCGGTTCACGGTGGGTATATGATCAGTCTTTTAGGGCAAAAACCACATGTAAAAATATATTTTTTGTAAAGAAATGTAAAAGGACGTCTGTCAGTGTCAGCGGTTTTTTTTATTATTTGTTATTACACACATACACACACATACAATTACATTATGATATTTATAGTTATTACATAGTAACATATGACCACCGTGCTTTTTATTATACAGAAAAAGAAAATTCGCAAAAAGGCTTAAAAGGGCTTAAATTAAACAATACTTCGCAATATGGCGACCTTACATTTCTAAATGTTCACCCACAGCGACCAAAAGGCATTCCCAAAATGTGTGCGACCACTGTGGGATATAATTACCGCGTACTTCAAACACACTCACCGGCATGTCTTGTAATATTTCTTTTAATCCAATCCAATTAACATTTTTGTCTCCAATGTGTTGTAATTGGATCATTATAATGCGATATTCACCTCAAAATCGGTCGTAGTTAGTGGTGCATCAGTTTTTAGTGAGTGGGCTACTGCGGACTTACATCAAAGAAGACGTGAACTGTATGCCTTATATGAGGAACGGCGGTTTAATCAGAGTGATGAATTTAAAGAACATGTGAAGGAGTATTCGAAGAAGTTTAAAGTAGATTGTCATATAGCTAAGCGAAATTATCTAAGTCAGAAAATAAAAAGTAGTTCCGACATTGTTAAAGCAACCTGGAAAGTTATAAATGTGGAGACTGGTCGCTCGAAACATACAATTAAAGAACTTAAACTAAACATTGATAACAAAATTATAGATTCCAATTTAGAAGTAGCTACAGAATTTGAAAAATTTTTCACCGAGGTACCAGTATCCACAACTAAGGATTTAAATTCATCACCCTCATCTGCTGTTACATTATTAAAACATAACGCTCCAGAGTGTTGTGGAGACCTTCATTTTGAACATGTTTGTACCTCAGATGTAATAAAGGCGTTTAAATAAATTAATGTCAAAAAAACTAATGACCTCTGGGGAGTCTCTGTCCATGCTGTCAAATCCTTAGTAGAAATTGTAGCGCCTGACTTGGTAGTTATATTTAACAACAGTGTTAATTGCGGCGAGTTTCCTGATCTAATGAAACATAGTAAAGTAATTCCTTTATTTAAATCTGGTAGCAGCTCTGACCCCACTAACTTTAGACCGATATCTGTGCTACCAACATTTAGCAAGATTTTTGAAAAATTAGTTCTTTCTCAATTAGTACGACATTTTAACGTTAACAATTTGATGCATAATAAGCAGTTTGGTTTTACACGGGGTCGCTCAACAACCGATGCTGGTGTTGAGCTAATTAAGCATATTTTCGATGCCTGGGAGGAGTCACGAGATGCTTTAGGTGTCTTCTGTGATTTATCTAAGGCCTTCGACTGTGTTTGTCATGAAACATTAATCAGGAAACTTCATTATTACGGAGTTAGAGGATCGGCACTGAATTTACTTAAGTCCTACTTAAATGGTAGAATACAAAGGGTCGATGTGAATGGACAGCGATCACCTGGGTCATTGGTCTCTATGGGTGTTCCACAGGGGTCAATATTGGGGCCTTTCCTGTTCCTTATCTACATAAATGACTTGCCATTCCTTATTAAGACCCACCATGATATAGTATTGTTTGCAGACGACACCTCACTTATTTTCAAAGTCAAACGACAGCAACAAGCTTACAATGACGTAAACAATGCTATTTCAAAAGTAGTAAATTGGTTCAATGTTAATAATTTACTGTTAAATGAGAAAAAGACTAAATGTATTAAGTTTGTCACTAGTAGTAACGTAAGGCATGTGCAAACAAGTGTCATTGTGAAGGATGAGGAATTGGAATTAGTTGATAGTACAGTTTTTCTTGGTATAACTTTAGATTCTAAACTCCAGTGGGGTCCCCATATTGCTACTCTTTCGAATAGACTGAGCTCTGCAGCTTTTGCAGTGAGCAAAATCCGTCAGTTAACTGATGTGAAAACAGCTCGATTAGTATATTTTAGTTACTTCCATAGCATTATGGCATATGGTATTTTACTGTGGGGCGGTGCTTCAGAGATAAATACCATTTTTGTTCTGCAGAAGAGGGCTATTCGAGCAATATACAAAATGAACCATAGAGACTCACTTAGAGATAAATTTAAGGAAATTGACATAATGACAGTGCACTGTCAATACATTTATGAGAATATTCTGTACGTACATAAAAATATTGTAAATTTTAGGAAAAATTGTGAAATTCATAATATTAATACTAGAAATAAACATAAGCTCGCAGTGCCCTTCACTCGGCTCCATAAAATTAAAAAATCATTCATGGGTAATTGTGTAAGATTTTATAATAAACTTCCAAACCATATTACTGAATTATCTATTAATAAATTTAAGAATTATGTAAAGCGTAAACTTATTTCTAAAGCTTATTATACCACACAAGACTACATGAATGATATTACAACGTGGGATTAATTGTTATTCGAAATGATTATTTATTTATGAGGTATATTTGATTATTGATGAGGAAATGGATATTCCGATGTAATACTATCTACTTCTTTTGTCACTTATGCTTTTTTTTTGACATTTAGATTGTATTCTAGAAATTCTAGACTAGTATTTTTTTATACAATCTTTTTAATGTTTGACGATCCTTTTGTGAAATTTTTAGTGTTAAATTTGATATGTATAATAATCCAATTTTATTATGGAATAATATTAACATCAATAAATTGCTCTGATAATTAGATTAAGATTAATTACGATTCATAAGAGCTTGTTGCTAGGCCTACATGAATAAAGTAAATTTTGTTTGTTTGTTTGTTTGTTTGTTTGTGCTCCTCAATATAATCAGTCATCCCCCTCCACATTTCGTGGAGTGAATAAAAATGTTCTGTTTTGAAACGGATTGACAGGGCTCTTAAATCATTGTCAATTTCATGGTTAATGAGTATAGTGCTATCTCATATTTCCATAATGCTAATAATTTACAATTGTTAATCGTGGTAATAAAATCATGTCAGCGCGGAGGAGGAGGACATGGTTTTTAAAGTTCTGCAACAACACATATATACAGTTAGACTGAGAAAATTCTATACAACGATTTTAATAATGCATGCAGTATAAGTGTTACTTTAAACGTCAAACTTCTTCGAAATTATGACATATACATAACACTTTTGCCCTGAGCGCTCAATCAAAACCGCTGAAGACATTTCTTGGTCTAACTCTAATACACAACACAAATATTATAATGTAAAAGTATGCTACATACAAAATAAAAATACAATCTAAACTACTCGAAAGCTAATTCTACAGTTTTGCCCACATCCCCTTTCACAATCATAAACTTGTCACCGCTGTTGAGTGTGGCCAATTGCTCGTCCGATAAGTTCGAGAAGCGACCCGGAAGGGAGACGTGGCCGAAGTCTCGGAGTATCACCACCACCTGACCTCCTCTCTTGTTGAATTTTGAGTCCCACCGTTTGCAGGACTCGATTGCTAGTTTCTGCTGTTTTGGCAGCTCCTTTATCGGCACCCACTCTATGAAATCCGCCCCGATTTCATTGTAAGTAGCAAGTGAATCGGATGAAGACGACATTTTATATTTATTTTATTTTGTTTTATAAGGATATTGAAGATTTTATATATTTTTTTAACTCACAATAATTGGCGAGCCGAGAGAGCGAAGCAAGTTGTGCGTATAGTGCGTACTAGCGCTTGACGAGTCTATGAGTTATAAATACGCGTGCGTGCTTTTATATCCGACATCCGCGCGCGAGAGATGACAATTATTTATTGCATGATTATACGCCCCTCAAGAAAGCCGCTATGGGGCCATTTATTATTTCTTTGTTCGCGTGATTCTTTTTAAAAGTTTCCGTATGTGACGTCTCATGCTGACCTCAGACTCGCCACTATTCAAAAGTATGGTATATACCGGCTCTTTTCTAAATTTTTCCTCAGTGTCATCTTCATCATCATCATCATCATCATCACATTCATTGTGTTCGAAGGGCTTGTAGGTAGTGGGGGTGCGTATTAACGCTAGCAATTTGTTTTCTAAATGTTTTTCATCCCTTATTTCTGTAATAGTTCCAGATGGTATGGGTTTTTGCGGGGGGATTGTACAATTTTGATTTTTACCGAAATATTTCTCGGCTGCAAACTCCTTCACTGTGACGTAGTGTGATGTACGTGGTGGTCTCTCCAAAGCCCATCGGTCCGATCTCATTAACATTTTAGAAAGTAGAGATGGGGGTGCTGCTGAGGTCGGTGGTGGCGGTGGCCAGAATGGCGGTGGTGGCGGTAACGAATGGATTGATGGCCTCTTGAATGTCACTTTTCCGTGGTCACATCCTGTAACCGTACAGTGATGTCGTACTTTAGGGCTCGGTGGGGGCGGTGGTGGAGGTGCTGATCTCAAACGCCTCTCGGGAGATGTTGATGGACGCGGGGTATCTGCACGTTGAGCCATTGTTTTTTTCTTTACACGGATAACTCGCTTTGTGAGACGTTAAAGCGTATGGTGCTCTTTGTCATTGCGAGCTCGCTTAAATACGCTCACGGTCGATTACTACATAAAACTATAGGTTCGCATATGCAATTAGCTGACGGGTATGTAAATTAAATAATTAGCATTTAAAAAGAATATATATGGAGTTACAACGTTGTTATACTATATATGTAATGGATTCGACTTTTAATGATACTACTTTTTCTTGATAAAGTTAGGTGGGGCCTCGTTTGTGCATAAAGTTAATTGCCCCTTGTTTAATTTATTCAATTCGATAGCTGCCCAACTTATCATTTCTTCCAGCGTACCTTTGTACATTAAACAATCCTCCGTTAAACGAGCTTTACCACCCTCTTTTACCGTGACATCCTCTAGTTTAACATTATTATTATCGACATTAACAGTTGGGTTCACTTCGCTCACCGTAGTTTTCATTATGTTTTACCATCGTTTCCCACTCTTAGGGTCTCGGAAATAGGTTTTTTATCCACCCTTATCGAAAATTCGACCCCCACATCGTCTCGCACCACTTGCGTGTAGCTGTCTTTTGACCATGTCTGCTTAACGGTGACCTCTCTACGCTTGCGAACTAGTGTTCTCTCTCGAAAAATTTCCAATCGAATCACATTTACATCAGCATCTTCAGTACATATCGGAACTCGAGTTAGCTCAGTTTGTTTTACCCAAACCGATGTGGAAGGCTCTGTCTCGCCTTTGGGGGCCAGCTGTAGTTTGATGAACCAATCACCCCTCATGGTATTTTCAGTGTTATCGAGCACACGCGCCTTGGTAATGTACCACTCACTCGCCAATTTACATGGAGGGAAATATATGTCACGAACGAGGGGAGTTAACGTAACATTTTTTTTTCTCACTAGTTATCGATGATTGGGTAACGAGGAAAACCGAAAGCGGTAGCAAATTGCTGATGAACATGATGACTGTTCAAACCGACTAAATTGAATACTAAATCAACATCCAAGCACTCGAGCTTTTATAGTAAGAAAATTGCCATAATTTTGTATATCACCGTCCAAATAGACAGTGTAACAGTTGGCTTACATACCTGCAATGGGGTGCCAAATTTATAATGTCACTTATATTTACCACGCTCAATGCGATTCATCATGAAGACGTAAAGGCGACATCCTGACCTAATACCTATTTTAATATTAATTAAAACGAATGATGAAATATTGTTTAGGAAATAATCGAGTATATCGAGGTCGTCGGTTTCACCTTGGGAAACCATATAATTTTAAAATAAAAGGTGAATGGCTATAATAACCCAATCATCGCGTAAGGGAAACCGATCTACTCGGGCCGTTTGTGGTTATACTTTATAATTTAAAATTGATTACAAGAAGCGTTGCGAAAACGAAAGGCTATAATAAGATATCCCAACATTCCCAACACGGCAAGCGGTCGACTCGAACGGAGCGGTTATTTATAGCTGGTTAGATAAAACAGATGCGTCCTGATGACCTGTTTTCTCGCCATCTGCTAGCGCTTACGGTCTAGCTATAATTAGACCTAACAGGGTGTTAGTACAGGCACAAAAAAAAATGAAGAAAAAATGAAAAAAATAAATAAAAAAAAAATTGATTACAAGCGTTGCGAAAACGAAAATAATAAGATATCCCAACACGGCAAGCGGTCGACTCGAACGGAGCGGTTATTTATAGCTGGTTGGATGACCTGTTTTCTAGCCATCTGCTAGCGCTTACGGTCTAGCTATAATTAGACCTAACGGGGTGTTAGTACAGACGCAAAAAATAAAAACCGGGCAAGTGCGAGTCGGACTCGCGCACGAAGGGTTCCGTACCATAATGCAAAAAAAAAAAAAAAAAACAAAAAAAAAAGCAAAAAAAAACGGTCACCCATCCAAGTACTGACCACTCCCGACGTTGCTTAACTTTGGTCAAAAATCACGTTTGTTGTATGGGAGCCCCATTTAAATCTTTATTTTATTCTGTTTTTAGTATTTGTTGTTATAGCGGCAACAGAAATACATCATCTGTGAAAATTTCAACTGTCTAGCTATCACGGTTCGTGAGATACAGCCTGGTGACAGACGGACGGACGGACGGACGGACAGCGAAGTCTTAGTAATAGGGTCCCGTTTTACCCTTTGGGTACGGAACCCTAAAAAGAAAAAAAAAAAGATTTTTTTTTTTTGTTTTTGGATTCAATTGGGCGTTCTAAACGCGGCGTTCTAGCAGCTGTGTTTGGTACAGACGTATTATCTCTACTGGGGAGGGGGGGTCAAACATATCTTATTTTTTCTTACAAGGGGGAGGGAGGGGATTTTCATAGTTCTTACGTAAGGTCACAAAGATGCGATATTTTTAATTTATATGAAATTATGACGTTTAAAATAATATTTCCACACTATATGCTATCAAACACGTTGCAGAGTTAGCTAAACGGGGCTCCAGTACCTTTGTAAAAATAAACATTAAAACCAAACGTGTACTCATTTTCTCCTTTAGATTCTTACGTAATATATGGTAATATAGGGGGGAGGGGTTCAGCCTATTCTTATTTTCTCTTACATAGCGGAGGGAGGGGGTCAAAAACTGGCAAAAATCGTCTTACGTAATAACCGAATGGCGCCTATGGGGTCGTGTACACGGTGCCGCCTCCGCCCCGACACCGCACCGCCGCCGCACCGCCGCGCCAGGCTTTACGCGTCTCGTGTACATAGCGCGAAGGAGCGGCGGCGGTGCGGTGTCGGCGCGGAGGCGGTACCGTGTACTCGCGCCCTATGACTTCTCTATAGTAATAATAACTCAATGGATCCCAGTAATAGTTTCAAATATTCTCATTCCTTCTGCCGTCGTCGCTTGGGCGGCGGCAGTCGTAGATGCACCGTATTCACGTGCAGTTTGCGCGTAGACGGCGTGGAGAAGTACTTGCCGCACTGCGCGCACTGCACGCGCGTGTCGATGCCCAGGTGCACCTGGAATTACACACTAAAGTTAGCTGTCTGGAAGAAAGCGTTCGAGCGATAAGTGCGCTTGTTAAAAGTGTAACTTCTAAAGTGAGATCATTTTGAAAATGGCAAACATCTATAAAACCAGAAGTACTTTATAAGACTTTAAACTCTCGCGTTTTAATATCATATATATAAAATTGAAAAACGAAGGATAAAAACGAGGGAAGAAGCGAGATGGCGCCTTACATATTTCTAAAAAAGTTTTTGACACGTTTCTCGAATACGACGCACGTATGATAAGAAAAACCTGTTCAAATCAATTATCTACATATGGGAATAGAACTAGACCATAAAAACTATCGCTTCCGATGCGTATTTAATTTACAATAAGCAAAAGAAATTTTCATAACAATCTTCATCGGCCATTTCTCGGCAACTCTCGGTTGCTTTCGTTTGGCGGTGCTACAGATTAGACCAAATAATCCGTAAGTTAAAGTAAACTAAATTATGTTTGTCTATAGAGCCCATACGAGTGATTTATGTCATATATGACTTATCATTCTTATCAATCAAAGTAATTACTATATTATTATTATCAATTTGTATTTTGTTGTTTTAAATTTATTTTTGAGTTATATTATTCAGATTGACTTTCACGGCTTCGGCATACATTGCCATTCGTCCGGGGAACGGGCTAAGAATGCTGAGATGGGCCAAAAATACAAAGTTGATAGTAAGTTATGTAGGTAGATTAAAGTGCATGTTCAGATGTTATTGAGCGACCTGATAAAAATATGCAAATGTAGTCAGCAGTCGGCCAAATATCGTAATATAATTTTGTTGCCATAGAAATAAGGATGTGGTCCGATATAGTGGCGAAATATTGAGAGACATCAGCGGCTAAATTCAGTGGTGGCTCGGACACTTAGAGAGAATGGGAGAGGATCGTGCCGTGAAGAGAGCGCAGGTACTTGGGACAACAAAATGGGAGACGCCCGAGTGGATGTCCTAGGTACCGCTGAAACGACGTAGTTGCTCAAGACCTGCTCAACCTCGGACATGGCGACTGGCGAGAGCTATCGCAAGACCGAGAGGACTAGACTACCTATGTTTGTATGAAAAGGCGATTTAAGGGCGGTGGTCGTCCATATTCGTCTTAAGGCGAAAATTAATCTAATGAACGTTTTTGCAACTAGGCTTATAAGAACAAATAATAATTTTATCTTGAAACAAGTTTTAAATAAATACGTGTAGATGAAAAAATACAATCTTGCCTTTTATCAAATCACATCATTTTTTGACAAATTTGCGAATTGAGTTATCCAAATAACGGCTACAAATAAGAAATCCCTATCACAGTTTTAAACCATGGCAGGGTTGAATACATAATAATGTCGGTATTTAACTAAACATAAGACGAACTCTTTATTTCATTTACGCGAGCGGAGCTGCGGGCCCGTCTAGTAATATATATAATTACACAGCTGAAACGTCGGAATTTAAGGTAAAAACAATGAAATTATATCGCGGTAGACCTGTTTGTACAAAAGTACTTTGGCAAAACTTACGCTTAGCAAGGCATCTTGATTTTTAATTCTTTTTATACTACATCGGTGGCAAACAAGGTTACGGCCCGCCTGATTGTAAGCAGTTACCGTAGTCTATGGACGCTTGCAACTCTAGAGGTGTTACATGCGCGTGTTTGAAATAAAGGTGTTCTAAGTTTAAATCTTGTTACCCATCAAAACTTATAACACTTTAAACTCTCGCGTTTTGTACGCATATTTATTGCATATTTGTTTGCCATCAAAACTTGGTGGGAATCAACAAACCCGGCTACATTACGTGAGAGAGAGAGATGGCGCTCGCGTCACGTAAACATTGGCTCTGCGATTATATCAACTTTAAAAATAGTTTTAGTCATAGTTTTAAGTGCTGTGAACTTTTATAATATAAGAATTAGTGTAAATTGACTGTGTTATTATTATCTTAGTGCTAAGTGAACTAATTATCGAATTAATAACATATTTTGGTGAAATGAGATACTGTCTACAATAAAAGACTATTAATGTCAGTGCAAGTTAAAAACAGTGGTACTTGGTAATATTACGTAAAAACACTTAACTTTTAATAATATCTCTTACCATGAACATATTTTAGCGATAAAAATAAAGTGCAATACAAATAACTGTGAATAACGAAAAAAGGGTAGCTAAAATAAATCAAAATTACTATCATACCCGTCTTGACGACACCATCGAACTTAACCCTTAAGAGTGTATAAGACTTTCGGCGACACTCGCTAGGATCATTTGGCTTAGTGGTCTAACATAGTGACTAATAAAGACAGTCGACTCTAAAAGTTCCGGGTTCGAGACGCGTGAACGTTTAAACTTTTTGCTTTTTTTTGTTCTTGTTTTTTTTGTGCCTGCGTTCAAATCCTGTGGACGTGACAACTTTTTGCTTTTTTTATTTTATTATTATTAATTTCTTTCACAATGGATTGTATGGCGTGTACGAGACCGATCACGAATAACCTAGAGCTGCTAACATGCGTAGCCTGCAAAGGAAATTACCATTACCAATGCCTAAACATGACTTCGGCGACTTTTAGGGAAAACCAACATGAACTGATTCGGGCGTGGCGTTGTCCTATATGCGTAAATGTCACAACAAGGCGGAAGAATGATTCTACTCCAGTTCGAAAACAGTTTGATACGACCTCATTAGACAACACAACCATGTCAGTTGACGGTGAAGCAGAAATGAGCCTGATAGAACTAGACCTGCATGTTTCAAAACAGCCGAATCATTCGCCCAGTAGCCCAAGCGCAACAATTGAACAAATAAGTGCATTGTTGGATGCCAAATTAAATAGGAACAACATAACTATCTTCGACAACCTGAAGCAATTGATACACGCAGAAATAGGCGCCGCAATAAACAACCTTAAGACGGAATTTTCACAAAAAAACCAACAAATCCTAATAGAACAGCAAGACCTGAAGAATGAACTTTTAAATACAAAGATCAAAATAGAAAAAATGGAAAAGGATCGTATATTATTGCAGGAAGAATTAAAAGAGCTTAAGACTCAATATAAAAACTTGGATAATGCAGAAAAAGATGATACATCGAAAAAATTCGTGTTATACGGCCTTGATGAATACTACCATGAAACGGACCAGGATCTATATGAGCGAATTAGTAACATGTTTGGTGACATTTATAACATAAACATCTATGGCTCGATAGAATCAGTTAAGCGGATAGGAAGGAAAGGCAATCGTCGTCCACTCATTATTGAATTGTTAAGCAAGCGCCTAAAAAATCATATCCTGCAGAATGCGTATCTATTCAGGAATACCGGTTACGCTATTACAGAAATCCTTGATAGTGAATCGCTGAAAAAGAGAAAACACCTACGACACTGTCTCATCATGGCCCGCCGCAATGGACAACACGCGATATTGCGAAATGACCGCTTATCCATAGATGGAGAAGAGTATATCCCCACCACCCACAAAGAGCAAAGTCTCGATCGAGCTGCAGAATGCGCACCGTCTGCAACAAATATGGAAGTGACAGGCAGCCCTAAGATCGACGATGTGGAGCATGATAAAAACGGCATTCGGCCGTTTTTTCGTGCAGAAACCCCCCAAAAGTCGTAAGATTGATATTTTCTACCAAAACGTTCGAGGGCTTAAAGGTAAATTGGCGACCACCAAGAATCTATTAGCGACATTTGAAAGTGATATAATAGCCTTAACCGAAACAAGGCTAGATAACTCAGTACACGACTCCGAACTGTTCCCCGGCGACTTCAGAGTGGTGCGCGGCGACCGCGCCGGCCGCGGAGGCGGGGGCGTGCTGCTGGCCGCGCGCGCGCCCTACTCGCTGCGCGCACTGGACTGTGGTGCGCACCCGCAGGACGAAATAATTTGCGCATTCGTTACGAAAGGACATTTCCGTTTTATTCTGTGTGTTATATACTTAGCGCCTCGAATACCCGAGAATCGATATTACTCCACTTTCCAATGTATAGAGAGAATCATAAATACTTACTCTTATCCTATCATTATTGTAGGTGACTTTAATATGTACTCGACCACGATAAGTGTACGAAATGCCTTTGATAGTGTCTTGTCTTATTGTAATCTTACACAGCAAAATACTGTATTAAATAGTCTTAATCGAATATTGGACTTAGTCCTGTCAAATGAAATGATTACCGAGTTGACTGTTACTGAGGCTACCGCGGGGCTAGTATCATTTGAAAAACATCATACTCCTATTAACATAGAAATGACCTGTCCTACGATATTTAATAAACGACCTACTCATCAAATCCACAATCGACCTACTAATATCACACCGCGAGAGAGAAATTATCGAAAAGCAAATTTCATTACCCTATATCATATGCTGGCAAATTGTGATTGGTCGGAACTATACGACATAAGTGAAATGAATGATTGCGTCGAGTGTTTCTATTCCATATTGAATGGTATATTGTCCGAATGCGTCCCATTAAAAAGCCCCCAAAAAAATAAAGCTCGTCAAAACTATCCTGAATGGTTTACACCCGATATTATACAGTTAAACAAAGTAAAAAACTCATATCACAGACTATTTAAACAAACGGGACATCAATTATACTACGCTCTATTTACGTACTATCGAAGAATGATAAACGTCCAATCGGAATCTGCTATGCTAGCTTTTATTAACAACTTACAAATGAATATTACAACTGACCCATCCTCTTTCTGGGCATATGTTAAAAACCTCCGTGGTTCTAACCAACCTGCTACGTTTGGCGACATGTCTCCACAAGAAGTCGTAGACTCATTTGCCAAATTTTTCAAAAGTGTTTTCCTCCAGAATCCCCCGGCACTGGACGTAACGGCAGCATGCACTTCTGCTACGGCAGAGTCACAAGATACAAATGGTCGGATCGTTAGCATTGACTATATTAGTGATGCGGATATCCGCACAGCTATAAATCGTCTGCGACCCAAGTCTACTCAGGGCCCCGATGGTATTCCTCAATTCGTAGTGAAGGACTGCCGTGAAGCATTTGTCGAGCCACTCAAGTATTTGTTTAATCTGGCATTAAAAATAAAGCATACCCGTCGGTTTGGAAAACATCAAAAGTCCTACCAATACACAAATCCGGATCCAAATCTGATATACATAATTACAGACCGATTGCAATATTATCGATATTCGGAAAAGTATTTGAGTCCATTATATATGCTCAAACGAGAAAGCAGCTGAATGGTTGGTTTTGTGACGAACAACACGGTTTTTTGCAAAAGCGATCTACTACGTCAAACCTGATTAATACTGTCACGTTAATAGCCAATAACTTGGATCAAAGAAGGCAAGTAGATGTTGCCTACTTTGACTTTCAAAAAGCATTCGACAGAGTAGATTGCGATATCTTACTGAAAAAACTGTCTATGGCCGGATTTACTACACATCTACTTCAGTTTTTAGCCAGTTACCTCTCAGATAGGCACCAGTACGTTCAGTTTAATGGATGTAGATCTACCCCATTCTTGGTCACTTCTGGTATTGGGCAGGGAAGTAATCTGGGACCCTTAATGTTCCTAATTCTTATAAACGACTTACCAACAAAAATTAAGTTCTCGACCTGTCTGTTATTTGCTGATGATTTGAAATTAGTTCTCCCGATTAACGATCCCAATGATCCCACGTTACTTCAGCTTGATATAGAAGCAACCTGTAGCTGGGCATCAAAAAATAGCATTACCCTAAACAAAGACAAATGCTCGGTAATGACATATGCCAGAGTTCGCCAGCCCATAACCTACCAATATACTCTTCAGAGCAAACCTATGAAGCGAACCAATGAAATTAAAGACCTGGGTGTCTCGTTTGATTCCCAACTAACATTTAATCCCCACATAGTCAACGTTAGTAACGAGGCTAGAAGATGTCTGGGATTCATCATACGGCAAGCTAAACCATTTACCAATCAGCACGCCATTACCATCTTATATAACGCTTACGTGCGTAGCAAGCTGGAGACGAATGCCATCATCTGGAGCCCCCATGAGCAACAATACGTGCTGCTATTGGAAAAAGTGCAAAAATCGTTTGTGCGATTTCTATATAAGAAAATATACGGCGCATACCCTTTCCTGTATCCGACGCTCTTTATATATGGTATGGTAAACTATACATCCCTTGAAGCCCGAAGAAACATATACTTAATTAAATATTTTTTCCATATAATACGCGGTAAATTAACAAATTCCCAGCTGTTAGCACAAATACCGTTGCGCGTTCCCCGATTATCAACGAAGCAACTCCGTACTCGCCGCCGCGATCTGTTCGGCATCCCCCCGGCGCGCGCGCGCGCGCTAGCCTCCTCTCCACTGCACCACGCGTTGAAATTGATAAATGACATACTAGACAGCGACAAGCAGCTAGACATTTTCTTTTCCTCAGAGACTAAATTTTTAAGTGCATCATCTCGTTATTTGGAAAATATTGTAACCCCAAGCTCTATTGTAGAAACTGACAATTTAGTATAATTTTATTTCTTAATGTGAATTTAATTTATAATATGAAATAATGATAATTTATTGAAATTTCGTTTGGATTATATAGTACTGTAATATTTGTTAATATAAAAATTAGTTCGTAATGTGACATACATACATAATTAGGATAAGTTAGTGTAATTTCATAATGACATAATTAATATAAAATGAGTATGTACCTATTTAATGACATAATTCGTAATGACTAATGAAACAGTGGATAGAATTGTATAAAATACTTATTAAAATGTATATTCACAACACTATTAGCACGTAAGGTTTATCTGTAAGTGCTGGTATGTATAAAAATAAACAAATAAACAAATAAATAAACGTACGTTACTACCACCCCACACCAGGGGTGCGAAACTCCCGACTTCGGGATTCGGCTCCGTTCGGCTCAGCATTGCTCCGAGCAATTATTAGAGTTGGCACCACTCGACGTCCCTTTGCGTGCACAACCACAGATAAGATAATAGCATGCATTTTGACAACCCTAAATAGCCGAAAGGGATAGTGCCATACATTAGAAAGGGACATCATAATTCGACCCTGAACCGCTGTCAGGCGTGGCTCACTCCGCGATTTCGTCGCTTTACTACAGGTAGCTAAAAGTACATCCGTTCCACACCAATTTTGGTGGTTAGCCATAAGCCGCGCGTGGCGCTGTCGCCACCTAGCGGCCATATCTGTGCTGATCGTAACAGACGCGTTCTGTTAGAGAGAGTCTTCTGTACCTAGTACTATTATTTATTCTGTGCCGCTGTCAAGCTTCAGTTTTGTAGGAAGTTTCCTTTTTTACGGTAGAACTATTATTTATTCTGTGCCCACACTAGCGTCTTCAGAGCGTCGGCGTCTAGTCAGCGCTATGTTGCGTCGAGCAGCCATAGAGTTGACCTGGACGCTGACGCTCGGGAGACGCTAGTGTGGTGTGGTAAGCCCTGAGTTATCTTACCGTCGCGTGGTGCCGCTTGAGCGCGCCCGCCTGCCTGAACTGCTGTGGGCACTGCGAGCACTTGTGCGGTTTCTCCCCCGTGTGTAGCGTCACGTGAAGCTGATCAGACAATATATATGGATTAAAACCTGGAAACTTTGTACTAAATGTCCGCAAGAAATCAGTTGTGTAATCATCCCTTTAGATAGCGTTATGATTATTTATTTAACGGCTTCCTAGCATAGTCGGTAGTGACTGTGCCTACGAAGCAGGAGGTCCCGAGTTCGAATCCTGGTAAAGGCATTTATTTGTGTGTTCATCACAAATATACGCACGTGCAATTATATGTATTTGTATATATCCTTGTTTATATGTATATATATATATATATATATATATATATACATATAAACAATACAATAATAATACATATATAATAACATATAACATGTAATATATACATATATATATGTGCGTATATTGTGCGTATATATATATATATATATATATATATATATATATATATATATGTATTTAGTGTACTCGTAGTCATAAGGTATAACATAATTATATATAGTAGGTATTTATTTAGAATGTTGATATTTTACTTCGCTCAAAAGTTACGTTTTTTTCTGTTTATTTCTCACTGCACCCACATGGACTCTTTTCTGTTTCGCCCTATGGTTGACTGGTAGAGAATGCCTATAACGGCATTAAGTCCGCCTGTTGTACTTTTTGTATGTGCAATAAAGTTTAAAAATAAATAAATAAATATTTGTTCATATTCATATTCGTATATTCATAATGATTCATATTACATGTTGTTTTTCATAATTACATTAAAAATTAAAAAAATAAATAAAAATTAACAATTACGTTAATTAAATTAGCATAATAAAATACAAGTTCAAGTCAAAATAAAAGTCAAATAAAAGTACATATACCTACAGTTACATTAGATACCTAACTACTTAATTGACAAAATCTGCAAAACTGTTCCTGAGTTATGGATGTTTTATTTGTATATAAGTATTTATATATATATGTGTATATTATATATATCGTGTCGTCTAGTACCCACAACACTAGCCTTATTGAGCTTACTGTGGGACTAGGTCGATCTGTGTAAAATTGTCCTATAAAAAAAATTAAACCTTTGGGAAAGAAACAGGAAAAACAACACATAGTAAATCAGATAACACATTCACAAGCCACACAGTTTCCAATAATGAATAATTTATGTCGGTCAGAAACTAACATTAATACAATTTAAACTTAATTTAACATTAATACAATTTACAACACGCAAACCTCAAATACCTAACTTGAATTGTTGAAAACAACATTTAAACGTTGGCACTTTAGTATAATTGTAATTTTAAGTTGTTTTTATTTGTTTTTTTTTGGCATGTTTTTGTACATGTATACATATATATGATATATATATGATTGTATATATATGAACGTTGGCAAGTATGGTGTAATATAATTACTAATGGATAATTATTACTTTTTATTGCAGAAACAAACTATTGTAATGATAAATGGAATATATCAATATCAGCAAATTTTTCATTATAATTTAATTTGTGTGTAGTGTGTTGGCGACATAGGTTTCCATACTAATCCAGACTCAGGCCGCTTCCCGTCAAGGCGCGGCGCGCTCTTTCCTTTTTCCGTGGTTAAAATACTATATGCGATGTGATATTACCTGCAGCCCCTGCCTGGTGGCACACATCTTGTCGCAGGAGGGACACTTGTACGATTTGCTGCTTTTCTCTCGCTTGCACTGCCCGAGTTGGTGCCTCTCGAGAGCCGCGTTAGACTGAGACAAAAGACAACACTTGTTTTACCATTCACACAGTTGACTTAACCCTAATTTGAATATTTCTAATCATTACGTTTCTTTCTTTGCGCTGGTGGCCTAGCGGTAAGAGCTTGCGACTTTCAATCCGGAGGTCGCGGGTTCAAACAAATTAAAACCCCAGCTCGTACCAATGAGTTTCTCGGAACTTATGTACGAAATATCATTTGATTCACTAGTTGCTTTTCGGTGAAGGAAACCACGTGAGGAAACCGGACTAATCCCAATAAGGCCTAGTTTCCGCTCTGGGTTGGAAGGTCAGATGGCAGTCGCTTTCGTAAAAACTAGTGCCTACGTCAAATAATGGGATTAGTTGTCAAGCTGATCCCAGGCTCCCATGAGCCGTTCCAAAATGCCGGGATAACGCGAGGAAGAAGAAAGATTCTCTTTCTTTTTTTGAGGCTCGGAAAAACGCCCGCCATGTTGAAAACGTAACCCTGTTCCATACAACAGAGACTTCCTTATACCAAATGTCAACGATTAAATATGCCCCAATGACGTCCGTAGACTGATAACGAACATTTTCGACTCCTAAATGGGTTCTAAATAATTATGGTTAAAATTCTTAAAAGTTCTTAAATGCGTAAATCAAAAATGTTGGTTAAGTAACAATAGTACATTACGATACAAGTGTGATAAGTAGGATTTTCGCAACGAGTAGCAAATGTGGTGATAAATTGAAACACGACCGAAGGGAGTGATTTAAATTGACACGAGTTGCGAATTACCTTTTCGCACTCGTATTGTACAACGTTTTACAGTACATATAGCCCTTTAAATTCTTCACATAGGCACGTATTGTCCTTAATCTCGCCCTAGGGCGGTAAAGTAGCATGTACTGTAATAGTAGTTAGTGTTACAACTTGTAAGAAATGTCGATAGTTTATCGATATGACTTTATCGACATGGCTACAGCAAGGTGGGCCACATTGTTAATCGTACACTAAACAAAAGTGGTAACAGTGACAGTTCGCTGAGGCGTCATCTATAGTAGTTTGTGTTACAAGGGATCAAAATGATATATTTCCGTCAAGGGCGTACATTGAATCCTGAGCGTAATGAGGGATTCAAGTGTTAACGCCCAAGACGAAATAATTTTGATACCGTGTGACACATACCTACTGCTTTTCACATCAACTATGAGGAAAATAAATAAATGAGGAAATTATCAAGTATCAAAACACTATTTAAGCTAAAAAAATTGTATGTAAAGATGAAAAAAAAATGTGTCCTAGAACAGAAAAGTGCCACTTTTATCCCCCCTAGCAGGGAGGAAAAGTGCCACTTTGATCCCTCCTAGCGGGGAAGAAAAAACCCTTTTCCGAATAGGTGATGTGAAAAAATAATTATGTTTTACTGTACTAAACATATACTTTTTCTTTCTTTCACTCACCATGAGTTTTGCTCCGCATATTTCACAGACGACCTGCGCTCGAATTCGCGTCCTCTCTTTTATCTAAAACACAGAAGTTTAGGTAAAATTTAGCTTTAACCGAAAAAGCTCGGAGTACCGCAGGGTTCAATACCAGGACCTGTTATTTTCCTTGTGTAGTCATAATATAATAATGTAGGTAATGTCGTTACTAGAGGTTCCCCTAAATATTGGTTTTAGCCGAGTACCGAATATACGGCCCCTCTCTCGGCCGAAGCGCCGATTATTCGGCATCTAATGCGAACATTTTGAGTCTCAATTATTATGAAAATAGTTCGCCAACAAAGTACAACGTTTGGTAACATATATTTTTTGTTGAACAGAATTAATGAATGTAGTTAGAGTCTATCAAGTCAGACCCATGATAAAAGTAAAATGTAAATATTGTTATCAACAAATGCTTAAAAAAAGGGTCTTCGTATTTAATAACTTCCCAAGAATACATTTTAAATATTAAATATACCTAGTTTTTGGTAATTTGTATTGTGTAATGTTTTTTTAGGTAGGTGCAACAGGTATTCATTATTCGTCCGTATGGTAGGCAAAATGGCCGAATACCGAATAGTTGCCGAATATCCGTGGCATCTCTAGTTGTTACCTTCCTGTAGTATTCCTTGTTCATCTCCCTGGTGCGCCCGTACGCCGGCCACTTGATGCGCAGGTGGATGCGCTGGTGGTGCGTCTCCAGCGAACTAGCGCTCACAAACGATTGGTCGCACTGAGGAGAGGTAAGGATATATTTAAAAACATGTTTAACCTTTTGGACGCCAATGACCGATATATCCGCACCGCAGGTTCAACGCCAAAGACCGATTAATCGGTCACAGACCACAGGGCAACATAGACCTACGTGCATATGCATAAAGTTCAATTTCAGTTTTGACACTTCGGTGACGTGGCGTCTGAGTGACAGCTTTTGTGTTTGACACGGCGTCGAAAAGGTTAATACTAGCATAGAGTTGTGGGTTCCTTTGAGAACGGTTAGTACTTATAACGGAAACCCACGAATAAGTTTTATTACACAGTTATAATGAGCTACATAACTAAATACTACAAACAATATCACACGCGTTGGTTAGGTTACGGAACTCGCGAGAGCGGTAAACGTGAGGACGAGTGACGTGACCGTGCGCTAGAAGTGGCTCGTACTGGTTGGCGGCGCCGCTCGACTCGAGGGGCGCGCGCGGGCATGTCGGCAGTTCTCGGAAACTCGGTGTTTGCCAAGGCCGTTAGTTATAGAGATGGGAAAACCGTGCGGAACATGAGCTCGCCTCAGAGTAATATAAGTAAAGAAATAGTGGTAACTCCATACATCAGTTTTCTTACCAAAACGCGAGTTATTTCGTAGTCGACATCTAAGTAGTGGAACTTTCAGTACCGCTACTTGACACTATGGCACAAGTGTCGCTACTGACGAAAAATGTACTGCTAAAACTAATCTTAGAAGCAGGAGTTGATAATAGAGTTTCGAGTAATCCGGTTATAATATTAGCTGAAAATTGTTGAGCACTAGAGTTTTTGTTCGCCGTGACATCTGTTGTCGACTAGCAGTACTGATATATTCCGCTACTTGACGCTAGATGTCGACTACGAAATAACGCGCGTTTTGGTAAGAAAACTGATGTATGGAGTTACCACTCTTTCTTTACTTATATTACTCTATGATACTAGTCATACTAGTGTCGTGTATCACGCAAAGCCCTATATTTTTTTTTTCTTTTTCGTCCATCAGGACAGGCTAAAGCTCTAAGCCATACTGCCTAGTCATTAGTAGATTTTTTGTCATTTCAGTAAGTTCAATCCGGTAAACGTCTTCAGTAAATATTATTCATAATAGGTCAATTCCGATAGTAATGTCTTCAGTAGTCTTCATTTTCAAAATACTCTAAGTAAAAGCGTCTCTTCTAGTTATTTGGTCATATCCATTAAACATCCATTCTCATTCTGTTTCATTCAAATCTTGTTCGATAATTGAGTTTTGAGGTTCTTGTAAGGCGATAGCTGGACGTTACAAGGGCCTGCGTGAGCTACCCAGCGTTGACGCCAGAATGGTGGTTAAACGCGTTTCGTGATCAATTTTTCGTTATCTGCACACTTCCACATTAATTTACTGCATAATACGCTATCAATATTACACTTTAAACAACATTAATGAGCAAAAACAAAGAAATGAATCGCGAAGCGACACGACCAATTTGGCGGTCGATAATAACTCGCAAAGCCCTATAAATTCACTGTTAAAAAAAAAACGCAAAATGAATGGTCAAAAAAAACAATTTGATTACCAAATCTGCTCTTAAAATTTTACGAGAATCAGTTACGAAATGCGACCTGTGGAGAACAGCCTGTTAGTCGAAAGTATTTTTGTCCAAATTCAAACGGAGACGCTTCACTTTATTAAGTTAAAGAAATATTGAAAGTATTAAAGCCAAATTTTTATTACTGACAGTTAATTATATAATCACGGAATATCTCAATTGATTAAGTGACCATATGGTCTAAGATCCCACATACATGGTCGACCTTCACCAATCTGTCTGACGGATGAAACTATGAAAGAAAATATGTTCCAGAACATAAATAAATGGCGTTGCCTAAAGAAATATGGTCAAGGTTATTTTTAATAAATTTTTGAAAAATATTTTTTTTCGGCACATTTCCCCGATTTGTCTGAAACGAAATAAGTTTCAATGGAAAGTATACAACTTGTACAACATAAATCATCTAGGTTGCCTATCTTTTTCCGGTCACTATTATGTGGTTGCCGTGTTTAAAGAGGTGATTTTATATCGATAATTGCACTCATTTGTCTGACGCTTGAATTATACATCGAAATGATGGTAATTTTATTGCAAATACAATGGTATAGAGTTGCCTGCGAAAATCCGGTCACAAATAAGGGTTGCCAGCTTTTAATTAAAATAAGAAGGGAAGACTTTTAGCGATAACTCATAAACGGCTTAACTTATCAAGTTTGTTTTAATTTTATTTGATTGAGTTTTTTAAGCACTATTTTCATGATTTTTTTCATATTTTTTGGACAGATGGTTCAAAAGTTAGAAGGAAAAACCTTTTTTTTTTTTTCTAAACGATTATTTCCGAAATGATTCACTTTATCAAGAAATGTTGTTTAAAGACCCCTATTTATTTTGAAAGGCCTATCCAACGACACCCCACACTATGAGGTTGAAATGATAAAAAAAATTGTCACACATTTTGTTTCTTTCAAAGCGATTATTTCCGAAAATATTTACTTTATCCATAAATGTTCTTCTAAAACCCCTATTCATTCTAAAAGACCTTTCCAACAACATCCCACACCATAGGGTTGACACGAAAAAAATTCCTTACATACATTTTGTTTCTTTCGAGGCGATAAAAAATTCCTTACATACATTTTGTTTCTTTCGAGGCGATTATTTCCTAAAATATTCACTTTATCAAAAAATGATTTTTTGAATGTTTATTTTAAAATTCATATCAAATGACATCTTACAACATAGTAGATATGAGCGCCGATAGGCATTTAACCGGCGGCGGCGCGCCGGTCAAAATCGGTCGGCGGCGGCGGCGAATCGGCGGCGTGGCCTTGAAACACCTTTGATTAATGAAAAAATAATTAAAACCAAAATTTTACCGAATTTACACGTTTTTACTGTAAGAAAGTTATAAAATAAGTGCATTTTTGAATTGCAAGCAAAATTTATTGAATAAAGGTACGAAAAAAGTTTTATATAGTATAAACGGTATCGAGCGGCATCAGAGGCGGTCTTAATCTTGGCGAGGCCCTGGCCGGAAGATCTTTGCGAGGCCCTTATCTATTGTGCTAAGGGGTCATCCATTAATTACGTCACACGAATTTCTAGGTTTTTTTACCCCTCCCCCCTCCTTGTCACACTTGGTCACATTTGGCAAGCCCCTCCCCCCTGGTGTGACGTCACATTTCTTCAACGAAATCGGCAAATATTTATTTAATTATTATATTATTATATTATTATTATTATATCATTTATTTCAGAATTAATAAATTATTCCATATATGTACACTTAAATAAAACTTAAACTCTATATACATTTACAACTAAATACACTTAAAAACTAGGTGGACAACATGTGCATCTGGTTCCAATAGTAATGGAAGGGACTATCATCCCGTCCTGCCACTGTTTCCAGGAGACTGTTGGGGCTACCGGCGATACGTCTCAGCAGGGACGCGACACGTTTTCGCATTATCGCGTGAAAGCCATCCGTGCGCGCCTCCGCGAACATGCCTGACGCACTGCAATGCCGCGGGAGCCCCAACAGCATCCTGAAAGCGTTGTTATATTGGACGCGCAGGGCGCTGTAGGTTTTTTGAGTATAGTTGATCCATAGACAGCAGGTGTAAAATGACTGACAGTATGCCCTAAATAGGGTAATTTTAACGTTTTTGTTACACCTAGCAAATCTGCGGATCAACATGTTACTCCTCACCGCCAGCGCCCTGCGTTCCCTTTCAATGTCCTTGTTGTCTGTGAGGGATGAAGTAACCCAGTGCCCCAGGTATTTAAATTCTTCAACTATCTTGAGAGGAGTGTCGCCAAGTTTAACCTGAGGGGTACGCGAGTAGCTCTTAGTACCCGCTTTAAAAACTAACAACTCACTCTTCGAGGCATTGTACCTGAGGCCATGAGAATCCGCATACCGCTCACATATCGTCAACAGGTCTTGTATGCCACTGATTGATGGACTCAGCAACACCATATCGTCTGCGTAGCTTATGTTATTTATAAATTTACCGCCCACTGAGCATCCGACCATGGCATTGCTGAGCTCACCAATCAGGCGATCTACATACAAGCTGAAGAGCTTAGGTGACGTGAGCCCCCCCTGCCTCACCCCGCACTCCAACCTGTAAGCATCAGACAATGAATCTGCCCACTTGACAGCATTATATTGATGATCATACCAGTACTTGAACATTTCAATTAGCTGACCTGGCAATGTCGTGTCCTCATGCAGTTTTTGCCATAACTTTTCATAGGACACCAAATCGAAGGCCTTGCTTAGATCAAGAAAACACCCGTAAACGGGAGTTTTCCTGTCCGAGTAGTATCGGACAGTATGCTTGAGACAGAGAACTGCCGCCTCCGTGGACAGTCCGCTCCTGAAACCAAACTGTGCATCATTGAGGCTTATGTGCTTATCCAGTTGTTTGTCAAGCATACTGTCCAACACTTTTGCAACAATAGTGGCCAACGAAATGGGTCTGTAGTTCTTAATATCAGAGGCGTCTCCTGCACGATTCTTAATAATAGGGACTACTACTGTCCTTAACATTTCGTCCGGTAAATAGGTGTGGCTTACACAAAGAGAGTATAACATGGCGAGTACCCTAGGTAAATGAACACCAGCATATTGCAGATGTTCAATACTCAGGGAATCGTGCCCCGGCGACTTGCCCCGCGTCATGTCCCCTACCACTTTCGCTACTTCTTGAGCAGTGAAAACAATAGGTGACCCGACCGACGCCTTCCCTCTCTTAGGCACAACCCCTACACTCCCGAGTGTGGCCTCGACCTTGAAATGGTTTTTAAAAAGGTTCGCGATCTTGCCCGGCTCACTAATTCCCTCTACACTCGCCGGAAGACTCGACCTAGGCTTCAATTTACTAGTGGTTTTCCAGAAGCTAGAAAAGTCCTTACTTGCATGGTGTGTTGCTAATATATCCATTTTTATTTGCTCAGCGTTATCTTGACACCATTTAAGCTTTTGTTTGAAGATTTTTCTAGTTTCCGTCATTTCATTAAAGGAAGGTCCGTACTTGGGCTTTCCGCTTGAAACCCAGGATTGAAACGCAAGTCGAGCCCTCGTGTGAGCGTGTCGCACATGCTTATTCCACCCGACCACACACTTCTTTTTATTATTTTTACCTACATTACAGGTACTAGTTGCTGCACCTCTAAGAATGTTAACAATATTACTATACAACTTATCAATTATTATTCTATGTCCCATGTCATTACATAATTCATTGCTACATTTTATAAATTCATTTGGAAAGTCAATACATTTTAAGTGTTCATTACAATAATTTTCATACAATTTAATTTGGTGCATATTTAATATTTTATCAAAATATTTTTGACAAAAGAAATATTAGTAATTTTATAACCCAAACTGATTAAGAAATAAAATTAAACGAATAAAAACGATTCTCGTTTCAAAAACTTGTTATTTAAATGTATATTAGCGTATAAAATAATTTAAATAAATTTTCGATTACTGATGAAGTTAAAGTGACGTCACAAAGTTTGTGACTCCTCCTCCCCCTTGTCACACATGTCACATTTTCTTGACCCCCTCCCTCCCCCTAAACGTGTGATGTAATAAATGGATGACCCCTAAGTAAAAAGTAGCGGATTGACTGTATCAGGAAACATCTGGTCGACTGTCCAAAGAGCCGAAGTGAGGAAAATCAAGCTCCGTTATTAACCAATATCGACCCAACAAACCGGTTTACGTCAAAAAGTGAGGCCCAAGGCCGAGCTCCACCTAACACCGAAGACCAGATTCGGACGCCTTCCCATCCGAGGCCAGAGGCTGAGCTGCAGGTAAGCATACAGCTTAGAATCGAACGCCAAGTGTGAGCTTGGCTGACGGCCGAATGCGCGGAGTGCCGATTACGGCGCGCTTCTGTGCGAGGACGAAGGCCAAGCTGCAAGAGGGCAGAGCTTGGAATTGGTCCAGTGTAAGCAAGACCGAAGGCCGATAAAGACCGTGGCCACAGTGTTAAAGACCTCTGGGGCTCTCCTGTAGCTGCATTCGTGGGAGGCCAAAGGCCGTGCTGCAGTGGAGCTAAGATTGGAGAAGAACCAAGCATTTTAAAGGCGAGGCCAAAAGTTACGCTCCAAACAGGGCCGAAAACTTGGAGGTTCAGATAGCGGCTTACTTCTATGCGAGCGATGCGAGGCCAAAGATTGGTCTGCGAGAGAGCAAAGCTTGAAATTTGAACAATGGCCAAGCTTAAAATGAGACCTGATTCCGTTTCCGATGCCTTCCGTGCAAAGCCAACGGCCGGACCTTTGGGCGTGAAAACGCTTAATATCTGAAATTAACCCCCTTTTACACCTTTTTAAGACATTTAAACCATGCTTGCAATAATTGAATTCGCGGTGAATGACGGATGAGCTTGCCAGCTGGCAAAATTAGTCATTTCGTTGCTCTAACACTAGTAGCGCGGTTACCAAACAGAAAAGTTTGAATTTACCATCGATATTTTAGAATTATATGGTCCTAAATAGGGATTGCAATCCGGTCCGGCGGATCCGGTAATCCGGCCGGATCCGGCACTTTTTAGGAGCTACCGGATCCGGTTAAAATCACCGGATCCGGACCGGATCCGGGAAAATAGAAAAATAGACCGCACGCAGCACCCACTGTGCGTTTTAGGTGAGATAAAGGCGACGGATAGAAGAAAGAAGTTAAACAGAATAAAGAACGAATGTTTAAATCAAAATTTAGTAAAATAAGAAGATATTTAATATGACGATGATTGAGAACAGAAGAGGATTTCCTCTTCTTTCATGTTGGTGGCACGAATCGGCACGATACGACGATCACTTAAAATTAAAATTAGAAGTAAAAATTAAAGGATGGAGATGTCATATGGATGTCATTTGTAACGACCGGTCTGGCCTAGTGGGTAGTGACCATTCAGTAACCCTGCCTATGAAGCCGATGGTCCTGGGTTTGAATACCGGTAAGGGCATTTATTTGTGCGATGAACACAGATATTTGTTCCTGACTTTCCTGAGTTATGAGTGTTTTCTATGTATATAAGCATGTATTTATCAATATACTATACGTATATATATCGTCGCCTAGTTAGTACTACCTAGAGCTAGCTAGTACCCATGTTACAAGCTTTGCTTGGTTTGGGGCTACGAGTAGGTCGATCTGTATAAGATTGTCCCCAAATATTTATTCATGAATTATTTATTTATTTGTGATTTAGGCTATAAAACTATTTAAACGGATAAAAAATGAAAGTAAGATAATATTGGAGCGCATTTCATACAATTTTGGTTAAAAGTAAAATATCTAGTTACTAGAATGGATGTCAGCTTTACAAATAATTCCATCAAAGAACAGTTACGAAAACTTGTCCTTTCAAGGAGTTCCATTTCCCATCCCATAATTATCCCATTAACAGGCTTTGGAATTTAATCAAATTTATAATTTTATTGTAAACGTTGAGCAGAATGTGAATGATTAAATATAATAAAATTAATAAATGACTTAGATTTCAAATTGTATTTTTAAATTGAGATTGACTACGTGACACTTTTTAATACTTAGTTTTATTTTATTGTTAAAGTTATTTCTTATTAACTTCAAATTGTTGTTTTATGAATACATTTGTAAAAATACCATTTGTTTCTCATATAACGCATAAAACTTGAAAAATATGTCATTTAATTAACTTTAATATCCTTATACCCAACCGGATCCGGTCCGGCCGGATCCGGCCGGATTGTGGCCAAAATCCGGCCGGATCCGGCAGGATTGAAAATCAATCCGGTTTGCAATCCCTAGTCCTAAAATACCTTTTGAATGTCTATAAGCTATTCAGACTGGCGCCGTTAAAGATCTAAACTAGATAAAATATATATTATATGATTCTGAAAGTAGTAGTATCTAACAAGGTCACGCCGATGCCACGCCGATAGCGCAGCGTCGGCGGCGGCGGCGCGTAAATTTTGTCGGCGGCGGCGGCGCGCCGGCGCGGCGCTCATATCTACAACATAGGTATCAAACGAAAAAAAAGAAAAAAATGTATGTGACCATTTTTTTCGCTTCAACCCTATAATGTGACATGTCGTTGGATAGGTATTTTGAAATAAATACGGTTTTTTAGAAAACATTTTTTGATAAAGTGAATATTTTAGGAAATAATCGCCTCGAAAGAAACAAAATGTACGTGAGGATTTTTTTTTTCATGGCAACCCTATGGTGTGGGATGTTGTTGGAAAGGACTTTCAAAATGAATAGGGGTTTTAGAAGAACATTTTTTTATCAAGTGAATATTTTCGGAAATAATCGCTTTCAAAGAAACAAAATGTGTGTGACAATTTTTTTATCGTTCCAACCTTATAGTGTGGGGTGTTGTTGGATAGGCCTTTCAAAATAAATAGGGATCTTAAAACAACATTTTTTGATAAAATGAAAATTTTCGGAAATAATCCCTTTGAAAGAAACAAAATGTGTGTGACAATTTTTTATCGTTCCAACCTTATAGTGTGGGGTGTTGTTAGATAGGCCTTTCAAAATAAATAGGGGTCTTAAAACAAAAATTTTTGATAAAATGAATATTTTCGGAAATAATCGCTTTGAAAGAAACAAAATGTGTGTGACAATTTTTTTATCGTTTCAACCTCATAGTGTGGGGTGTCGTTGGATAGGCCTTTCAAAATAAATAGGGGTCTTTAAACAACATTTCTTGATAAAGTGAATAATTTTGGAAATAATCGTTTAGAAAGAAAAAAAAAAGGTTTTTCTTTCTAACTTTTGAACCATCTGTCCAAACAATATGAAAAAAATAATGAAAATAGTGCTTAAAAAACTCAATCAAATAAAATTATAACAAACTTGATTAGTTAAGCCGTTTATGAGTTATCGCTAAAAGTCTTCCCTTCTTATTTTAATTAAAAGCCTGGCAACCCTTATTTGTGACCGGATTTTCGCAGGCAACCCTATACCATTGTATTTCCAATAAAATTACCATCATTTTGATGTATAATTCAAGCGTCAGATAGATGAATGCAATTATCGATATAAAATCACCTCTATAAACACGGCAACCACATGATAGTGACCGGAAAGAGATAGGCAACTTAGATGATTTATGTTGTACAAGTTGTATACTTTCCATTGAAACTTATTTCGTTCGTCAGACAAATCGGTGAAATTTGTCAAAAAAAAATTTTTTTTTCAAAAATTTATTAAAAATAGCCTTGACCATATTTCTATAGGCAACTTTATTTATTTATGTTCTGGAACATATTTTCTTTCATATTTTCGTAGTTTCATCCGTCTGACAGATTGGTGAAGGTCGACCATATGTGGGATCTCCTACTAATAGAGATTCAGGGTCAAAATTTCTGAATAAGTTGGCTCGTGTGCGCTGTGCCTTATATGTATTAGGGCCACCCAACACTAGCGTCTTACCAGCGTCGGCGTCTATAGTCTGTATCTTTAAGTATTTAAATAAAGGTAAACAAAATCTACCCTCAGTTGAGGGTAGATGAAAACATTACATGCTCAAATAATGTAGGTTAAAGTCAGGTCGTTCAGTGACAGATCCAGGCGCTTTTGTACTTGGTTGGTTAATCAATAAATGTTATAACTACCCGAAAATGTACAAATTGTATGTTTACTTTTATTTAAATACCTAAAGATACAGAGTATAGTCAGCGCTATGGAAAATGGCGTCACAGCGCAGTAGTGCCAACGTTGCGTCGAGCCATAGAGTTGACTAGATGCCTGTTCAGCGGTGGAGGTGGAGTGGGCTGGTTCCGTATGGGCGAAGAAGTCAAACCGTCTTCTAGTCACAATAATTGGCTACATTCCTACTAGTCAAATCAGCTTCTTTTTTAGAAGTTTTAGAACTGTCAAAACGATTTGCTAATATAGAATTTATATGAAAACGTGTGTAGTGACGTCACAGTCAACTCGCCTACTTTTTATACTTCCATCCGATTTATTTTATATTAAATAGAAATTGTGTTTAAAAATAACTGCTATCTATGTTTTTCTAATAATGGTGCTTTATTTCGTACACGGTGTGAAATAATTTATTTTAAGTAGAAAAATGTACCCAATTATATTTGATCAAAAGCACAATTAGCACATATTTTAGGTGGAAAATGTGAAGTTTATGTTTATCTCGTTTACATGGTGGCATAAAAATTTCGCCACGTAAAAATTTCCCTCTTCGAATCCATCATCAAGTCCGTGCTGCTCTTCGGCTGTGAGACGTGGAGAGTGACAAAAGGGCTGACACACAAGCTACAAGTGTTTGTCAATAAGTCCCTCCGGTCGATCCTCCGCATATTCTGGCCGAAGACTATAAGAAATGAGGATTTGTGGAGTGTGTGCCGACAACCTCCGATCGTCCAAGAAGTAGCGCTGCGGAAGTGGAGATGGATCGGTCATACCCTGCGAAGAGGAGATACGAACAACGCCAGTATCGCGTTCGAGTGGCGGCCTCAGGGCGGGAAGCGAGCCCGCAAACGCCCTGTACACACCTGGAGGCGCAGCGTAGAGAACGAGCTGACAGCCGTAGGACTGAGCTGGAACGAGGCCAAGACGGTTGCTCAAGACAGGAAGGCGTGGAAGGATCTTGTGGAGGCCCTATGCACCTCCGGGGTGCCCTAGGACAGACAACAACAACATGGTGGCATTAAAAGATAGAACTAGAGCATAGAGCTCCCTGAACCTGTGACGAAACGTCGGTAAATAAAGGTAATTGAATAAAATTCGCGTTAGACCCGTCTATAAATGTGAGTTAATATGTGTTCAAAACCCGAAAGTTTTACATATTATAGAGCATAGAGCACAGAAAAATGTAAAAAGGAATGAATAGAGTTTCGTTCTGTTGGACTTGCCAACAGATGCCGACGCTGGGAAGACGCTAGTGTGGGGTGGCTCTAAGGTGGAGTTACCTCCTCGCAGCAGAACTGGTGCTGTGTCCGCGCATGCGCCGCCAGCGCCTCCTCCGTGTCGAACAGCGCGCCGCACTCCGCGCACGCTCTGCAATACATACAATATGTTGACATCATTTATTTATTTATTAACACAAAATATTTATATACATTCAAAGAATTATGACAGCGAACAAAGCCCCCTGAGGCTTAACTGCCGCTGTAATCGCTCTTATTTACTCTTAATATTATATTACACACACACTTAATATTATATGACATGTTGAATAATATCAAAAAATCTAGTTTAATGGATAAAATTGAGCCATCTATCAGATGAACCTTTTCGACACCAACGACGGATATATCCGCACCGCAGGTCCAACGCCAACGAAGGATTAATCCGTCACAGACCACAGAGCAACATAGACCTACGTGCATGACTGCATGTGCATTAAGTTCAATTGTGTCGCTTAACTTCAAACTCGGGTAAATCCATTCGACCCTTTCAGCAAATGTCTACCCTATTACCTTTTCTTAATACCAAAATCGCATAATCTGACAGATGGATTTATCCGAGTTTGAAGTTAAGCGACTCAATTTCAGTTTTGACACTTCGGTGACGTGGCGTCCGAGTGACAGCTTTTGTGTTTATCACGGCGTCGAGAATCGAATAAGAAATGTCTCAGATAGCTTAATAATAATAATATAACAACAAAACGCGAATTAAGTGACCACACACATAATCTTATAAAAGAGATTTTTTTTTAAATAGACGTAGTACTTTAATTGAAATAAATATATTTTTCTTTATTCATAATTGTCGGCCGAGGCGAAGCCGAGGTGTTCTTATTTGCTGGCCGAGTTGTGAACACTATTTTTATATTTAAATGTTAAAATATAGAAAAGAGTTCTTGGTTAAAAAAAAGGCAACATTTTATAACATGATTTCTGGATGAACATAGTATCTACATCTGTAGATAATGTAGATATACTAAATAAAGTACAAAACATACTAACTTTAAAGACGCGTCGCAGTGTGTCCGCCCGTCCGTGTGTCTGCTCATAGCCTCGGGGCTCGCGAACTGCACCCCGCACGACTCGCACGATAACTTCGACTTCGACAGCTGAAAGCATTAAACATTTTTAAATCATCGATATTAAACTTTCGTGAGACATATTTTAAAATGTTTATACGAAAACGGTTTATTACGGTTTCACTGACTTGAATTTTTAAATCAATTTCAAGAACAAACAAAAAAAAACCGGACAAGTGCGAGACGAACTCGCGCACTAAGGGTTCCGTACCATTACGCAAAAAATCACGTTTGTTGTATGGGAGCCCCACTTAAATATTTATTTTATTCTGTTTTTAGTATTTGTTGTTATAGCGGCAACAGAAATACATCATCTGTGAAAATTTCAACTGCCTAGCTATCACTGTTCATGAGATACAGGTCTGGTGATAGACAGACGGACAGCGAAGTCTTAGTAATAGGGTCCCTTTTTTACCCTTTGGATACGGAACCCTAAAAATAAGAATGATGATTTATATGATGAAAACATATCTTATGTTTTTTCCCGGGACTCAAATTATCTCCATACCAATTTTAATCTAAATCGGTTCAGCGGTTTAAGCATGAAACGGTAACAGATATACATAATTACTTTTGCCTGTAAAATATTAGATTGTTACCTCTTTGTGTGCCTTCGCGTGGTGATGCCGCAGCCCCAGGGCTCCTATGAAGGAATCCCCGCAGATCCCGCACACGTGGTCTTTGGAAGGGTGGTTAAGGCGCACGTGGCCGTAGTAAGAGGTGCTTTTCCTGCATATTTGATACTAATCACGTATAAACTCTAAAAATACGTATAAATTTGACACCTTTACAGATGTAAACATAGTTTAGGGTCCCTTACCAATGTCTTAATGAAGGAAATTACTAGAATTAATTTTATCAGCGTTTGGGTAGCTACACTGGCTACCGTTACTCGGTCCTCCAACGGAGCGGCAGCTGACATTCACGATGTTTTATGATATCGCCCTTAATTACTTTACGAGTTATCGCTAAAGAAAAACTGGGTCATAATTGAGATAGAGTAGAGTAGGTATTGTCAGGCGTGGCTCACTCCGCGATTTCGTCGCGTCGCAACAGTAGCTACGAGTACATCCGTCCCACACCAATTTTGGTGGCTAGCCATAGCCGCGCGTGGCGCTTGCGCCACCTAGCGGTCATATCTGTCCAAGTAATCGTAACAGACGCGTTTTGTTAGAGAGTGAATCTTCTGTACCTAGTACTATTATTTGTTCTGTGGTATTGTTATGTTTTAAAAATGAAACTCACGTGAATGTGGCGTCACATTGCTTGCAATTGAACACCTTTCCAGTGTGCATGAGATAGTGGTTCCGCGCCAAATGCCTGTGAACATACAATACGTTTCAGTCTATATTTAGACAAGGGCACGGATTTATATAGAAACTGAATAGCATAGTTACTCTTTTTTTTAATAAAAATTATATCTTATAACCAAATCAAGACAAAACATCATAGGAAACTAGAGAAATCGGTACGAACGACTTAAGAGCATTTAGAGTTAGACCCAGATAAGTCTGCAACGATTCTGATAGCACACGCAGTGCAAGTGTTATTTAAAATGTCAATCTTCTATGAAATGATGACGTATAAATGACACTTGCTCCGGGGCTCATTTCTCGAAAGATATTAGACTAATATTATTAGTCCACGAACTGTCAAATCGTATGGGTTGTCATGACAACACACTAATAATATTAGACTAATATTGTTCGAGAAATAGGCCCCTGCCTGTGCTATCAAAATCGTTGCAGTCTTTTCTTGGTTTAACTCTAGTCATCATTCATCTGTCTGTCATTTTCTGTACAAAACTGATTCTGCGGGGGAGAGGCACATCAAATATATAAATATATATCTTGTACGTTACGTACAAATAGTCATGACAGATAAACGTCAGTCCATACAAAAGCTTGCGCAGCAACGTTTTCGTCAGAGGGGTAAGCTCTTAGAGGCGACTCCGGTTATTTAATGCTCTAAGGAAAGACCAGAATGGAGGCCCAGGAATTGCCCAAGAACGGAGTCAGTGAAATAATATGATTCGAGTCCTACACCCCAACAGAGAGTAACAGGACAAATCAATATTGGAGATTCTTACACAAATTGACTAATCGCCACAGTAAGCTCAAGAAGGTTTGTGTTGTGGGCACTCAGACAACGATATAGTTATACTATAAATATACGAAAATAAGAAGAAAGAAATAAGTACCGAAGATATTCGAGTGATTTTGTATGTCACTTGGGAGGTTTGGACTATAGTGGGGTGGTTATCCGGAACGCTTACTTGGCGCGCGTCACGAACCCGCAGAGGTTGCAACTGAACATCATCTTGTGGTAGTCGAGGTGGCGGTGACGCAGATACTGCGTGCGGAAGTATATGTGGCACACGTCGCACTCGAACGGACCAATACTCTACAAAAAATAAGCCCTTTACAAAAACATAATTTTTTACAGTGGAAAACTATTTGAAAAGTAACTTTCTCTTTTCTTTATTTTTAAATTATAATTTCATTTTAAGGATTTCTTTATGTGACCAGTATTTTTTCCAAGCTATGTTTATCCTCCTGTCCACCTCGTTTACGTTGCTATTGGGGTCAAACGAAATCATTTTACCTAAGTATACATAGTTGGCCAATAAGTGGCACACAACCAGGGAAAAAAAATACGCAAAAACTGTAGAAAAAAAATTTACAGTCTGAAATAAAGGATTATTACATATTACATTACATACATAGTTGTCCACATATTCTATTAGCGTTCCTTCTACAGTTATACTTTTTTTGTGACTGTTCATGACTTTGGTTTTAGACGCGTTCATGTGTAAGCCCACTTTTTGACTCTCTGAATTTGCATTAAACCTTTTTATTAATTATTTTTGCCTGTTAAAGTAAGAAATAGGTATAAAAGTATTAACAATACTTTAGCCCTTTGAACGCCACGCCTATCGTGTACGGCGCGTCATAGTGAACCTTGTTGGAATGCACTAAGGTTGATATTGGGCTGTAGCACATCAGCTATCTACATTTATTTGTCATCATAAAATTCATCTGATGATCCGGGTAGATGGATCTGATCTGAGTGATCTGTAGGTACCTACCTATACGGTAGACGTAAACGCGCCATGCACGTTCAAAGCACTTAGAACAGATTACAGATGCACCGGATATTCGGTAACTATCTGGTATGCGGCCCCTATTTTAATGCCAGAGACCGGATAGTAAGTCACTATCCGGCCAGATACCGGTAAGTAACTTTGCTTGATTATGGGGTAAACAAATTGAATCTAAAAACAGTCACAGTCATAATCGAAGTCATTGATTATAATTGAAAAATCCAAAATAACCATTCAATCCAAAAAAACGTATCCAAAATACGCGAGCGCGCGTATACTATAAACGAATTTACTAAGTAATAACATGATAAAACTCATTTCGAAACTAGAAATGAGTCCGCGCGAACGTTCACTACGGTCAAAACCTGCACGACTCAAACGCATCTGCAGAACTCAAAATAGTTGTTTGGCCGGATACCGTCGACGGTCAGGCCGAATATCCGGTTATCGGTATCCGGCCAAACAACTATCCGTTGCATCTCTAGAACAGATATTTTTCATTTAATTTTGAGGTCCTGTTTTGTTTATTCATATCAATTTGTTATGATAGATTGAAAATATTCTACCCACTTAACAAGATTATGTTACAAAACGTGTTATGCTTACCGGGTCATGCTTGGCCATATGATTCTTAAAAGGCTGCTCAAACTCAAACCCCCGCCCACACTGCTCGCACTTATAATCCAGATTCAAATAATTACTGCTCTGCTTCCGTTCCTCTATCTCCTGGAGCTGCTCTTCGATCGTCAGTATCTTCAGCTTACAATCATGTTTTGACTCAAATTCAGCGTGATCAAAGTTTGGCAAAAAATTATTCTCCGCTCTTCGCAACTGCAGCTGCCATTTTGTCAACGGCTTGGCATTTCTCTTTTTCCCGGCTACAAAACGAAGTAGGTTCGATATCCTTTTGGTTTTCACTTCTTTATCTTCCTTTTTAGATTTCTTTTTGGTTTCTTTAACTGTTTCTAAGTTTTTAACGGAGATTTGACCTAAGTTTAAACCATCTATTTCTACAACTAGTTGTTTAGGCATTACTAGGTCATTACTATTATTTAGGTGTGCTGTCTCTTCAATATTATTTGCAACGTTATTTAAAGGATCTGTGGGTTCATCTTTAATTTCTATTTCAGTTTCAGGCAATTCATCCCTGTCATCAAATGAGTCTTCGCAAATTTCTTCAGGTTGTGTGTTAGTCTTTTTTTCGAGTGAGCTGAATGTGTAAACGCTAAGTGTTACCAAGTTTAGAGCTAGCTTGTGATAATTTCTGTCTATTGAGAGTATGTCATCTGTGGAAAGCTGAAATAATAATGCAAACAATTTATAATTATGTATATACTACAAGGAATAAATTACTTTTAATTATTTTATTTACTCATATTGGCAACTTAATTAGTCACAAGAATACATTTTTTTAAGATAAAATTATCTGACCAGACATATTTTGGGTACACTCACCTGCAATAGTATGTTACTCTTTGAAGGCCGCAAAAATATGTGACACACCCTTATGCCTCTACATATAAGATTGGGTCAGATATTTTTGCGGCCTTTGATGTGTAACATATTATTGCAGGTGACTGTACTTACAAAAGTAAGTTGTTTCAGCATTTCCCTAAGCAGGGCCTGTGAGCGTTGGCAGCGGGCGCGGAGATCAGCAAAATGCAGTAGCTGCACCCGGCAACATGGACACAGGTGCTGCGGCAACCCATCATCGTCTGAGTACTGAAAATAGCATAATTTTCAAGTCTACTTTTGGCTTAGGGGCTATTCATAAATTACGTCATTTCCAATTAGGGGGGGGGTTCTCTACATTGATGATGGTAGCATGTCATAGGAGGAAACAGGGTCATTTGAAGCATGGGGGGGGGGTGTCAAAAATCGATGACGTAATTTATGGATGATTTAGGGATAACAGCCCATCTATATACCGATTGAGCTAGGTATATTTTTAATGATTTCCTAAAATATTGGATGTGTGCACTAAACATTTTTGGTTTGATATTTATGATTACCAAGCATTTTACATACATATGTAACATATGTACAAAAAATAATGCTGTGTTGAAGATCACTATTTACACTGCTGCTACTTAAAAACCATTATAACATTTTACCTCCTTAGCAAATATTACACTGTAATAATTCATTGTATCAAGCATTCATTAACTCTTTTTTGTAATTTTACTACAAGGCAAATATTCCTGGGCAGTGCAATTCAAATCATACACAGTTCTAAACAACAATGCTAGGGAAAAAACTTTCCATTTCAAGCTCACTTGATTTTGTAGGTATTTAAGTATGATAATCTAAATTATTCTATGTAATAACCATATTTTAAAGAAGATTACTTACTTCCACACCCATTAGCTGTATAAAATGCTCTTCAAACCCATCAGGAATGCTATAAAGCTTAGTGTTAGTGGCCAAACAGACGCGGCACGCGCTCAAATCCTCAGACACCAATTGTACTCTTGAACTGTTATCCATTATTGTTCTTCAGCTTAATTATGGTTTATGGAAGATGTCTATCCATTATAAAGGTAAATTCTATTAAGTAACAGCTTACTGTAGATCACTGAATGTAAATACACTTCAGTCTTGTTACTAATATGTTGAGCGGATGTTTTTGTAATTATATGGAGAAAATAGATTTAACTACAGATGTTTTAGTGATCTTTACAGATCAAGCATAATATACTGGTCATTTTCTTAACATTCAGCGTAAAATAACCTAAATAACCGAATATACGACGATAATAAAGATTTTTTTTTACAGCGACGCTCATGCTGAGATGTCAAACTGACAGTCACAGTTACGAACGGCGGTCATATTTGTCTTTGATTCATAGAAGGTAGGATCGTATAGAAGTGGTATACGCGTGCCTCCGTAGGGACAAAACATACGCAAATGCGATACTGTGATTGGTCGAATTTATTTGTTGCCCACCATTATCCATACTAAAAAAAGGTGGGGAACAAAAAATATGTGAGACTGTGATAAGGACAAACAATAATAGCGCTTTCTCTGCTACTCCTACTGAAATATACGTAAGACTATCCCGTTCTGTCAGTTATCCTCACTACTCATGCCCAATCCAGTTTAATACTAGATTCATGCTTTGATTAAAGATGCGTTCAAGTTCAAATGCTGCACAACTTAGGCCCCATACGCACGACAGCTTAAAAAGCGTTGCGTTAAAACCCGACGTTGGCGCTTTTTTACCGTTTCCAATATTTGTGTTCATATGAACGCTTAAAAATCACTTGTGAGTCGTACTGCCACGTACGCATCTCAGCAAAGCCATACTTTATTTGCTATTACGACGTATTATTTGAATATAGCTTTAATATTTCAGGAATTTGTAAGCATAAGTTGACATTTTTAAGGTGAAACTAATAATAATCTTGACGATTGACACCAAAAATTGACACTTGACAGCCAACTGACAGCAGCGCCGGCGCTTTTTCAACGCTTGTGAGAACAGATACACGGACTTCCGTATGGTCTATTCAATTTGACGCCAACGCTCAACGCCGAAAATCGAACAGTGCTCGATAAAAAAGCGCCGCGCTTAAAAACCGCCTTCGTGTGAATACATACATGGTTATCCATTTGTGTCATTCAAACGCTTTTTTAACGCGCGTTGAAAAAGCTGCCGTGCGAACGGGGCCTTATGGGCTCTACAGACGGTTGGGAACTATCATCATAACGGAATTATACTCTGGCAAGCTCACTTTGTCAGTTGGAAAAGGCGCTAAATTTATATTTTCTATAAGAGAACAACCTATCACGCCTACATTTTTTTTTACTGACGGAAATGACTTGCCAAACTATAGATGGAAATATGCTGTTACAAACGGGCGTCCCCGCGAACACCAAGTACGCAAATTTCATGCATCTTTCTCTTTTACTTCAATTAATGTGTCCTCCGCGTTTTGTTTTAATATATCGATAGCGGTTATGGATGGGGCTTTTCTTTATTGCAAAGCTACTTAAGAGAAAATGGGACGAGCGCTACTACAAACGTAGTCCCCATTTTCCTCTCTAGATATTAACTTCATACAAAGTATGTTTACACAATTTGACAGGTATATTGATAATGATAAAGGCCCGTGTACACAATGGGCCAGCGCCGGGCAGTCCAAGGGACGCAGCCATGCGGTAGAATGAGATAACAATATCACTTGCTCCCTCTAACGCATAAATGCGTCCCCCAAACTGGTCCACGCTGGCCCATTGTGTACAGGGGCCTTAAGAGTTAGAATCGAAAGACAAATACATACATTTGTTTTAATGTTCCTAACTATAATGTAATAATTATAAAATCTAAACAAACAAAACAAGGAGCATTGCTGCGGTGATACATCAACTTGTGTCAAAATATTTTAATAAATGTAATATCCAGAGAAAAATGAGAAAAACCTTCTTTTGTATGGAAACACAGATTCGGACCAGTCGTCCCGGGCTCGTCCACTTTCGTTTTAAGTAAATTACTACAATGCTATGGATAGGGTGCATGGATAGAGTGGATGAGACTGCGCACAGTAAGGCCCCATTCGCACGACAGCTTAAAAAGCGTTGCGTTAAAACCCGACGTTGGCGCTTTTTTACCGTTTCCAATATTTGTGTTCATATGAACGCTTAAAAATCACTTGTGAGTCGTACTGCCACGTACGCATCTCAGCAAAGCCATACTTTATTTGCTATTACGACGTATTATTTGAATATAGCTTGAATATTTCAGGAATTTGTAAGCATAAGTTGACATTTTTAAGGTGAAACTAATAATAATCTTGACGATTGACACCAAAAATTGACACTTGACAGCCAACTGACAGCAGCGCCGGCGCTTTTTCAACGCTTGTGAGAACAGATACACGGATTTCCGTATGGTCTATTCAATTTGACGCCAACGCTCAGCGCCGAAAATCGAACAGTGCTCGATAAAAAAGCGCCGCGCTTAAAAACCGCCTTCGTGTGAATACATACATGGTTATCCATTTGTGTCATTCAAACGCTTTTTTAACGCGCGTTGAAAAAACTGCCGTGCGAACGGGGCCTAAAAGTATAATAAATTGTTATTTATTTTTAGTATTACTTATTAGATATTTAGTTACATTTACAAAGACATATTGACAGACAATAAGTGATAACTATTCTTGATTTCTTGATTCTTAAACTATTCGAGAATATATATTAAATGCGTATATTAAACACTATCGCTTGTAGGACTGCAACATTTGTAAGTCATGCTATAATAAATATAATTAATAAAGTTTATTATTATTTATTTTAATACATACCAGCACGTGCAGATAAACCTTACGTGCTCTAATAGTGTTGTTAATAATATTTATTGTGATTGTATTTTGTATAATCTTTCTTCGAGATCAAAGGGACAACGTCTTCCTCCAAACATCAAAGGTAATTAATAAATATAATTAATAAAGTTTATTATTATTTATTTGTATACATACCAGCACGTGCAGATAAACCTTACGTGCTCTAATAGTGTTGTTAATAATATTTATTGTGATTGTATTTTGTATAATCTTTCTTCGAGATCAAAGGGACAACGTCTTCCTCCAAACGTCAAAGGTAATTAATAAATATAATTAATAAAGTTTATTATTATTTATTTGTATACATACCAGCACGTACAGATAAACCTTACGTGCTAATTAATAGTGTTGTTAGTATTATTTTCATGTGAATATACATTTTAATAATATACAATTCTACATATTAATCTCTCTGTGATTACTTATACAAGTCTATCAAATGATTCATTAAGAATTATGTCATAAAATAGGTACATTTTATGTTATTGTCTTTATGAAATTACACTAAATTATCCTCGAGTCATTACATATCATATGTACGTCACATTATTAACAAATATTACAGTACAATATAATCCCAATGAAATGAACCAAAGTTACGCAACTTCATTCATGCACCGTAATTTTACGGTAGCGCAAAAAAATGCACTTACATCAATAAAGTCGGACGAGCGCCCGGCGCCTTCGATGCCCTAACCATACATACAAAAGTATACATACATAAGCGCGCGACCCTGTTTTGGGGGCCTTCAAATAGTTTAATTAAAAATGAGCTCCAAAAACTAAACCACTGCTAGGTATTGAAAAATATGAACCAAAGAAATATTCTAATCTAAAATATCATATACAAAATCTTATTTATTTATCATGTGTTAAATAAAGAATTACAATATTCTATTTAATGTGTATCTTTTCATGTTGAACTAAGTTAATCTTCCGGGCAGCTGTGTAACTACATTGACCACATTTGAATGGCTTTTCTCCAGTATGTTTTCTGACATGAAGTGTTAACTTATTTTTCTCTTCACTAGTAAAACTACATTGTTCACACTTGTATGGTTTCTTCCCGCTGTGTTTCATTTCGTGGCGTTGCACGTTTACTAATTTGCTAGAAGCATAGCTACAATGGCCACATTTGTAGGGCTTGTCTCCTGTATGTGTTTTTATATGGACTTTTAATTGACACACTTTTCTATACGCACAACTACATTGCTCGCATTTGTATGGCTTTTCACCAGTATGTTTCATCGCATGAATTCGTAGTTCACCTTGTTGTCTGCTAGTAAAACTACAATAAACACATTTGAATGGTTTTTCTCCACTATGTATTCTTTCGTGAGACCTCAAACTACTTATTTGTGCGCAGGCATAACTACACTGTCCACATTTGTACGGTTTCTCACCGGTGTGTTTCCTTTCGTGGGTTTTTAAATCAGATAATCTGATACTAGCAAAACTACAATAGTTACACTTATGAGGCTTCTCACCAGTGTGCTTCATTTCATGACATAGTAAATTGTCTTTTTTAATACTAGCATAACTACATTGGCTACATTTGTACGGTTTTACACCAGAATGTGTTTTTTTATGACGATTTAACTTTGTTTTTTCAACACAAGCATAACTGCATTGATCACATTTGAATGGCTTTTCTGTAGAATGTGTTAATAGATGGGCTCGTAAATTAGGTTTTCGATTAGTAGAAAAACTGCATTGATCACATTTCAAGGGTTTTTCTTCAGAATGTATTAATTCATGGACTTTTAAGCTAGGTTTTCGTTTAGTAGAGAAACTACATTGACCACATTTGAATGGTTTTTCGTCAGTGTGCATTTTTAAATGACTTTCGAGATGGTTTCTCTTCTTGGATGTGTAGTTACAGTGCTCGCAGCGGTAGAGGTTCTCACTGTTGTGTTTCCTTGCGTGAATAGCTAAAGCGTTCTTTTTGAGCGTTGTGTAACTGCAGTGGCCACCTCGGTAAGTCTCTTGTGTGTCGCTTTGTTCCTCCTGCGGTGTTTGCCCTGCAACAACACAACTTCACATTACTAACAGTATAAGTAACTTAGTTAAAGTATGACTAGTTTGTGATACATGGAAAACGAAATAACAAACTTAGGGCGTTCGTTTAGGGCATCCGCTAGCTGGCGCACAGGTTTCATTATACCTAGGTAAAATCCGCCGCACGCGCACGCATCCGTTCGCGGCACTCTTAGTACTTTTCGTTAACTCGCTAACCCGCGACAGCTACGCGGACACCCTTAACCCGACTGGGGGCTTTTGTTATATAGAATCGATAGTTATATTAGTTAAATGTGCGTGACGTGCGTAATCGCATCCAATGTGAAGACCGCCCTAGCCATATTTTACTTTTTAAAACTATTACTACGGAACCAACCCCAAAATTGTAATTAAAAATTGGCTGTCCAGATGTCAATCTAACGGAAGAGCCAGAAATGCATGTTGGACCAAATACGTTCTGGTCGACATGGGAATTTAGACATAATTTAGAGCACCATTAGAAGTTTATTGCAGTTTATAATTTAGAGTCTAATTATAAATCTTAGTCTAAATTTTAGACAAACTGCTAATTGGATAAACTTATAACAAATCCACAATAATCTTAAAAAGGCATAGAAAGAAAGAAAATACATTTATTTAACGCCACCACCTATTACTATTAAATATTATGGAATAAGAAGACATGAAGCTAAAAAAAAATATTGGTCACTAAAATTGGATGGCCCAAGAAAACTACCGAGTGGACACCAAACATAGTGCGGCGTCACGGCAGACCTTGAAGGAGATGGTGGCACAATCTTGAAGTCTTTCGGAAAGATAATATAATATTGCCATAGAATGAGACGCGTGGAAGAAAGAGAGGGAGGCCTTTGCCCAGCAATGGGACACAACAGGCTAACAAATAAATAAAAATAGGATCTTCACTCAGCATAATGTCGTGTCAATCCGTGGCACTGGTTTTCAGTGGGGATCAAAAAACTTATAGTAAATACAGTAGAACCTCGATTATCTGAATGTTGGCTCGAAATTGTTGATTGCTGTTGCAGCCCATATGTGATTTGTTTCATCTAACAATGTTAGACCGAAAAGTGGAATCCTGAGTGAAGCAAGAGTTTCAAAGCTCGAAGGTTAAACAATTTAAACATACTTTGTTCCTGAGTTAATCAACATTTTTCACCACACTAACACATAGATAAATAATACCTGTAAAACATTTAAAATCAAACCCAATTGAACAATAATAAATGTTTATCAAAATACTTCAATTTTATTAGGTTAAGGTTAAGTTAGGTTGATGTTATGTCACATATTGGTTCCTATATAATTGCAGAGTGCATGTTTGATCTGTTTGTTACTTAATACCTGTATTGTACAACATGTATGCAAATAAGGAACTTTGAACATATATTTTACTGTCTGTTCTAAGATAAGTGTTGAATATACAATCAAAGTTCTTGTTTGCTTTATGCTTAGATTACATACAACTTGGCTTGAATATTTATGTAACATAACAGAATATTGTTTTAAAATGTATTTAATTATTTATTGAAAACATGTTTACATGACATTACAGTGTATAACTAATGAGCCATGACAGTTAGTTACATTTAGATTACAGTATTATGATACATTTATAAGATTAACTAAATTATTACAGTTGTACAATGACTATCATCCATCCTCTCACAATACCTCAGACATTCACTGCACACCGCCGTCCATCATCACCACGCAAACATATCGCAGTCAGTAGCTGATGTCAGGAGTGCATTCAACAGTTTCAACAGTCTGAGAGCACAAAGAAGTGGCGAAATGAAAGTGTAACTTCAATGGTATGAGAGTGACTAGGTTTGTGTTGTGATACTTTTAATTAACTCTCTATCAATACATCAAAATGTAAAAATATGGCTCTTAAAACACTTTCTACCCATACATAGAAAAATAAAAATATGACTTTTATAAGTTCCTAAGAGGATTCCTCTGGATGTGGAAGGGGCAGTTGTAAATTTTATCTTTCTTGACATTTTATCTGTTTACATGTTTTTTTTGTAATTCTCTGACTTTTTCTAGTGTGTATGTGAATTGGTGTAATACTTTAAGCTTGCACTGTATAAAATAACAACTGCACTATATTACCAAATAAACAAATACAAAACAAAACACAGAATTGGTAAACACATTGGACCGGCAATCCAAGGATGTGGGTTCGAGTCCCACGTTGGCCAGAGTTGATTATCGTTGATTTTTTCATTGTGATTGACATCTGTATTTACAATTTATATATACAAAACCATACATTGAAAAGTATAAGTTTTACCTTTAGCTGCACAGACTTGCTGCTCCACTAGCTCAGGGCCAAGCATCAGCTCGTGTTTCACAGCATGATCATACAGCCCCGCTTGTACACCCTCCGTTTTCTCACAGTCATTTACACCCACACCTAAGCATGAGGGTTCTACTTCTACAGTCAAGGATGGCTTTTCCATATGACTGTCATCTGATCGTTCCTTCATAAACACATCTAAGGGCTCGATTTCTATAACCACATTTGAGGAAGATGGCTCATCTTTTACAACACACACATCAAACCACGAAGCGTCTTTTACGCGTTCGTTTTTTATACTTTCTATAGACACATTCAATGAAGGCTTGACTTCAATATCATCATCTGTAGGTTCGGACTTAATAAGAATATCTGAACACGACGGATCTATTACGCATACATTGTCGCTTGCGGGCTCGATCTTTACGTTCACTTTCTCATGCGCTGAGGTCTCCATTGTCAACTAATACGGTTATTTTTACTTTCAGAATGGTAATTAAACAGAAAAAGCAATGGTACGTATCTTGAAACTCTTTATATAATAGTTACAAATTCATGGCTTAATTTTCTCAAAGTAATCCAACGATTGACAATGAAATGACATTCCCATTCATGACATTTTGTTTCGTTCGTTCATTATCTGCAATGTCAATTTTTTTCTCGTTTGGGTTAAGCCTGTGGTAGTCTGGAGGGGGCTATAGGATTGCAGTATAATTTGGTCTTTTTCGATTGCTGTAATGACAAAAATGTGTTGTAAATGTTTGTTTAAGGCCAAGCGCGCACCACGATTTTAATTTTTGCGACACGATTTTAGAATCGCGCTGTAATATATCGCAGAAAATTCACTGCGCGCACTGCGATGAAAAAGTCGACGATTTGTTCATTCTCAACATGGATTTCGTACCAGTCGTTTGTCATGAAACGTGTCTTTAATATGCGATCGCCGTATAACTTTGAGTATTTATACCACAAAGGTGATCTCCTTCTATTTCCATAATTAAATGGTCAACATCTAGCGTCTCATCTCGGAGAAGCAGGTTCCAATATGTTGAGGCTTGGAGAGCGAAGTGCCGACTGAGGTCCGGGGTGCGATTTTATTATCGCAGTGCGCGCAGGGCCATACAACTCACAATCGCGTCGCGAGCAGTCGCGCAAAAATGTGACAAATCACAATTTTAAAATCGCTGCGATTTTTTTGTCGCATATGCGTGCACTGCCATATAAACACATACGTTACATTTCTGCGACTAAATTATCGCGCGACAAAAAGTCGTGGTGCGCGCTTGGCCTAACTCGTGGTAACAAATAGCAAAATATGATGTATATACTTGGTCAAGCAGATCTTGTCAGTAGAAAAAGGCGGCAAATTTGAAAAATGTAGGCGCGAAGGGATATCGTCTTATAGAAAATTTGAATTTCGCGCCTTTTTCAACTGACAAGATTTGCTTGACCATCTATATTTTATACGCAGCGCAAACGTAGTGATTATATTCTCTTTGCACAGCGGGAAGTATAGCGAAACGCACCTTTAATGAAATATCCAGTGTTGCCAGATAGTAGGATAGTAAGTACATTTTTTACTTGTCTGTAGAGCTGTAGAGAATCACGGACCTAGAGAGTAAACCGGATAGTGTACATTAGCCAAAAAGTGTGTCCACATGAGAAGTCAAGGTGGGCCGTTGCATCTCTTTCTAATTAGGGTGACCATAAGTCATATGTATGTGGGATATTAGGATAACATTGAATATATAGTTTGGCCAGGATCTTTTCTTATTCGTGCATAGTTATATTAGTTATAAAGAATCATACTGTCTTTTCGCTGTACTAGTATTATGGCCTAAAAAGGGATGGATATAGTTTTTTTTTCTCTTCTGTACAACGCTTCACACAACCTTAGGTACTTAATTTTGTTGTTCTTAAAAACTGTTATTAATAAGCCTCCTCCACACGGCGGCGCGAAGCCGCGAACGCGAGTGTGGAGTCGATTTTCGCAGACAGCGAAATCGACTCCACACTCGCGTTCGCGGCTTCGCCCGCGATTCACGCGCATAGTCTGGAGGGGGCTATAGGCGTAGATGCTGGACCACGAACATGGTCAGTCCTCAGGAAGGTGGTCCGCCGTAACGTCTGTCAAGAATACAGGTATGAGTGAGAGAGATAGGGAGACAGATATGCTGACAGAACCAGAGGGTCTACCGCGAACCGCGTTCGACGTGCCGCCCCTCTGCCACACTTACGTACGAAAGTGCTACAAAGAGGCAACACGTCGAAAGCGGCTCGGGGTAGGCTCAGGACACCCCCACTGTCCTGAGAGCCTTTTACAGTCTTTGCCGCGTTAGGTCCCAGGCCCTTCATAGCAAGCCCCTTTCTCAGCACCCATCATATAGACTGCTGCTTAAAATATCTGGCCGCCCTAGGCCCGGGCCTACTCGGCCTTAGGGCAAATCCGCCACTGCCACAGGGTCGCGTGGGACCGCTACGGCCGTTTGCTATAGTTTTTAACTAGGACGCTTGTCACTGGAGCATAGACACCGAAGTTTGTATCGTTTGACGAGCATCTTTTGCTGTCTCTGTAATTACTCCTTTTCTCTAATTTTAAACGTCAAACTTCTATGAAATTATGACGTATAAATAACACTTGCCCCGCGTTGGCTATCAAAATCGCTGCAGACTTTTCTCGGTCTAACTCTAAGGACTTTGGATTTCAATTTTGGCAATGATTTATTCTGTATTGGCTCTCATTTCACCAATTTAAACATGCCGAAATAAATACATACCTATTCATATAAACTTACTTTTAAGTACGTAATAAGAATTGTGTAACACTGATTCTCATCGTGCCGACATCATGGTCACCCTAATGAGTTTGACAATGTTTACTTGTATTTTTATCGCAAAATGTAATCATTGTGGCTTCCTTGTGTAACAATATTCCACAATTAGAAATTCTTTCACTCCTGCAACCTTTAACGCAACATTTATTCACCATTTTTAAGAAATTTTTCATTCACGTGTTTTGATAACATGTCATCACACGTTAGGGATACCAATTAATATTCAAAGTTACTACAATGTCTACCATATCAAAATTAATGTTTTTTTTTGTTGTGCACATGCTTGGTTAAATCAGTTAATAATATTGACATCATAATTATTTACAAATTTCTTAAAAGATATCAGAACCTTACTCTAAATATAGCACTTAAATAATATAAGAAGGTATTTAATTTCAGTAGTATATTGATATAAATACTACCACAATGGTATATTTTTAACATTGGCAACATGTGCGAGTGAGACACCGCGACCCACCTTTGCTATCTCAAGTGGACCGTTTTCTCTAGTCTGGTACGAACGTCTTTCTGGCTCGGTGATAAGGTTAAATTTAGTATGGCAAAAAAAGTGACAGTTCACTCCATCTTATAACTTCATGTAGAGAATAGAGATGGTATAAACAAACAAACAAACAAACAATTTATTTATTTGCAAAAAAGGGTAATTACAGGTCTTATTGTTATACAGTATTATGTTCCACCTTTTCAGCTGTATACAAACAGCATGCAAATCCATAAAGGCATCTTAAAAAATATGTAGTTACATTTGAAAGCTTTAACATTTTATTAAAATTATCAAATACTTTATAATTACCTACAGCCATTTATATAGTTTTAACCATAACCAAATCGATTACAGATAACATTTATTTACAAATTTACACAGGTCGTTACTTAATCTACGTTATTTAAAAAATCTTGTATACTATAGAAACACCGATCAAGAAGCCAATTTCTTAAAGTTTGCTTAAACTCATTGCCTTCGAGAGCTTTTATTTGAACAGGCAACTTGTTAAAGATCACAATACTCATATTAAAAGCATTTTTTTTATAATTGCTGGTCATACATCGTGGCTGATTGAGGAAATTTTTATATTGTGGTCGTGGATTAGCACAAAACAAGTCTGAACGCTTTACGAAATAATTTGGAAATTGCTTAACAAAAGTACAAATTTTTAATATATATATGCAAGCCAAAGGCAAGATGTTGAACTGTTTAAACAAAGGTCTACAACTGCTGTCTACAGGAGCATTTGCAATTACACGTATACATCTCTTTTGAAGCTTGAATGCCCTTTCAACATCCACAGAGTTACCCCATAGGATGAGGCCGTAGTTGAGAATGGATGCTACATGACCATGATAAGCTACAAGTGCAGCTTCACGAGATACAGAATATATAGCCGGCTTAGACTCTCGTGCGAGCCACGAGACGAGCCGCGAGCCGCGCCACGAGACGCGAGTGTAAGCGGTGGGCTCGCGGCTCGTCTCGTGGCTCGGCTCGCGCTCGCGTGGAGGAGCGGTTTTTTGGGCACGAGCCAAAGGGGCTCGCGCGGGACGCGCGCTTGCGTTCACACTCGCGTTCAGCTTGTCATTCGATTATAAACCTTATGCCGTGCCGTTAGTGTTTAAAATATATTAGCTCGACGAGCTTACGAGCCAAGAGACGAGCCTCGAGCCGAGCCACGAGGCGAGAGTGTAATCATTAGCTCGACGGGCTCATGCGCTCAAGGCCACTCGAGGCGAGCCACGAGACGCGCCACGAGCCGAGCCGCGAGACGAGAGTCTAAACTGGCTAGTAGAGTAAGAGGAACCATTTGACAGCGACGTTGTCTCTCTCTGCGTGCGTGGTTATTTAATTATTTTATGAATCGCTGTTAAAATTGTGGTGATTGCTTATTTTTTGAGCAGTGATATTGATATCGCATATCGCAAGAATCTTGGATTTGATATATTGTTGTTCGGGCGTTGTGCGAGATGGATGGGATCGCAGACGGCGGCATGGCGCGCGTGAAGCCGGAGCCCGAATGGGAATCTGACCGCGGTGAGTTCACACTAACTTACAATTATTTCATCATTTCCATTTAATCACGGCTTTTACGAGCGCTGCTCCTCGGCATAGGGGACTGTCTGTAACACCTGAATAACCTCATAAGTCCCCATATCAGTGAAGTGTCTTAATGTCCTCCAGGAATAACAGAATTTTCCGAAATAAGCACAAAAAATGCACTGTATTACTACTAGCCACACTCTGCCCTACTCGCGTTATTTATCACAAGGCTCCATACTTCATATTGACGGTCCTTTGACTCGCGCTATAAATCGACAAAATAGGGAGCGGTGGGCATTACTAGGAGCATGACGAGCGGCATGACGAGTGGCGCGGCCACACTACATCTCTGCCGACTTCCCTCGCTACTTCTCATGCCACTTGTCGATTGTGTGGGCGTGGTATTTCAGATAAGGATAACAGAAATGTTTGTTAAACAGTCCGTAACCTGTTATGACACTTGTTGTATAGTCTATAGTTTTTAAACTGGATTGGTCTGGAGAATCTATTATTATAATTTAAACTAATATAAAAAAAATTGACCATACAAGATATCATGTCTCTAGTTTTTGGTGTTCCTGTTAAATTTATCAGAATGGAACATGCATCATAGTGTCTTGTTGATTAAATCTAAAAAGCATTGTTTCAGTAACAGTGAAGGAAGAAGCAGAATTCGTGGATGAAGAGGCGTGTGTGAAGGAGGAGTGTGAGGACAGCACAGACGGGTGCGGTGTGAGCGGGGCGGCCATGCTGGCCGGCCTGTACGACGACCACGAGGTCAAGGACGAGCTCGTGCTGGGGCCGGAGCGCCCGCACCAACCTGTAGTCAACCTGGTGGGGAACAGTAAGTTGATTTTTGTTTCACATGTATATACAAAAATCACCATTGCAATATGCCAATATAAAAGAGGTTTATTTGTTTTTGATATTTTTTTATTTAACCTTTATTGCACAAAAGAAAAACCTTACAGTACAAAAGGCGTACTTAATGCCATAAGGCATTCTCTACCAGTCAACCTTTAGGCAAAGCAGAGAGATTGTGGGCAGTGCTACTTTAACAATAACAACAAATATACGTCATTTATTTTTATTTTATTTAAAGGTTCACCAACAGTTATTACATTGAAGCTTACATCTATACAAACAATAACAACATGCTGAATGTATAACTAATTACTGGTAAACAACACATGCAAGTAATTAAAAAAAGCAAAGTCAACAACAGAGCCGGCACATTTGAACACCTTATTACTGTAGAATAAGGAGCAAAGCGCAACCATGAATAAGTATATAAACTAGATAAATATGGAATTAAAACTAAATATACTAATTACTAGTGAATACATTTCTAATTTTGGTCAGAGAGTCAAAGTGAATATCAAAACTGTTACTGTATTTATTGATTAAATTGCTCAGGCGTGGTACCGGGGAGTTTGACCCTAACACAGTTCAGCGCTTAGGGCGAGACAGTGGTTTGATAGCAAAACGCGGTGTTCTTCTAGGCACTGAGAATCGAAATCTACTCAAAAGTTGTGCACAATCTATGTTGTTTCTTAGAAGCTTAGTGAGAAATTTTAAATCCACTAGATCTCTACGTACTCAAGAGATAACATTTTAAAATGTTTTAACCTATCCTTATAAGAGAAAGATCTTTTCGCAAGATAGAGACAAAGTGCCACATAAATTTTTGCAATCTTTCAATCCGAAGACAATGAGTTGCAAAATGTGGTCGCCAGACGATACTACCATGCTCTAGGTAACTGCGTACTAAACTACAATAGAGAAGTTTTTTGGTTTGTATCTTACGAAATACCTTTCCGTTTCTTATGACAAATCCTAACATACATGAAGCTTTTTTTACTATTGCATCGATGTGAGGAACGAAAGTTTTGTGTCAAAGATAATACCTAGGTCACGTATGGTTTGCGCTTTAGGAAGGCATTCGCCAGCAATATGATATGATGAAGAAACTGTATTGATCTTACGAGTAAAAGTAATAGAGGAGCATTTTTTGGCATTGAGAGACATACCATTTTCTGAACACCATTTGTTAAGTCTGTCAATGTCAGCCTGGAGAAGGACGACATCAGAAGGACAATTTACCACTCTAGCGAATTTGAGGTTGTCTGCATACATGAACGGGATGGAGTGATGAAGTTGGACCGGCAAATCATTTATAAATATATTGAATAATATAGGGCCAAGGTGGGAGCCTTGTGGAACACCGGAAGGAATATTATAAGTCCGAGAAGAAAAACCATTAATAACTACATAAAATGATCGGTTATGGAGATATGAGTCAATCCATTTTAGTAGGGGATCCGTAACGCCGTAACAAGAAAGCTTCTGAATCAAGACCGTATGAGAAACTCGATCAAATGCCTTACTAAAGTCGGTGTAGATAACATCGATCTGCTTATTAATATCAACAGCCTTAGTGACATACTCAGAGAAGGAGACAAGATTGGTGGAAGTTGACCGTGAAGTGACGAAACCATGTTGGTGTTCGGTTATGTACTGTTTGAAGTGACACTGAATAAAGGGACAAATAAGGGATTCAAAGACCTTGGCAAAAGTGCAAAGTATAGATATCGGTCTATAATTCTTTACTACACTAGTATCATCGGCCTTGTGTATTGGGGTAACTTTAGCCCTTTTCCATATATCTGGAAAAATACCAGTTTCAAGCGATTCACGGTAAATAATAAATAGCGGATAAGATAATGTTCTTGAACAATTAGATATAAAAAATGGGGGGATGCCGTCAGGGCCAGCTCCTTTAGCAGCATCTAGGTGTTTCAGTTTTTTATTAATCGAGTCAAGGTTTAAAGTTACGTTATTAAGACATTCAGATGATCTTATGATACTGGCCATATTGAGGTTATTGCTGTCATCCTCCCCGTAAACTGATGAAAAGTATTGAGCAAATAAATTACAGATCTCAGGTCCTTCCGAGCTTACAGTAACCACATCTGTCATCGAAGCAGGAAAGCTACTTGCGCCTCCTCGTTTTGCTTTTATGAAGGACCAGAAATATTTTGGATTATTATGTATGTTATTTTCAACGTGAGAAATATAAGAGTTATAGCAAGAAATTGCGTATGCATCACATCTTTTTCTTAGTAATTTTAATTAAATTAGGTCACGCGGATTATTAAATTTTTTGTAACGTTTACTTGCACTATTTTTTTTTTAAATAGCTTTATAAGAGTACAATTAAACCAAATAGGATATATATTCGAATGTTTTTTTTTAGAAAAAGGGACCAGTAACATAATTGCTTCCTTAAGTACTTCATAGAACGTTGATACCATTTCATTAACATCTTCGCATTGTCCAAATAATTCGTCCCAGTTTTGACGATCTTAATGTTTATTTATGCTTTCATAATCAGCCTTACGAAAGTTTGGGATCAAGGGAAGATTGTTGCTCTTTAAATTATTGGTCTCGATTAAGGGAATAGTGATAACAATGGGCGGATGATGAGAGCCAGGATTAGAAAGAATCATATACAGGATGATTCAGGAGACGTGAGCAGGACTAATACTGCGCATTTCGTAAATTATAAGCAACACTTTCGTATCAGTATTAGTGAGGTTAACGTTAATTTTCTAGTCGTGTTGAAAAAAAAAGTTATTAATTTATTTACGACATGCGTGGTCACCCTAAAATTAGAATACTAAACTACCGATATTCTGTGTCAAATTGAATGTCACCACTGTCATCGCGGTCTCGTTACTTTTGAAAACTCGTATCTCACTCAAGTTTGACAGTTTATTTCTTCGTAATCAAAAATTAAAGATGTTTTATGCTTATTAATTAGGTCTTGTAGGGTGACCATGATTGTAGAGGATTAAATGTGCCCTCACCAAAAAGTTAAAAAAATCGGGCAAGTGCGAGTCAGACTCGCGCACGAAGGGTTCCGTACCATATATAAAAAAAAAAAACAAAAAAAAAAGCAAAAAAAAAACGGTCACCCATCCAAGTACTGACCACTCCCGACGTTGCTTAACTTTGGTCAAAAATCACGTTTGTTGTATGGGAGCCCCATTTAAATCTTTATTTTATTCTGTTTTTAGTATTTGTTGTTATAGCGGCAACAGAAATACATCATCTGTGAAAATTTCAACTGTCTAGCTATCACGGTTCGTGAGATACAGCCTGGTGACAGACGGACGGACGGACGGACGGACGGACGGACGGACGGACGGACAGCGAAGTCTTAGTAATAGGGTCCCGTTTTACCCTTTGGGTACGGAACCCTAAAAATAGGAAAAAGTGTGGTTGTTTCACCTAAATACGACGGTGATCGATCAATTATCAGTTACTGAGTGTGCAGGATTAGTCCTGCTCACGTCTCATGAATCACCCTGTATAGTCATATAAGAAATAACAAACCATACATACATACATACATGTAAATATACATACTTATATTACATATAATATTATATAGGTACATAAATAAAGACAAAACATATAGAATAGAGCTTGTACATACATTATGAATCTTTCATTCTGCTAGCAAATAAATCACGTAAAGATTTTTTAAATGCAAACTTATTTGGAGCATTTTTGATTCTGAAGGGAAGTCCGTTCCAAAGATGGGCCATCTGCACGGAAAACGAATTCGACATGAACCCAGTGCGGAGATATGAATAAAATCTAAAGTATAAGAGCTACGCAATTCAAATTTTGTATGCTTAACAAGTTCACTATTGACATAATATTCCGAGAGTTTTGTTTATCTGGTGTAAACCAAACCCAAGTTATGAGGTTTCAAAAAACCGGGCAAGTGCGAGTCGGACTCGCGCACGAAGGATTCCGTACCATAATGCAAAAAACGGCAAAAAAAAAAACGGTCATCCATCCAAGTACTGACCCCGCCCGACGTTGCTTAACTTCGGTCAAAAATCACGTTTGTTGTATGGGAGCCCCACTTAAATTTTTATTTTATTCTGTTTTTAGTATTTGTTGTTATAGCGGCAACAGAAATACATCATCTGTGAAAATTTCAACTGTCTAGCTATCACGGTTCGTGAGATACAGCCTGGTGACAGACAGACGGACGGACGGACAGCGGAGTCTTAGTAATAGGGTCCCGTTTACCCTTTGGGTACGGAACCCTAAAAACGACCAAACGCTTCGAGAAAAGGTTGGTAGTGCCCTTGCGCCTCGCTTTGCTCGTCTTGGCGGGGGCACTGCCGTGCCCCCAGATTGAATAAAGACAGACAGAGGCAGACAACAGGTGGTATTATCGCTAATAAGTTCGTATTCTACCACCTCTATTTTTTATTACAGTACAGTTCAACGTTTCATCCTGCATAGTATATTAGTACAAATTGGTTTTTATGCTAGAGTAGTACGATTCTGCACGGTCTATTAGCAGATAAGCCTTTAACATTATTCTATCGTGTTGCAGCGCCCACTCTTGTCTCCTCTGCTGTGGTGTCGGGTCGGCGCCGCTCGTGCTCGGTCAGGCTGGAGCGCCTGCTGGTGGACGCGGAGCGGCGCACCTGCCGGGTCGGGCGCCGCACATACAAGCTGCACGCCACCAACCCCGCACCCACACCCCATGTCACCACCGCCATCTATAAATGTCACCATTGCGGCAAACGGCTCAGGAACAAGTCGGTTTTGGAGAAACAAATATGCTCTCACTTGTCGTTAGGACCGTCGAGTAATTCGACTCGAGAGAATGTTGCTTCAAATTGTCAAGCAATGTCACACAAGGATAGGAAACCTTATAAATGTAGCACTTGTGAGTACATGAGTAGTAAGAAAGGAAATTTACGGAATCATCAGCTGATACACACGGGTGACAAACCTTATCATTGTAGGTACTGTGATCACAAGTGCAATAGAAAAGAAAACTTACGAAGACACGAGAGGACACACACTGGTAAAAAGGCTTTCTGTAACTACTGCGACTACAAGTGCATTGGGGAAGCTATTTTACGGAGGCATCTGATGACTCACACTAATGAAAAACCTTTCAAGTGTAGGTTCTGTAACTACAGGAGCCGTCGAAAAGAAAACTTAAAGACTCACGAGATAATGAGACACACTGATAATGATAAACCATTTAAATGTAGCTCCTGCGATTACCAGAGCAATTTAAAAGCGCATTTACAAAGGCACCTCATGATCCATACTGGTGAAAAGCCTCACAAGTGTAGATACTGTGACTACAGGAGCCGTCAAAGAGAAAACTTACGAACTCACGAGAGCATACACACTGGTAACAAACTCTTTAAATGTAACTACTGTCATTACAAGTGCAATAGGAAAGATATTTTACGAAAACACGAGATAAATCACACTGGGGAAAAGCCTTTTGACTGTAGTAACAGTGATTACAAGAGCAACAGCAAAGCAAAACTACGACGACATGAAATGATACACACGGATGAAAAGCCTCTCCAGTGTAGTTATTGCGAATACAGGTGCAAGCAAAAACAAGATTTAAGAAGACACGAGATGATACACACTGGGGAAAAGCCTTTTGGCTGTAGTAACTGTGACTACAAATGCATTAGCAAAGCAACTCTACGACGTCATCAATTGAAACACTCGGGTGAAAAACCTTTCCAGTGTAGTTATTGCGAATACAACTGTAAGCAAAAACAAGATTTAAGAAGACACGAGATGAAACACACTGGGGAAAAGCCTTTTGACTGTAGTAACTGTGACTACAAATGCATTAGCAAAGCAAGTCTACGACGTCATCAATTGTGTGATGTAATTAATGGATGACCCCTACATTGTATTTTTTTAAAAGAATGTTGACAATAAGATGTAATGTATTGAAAAAATGTGTCCCGCCGAGCTTCTTGCCGGTGCCATATTGCCATATTGGGGACTCCGACAATTGAGGAGGGACTTAAATCTTCTCGGGCAGAGGTGTAGGGTTAGAGCCGGTGTAGCTTTATTTGACGTTAATAAGCGCATTGTAAAATGCCTACTTGAAAGATAAACTATATTTATCTTTAATATGTACATGTACAAATGAATTATAAACATAAAACAATATATTTACTTATTCTTCTTTTTCAACCTAGCGTCTTCCCGTCCTAGCGCCAGGGTAAGCTTTCCTGCTCAGTCTTCTCCACTTTGCCCGGTCTTCGGCATCCTCAGGTGTGAGATTGTTCTCTTGCATGTCCGCTGTCACGACGTCCAGCCAACGTTTCTTAGTAATATATTTACTTATTACAAGCTTTTATTTGATTTCACCTGTCACTTTGTCTGTATGTCAGTAATCAAATCTTGCAAGCTCACTCCTCGCTCAGGCTAGGTTCACACGGCAACGTCCTGCACGGTTTTTCATGTATTCGATTTTAAACGTACAACCAGAAGGGTGTTCACACGGTAGATTTTATTCGTTTAAAAACCGTTTACAAGCCGATTAGCGACAGTTTTCACCCAGTTGGCGCAGTGAGCTGACGTCTGAGATGGATCCACGCTTCATCGTACTTTTATTTTGGTATCGATGGCGATAATGCTTTCGCCGCCGACGAAATGACGAGAGAGAGTTTTTGGGCACATCCCATGAATAAAAAATCAGTGCGCAATAAAACATTTGAAATTTTATAGCTACGTTAAACTTAGTTACGCTATAACAAAGTTTTTCAATTTCTTTCGGATGTCTATTGAAAGTTTTGTTCAACTAAATTAATTAATAGGTAGTTCGTTATCTATAGAATATTCGTCAACCATTTTGAAATAACCACGAAATTACAAATAAAATACTTGCGATCCCTCCGAAAAACGCTCGAGTACTATAGAGTGTGTTCGATAAAAAACGCATAAAATCGTGGCGTGTGAATGGATCAGAACTATACTAATCGCCACTGCAAGCCGAATACGTTAAAGTTCATTCGATTGGCTTGACAAGTCCGGTGAGTATCCGTTTAAACGTATAAAGAATGTACGTTTTTTTGCAGTAAAAAGGCCGTACTATTTATCCGTTAAAACGTATACTGCAAAAAAATGGGCAGGAAAAACGTGCCGTGTGAACGAAGCCTCACTCCCTCCCACCTAGGGCTCGGTATAGAGATAAGTACCTAAGCAAGGAGTCCTCACTCCATACATCGGTTTTGGTACCAAAACGCTTATTACTTTCGTAGTCGACATCTAGCGTTCAGTAGCGGATTTTAATTTAAAAGCTCGTGATTCTGAGTAGAAATAATATATAAAGTCCCAAGACTAATACAAAAAAAAATTGGTACTGTAGTGTAGTCAGTTCATACACAGCTGCTATCAACTGATACACTGCTGCTTAATGCAGCTGATACTTGATACCTATCTCCCATATATGTATTTTACTACTTAATTACACAAACGGGTCTACCGCGATATAATTTCATTGTTTTTACCTTTAATTCCGACGTTTCAGCTGAGTTGCACCAGCTGTGGTCACGGAAAGACTGACGTCCCAACAAATGTCAACGGAGATATTAATAAAACACCACTAAACTACCCGAAATTAGTTTATAAAAATGTTCGGGGTAGACAAAGAAATTGCAGCTACCCGTTAAAGTTTAATGTTTATTGTCCACGGCACGACACGCAACACTCACAGTATCCGTACACTGGTCCGAAGATATATCAGCTGGTTTCAACATTTGAATCACTGGTCCCCAAGTAGACGATAATTTGTACCCGTCCTCACGATTGAAATTTTTAGGGTGTTTTAATTTCAATCGCCTCTCTCACGATCCGCGGATAATAATGTCTACATAAACCCAAAGTCCTCTCCAACGAGCGACACGAAATTATATCGCGGTAGACCCGTTTGTGTAATTAAATATGTGTACAAAACGCGAGAGTTTAAAGTGTTATATTTTACTACTTTACAGAACATTAAGTTAACGATGCCATAAACCTTGACTTACTGTGATTTGCTATACAATGGTTAATGACCATTGCCGTAACTTCCACTCGATTAAGCCTGTTAAAACCTTAGTATATAAGGCGCTTTCTATCAATGTATTCAGTATTTACTCCACTCTTGTGTTATCATTATAACCCCTGAACGCCGAACACTTCAGTACAATTTTAAATAGAAATTCCTAATTTACTCTTTTCAAAATAACGTTTCTGTTTAAAATGCAGCTCGTATAATCTGCTCATAGTTTAAAAACTACTAACACTCAAAGTTTTAATTTTATCACTCAGGTGTTTCACGTATTTATGAATAGAATAGAATGAATGAATGAATAGAAAGTAATTTATTCGATAAAGCACACATACACAGGACAAAAATATGAAAAACAATGAAAAACACTGTTAACTGTACATCGATGGACCTTACGCCTTTTGCAATAAGGTCTACAGATGGACAGTTAAGAGAGTTGCTGTTTGTACACTTAAAGATGTTAAAAAAAGATGACTGGAAAATCCAGCTGAATTGAAATAAAAATATATTTGTAAAAATAGTTATTCTACACCGTGTTTTTTTTGATTTCCGTTAATTTCAAGGGTGCATACCTGAGCTTAAATCAAGTAACTTTCCCAAAGACACCGATATTCTAATTAACTCCATTTCGAAGATAATCAATATTTTATTTTTTTCCTATAAGGCCTCTACAAGCTTGTACACTTGCCTTAAGGCCGGTTTACATATTGATTAGTGTTTAGAATGAGTTCATACATTTGCTACTAAACTTAAGTAAAATCTCGGTCGATCGATGTTCGAATTGACATTGATATGTCACAGATTTCAATTGTTTGGTTTAGTTAAATGTAATGCCCGTGTTACAACAACGCTATATGCTACATTTAATTACTTTTTAATATTATTTTTTCTGAAAAAAAAAGCAAAAAAATGTTTTTTTTTTTTCAAAATTAACTATGCCATTCAGTTTTCTTAAACGTACTTAACCATACCCCGAAGTTAACGGAATTCAATAAAAACACGGTGTATAGACTGAATAACTTTCAGCCTATTACACATACAAATCTAATAACCTTGTAACTACATACAGAAATTCAATCTATATTTAAATTATTACTTCATTATCAAATGGCAAAGCATTCAGATGTGTCCTAATACATTTACATTGCAAACATTAATCGGTGTGGGTAAGCTCATGTCTCTTCAAACTCGCCAATTTCGCATATGTTTTTTCACACGTGCCACAGGGATAAGGCTTCTCACCGGTGTGTGTTCTTACGTGCTTTTTTAACAAAGACGGTTGCTTGAACTCCTTTCCACATACATCGCAAGGAAATCTTCTGTCTTTCGAATGTACTTGCTCATGGTTTTTTAAATCATCTAATTCTGTGAACACCCTAATGCACTTGCCGCAGCGATACGCTTCTCTAGTGTGAATTTTTTTATGTAAATTCAACGCACTCTTTTGTGTAAATCGTTTTTCACATACATCACATGAAAAAGGTTTCTCGCCAGTATGAATTAGCTCGTGTTTCTGCAAGTCGTACATTCTCGAAAAGCGCTTATGACAAGTTTTGCAGGCGTGAGGTTCTTCACCCCTGTGACGCTGTTCGTGAGCGTTCAAATGGCTCAATTGCGTAAATCGCTTATCACATGTACCACAAGGATAAGGCCTCTCGCCTGTGTGAGATCGTTTGTGTACTTTTAATTGATTCCACTGTTTGAAGCTCTTTTCACACGTTTCGCAGGAATATGGCCTTTCCCCGGTGTGGATACGCTCATGTGCTTTTAAATCCTGCAATTTCGCAAATTTTTTTTCGCACGTGCCACATGAATAAGGTTTCTCACCGGTGTGTGTTCTTTTGTGATCATTTAATTTAGATGAATTCCTGAAAGCTTTTCCACATACATCGCACGAAAATCTCTTTTCCTTTGTGTGTATTCGTTCATGCTCCTTCAAAGCATCTAGATCTGCGAAGTTCTTATAACATACTTCGCAGAAATAGGGTTTGTTCGTGTGATTTTGTTTGTGTAATTTCAATGGATGTAGTTGTCTAAATTGCTTTTTACATACGTCACAGGCGTAAGGTTTTTCGCCAGAATGGATTAGCTCGTGTTTCTTCAAATCGTACGTTGTCGAGAACCGCTTTTGGCATGTTTTACAGTCGTAAGGTTTCTCGCCTCTGTGACGGCGTTCATGTGCTTGTAATATACTTAGCAGTCTGAACCGCATATCACACGTTTTGCACTGGTAAGTTTTTTCGGCGTGAATTCGTTTATGCTGAGTTAAGGCGCCTAATTGTGGAAATCCCTTTTTACAGACATCGCAAGAGTATGGGTTTTCAATTTTTTGTGTCTCTGCACTGGCCGGGGCTAGTCCTTCATCTGAAACAAACACGGATTTTTTAATACATAATTATACAGTTCCAGATTGGTCCCATTTTGTCAAAATCCAGTTCTGATGATGGAATCCATGAGGTATTGAGGGAACTCTGCAATTGGTATAGGTATACATAAAGCGATTTATATATTTTCATCAACAAATCAAGCATTTGCATTATATTAAAAAAGTGCCATTTGATGAAGTGGAACTGCTGATGATGACCAGAACGGTACTCTCTAACGACGCGCATTACACGTTTGGTCTTCTTCGTTTAGTTTTTTAAACAAGCAAGGTTTTCAACACATTACACATTCAGTACCAGCGAGCGACGATTTTTCGTTACAAAACACGTGCAATCGGCTACACTTGTATCGCGTGTCTCGGGCTGGCTGTGAATTTGTTAAAAAACATTTTAGTCACAGGTCCAGTTCTGGGGTCCATGGTGAACTGAGGGAACACCTCCAACCTTGATGGTTTCAGATCCAGACTTTATAGTGACATTATTGTTTGGCCAGATAGAATGCTCCGTTACTCAGAACAAAACTTAAACTAAAAATGGAAAATACTTATAAAATAACTATATTAATAAATCTAATACTTTAAACGAGCAATTCTTGTATATTTGGGGCATTATCTATGAAAAGGGACCTTATTGTCGATGGCGCTTACGCCGCACAGCGTCGCGCGGCATTGCATTTATATCGGAGCATCGATAATAATGGCGTAAGGGCCGTCGACAATAAGGTCCCTTTTCATAGACAACGTCACATTTATTTATTTATTTATATATATGTATATTTCGAGGATCTCGGAAACGGCTCTAACGATTTCGATGAAATTTGGTATATGGGGGTTTTCGGTGCCGATAAATCGATCTAGCTAGGTCTTATCTCTGGGAAAACGCGCATTTTTGAGGTTTTGATATATATTCCGAGCAAAGCTCTGTCTCCCAGATATTATAGGACATTTTTACACAAATGTACTAAGCCCCACGGTAAGCTCAAGAAGGTTTGTTGCGTTGTGTATATGAGCGTTTCTTTTATTTTTTGGCATTTTATATATTGTGACCTTTTTTGCCACTTTTGTGTTATTTCTAGTCAGGATCACGAGCCCTTTTCATCCTGTGATTCTGAGTAGAAATAACACAAAAGTGGCAAGAAAGGTCACAATATATAAAAATGGCAAAAAATAAAAGAAACGCTCATATTATATTTACTTATAATACCATAGGCAGTTGGAGCTTTACCTTGGTGTTGTTCCTTTGGTTCTGTCTCGCTCCCGCAAGCTGGTGTCGTCTCGCTCTGGCTCGTTCCCTCTCCTTCATCCCGCTCTTCCCCTACAAACTCCGCCTCGACCTTGATGCACACTGCCAACAACAGAGCAATACGAAAAATTAAAAGAAAAATGAAGAGTAAACGCTGGTGGCCTAGCGGTAAGAGAGTGGGACTTTCAATCCGGAGATCGCGGGTTGAAACCCCGGCTCGTACCAATGAGTTTTTCGGAACTTATGTACGAAATATCATTTAATATTTACCAGTCGCTTTTCGGTGAAGGAAAACATCGTGAGGAAACCGGCTAATCCCAATCTCATATGAGCCATGGCCACAGTACACTAAGAACAGTAGTGAATCTAAGGCCGCTCGGCAAGTTATTTACCTACTCTTGCGTTGGCGCTTAGGGTTGTCACTTTTATTTTTAGTTAAATATTATTTGCGTATTATGAGTAACACTAAGTTTCTATTTATATAATATAATGAAATGTTCTAACAATTCATAAATGACGTATAAATAAAACGCTTTTTAAATATTTACATTAGGAAATGGCATTTATTAAAAAAAATATAAATTCAATACAGAAAAAAAGTTCCTCCGGTTTCTGCATGTTCGGAACGCTTTACTGTTAGCGGTTAAAGTAAATTCTCATCCTTACGTATAACATTAGTACAAAGGTTTTAGGGAAGCATGGGCAGGGCATCGTAAATTCTATGTCTGTTAATTGTTCCTAAATTGACGTGCCGATTTTAATGTTGATGTGGTCCTTTTCAAACGCTTTGCGAAACACCTTCTCCATCCTTCCTATATTCACGACGAAGTCATCGGGTGGGAAAATGAGTAATTCCGATCTGTACCATAATTCCTGTAATTAATGTATTGTGAAGAATGACAAGTCCAGGTTTGAGGAGTCGTTATTGTGACACCCAAAGACACTACAATATTTTTTTCCTCTGTTCGAAGTCATGATCAAAAAAATTAAGGCCGTTAAGAGCAGGCAAATGCGAGCGGGCGTGCAGCGTACTCGAATGCGCGCGATCACAGTCGCGGTACGGCCCACACTGCCGCCACCGTATTCCCCCATATATTATGCTAATGTGTGCGTGGCAGCGCGTGCGTAAACGGCGCCCGGCGCGCACGCACACATTCAAGCCGGCAGCGCCACATTTCTATGAAGATTCACTACTGTTCTTGTACTGTGCCATGGCAAAAGCCAGGACAGCGCGAGGAGGAAGATGATAAAAAGAAAAATTAAGAGGGGACTAATGCAAAATTACAGATTATATATTGAATTTTTATATGTTTAATCAAGGAAAAATGACATGAAAAAATCTACAATAATATATTTGTGAGGACAGCCTCTGAGTAAAACCTTATAAAAAGGTTCAAGTTGGCTTGATAAGAAAAAAACCGGTCAAGTGCGAGTCGGACTCGCGTTCCAAGGGTTCCGTACATTACCCGTACAGTACATTTTATATATCTAGTAATCATATATTTAATATTTCTGTAAATAAATAATCAATTGTGTTTTAATAATAATGTATGTATTTTATTTTGTAAATTCTACTATAGTGTATAGCTAGTGTGTAAGTGTGTAAGCGATTTGGTGCAACTGTTATGCTTATAAATGTCTAATAAATAAACAATTACTCAATTTTGAACTATATATTTTTTTGTGTTTAAAAAACCCGTAAGGGTCGGATTAAAAACTAAGTAATTAAGTCCGACTCACGCTTGACTGCATATTGCTAATAGGTTTTCCTGTCGTCTATAGGCTTCGAGCAACACCGGCTTCCGACACATCGGAAGGGAGGCGCCCAAGCGATATCTCACCGTACAAATCTTTCTGCCATTTTTCGCGGGGGGAAAGGTGCACACAGTCGCACTTCTCACACACTTACATACAAAATCCAATCTGTAATGACGACACAAATACATAGAAAATGACACACGTCAAAGACAAATCTTGCAAACCTCGATCTCTTTTTGTATACGGACGAGTGACAAGTGTCACAACACGCACACTAACACATTTTCGTTGAAGTATGTTATTGTATTCTGAGAGATGAGAAGTCGGATTTGTCGCTCGACCGATCCGCAATTTGTACTGAGCGAGCAAAATCGATAAATCCAACAATTACATGAGACTAAAATATAATAATTGTGTTTGAATGTAATTAAACGTATGATATGTAAAAAAAATATTACATGTGAAATGTAACACTTTCTTTTTGTAAATTTGTTGTCCCCGAACTCTTTTTATAACAAAAAACCGAGCAAACAGGCATTTTTGTGCAGCAGTGTTCACGCGCGCGTCTGGACTCGGTCTAGTGAAAAATCCAAGTGCAACTAGTTTTATTACCCGCGCTAGATTAGATTGACGCGCTAATCTTGTACCTCGGCAGAGGGGAAATAGGGCGAATGCCGCCTCCCTTCCGTGTTGCTCGAAGTCTATAGGTAAAGAACTATTTTGTGTATTTTTTTTCAAAATTTTACACCCAGTAGTTTCGGAAATATGCAAAAGCCTCAACATCAGACTCTTCCTTAAGCTCTACCTCGGGAAAAGACAGAAAGCAATTTGAAATTTTACAAAATCGAAGAACTAACGACGCGGACTCCGAATAGCAATTAGAAGGCCCCCCTCTACACCCTCCGCGCTGGCTGGTCCCCGGCACCATATCGGAGATATATGACCAAAACCCCCCAAAACATTATAGATTACATTTACACATCGCATCTCTCAATGTACGAACACTACTCGCCAGTACTCGCTGACAGTAGACTTACTGAACTCGCCTCCGCCATCAATGATGGGACGTTATTGGTATGTGCGAAACAAGGAGAGGAACTGAAAACATAGAAGAATACCCAAATTTTATCCTTTACCATAGTGAATCGACTCATGGAAATCATGGAGTAGGCTTTTTAGTCAAGAAACACCTAAAAGACAGCATAATTAGAATGAAGAGCTATTCTGACAGAATAGCCTCATTAGAACTTAAACTACAGAACGGCTCAACGCTATCTTTAATACAAGTATACGCACCGACCGAAGTCTGCAAGGACGACGAGTTAGACAAGTTTTACGAAGGCCTCGAAACAGCAATGGAAACAATAGACACGAAACACTTTTTAATAATGGGCGATTTCAATGCACAGATTGGGAAAGCGCAACTTCATGAAGAAAATGCATTCGGAAAATATTCTCATGGAAAACGCTCGAAGCATGGGCAGAGACTCGTAGAATTTACAATGGAAAAAAACCTTAAATTTACAAATGGCATGTTTAAAATCCAAGATAACAATAGATGGACTTGGCAATCACCAAACGGGAAGTATTAGGTCATTACCTATGAAATTGGCGTTTTGTTCGGAGAATTTCAACGAAACACGAATTTCCATACAATTAATTTTGCGGATATTTTTTTGATGGCTAATTCAAACCAAACAAAATTTTTCCAGTAATTTTTGACACCTTTAAGGTATGTTTTCAATATCTCCATTTCTTGAAAATTGGTACCATTAGAAAAATATAAGTAATTTTAATACTCGAACCGACAGCACATGAAAAGACCTATTTTCAAGGCTTAATTCTGAACACTTAACAATAAAAAATAACAATTAATTGCTGTCAAGCAGTTTCATCATCATCCTGGCGTCAATCCCGGCTGTGCCCCCGCGCGGGGCGCGAGGACCCGGGGTCCGCCTTCCGACTCCTTCGTGACCACTTTGCCCGATCTTCGGCATCCCTGGTAGTGAGTCCGTTGGCACGCATGTCCTCCTTGACGACATCAAGCCATCGCTTCTTGGGCCGGCCTCTTCTTCCCGTACCGGGAGGAGGCGGCATGGCCAGGCATTTGTTACCCACGTAACTTGCCGGTCTGCGCGAGACGTGGCCATACCAACGAAGGCGACACTCTTGCAGTTTGTCTGCAATGTCACGGACGCCAAGACTACCCCGAATGTGGGCGTTTCGGACGCGATCCTTGCGTGAAACTCCGCACATCCACCGTAGCATCTTCATTTCCGTGACACGCAGTTCCTGCTTGTGCCGCTCTAGTAAAGGCCAAGTCTCGCTGCCGTACAGAAGGGCAGGTCTAATGATGGTCTTATAGACCTGTCCCTTCAACTTAATCGGCATTTTGGGGTCACAAATAACCCCAGTCATCTCCCGCCATTTGACCCAAGCAGCGGAAATTCGGGCTTTGACGTCGCTGTCGATGTCCCCGGTAGTGCTAAGTACAGATCCTAGGTACTTAACTTGATCCGTGCGCTCGACCATGTCCACGCCTATGCGGACGGGTAGAGGATCTGTACTATTGCAGGCCATGTACTCTGTCTTCGCCACATTTAGTTTAAGACCGCCGTTCTCCAGCGACCCCCTCCATCTGTTCACACGCTGGACAAGTCGGCCCTTATCAGAGTCTGTCAGCGCGATATCATCAGCATACATGAATAGCCACGGTGGCTGCTCATGGTAGTCTCGGATGCTGGCTGACAGGGCGTCTAATATCACGCTAAACAGAAACGGGCTGAGCACAGAGCCCTGATGTACTCCAACAGTGACAGAGAAGGGGTTGGTGTCACCAACAGCGGTCCTGACTATTGAATCAGAATCGTGGTACATGTCCCGGATAGTGTCAATATAGGCCTCAGGTACAGCCTTGGACCGCAGCGCCCACCAGATCATCTCACGAGGGACACAGTCAAAGGCCTTTTCCATGTCCAGAAACAGGAAATGTAGAGGCGTGTTCTTTGCTCTGTATCCCTCCATGAGGGTCCTCAGGGCAAATACAGGGTCCATCGTTCCGCACCCTGGCCGAAACCCATATTGACACTCCGAGACTGTACACTCCTGTCGGAGCCGAGCATCGATTATGCGCTCAAAGAGCTTCATGGTGTGAGACATAACCTTTATACCGCGATACTTGCTACACTCCCGCACCGAGCCCTTACCTTTGAATACTGGAGTAATGATACTCAGCCTCCACTGGTTGGGTATCTTCCCGGTGAGGAGTATGCGGTTATAAATATCAGTGAGTATGCTCACACCCTGTGAGCCCATCGACTTCCACGCCTCTATAGCGATTCCGTCGGCTCCGACAGCTTTCCGATTCTTCATGCGGCGAAGAGCTGCCTCGACTTCCTCCGGCGTTATCGGTGGCACTAGTCCTTGATTCGGAGGGAGATCCGGAGGTTGCACCTCTTTGTGCTGGTTATTCAGCAGGTTGTGGAAGTAAGAGCGCCATCTCTCCTTTACCGCGCGATCCTCGCATAGCAGGTTACCGTGAGGGTCATTTACGCAGCGGCACTTGGAGATGTCCTGCGCCGCTTTGACCCTCGATCGTGCCAACTTATAAATGAACTTCTGCCCCTCAGACGTCTCCAACTTATCGTACAGAGGACGCAAGTGGTTATGTCTGGCTCTGGCTACAGCTTGTTTAGTGGCACGTTTGGCAGCCCTGTATGCCGCGTGGTCTTCAGGAGATCTGGACGCTTGCCACTTTTTAAAGAGGGCTTTTTTCTCCCTAGTCTCCCTCAGGACTGTGGCGTCCCACCACCAAGTCTCCTTGTCAAGCCTGCGACCCCCTTTAGACACCCCCAGCACCGCCTTCGCCGCCCGTGTGATGGCTGCCTGAGTTCTATCCCAGATTTGCTGTACGGAATGGCCATCCGTCACAACACTGAGGTCGTTGACAGCGGCAGCAAACTCATGGGACTTGGATCCTTCAAGCAGCCACCACCGGGTTTGGGGGCGGCACAGCTCCCGGTATGTGCCTCGGGGCTTGACGAGCAGGTCCATCACAAGGACTCGGTGTTGGGCAGTGAGACTCTCTCCAGGTATGACTTTACAGGTGGCTACTTTGCCGATATAGTCTCTCCGAGTGAGAAAGTAGTCGATCTGAGTGGCGCTCCTCCCGCTCCTGTAGGTGATCAGATGCTCGGATTTCTTTTTGAAAAACGTGTTCACGACGGCTAGATCAGCAGCCGTACACGTCCGGAGAATTTCTTCCCCTTCGGGGTTACGGCTCCCGAAACCAAAACCACCGTGGACACGCCCAAACTCCTCACACTTCTCACCCACATGACCGTTCAGGTCGCCACCCACAACAACACTCTGCGACAACGGGATGCTTTGCAGCAGTTCCCCGAAATGCTCCCAGAACATCGCCTTGTCCGCATCGCTACAACCGGCCTGTGGGGCGTAGGCACTTATCAAATTGGTCACGACCCCTTCGATAAGCACCTCCACAACCATAAGGCGGTCGCTTATACGCTTTACGTCCAAAACGCTATCCCTGAACTCCTCAGAGAGCACCACCCCCACTCCGTTGTCCCCACTCGGCGAGCCCGTGTACATCAGCTTGTATCCATTCCCGATGTTCCGGGACCTGTTGCCTTTCCATCGAGTCTCCTGCAGGAATGCCACTGCCACCCTCCGCCTGGCGAGTACGTCGGCTAGCTCGCGGGAACGCCCGGACAGCGTGCCAAGGTTCCACGTGGCAAAGCGGACCTTTCGGGCTAACGTCTTTGGCCGAGCCCGCCCTTGACCCGGTAGCCCTCGCCCACTTATCGCAGGGGTAGGGCGATCCCCCTGCGCGCCGTTATGCGGCGGCGCCCTATCCGTGGTGCGTTTTCTTCTTCGACTTTCCATTTTTGTTTGGTGTTTTGGCTTTTTACACGCGGCGACTACCATCTGACCCGCGCAACCCGGGCAGAGCCGGGAGAAGCCGTTTCGCCATAGCCTCGTCCGTTTGTCAGCAGGGGGACCGCGAGCAGGTGAGGTTGACTTGGGCCCAGCTGCTGTCAAGCAGTTTGGCGAAATCATATTGTAGTTTTATTGTAATTGTGTATGTACTTTTGTAAAAAAAAAAAACTAGGATCAGACTTATATCTATGAACAAAAACGCCAATTTCATAGGTAAGGACCCAATATTATAACGAAATAGACTATATACAAATCGATTCAAAGAGCTACATAACTTCGAAATAATTAAAAAACTTAACTTTAACACCGACCATAGGATGATACGGTGTAAAATTCATGTAGGAAAACTACCAGAACCAAGAAATTTAAAACATACAACAAAACCTATTCACGAAACTTACCGACTCTATCAAGAGAAAGTGGTCTACACCTAGACAACAAGCTGTCAAAAGCTGTTACATCAACGAATGACGTCCAAATACAGTATAATAATTTGGAAAAATAAATATATAACATAATCCAAGAGATACCGAAACAATCGAAGGAAAAAAAGGATCCTGTGGGTAACCACGTGCGTCAACTATTAGAAAAAAGAAAAGAGCTATACTCTATGACCAGAACCTATGACGTAAAGACTGAAATAACACGGATAAGCAAAGAAATAAATAGGGAGCTCGGAAAACGCAAAAAAGAGTATAGAAAAGAGACTTCCGAGCAATTTATATCTCAGTCAGGAGCTTTAAAAAAGGCGTATAAAGAGCTGAATCCGTCAAAGAAATGGACACCTAACATTAAAGACTGTGAGGGTAAAACTAAGTCAGACCGGACTGACATAGTAAACCAAGCGACAAAATTTTACGAAAAACTGTACTCCACATACAACGATAACAACCAGGATAACTCGAGATATTCGACAAGTGACGAGACATATTATGTACCTGAAGTTATTAAGGCGGAAATAGAGTTTGCAATTAAGTCTCTAAAAAATGGCAAGGCAACAGGGGAAGACAATATAACTAATGAGCTACTAAAATCCATCTTGGAGCCCCTATCCCGCCCATTGAAAGTCCTGTTTAACAACATTTTGGAAAAAGAGACATCACCTGAACAATGGTCTAGATCTGTTACAACTCTACTTCACAAAAAAGGCGATAAAAGTGACCTGAACAATTACAGACCGATAAGCCTGATGTCAAACCTATATAAAACCTTTTCTAAAGTATTTTTGAACAGGCTAGAACGGAGCTTCGACGAAAACCAACCAGCCGAACAAGCAGGGTTTCGAAAAAAGTACTCTACCATCGATCATATACATGTGGTATCGCAAATAATAGAGAAATCGAAAGAATACACACTGGACCTCTACATGGGCTTTGTTGATTTTTCTAAAGCTTTCGACTCTCTGGAGCATACAGCAATATGGGAAGCTCTACTGGAGCAAGGTGTAGAGAAGAAATATATTAATACTCTCCATAGCGTTTACTCAAAAACTTCAGCTAAAATACGATTAGAGAGAGACGGACCCGATTTTCCAATAAAAAAAGGCGTCAGACAAGGTGATCCTCTGCCCCTAAATTATTTTCAGCTGTACTTGAAACAATTTTCAGGCGCATAAACTGGGAAAATAAAGGCATCAAGATTGACGGCGTATACCTAAACCATCTGCGATTCGCCGATGACATTGTTATCTTTGCTGTAAACCAAGATGACTTGCAAAGCATGCTCCAAGACCTAGCAAACGAGAGCAGGAAAGTTGGTCTAGCACTAAACGCAACGAAAACTAAAATACTAACAAATAGTAGAAATATGCACCACGACATAAAAGTAGACGGCGAGAAAATAGAGCACGTGACAGAGTACATATATTTAGGCCAAGCCATTTCATTTGATGATTTAACCGTAAAGGAAATAAATAGAAGGATAGCTTTAAGTTGGAAAAAATACTGGAGTTTAAAAGAAGTTCTCAAGAACAAAGACATAGATATAAAAATTAAAAGTAGATTATATGAAGTAGCCATTTTGCCTTGTTTGACGTATGGGTGTCAAACATGGGCACTGCGAAAAAAAGAAGAAAATAAACTTGCCATACAACAGAGGAAAATGGAAAGGAGCATGTTAGGAATTCGGCTATCGGACAGAATAAGCAACTTACAAATTAGGAACAGAACGAGAGTGCCTGATGTCGTAAAACAAATAAGAACCCTAAAGTGGAAATGGGCTGGGCATATCTGTCGCATAAATGATGGCAGGTGGACTAAAACAGTGACAGACTGGACACCTCGCAACGGCCACAGGAAAAGAGGTAGACCCAGGAAACGTTGGGAAGACGTGTTCCGCGAAGTATGTGGACCAACATGGAGAAGACGGGCTATGGACAGAGAGGATTGGAGAGAAACGGGGGAGGCCTACGCCGCTCAGGCGACTTTCATAAACAAACGTGTTTAATAGAAGTAGAATTTGTAAATAAACATTATGTAGTGAAAAACTTTAAATAATATAGTACTTGTTTTAGAATTTAGTTTTATATTTTAAGTTAGTTTCATAATCCAAAAATCACAGTACAATATTTTTAAGTTTAATGTAGTATTTTTAAATTGTGAAGTGTTTTATGATAGATTAAAGGCTTTTTTATTTTATTTTATTTAGTTTCGGAAATAAATGGGGGGCGGGGGGGGGGGGGGGGGGGTGCTGAGTGAGCCTATAAGGGTTCCGTTTTTTCCTTTTCAGGTACGGAACCCTAAAAATCATGAAAACGTGTAATATGGTATGCATACCATAGCAGTATAATGGTGAAAGCCAGATTCGAACCGACGTCTTTAGCTAACGCCACAAACCCCTAGACCACTCCACCACTGCGGAACCAGTCCCAATTTCTCGACTATATGCCATCTTAGTCCGAATAATAGGCAAGATTAGGCAAAGTGGCCGAATATTAGTTTTAATTTTACGACATCAATAAAAAAATATCGATATTTTTTGTCAATCACTTGATTTGCCACAAAATAAGGAAAATAATGCTGATCTAATTACTCTATAGCAGGGGTCACCAATTGGCGGACTGCGGACCTATATTTTTTTTTCTTATTTAACAATCTCATGGAAAAACAGACCGCAATGGTCATTTTAATTTAAGAATGGGACCCCTGAAGAAACTAGTTGGTGAGCCCTGATCTGCAGCTTTTTACAGGTACTCACCGTGTTCTCTAAACACCAAACTACCTTGTAGCATTCCAGTCTCTGCCTCTGCTTCCTCCGGGGGCTCCTGTTTTATGTCCACAGCCTCCATGTCCAGTGACTCCTGTTTTATGTCCGCAGCCTCCATGTATGGTGACTCCGGTTTTAGGCCCACAGCCTCATTGTCCGGGGACTCTTCCTTCACGCGCACTTCCTCCATCCCTATTCGAAATTCAAATATTTTTTTATACTTATGTATCTTTCACTATGGATAATGAACCCATTGGTGAGTTGAATGGCAAATTTGATAAATATTGAGAGATAGAATGCTGGAACATGTTTACATGTGGTATCCAATTAAATTTTGCATGTTAAGGTGTTGATGATTCTACCACAGAATACATAATAGTACCTACTGTACAGAAAGGATACTTCCTACAAAATCGAAGTTTGACAGAGATTCAGGGATGACTCAAGCTGTCCCTCTCTCTGGGTTGTCAAAATTCAAGTCATTATCTTATCTGGTCGTGTACGCAAAAGGACGTCAAGTGGTGCCAATCCTAATAATTGCTCGGAACAATGTAAAGCCGAACGGAGCCGAGTATGCCCGATAGGAGGAGTGTCCCACTAACAATAGTAGCATAGTTTGTTACAAGAAATGCTGTACCATGTTCTACAAATATGCTTAGCAGATGTCCCATTATGTAAAGGCCTTATAACTACCACAAAAATGCTAATTTGGTTAAACCAAAATCGGTGTTTGTTTTAACAAGATGGAGTCGGCGTCCCCTCTATCAGGAGAATCCTTATCGCCCATATTTACAGCTACGTACCTGTATGCAGTAAACTTAACTACGACTACCACAACAACAACACAGATTCCGCCAATAACAATTTTTCCAAAACTAGTCAGCGCCACTGGCAGAATCCTCATATCATAAGTCAATGTCATTCATGTCATTGACACCTATGACACAGCTATGATATTTTATATGTAGATAAGCCATACACTAACATATCAAGCGAAAAAAATGATGCCAACCAATGCTGCCAACGACACGGCAGCATTAGTTACAATTTGTTTACAACTTCATACGCAAATGCGTAAAAGAGACGGCACAATTAAAAGAATACCTAACCAAAAAAGAGACGGCTAGTACACTTGCGCGTGAATTTGGTAAATCAGTGATACCACTATAACACGACGGCAAACAGTGAATAAGGCGCGAAGCGTAAAACTTATTAAGAAAAAAAAATATCAAAGACTAAGATGTTTGACAGAAGGTGCAAATCATTTTAATGCAGTTGTATTTAGTAATCAAGTAGTAATGTACTCGCTACCGAAGTAAAAAGTTTTCATATTTAGTTATGTAAATAAAAGATATTATATTATACTCTTTATTCATCATTTTTCTTATACTATAGAAACATTTTGACAAAAAGCAAACTCAATAACAACAAAATCCTTTATTTTACTATCAATTTTATGTTATTAATAATTGTTACTGTGTGAGAAAATGAAATGCCTGACAATAAATACTAATTTTGTAGTAATCTTTGTATAAACAGCAATATACCAGAATTATACCTATTTACTTAATTGACGCGACCCGGACAATAATATGGCAGTAAAAAACTTCAATATTAAAATTGAAATTTAAGTATATTTCTTTTATTTGTACGACAAGCACCAAACAACGAATGCAACTTACCATGACGCGTCTGCTATGATAATCTATGTACACAGTTGGTGCGTCCTTGTCATTCTCGCTGATGAGAACATAAACTTATCTCGTTCTGTCAGCCGGCGAAAATGGCGGCTGGGTTTATTTAATTCAAGATAAACCGAAGAAAAACGGGTTATTTCAGCTATTACCAATGATATGTGACGCCGTCAATTTTTTTGCGCTTCCGCGGATAATTTGAGCATTTCAACATAACGCATTTTGTTGCTTAATACACGTTATTTGTGGAAAAGTATTAACCGGTGTACACCTTCGCGCTTGCGTCAGGCAGACTGAGACAAACTCGTACACATGACACGAGGTGAGTGCTTCAATTTTGGAACGTGTATAGAACGTTTTTTCTAACACATCTACATATAAAATATCATAGATTGACACACGCAAACGTCAAAACTAATAACAGACGTTCGAACGTGGCAAACTTTGCTTCGGATCTAGTGGTACTTACTAAAGAATACTGAATGTATAATACTCACTAGGAGGTAGAATACTTACTTAGTTTTATTTTATGAATAAAGTTAGTTTTTAATTTATTTTAATTATATTTTCTCACCTAAAGCGTATTTCCGAACGTTTTTCTTTTGACATTCACATAAGTTTATCTTGTCTGTGGATTTAATAACCTTTCGTGGCAATCGTGGCTCTCAGTTTTGAAGTAAAAAAAACCTATTAATTACGAATGTTTACTTTTAGATCAAGTGTTCGTGATTTACCATATAAATAGAGCACACTAGTTTTGTGTTGACGCTAGTATCTCAATCCGTAAACATAGTATCGGCTGAAGAGTCCATGAAAGTTGTAGATGACACCATGGCCGCAGAGGCTTCCGACTTGGCTACGACTGCCTCGGCCCCTCGGGTGCTGGGCGGGTTAATCCTGCCTCCTGAATTCCTGCGGACGGAACTCCCCGAAGTGGCTTCGGCTGTTAATAGTAAAGTTACACCAGTACTAAATCCATACAGTATTAAGGCTTCGTCACACAGGCGCGTTTTCCGGGCGGCCCGTGAGCAGGGCGCGCCGTTTTACATAATATAAAACGCTCACGCCCCGCCCGGAAAACGCGCCTGTGTGACGAAGCCTTTATAGTTTGGCCACTTGGCCAGAGACTGCCTCTTTTCAAACATAGACAGAGAGAATCACACTGTCTTTGTCACACGCTAGTACTAACACCCAATCTATGTAAGCTTATCAAGAATTTTATCTAAATTGGTTCAGCAGTTAAAGTGTGAAGAGGTAACAAACAGGCAAAGTTACATATTCATTATTAGTAATTTAAACGATTTTGATGAAATTTGCTATATGGGGGTTTTCAGGGGCGATAAATCGATCTAGCTAGGTCTTATCTCTGGGAAAACGCGCATTTTTGAGTTTTTATATGTTTTCCGAGCAAAGCTCGGTCTCCCAGACATTTCATTAGTAAGTAAATATTCTTTATTGTGCACTATGCCGGTCAGCAGAATATAATCAGTGCGTGTCGATAACTTAGTATAGATTGGAGCACGCACTGATTCAGTTGAGATATTGTATGTGTCGTAAAGATAACAAGATGTATAAAACACTTAGGTATGATCGAATAAATCAGTCTAAGTCTACCAGTCAATGGAGTCTTTACTCAATCAACCCAGTTCCTCTAAATGCACCATACAGTTAAAAATTCACAGAAAATGAAATACAGTTAAAAGCTAGGTAACAACAGGCGTTTGAATTAGTCCAGTATGTTTTTTTAAATTTATTAAGGGGCTTTTTCAAGTGACATAGTATACAGTGTGTGTTCACCGGCAAAGGATTAACAATGTGCATTTGACCAGCGAAATGCTACACATGGAAGTATTCTGTCCGCTCAATTATGACCCAACGCAAACTACCCCGCGATAGGCGGTACTTACAAACTGCTCGATTGGCAATCTCAGTACCACCGAGATGACAGTCAGTGACAAATGGCTAAATTAATTTATAAAAACAACGTTTTTTTGTAATTAAAAATATATTCATGTGTCGTGAAGTGGTGCAGAAGTCATTTTAGTTCATACCAAGGACATTGGAATCACTTTTCACTTGTAGTAAACAGATAACTTCAGTAGAATTTTTAAAAAACATGACGATTTGTTTTCAATACTACCGTGCTAAGCTAAAACGTAACAACTGCATACGACTTTCATAACAACATACGACTTTTTAAATTGCGAGGATAATAGGGATTGTGTTATGCTAAATGAAGTAGACTATTTTATTAACTTGTGTTTGGTTTAGGTATTTTCTATATAATTATAAATGTAGTAATAAATTCCTTCGTACAGATTTGTATTTTCCTTTTTTATTTCATGAGATGGAGCTATAAAAAAACTACCTAGTTATTTCAAATTAATAATCAAATTTGGTATTGTCATTTTACATTACTTTCCATTCAGATTCCCACAAGATGCTATTCGCAGAGAACTATGGAAAAAAGCTGTCCAATTAGAGAGACATGAAATTGAGTGGATGCCTGGCAAGATATCTAGAATATGTTCTATTCATGAGATCTAACCCGTGAGATAATCATACCCGGTCTCCTATATGTAGATACATTTTTCCTATCATGCTTTCACTGAATTAATTTAACAAATACACACATTATCTGAAAATGTTGATCATTTGAATCCACCCTCTACTGTCACATATATGTAGGTTCTCTCTCAAGCCATTTCCGTCAGTAGAAAAGAGCGGCAAACATATTAACTCACATTATAGACGGGTCTAACGCGAATTATATTCAATTACCTTGATTTACCGACGTAAATCAGTTTCGTTTCGTATAATGTGTTAATATGTGTTCAAAACGCGAAAGTTTAAAATATTATAAGAGCGGCAAATTTAGAAAATGTAAGCACGCGAACGGCTGTGGTCCTATACAAAATTTTAATTTTGCACCTTTTTCTACTGACAAACTTGCTTGATCGGCTATATACATATAAATAATAAATAAATATTATAAGGACAGGTTTTACACAAATTGATTGACTAAGCCCCACGGTAAGCTCAAGAAGGCTTGTGTTGTGGGTACTCAGACAACGATATATATATAATATGTATATAAATACTTAAAATACATAGAAAACAACCATGACTCAGGAACAAATATCTGTATCATCACACAAATAAATGCCCTTACCAGGATTCAAACCTGGGACCATCGGCTTCATAGGCAGGGTCACTACCCACTAGGCCAGACCGGTCGTCATATAAAATATTCTGAACTGAAAGTGGGGATTTATTGTGACTCCGCCTGTTCAAATATTTTTGACCCGATTCGTGTACCCATGTAAATTTTGCAGACTGTATAGCCAGTCCGATTTCTAAGTTCAAGTTCGCCATACATTTACTATGGCGCACTTGATCTTAGAAAAACGGACAGACTATACCTGAACGTGACTTCGCACTGCCATGCACATTAATAATAAAATATACAAAATACTTATTATAGCCGAATACATTTATACAACAATGATATATTTACTTATGTTGAGTTAGTCTGTCATGTCGTAACAACATTTTAACTAGTTATCTTTTAATCTGCATTAAATTATTATACGTGAATTATTTGACTGGTTCTTCACTGTATGGCATAAACCTATCCCTGTCCAAGTCATATTCTAATCAAATATGAACCGCGACTCTCAGCGGCCAGTACGTACAGCAAGAAGGTTATTAGCGGATTAATGTCGCTGATTGGTAGTTATTGACATTATATGCATTTCATCTACACTTAGCTATGTACCATTAGTGTAATAAAGATGACTCTTATTTTGTTTACCAGCTTTGATTACAGGCTCTGTAAACGCGTCGTCTTATTTGAATGTAGGCGTAATTGTGTATGTGTGCTAATTTGGCCCGAGAATTTGAACGGTAATGTTCCTAAAGGCGGTATCCATGGTTATATATGATCGCAGGGTGGGGGTAGTTGCTGTGGCATGTTGTCTCCGATATTCATCCATATCGGAGACAACATGAGCAAAAATCGATTTCTAGAAGACTTTTCTTTCGTTGGCCGGGCCACGAATAAAATAAATAAATAAATAATTATTAAGGACATTTTTACACAAATTGACTAAGCCCCACGGTAAGCTCAAGAAAGCTTGTGTTGTGGGTACTCAGACAACGATATATATAATATATAAATACTTAAAAACATAGAAGACAACCATGACTCAGGAACAAATATTTGTATCATCATACAAATAAATGCCCTTACCAGGATTCGAACCCGGGACCATCGGCTTCATAGGCAGGGTCACTACCCACTAAGCCAGACCGGTCGTCAAACCCCCTACCCTAAAAACTAGTGCCTGCTCAAATTTGTGAGTTTAGCTTAAGTATATCCAGCCTTGTTTAACATTTTCTTCTCCAGGAAAACCCCAAGATGAGTACTAATACCACGGTTTTATTTATTACAGATGCAATACGCACAAGTACGCGAGTCAGGCGGGCGCCTGTCTATCTGCAGCCGGAGCTCACACCACACACAACACAACATGGCAAACGACAACACACACCAACATATAAAAAACATGCACAACATGTAGCAACACAGAACAATCTCATGCTAGTAGCAACACCGCAAAGAAAAAAGAAAATACAGAATCTGCGACAATATCAAAGGAAATTTAAATGCTGCACATGTAATGTACAGTTCCCATCAAAGGAAGAATTAAAGAGTCACAACCAGCTAAAGCATCAGCACACGTGCAACGACTGCAAGATAGAGTACAGTACTAAAGAACAGCTACAGGACCACAAGTGTATGTTTTGTAAAATTTGTAACAAATTATACTCAAACTCATACAGCACATACATCACTCATTTTAGGAAGTATCATTACAAACCCAAATTCACATGCTTCGCTTGTGAAGAACATTTTAATAACGAAGATACATTGACGGTTTATCGAGAAAGCTATGTCGCCTTTTACGCACACTGCCCTAAGTGTGATCAGAGGTTTACTTCTTTTCTGTGCTACGAATGTGGGGAGGCTTACCCAAATATGGATGATCTCTCTAAACATATTCATGGCTTAGCAAACAAGTGCAGCGTATGTAAAGCAGAATTTGAGCACGATTTTCTTCTGGCTTCACACATGCGAACGCATTCTTGTCCAGTTAAGAGCTATACGAGGAAGCCAAAAGTAAACGAAATAACAAAAGATATAGAAAGTCAAGAAATTAAAGCGCCTGAGGATACTAGAGTAGAAGAACATGTAAATGCGAAGGAAATCTTTTATAAAGCGGACGGTGAAAGGGAGTCGATTAAAGATTTAGAAATTAACTGGACAGGAAAACAAGAACCTGACGATATAAAAAGATCTGATCAAGAAGTGAAAATTGAAACTGATGAGAGTGATGAGTTAAGCATAATCACTGGACAGACAAATATGCTTGATAAATGTAAGTTCGACAAAACAAACACAGATGGAGTCAAGAAAGAACAAGAGAATTGGTATGAATTCAATATAGAACCCACAGAGATTTATTTTGTGTCAGAGGTGGAGAGACCAAAGCACCAGAGGACAATAATAATTTGTGAAGATTCTGAAAATATGAATGAGAAAATGAACAATAGTTTAAATATTGTTAAAGAAGAGCCATCTGATACTAATGAAGAGACAGAAGTTGTTGAAGCATCCACAGGCACAGGACCATGCTTGGTTAAACAGGAACCTCCGGAGGTACTCAATGGAGTTGTTAGTAGCGAAACATGCCTTGCGTGGCCGTGGGACAAGACAGAGTGTACATAGAATTACTGTTTAGATAACAGGTCTCTATTGTTTCCCAAATAGTTTTAAGTCATAATGTATTGTTTGTCCAAATTTTCGTTAGTCATAATTGGTTTTTCTCATAAACGCGTAACTTTTCAGGATAGCCATAAAACAAACCTAACCTATCTATAGAATAACCTTACGAAAATCCTGAAAAGTTAACGGTTTCAGTTTTATGACTAACGATAATATGACAAACAATACATTATGACTTAAAACTTTATGGGAAACAAAGGGACTCCTTAGATAGGTCTCTATTGTTTCCCAAATAGTTTTAAGTCTTAATGTATTGTTTGTCCGAATTTTCAAACAAATAAAAGTCTTCTATACTGTGATCAATCTATTATAAATATTTAACACATTATATTTTTATTTTATTTTATTATTTCAATTATAATTTTAGACAAGCCAAAATGAAGAAAAAAAGATAAATACTTTGAATGCAGTTTTGTTTCTTTTAAAAAAATAGAAATGTTTCCTTTAAGTAAAATGAGCCAGCTTAAGGATTTAAGGTAGTTTCCCTCCAGGGCCCGACTTATCTTTCCACCCTGTATACCTACGTAACCGCGCACGAACCGTGCGTGAATCTTCCTTGCGCGCTGCAGTTTTATGACCGAGCTGTGAGTGTCGGCGCAGGGTTGAAACTTGACAAGTTTTTGTACCTATCGGAGATAGTATATATGATAAATGATGATGATTTTATAAGTGTAGATTACTCCGGAACCCGTGGTCCGATTTGAGTAGGTAATTATTTTTTTGTTTGAACGAAGTTACCTCCAAGGTGTTCCCATAATATTGTTGGTTATAATCTGGTGACGGAATTCATAAGGAAATGTGGGAACTCCTCAATTTTCAAAGGTACGAGTATCGCGACATCGTTATTTTTTATAGTAACTCAAACATTTCCTCCCGTTAATAACCCATTTGATGAAGTACAACTGTAGCCTTACCACGAGTTTGACGCTACATCTTCGCTATCGTCTTCGTAACTTACTTTCTATACATCTCGCTCGCACTAATAGGATGCCAGTACGAGCGAGACGCATAGAAAGTAAGTTACGCACACGCTAGCGAATATGTCAGTGTTAGACTTATGGTAAGGCTACTGAGGAGTCGGGAAATGGCGGTTGAAGGGTTGGTGGTTCAGGCTTCAGGGTCGAGGGGTTCCGTGATCAGGGGTTGATGTGCTGTGAGGTTGAGTGATCTGGGGGTTGAGGGATTGGGTCAGTGGCGGGGCGGAGGATGGATTTTGTGTTTGTGCACTGTAGTGACAGGAATGATTACGAATTTAGTGATACGCATCATTATTATTTTCATTCATGCGTCACGCGTCACTCATAAGCTGTTAACAATGCCTTTCAATTAAAAATGGAAAAATAAAAACTTTTACAAAAAAAAAGAAAACCGACTTCAAAAAGGATAAAATAAAATATAATCCGTTTTTAAGTATATGCGTTACTAACTGATATGTTTGAAGTCGGTGCCAAGACAAATAGTAACAATACCGGTCAAAAATAATCAGCTTTATGTCTATAAATCACATTACAACTGTACTAATAGGTATTATAATAGTGAAAGTAATTCTGTCTGTCTCTTTGTCACCTTTTCAGCTAAACAACTGCCATGTAAACTGGTGAAATTTGCCATTCAGATAAAAAGTTAAAGCCCTGTAGATGGTTCTTGAATTGTTTTATATTTTGAAATCAAGTTCTCTGGATAAGAGGCGGGAAATAACTCAGTCCCAATCCCACACCTGAGTACTATGGACAGTTCGAAAAATAGTAAAAATTGCTCTTTAAAAAACATATCAGCAATCGCATTGGTTTTATACTAGTACCGACAAACATGGTACGGACAACGCCAAGGTGGATTGACAGTGGGTTTTTAGGTATCTACAGAAAGTATGATAATTGCTGTCGTGTAAGGCAATCCTTGTTATGGCAAACATTGTTATCGGATCGCCCTAAAATCATGGTATGCTTCAAATTTGGCTTGGCACCGACTTCAAACATATCAGTTAGTAACGCATATACTTAAAAACGGATTATATTTTATTTTATCCTTTTTGAAGTCGGTTTTCTTTTTTTTTGTAAAAGTTTTTATTAATCAATAGTTTTATTTAAACAGCCCAAAAGGCGTAGACATAAATTGGCGACAGTGACAGGACCACGAGACCCGAGCATGCAAGTTAAATGGCTGCCGCGTATGTAAAAGACGTCACAACACATACCTACACACCACAACAAATAACACTTCTTCTAGTGGAGCTAACATGGAACAGACAGTCCAGCCAACCGATAGTACTAGGGTTAATGTCGCATGCTCCTCCACTATGCTAACTTCTGACAGTGCAGAGGTGTCTCACACCTTCACTGCTAATACTTTGCTTACCAATAGTGAAGCATTGCTCTCAACAGCTCTAATTGAAATAATTAACCCTTTCAACAATAAAAAGGAAACTGTGAAGTGTCTCCTAGATAGCTGCTCACAGTCGAATTATCTTACTGAAGCATTCCCTAGTAGCATTTTCGTTGGGGCCCACGGTGCCAACGGTAGGGAAAACGTTGGGATGAGGTTCGTTCCGTAGCCAACATTAATTTTGTATTGGCCCACCATCGCATTTACCAACATTCGCTGTGGCACAGATGCCCAACAATGGGCCTTTGTGTATTTTGGTACCGTTGGCTAAACAACGATAATATTCGTTGGCCCAATGATGACATATATCGCATTTACCAACATTGGCAGTAGCAGTTATGCCCAACAATGGGCCTTTGTGTATTTTGCTACCGTTCGCTAAACAACGATAACATTCGTTGGCCCAATGGTGACGAATACCGCATTTACCAACATTGGCTGTGGCACGGATGCCCAACAATGGGCCTTTGTGTATTTTGGTAACGTTGGCTAGTCAAGGATATCATCCGATGGCCCAATGATAACAAATATCGCATTTACCAACATTGGCTGTGGCACTGATACCCAACAATGGGCCTTTGTGTATTTTGGTAACGTTGGCTAATCAACGATATCATCCGATGGCCCAATGATGACAAAAATCGCATTTACCAACATTGGCTGTGGCACTGATGCCCAACAATGGGCCTTTGTTTATTTTGGTAACGTTGGCTAATCAACGATATCATCCGATGGCCCAATGACGACAAATATCACATTTACCAACATTGGCTGTAGCATTGATGCCCAACAATGGGCCTTTGTGTATTTTGGTAACGTTGGCTAGTCAAGGATATCATCCGATGGCCCAATGATAACAAATATCGCATTTACCAACATTGGCTGTGGCACTGATACCCAACAATGGGCCTTTGTGTATTTTGGTAACGTTGGCTAATCAACGATATCATCCGATGGCCCAATGATGACAAAAATCGCATTTACCAACATTGGCTGTGGCACTGATGCCCAACAATGGGCCTTTGTTTATTTTGGTAACGTTGGCTAATCAACGATATCATCCGATGGCCCAATGACGACAAATATCGCATTTACCAACATTGGCTGTAGCATTGATGCCCAACAATGGGCCTTTGTGTATTTTGGTAACGTTGGCTAATCAACGATATCATACGATGGCCCAATGACGACAAATATCGCATTAACCAACATTCGCTGTAGCATTGAGGCCCAACAATGGGCCTTTGTGTATTTTGCTACCGTTCGCTAAACAACGATAACATTCGTTGGCCCAATGGTGACGAATACCGCATTTACCAACATTGGCTGTGGCACGGATGCCCAACAATGGGCCTTTGTGTATTTTGGTAACGTTGGCTAGTCAAAGATATCATCCGATGGCCCAATGATGACAAATATCGTATTTACCAACATTGGCTGTGGCACTGACGCCTAACAATGGGCCTTTGTGTATTTTGGTACCGGTGGCTAAACAACGATAACATTCGTTGGCCCAGTGAGCACAAATATCGCATTTACCAACATTGGCTGTGGTACTGATGCCCAACAATACCAGTTGAGTTTGCTTGTGGCGTCACTAGATGGCGTTACTGTCTCCAAACATCGAAGTTATAGTTATTTTCTCGATTATTCCGGATATAATCATAATATTTTTTAAAAGTAACTTATAAATCTAATAGCTATAACTATAAAATTTATACATAAATTTAAAAAATTGTATTTTACCAACATTTTCTCAATTTAAATCTCAAAAAACATAAATCTCGCTTACGAAGTTTCGAAGTGCGGTTAGTATATATACAAATTAGAGTGTATAGTAAGTGTACTTGCTTCGGCAGTACATATACTAAAATTGGAACGATACAGAGAAGATTAACAACAACTGCTGCCTAGCCTAGGGCCTTCATGTGGATACAACCAATGCCTACCGTAGTGTAATTGTGTAATATTTATCAGCAAAGGCCCAACGTCGTATTACACAACCACTTACTTAACGTAGGGTAACTGTAGGACTCGTAAACAAAAGCCCATTACATAATTAGACGTAGGCACACTATAAATTACACAACTATTTACCTACGGTAGTATTGTAAGAATCCTACACAAGGCCCAACGTTAAAGTTACAATGTTGGCCCTTTGTGGGACAAGCTGTGTTGGGCCTTCAACCTGGTGCACGACTACCTACCGACCTACCTGACTTGCCGTTGGGTAATTGTTGAATTTGCAAACAGAAGCACAACGAAAAAAATTCCCTTTTTTATTTTTTTGCAGTTGGCCCTACAGCAAGCCATACGGCCAAATGTAACAATTAACCAACCATCAAACAAATGTGTATAGGCCCAACCACGGCCCAACCAAAACCACCACCGTTGAATAATTGTATGATTTATTTAAATAGGCCCAACGAAAAAATTACTCTAATGGCCCTCTGTTGGGAATCTTCGGGAGGGCCTTTGTCGAGGGCCCTCCAGCAAATCGTACGGCCAAATGTAACAATTAACCAACCATCAAACAAATGTGTATAGGCCCAACCACGGCCCAACCAAAACCACCACCGTTGAATAATTGTATGATTTATTTAAATAGGCCCAACGAAAAAATTACTCTTATGGCCCTCTGTTGGGAATCTTCGGGAGGGCCTTTGTCGAGGGCCCTCCAGCAAATCGTACGGCCAAATATAACGGTTGCCCAACTAATACGTAAACAAAGGCCCAACAAAATCCCTACAAGAAAATGCTATTAGGGTTAAGACAACGTTTGCAACTTGATCTTCAGCCTCTAACTGCCTCAAATGTTACAGGAATAGGAAACACGCCCCTGACCTATAAGCCTGTACGTTGTGCAGCTCATATTAAATCTAAAATAAGCGATTTCAATGCCAGTCTAGACTTTCTAGTTTTAGACCAAATAACTGATCGCTTCCCAATTAAATATGTTGACGTTAGTCACCTTAAATTACCTGCTTCTATGCAACGTGCAGATCCAACTTTTAATGTCCCATCCCAAATTGATATGCTATTGGGAGTGGAAATGTTTTGGTCAATCGTAACAGGTGCTGCAAAATCAATGCCAACGAGCCAGCGCACCTTCCTAATCCCATCTAAACTTGGGTGGCTGGTAGCGGGCCCGGTAGAGGGAGCCACTACATATGTCAATTCGGAAACCACACGTAGCCATCTTTGTTTAACTGATCTGTCGGCCCAAATGACAAAGTTTTGGGAGACAGAGGAGCTGCCGTCAGACGCAGACTCCATCAAAAATGAGAGTGAGTTCGAGTCTCACCCCATAGAAAAACACTTTGTTGAAAATACCTATCGCCAATCTGACGGCAGATTTGTAGTGCGTTTACCTTTAAAAGACACACCAGACTGCCTAGGCAACACATTTAACATAGCTAAGAAGCGCTTATTTAATTTAGAAAAGCGCTTTAGTAAACAACCTGAACTTAAATCAATGTACGTTGATTTTATAAATAAATATAAAGACTTAGGGCATCTGTCGGAGTCTAGGCAATGTTACACAGCGAACCACCTACCTCATCACCCCGTGATGAAGGAAAGTGAATCTCCTCGATTAAGAACTGTGTTCAACGCTAGTTGTCCAACTACCTCTGGTTACTCTATCAATGATATCCAGTTGGTAGGGCCAAATATACAAAACTCCCTGTTTGACATATTGCTTAGATTCCGTCAGTACAGGTACGTGCTCTCTGGTGACATAGAAAAACAGTACAGGCAAATTTTAATGAATGAAATGGACAGAAACCTACAAGTGATTCTATGGCGCGAAGACGAGCACCTACCTATACGCTCTCTCACCTTAAATACTGTTACGTATGGCTTTGCGTCAGCGAGCTGGCTAGCGGCTCGCTGTCTGTGGCAGTTAGGGGCTGAGAGCAAGGATCCTTTGGTTAGGACCATAATACAAAATGATTTTTACTGTGATGACTTACTAACAGGTGCAGACTCTGAACCAGAGCTGCTTCATATACAGGCCGGCGTCTCACAGGCTTTAGCCTCTGGCTGCTTCAATTTGCGTAAATACCGCTCAAATTCAAACGCGTTATTAAAGTCTGATTTCATTAATCAAGATGATCATCTAGCTTTGAGTCAAGCTTTTCAAACACTTGGACTAGGGTGGCAACCCAGCCAAGATATATTAAATTTTTCAATTAAAAATGATCACTCTGATGAAACACTTACAAAAAGAACAATTTTGTCTAAAACGTTCCAAGTATTTGATCCCTTAGGTCTTTTAAGCCTGTGCACAGTCAAACCTAAAATATTAATTCAAACTTTGTGGAAAGAAGGCAAATCTTGGGACGAGCCAGTTTCGCCTGAAATACAGCGAATCTGGTCGAGATTTAATAAAAAATTTAATCACATTAAATAACTCAGTATACCTAGATATGTATTGTGCGAGCCGCCCTCTACAATAGAACTACATTGCTTTTCTGACGCTGCAGAGACTGCATATGCAGCCTGCATTTATGTAAAAACATCACAGTAAAAAAATTTATGCTTTTTTTAGCTTTTTTTAGCTTTTTTTAGCGAAAACAATCTAGAACAGTTAGTGAAAGAACCGACACGAATGGGCGACACTTCTAGCACACTTCTAGACCTAGTAATAACCGATTCACCTCAGCTATGTACTCGAGTGGAGGTGCATCATAACCCATCAATTAGTGACCACGCTCTTATTGTTACGGATTTTAATATCGCAAGTCATCAGCAGCTACCTCGGTTCTGCTATAAACGCGTGCTTAATAATATAAATGATGCTGCCTTTACAAAAGATTTAGAGAGTATACCTTGGTCAGAAGTTATTCATATGGGTAACGTCAATGGTATGGTAAACCTTTTTAATCGATTAATAATTGAACTATTTGATAGACATGCTCCATATAGAAAAAAACGTATTCCAGATAATATTAGTCCTTGGATTACAGATACAATAAAAGAAATGGTGGCACTTAAAAATACCGCATTTTTAAATGCCCGTCGTACTAAGGCGGAACCTCAAATTGAATATTATAAAAGTTTGCGCAACTATGTTAACACGGCAATCAAATAAGAAAAGCATGCCTACTCTGAATGCTATATTAATAAAAATAGAAATAAACCTTATACTATGTGGCAGCATCTTAAAAGACACACAGTGGTTGCTAATGCGGCCCCGCCCGGCATACCTCAACATCTTAATAGCCCAGATGACATAAATAACTTTTTCCTCAATCTGTCAGGGGCTTCAACCCTTGACCCTGATACAATAAATTTTTTTAGGACGAGTAATTACACTGAAAATCAGTTTCACATAGAATCAACTACCGAGTCGGAAATTCTGAAAATTATAAATGGCATTGATACGGGGGAGCGGGTTTTGATGGTATAACGATCCATATGATACAGATGACCTTGCCGACTACTCTACCCGTTATTACGTACATAGCAAATAAATCTATAGCTGTTGGTGTGTGCCCGGACGACTGGAAGTGCGCTCGTGTGAAACCCATTCCTAAAGGCTCCTCAGTGGAAGACTTTAAAGATCTGCGGCCAATTAGCATCTTACCTGTGTTATCTAAAATAATTGAAAGGGTGATATGTAGACAGCTCACGAAATATTTAGAAAACAATCGAATTTTGCCCTTAACGCAATCAGGCTTCCGTAGCGGACACGGCACGGCCACGGCGCTTGCGCATGTGGTTGACGACGTCGGCGGCCTCCGACGAGGGCTGCGGTACCGTTTTGGTTTTATTGGACTTTTCCCGCGCTTTCGATTGCTTGAGCTCTGAGTTGCTACTTGCTAAAATGCGTTATTATGGTATATCAAACACAGCATGTGAATGGTTTAAGTCGTTTCTAACCACTAGGACCCAGTATGTAGAAACTGAAAACAGTGACGGGGAGTTGCAAAAATCACAGGTTAAAGCAATAGAAAGAGGCACACCCCAGGGGTCAATTTTGAGTCCGATTCTTTTCATCCTGTATACGGCGGACCTTCTGAAGTGTGTTAAAAATTGTAGGATACACCTGTATGCAGATGACACCCAGATCTATTACTCTTTCAAAAGCTGTGACACGAAAATAGCTGAAAGTTTAATAAATTTGGATCTAAGCGCAATATCGCGATGGTCGGCTAAAAATACGCTCGTTTTAAATCCATTAAAAACCAAATTCATGATCCTCGGAACTACCGGACAATGTATGAAAATTAAAGAAAATAATCCACGTATTAAAGTTGATGATCAATTAATTGAACAAGTTAATGTTACAAAAAACCTAGGCATTTTAATGGATAGCGAACTACGCTTTTGTGAACATGTTAATAGTAAGGTTGGAAACGCATATTACCGTTTAAAGGCCCTTTATACCTTAAGGGAGCACTTGTCAGAAAAGGTACGGGAAACCCTCGTTGAAGCCTTAGTTTTGTCACACTTTAACTACTGCGATACAGTCTATGGGCCTCGGCTATACGCTAAGACCGCGCGAACTATTCAACGGGTACAGAACGCGTGTGCTAGATTCTGTTACAACGTGCCAAAGCGCGCGCATGTCACGCCTTTCTTTAATGAAAAAAAGTCCCTAAAAATGGCGGCGCGGAGGCAACTACATCTAGCAACACAGGTATATAAAATTGTTCAAACTCGCAGGCCTGAGTACTTGTTTAAAAAGCTTAGATGGCCGAAAAATAAAGACCGTGGAGTTCGCAGTATGCATGTTAATAAGTTAATTGTACCGAAGCATAAATTTATAGGGTTCCAAGGTAGTTTTACCTATCGTGCCTCGAAAATATGGAATGATTTACCACCCCCTCTCCGTACGAATATGTCATTACCGACTTTCAAAGCTAATTTTAAAAGAATTCTTTTAAGAGAACAATAATGTGAACGATGATTTAAATTAAATTTAAACTTAAACTTAAAGTAAATTTTAACCGTTTGGGGCCCAATTGCTGGACAGGGATACGTGAACAAGTATTTCTATATAAAATTGTAATTTAGATTTAAATGAGCACCTAAGTAAATGTTAATACAGGCTACGAAGGCATGTATTCCCCTATAGCTAGCAATTTTTTTTTCATCACACTTGCTCGGAAAAGATGTATTTACACGTAGGGCTTGCGGGCGGGAAATTGAATTTTTCGCCCTAGGGCGGAAAAAATCTTTTCCGAGCAAGTGTGATGAAAAACACTTATTTACACGTAGGGCTTGCGGGCGGGAAATTGAAATTTTCGCCCTAGGGCGGAAAAGTGTTTTATACAGAAGTTTGTTTTTATTAATTCTCCTTTTTTTCCTTACAAGTGTGATGAAAAACATTGTGTGTGCCACGGGCGGTAAAGAAATTCCGAACTCGTGAACATTTTAAGCCCTCGCTTCGCGTCGGGCTTAAAATTGACACTCGTTCGTAATTTCTTATTTCCCGCCCTTAATACACAATGTACTATTTTATACGCTTAGAGACAGGTACGGGCTGAAAAACAGCGCTGTGCAGTCGCCAGACTCGCGGCATAAGCTGAGTCCCGAGCCTATTGTCGCACTTAGGAATTAAACATTAACAAATAGTTCTAAATGTTATACCTATTATATAAATAGTTATAAAAAGATGTATGTATACTTATCGCTATTCTGCTTTGTGCTGTAATTAATGCTTATTGCCTTTATATAGGGTGGTTGACTGTCAAGTCAAATCAAGTTCTCTTTTTTTTTGCGACGTGTCGGAACGGTTAGCGACTATGGAGTGTATATGAACGCACACACGACACGATGTCACGTTAAAATTACATTCTCCTTGTATATCTCGTTAATTAAATATATTACATATGTTCTATATTTTATATACAGTCAACAACCCTATCGGACTTTAACCTTATAATGTAAGCTGTAACCTTTTTTGTTTTCTCTTTGTTCGATTTGTTGCTGTAAGTTTTGTTGCGACAATAAATGACTTTTTATTTTTTTATTTTTTTAAAAACCATTTCTAACTCGGGTGAACAACAAGTCCACCTGCTGTGTGCGAGGGACAGAATAGCTCCCATCCGGCGTACAAGTATACCAAGATTAGAATTAGCCGGGTGCTTGTTAGCAGCACAAACATATGCAGCCGTAGTAAGAGCATGGAGGCGTCCTGTCTCTCGCACTATATTTTGGACTGACTCTAGCTGTTGCCTGGCTTAGCTAAAGACAGACATATCCAAACTTAAAACATTTGTAGCAAACAGAGTAGCCGCTATAGTCAGTCTCACTCCCGGAGCCACCTGGTGACATGTACCTACAAAAGAAAATCCAAGTGATCTTGCAACACGTGGTGTGGATCCACAGCATGTCTCTGGAAACGCTCTGTGGTGGAGGGGCCCCGAGTTTCTATTAAAGCCTGAAAATGAATGGCCAGAGCTAAATTCTGTAGAGCCGGAGCTCCTGCCTGAAATCAAGGTAACGTCTATGCTTACAAGCACAAACGATGCACCATCTGTCATAGACTTTAATAGATTTTCAAAATATAAAAGGCTACAACATACTGTGCCTTATGTGCGTCGTTTCATAAATAACTGTAAGCCTAGCTTGCCTAAACTAACCGGCTCACTATCGCCGCAAGAGCTTACAGACTCTTTACATACTTTAGTTAAAATTGCACAACAGCAGTCATTTGCTTCTGAGCTTGAAACGATGCGCAAAGGTCACAGGTTGAGTCCTAAATCACACATTATAACTCTGAACCCATTTTTGGACTCGCAAGGTCTCTTGCGAGTCGGGGGAAGGCTAGATGCTTCAGATTGTAGCTACGAACAGAAGCATCCTATGTTATTACGTGCTAAACACACACTAACCAAACTCATTTTTACACATGAACACATACGACTCTTACATGCAGGGCCACAGCTATTGCTATGCTCAGTACGGGACTTGATATGGCCTGTCGGGGGCAGAAACCTCGCAAGGAGCACGACCCACAATTGTATCACTTGTAAAAGAATCGCTGGCCAAACTTTAAAAAATATAATGGGCAATTTACCAGCGCAGCGCATAAAGGCTGATTTTCCATTCACGTCAACAGCTGTAGACTTAAGAATAAGAATAAGAATAAGAAACCATTTATTGCAACACAAAAAGCACACTGGTTACATAATATAAAAGATTTACCAAAGAATTTGTGCGGCAAAAGGAACGGGCTCAGCATACGCCGCGTCAGTCATTTCATTAGAAATTGCCTGCGCAGCGCTGATTTTCAGTCCGTCCCCTTCACTGAACCACATTGTCATTTATACGGGTTAGTGGAAATTTACTTGTATGTACATCCAAAGCATAAAACAACTTAGCCGGTCCTTATTTAATAACAGATCGCCGTGGACGTGGATGTAAAATCACTAAATGTTATATGTGTCTATTTATATGCTTAAGATATAAATGTGTTCATTTAGAAGCTGTGAGCGACTTGTCTAAAGACGCATTTGTGCTGGCACTCCGCAGATTTATCGCCAGGCGCGGCAAACCTGCGGAGCTGTTTTGTGATAATGGCAGAAACTTTGTGGCTGCAGCTAAAGAGGTAATGATTTTTTTAAGTTACATGAAAACGATATATCAGATTTTGCAGCTAGTCAAGGTATAAAATTTAAATTCGCACCAGCTTATGCTCCTAACTTTAACGGCTACGCGGAGGCCGGCATTAAAAGCGCCAAATTTCACCTCAAACGAGTTTTGGGCAATACACACCTTACCTTTGAAGAGCTTTCATCTCTTTTTAGCCAAGTGGAAGCAATTTTGAACAGTAGGCCTCTCTGTCCACTCTCCTCCTCCCCTAATGACTTTTACCCCCTTACTCCCGGGCACTTTCTCATTTTTAGGCCGCTCACGTCGCTGCCTGCACCGCCACTGCAAGACCGGAACCCGAACCGCCTGGACCGTTTCCTGAGGCTAGAGCAACTACGGCAACACTTCTGGAAGCGCTGGTCGGCAGAGTTCGTGTCCCTACAGCAACAACGCTACAAATGGCGCGAGAGGCAACGCGATCTACAACTCGGGGAGCTCGTACTTATAAAGGAGGAAGGCTTGCCGCCCTTGCTATGGCGCATGGGCAGAGTCGTCAAACTATATAATGGAAAGGATGGAGTGCCGCGCGTAGCAGACATCAATACCGCTAGAGGGATAGTCAAGCGAGCACTCAACCGAATATGCCCTCTACCTGTACAACATAGAGGGTCCTGAAAGGGGATCTTTCAGCGCCCCGGAGTATGTTAGCGCTCTGGCAACCCAGCCAGCTTCGAACCAACCAATGATGTGTGGAGATGCAGCCCAAGGTGCCAACATGTACGGCGAGATCAGCGGCCAATCAGAAAGTGCGATGCTAGCGCCAATGTTTCGCCTATAAGACTCATCCCCAGGCAGCGGACCACTCTCATCTCTCTCTTGCAATCTAATCACCGATCAGAACGCGCGTGTCCTAGACAATTATAATTAAAGAACCTTGAATTGTACATTTTTCACCATTAAAAGAATGGTAGTTATTTTTAATCAATAGTTTTATTTAAACAGCCCAAAAGGCGTAGACATCTATCTAAATGTACTATCGATAGTAGTAGTACGAAATGTAAGAAATCAAGTAATGCATTCCTGTAATGAGGAATCGACATTGATTCCATTTACTAGTAATTGTAATATTAGAAACGATGATTCCTAATTCCTCAACTGGAATTGTACTTAGTAATTCGGTATTGTTAGATTACAAAGTAATTTCGAGTAATCGTGGAATCAATTACGAAATGACATTCTCTGCTTGAGAGTGAATGAACATTCGCTCGATTGTCAACGATGGTGGCATCTATCAGTGAATCAAACGGGAAATAAGCAGCTGTTAACGTTAAAAATGGTGTAACGATACCTTTGACTGAACATTAGCTACAATTCACAGCTGGTAACGTTACCATTTCTTTACCGATAAAGAGTAGTATAAGTAACGGTACATAGTTTAACGTTAATTACAACTTAACGTTAAATCTGTCACCCTGTGGTAACGATACCAACTTTTTAACGGTATTTAAAGCCCTATTAAAAAGTTTTAAGTCATAATGTATTGTTTGCCCACATTTTCGTTAGTCATAGTTTGTTTGGTTCAGAAACGCGTAACTTTTCAGGATTGCCATAAAACAAACCTAACCTAACCTATTTATAGGATAATCTGACGAAAATTCTGAAAAGTTAACGGTTTCAGTTTTAGGACTAATGATAATGACAAATTATGGCTTAAAGCTTTATGGGAAACAAAGGGACCCCTTATACAATAAAATACAAATACGCTTTATTGCAAACCTCATTACAGAAAACAATACAAATAATACTGAAAAGAGAGGTAAACAAAAATTAAGACCATCCTTAAACAATAAACAACCAAGATAATGTATATTCACTCACCCAATGTTAAAACTATGTACATACACCACTATGGTATCTCTAGCTATGGGAACACATATAATGCATACTAACAAAAATAAACATATTCAAATAAGATTGCTAAAAACTATTGTTCTTTTGAAAATAACACTACAATATAATAAGTTTTTGGCAAAAAAATCATTTTTGATACAAACTTTTATCGCTGACTGTACTTTTCTTACGACAGACAACTAATACTCATCAAACAATTCTAAAAACCCCTAACACGATTCTTCTCCGTCATCAGATCAGCTCGATGGTATATTGCAATTTCATCCGATTTATACATGCATGCAAAATTTCAGCTCAATCGGAAACCGGGAAGTGGATCAAATTTAACTTGCAAGATTTGATTACAGACCGACAGACAACGGGACATGTGAAACTATCATAAATGATTTAAGTACTGTAGAATATTACATTTAGTGTATACGATAAAGCAAAACTTGCTGTGTTATTAGAATATAAACACTTGTTGGGGCAGCTGGTCGGGTATAAGAGGCCATCCCACCTCCGGACCTTAACCAATGAACCATACTTTAAAATACCCTAAAAGTACCAATGAATATGTGAAAAGGCTCTAGTCAATATACCTACCTAATATCCTGAACAGCTTACCCAAACAAGTAGTAAGTATTTTTAACTGTAAGCATTAACCTACAACTATACAATAACTACATATAAGTATAAATAAGGCTAAAAACTTAGTTAAGATAATCTCCAAATTTTGAGATTTTAACTGAGTTCTGACTGTACTGAAACAAACACCACTGAACTGAAATAAACAGATAAGATTAAGAAAAAAAATGGTGTCTTTGCAGGTGCTGTTTCAGGCTGCACTTGTAGTCGCTATTGCTGCGTTGTTAAACTTCGGCCCAGCATGCGTCTTCTGGTGACTTCGTAGGCTTGATTTATTACGGCATTTGTAATCACAGTGACTGCACTGAAAAGGCTTCTCCCCTGTGTGTGTCCTCTGATGTACTAACAAGTCTCTTTTCTGCCTGCAACTGTAGTCGCAGTTACTACATTGAAATGGCTTGGCCCCAGTGTGTATCATCATGTGTTTTTTTAGGCCCGATTTTTGACTGCATTTGTAATCACAGTGACTACACTGAAAGGGCTTCTCCCCGGTGTGTGTCCTCTGATGATCTAACAAGTATCTTCTCTGCCTGCACTTGTAGTCGCAGTGACTACACTGAAAAGGCTTCTCCCCGGTGTGTGTCCTCTGGTGTACTAGCAAGTGTCCTTTCAGCCTGCTCCTGTAGTCGCAGTTGCTACATTGAAATGGCTTCGTCCCAGTGTGTATCATCATGTGTCTTTTTAGGCCTGATTTTTGACTGCATTTGTAATCACAGTGACTACACTGAAAGGGCTTCTCCCCGGTGTGTGTCCTCTGGTGTACTAACAAATTTTTTTTCTGTCTGCAACTGTACTCGCAGTTACTACATTGAAACGGCTTCGCCCCAGTGTGTATCATCATGTGTTGTTTTAGGCCTGATTTTTGACTGCATTTGTAATCACAGTGACTACACTGAAAGGGCTTCTCCCCGGTGTGTGTCCTCTGGTGATCTAAAAAGTCTCTTCTCTGCCTGCATTTGTAGTCGCAGTTGCTACATTGAAATGGCTTCGCCCCAGTGTGTATCATCATGTGTTTTTTTAGGCCCAATTTTTGACTGCATTTGTAATCACAGTGACTACACTGAAAGGGCTTCTCCCCGGTGTGTGTCCTCTGATGATCTAACAAGTATCTTCTCTGCCTGCACTTGTAGTCGCAGTTGCTACATTGAAATGGCTTCGCCCCAGTGTGTATCATCATGTGTTTTTTTAGGCCCGATTTTCGACTGCATTTGTAATCACAGTGACTACACTGAAAGGGCTTCTCCCCGGTGTGTGTCCTCTGATGATCTAACAAGTATCTTCTCTGGCTGCACTTGTAGTCGCAGCTGCTACATTGAAATGGCTTCGTCCCAGTGTGTATCATCATGTGTTTTTTTAGGCCTGATTTTTGACTGCATTTGTAATCACAGTGACTACACTGAAAGGGCTTCTCCCCGGTGTGTGTCCTCTGGTGTACTAACAAATTTTTTTTCTGTCTGCAACTGTACTCGCAGTTACTACATTGAAACGGCTTCGCCCCAGTGTGTCTCATCATGTGTATTTTTATGTTTGATTTTTGACTGCATTTGTAATCACAGTGACTACACTGAAAAGGGATCTCCCCGGTGTGTGTCATCTGATGTATTCGCAGGCTTCCTTTCTGCCTGCACCTGTAGTCGCAGTTGCTACATTGAAATGGCTTCGCCCCAGTGTGTATCATGATGTGTCTTTTTAGGACTGACATTAGATTGCATTTGTAATCGCAGTGACTACACTGAAAAAGCTTCTCCCCGGTGTGTGTCATCTGATGTATTCGCAGGCTTCCTTTCTGCCTGCAACTGTAGTCGCAGTTGCTACATTGAAATGGCTTCGCCCCAGTGTGTATCATGATGTGTCTTTTTAGGACTGATTTTCGATTGCATTTGTAATCACAGTGACTACACTGAAAAAGCTTCTCTCCGGTGTGTGTCCTCTGGTGTACTAACAATTCTCCTTTCTGCCTGCATCTGTAGTCGCAGTAGCTACATTGAAATGGCTTTGCCCCAGTGTGTTTCATCATGTGTATTTTTATGTTTGATTTTTGCCTGCATTTGTAATCACAGTGGCTACACTGAAAGGGGATCTCCCCGGTGTGTGTCATCTGATGTATTCGCAGGCTTCCTTTCTGCCTGCACCTGTAGTCGCAGTTGCTACATTGTAATGGCTTCGCCCCAGTGTGTATCATGATGTGTCTTTTTAGGACAGACATTAGATTGCATTTGTAATCACAGTGGCTACACTGAAAAGGCTTCTCCCCGGTGTGTGTCCTCTGGTGTACTAGCAAGTGTCCTTTCTGCCTGCATCTGTAGTCGCAGTAGCTACATTGAAATGGCTTTGCCCCAGTGTGTTTCATCATGTGTATTTTTATGTTTGATTTTTGCCTGCATTTGTAATCACAGTGGCTACACTGAAAAGGGATCTCCCCGGTGTGTGTCATCTGATGTATTCGCAGGCTTCCTTTCTGCCTGCACCTGTAGTCGCAGTTGCTACATTGTAATGGCTTCGCCCCAGTGTGTATCATGATGTGTCTTTTTAGGACAGACATTAGATTGCATTTGTAATCACAGTGACTACACTGAAAAAGCTTCTCTCCGGTGTGTGTCCTCTGGTGTACTAACAATTCTCCTTTCTGCCTGCATCTGTAGTCGCAGTAGCTACATTGAAATGGCTTTGCCCCAGTGTGTTTCATCATGTGTATTTTTATGTTTGATTTTTGCCTGCATTTGTAATCACAGTGGCTACACTGAAAAGGGATCTCCCCGGTGTGTGTCATCTGATGTATTCGCAGGCTTCCTTTCTGCCTGCACCTGTAGTCGCAGTTGCTACATTGTAATGGCTTCGCCCCAGTGTGTATCATGATGTGTCTTTTTAGGACTGACGTTAGATTGCATTTGTAATAGCAGTGACTACACTGAAAAAGCTTCTCCCCGGTGTGTGTCCTCTGATGTACTAACAAGTCTCTTTTCTGCCTGCAACTGTAGTCGCAGTTATTACATTGAAATGGCTTGGCCCCAGTGTGTATCATCATGTGTGTTTTTAGGCCAGATTTTTGACTGCATTTGTAATCACAGTGACTACACTGAAAGGGCTTCTCCCCGGTGTGTGTCCTCTGGTGTACTAACAAATTTTTTTTCTGTCTGCAACTGTACTCGCAGTGACTACACTGAAAAGGCTTCTCCCCGGTGTGTGTCCTCTGGTGTACTATCAAGTGTCCTTTCAGCCTGCTCCTGTAGTCGCAGTTCCTACATTGAAATGGCTTCGCCCCAGTGTGTATCATCATGTGTCTTTTTAGGCCTGATTTTTGACTGCATTTGTAATCACAGTGACTACACTGAAAAGGCTTCTCTCCGGTGTGTGTCCTCTGGTGTACTAACAATTCTCCTTTCTGCCTGCATCTGTAGTCGCAGTAGCTACATTGAAATGGCTTTGCCCCAGTGTGTTTCATCATGTGTATTTTTATGTTTGATTTTTGACTGCATTTGTAATCACAGTGGCTACACTGAAAAGGCTTCTCCCCGGTGTGTGTCCTCTGGTGTACTAGCAAGTGTCCTTTCAGCCTGCTCCTGTAGTCGCAGTTGCTACATTGAAATGGCTTCGCCCCAGTGTGTATCATAATGTGGTTTTTTAGGCCTGATTTTTGACTGCATTTATAATCACAGTGACTACACTGAAAAGGCTTCTCCCCGGTGTGTGTCCTCTGGTGTACTAGCAAGTGTCCTTTCAGTCTGCTCCTGTAGTCGCAGTAGCTACATTGAAATGGCTTCGCCCCAGTATGTATCATCTGGTGTATTTGTAAGTATGATTGGTTAAGGTTAAGATTGATATGGTGACTCTTTATATGGATCCGCAAACTCTTCTTGGAACTTGTTGAATACTCACATTCAGCACACATGAAATTTGTAACACCGTGTTCACTTTTTTCATGCTCTAATACAAACAATTTAGTTTGAAATGTAGAACTACAAAAATCACAATTAAATTTCTTGGATACAGACGATAAGTGAGTATATTGTATGTGTTCTCTTAAAATAGACTTATTTATAAAATGTTCGTCACAGTGTTCGCACCCATATGGTTTGCCTCCACTGTGAAAAGTCGCGTCGTCACGGACGCGTTCGAGCACCACGGAGCAAACCATCGCAAGCTGTTCCCTGGCGCGGCCGGCGCTGCCGTCCGACCACACTGAAACACGAAATACCAAAACAATTTAAACGGATTATACCACTTAATAACTTCTGCTGTCCGGCTAGGGTTTCTGGTTTCTCGACCTTTTTAATTTCTCGAGGCACGGGAATTCTCGATCAAGATTTCTCGAGTTTCTCGAGTATCTCGAGAAATTTTGAAAGTTTCAAAAACCACCATATTTTTTTATTTTTTTGCTTTATTACAAATTAGACTCATATGAATCGTAGGTGAGATTAACAATCAAACATATGGTAAATTTGTAGTCACCATAAATTGCACTTAATAATGAAAAATTCGACATCAAACATAAAAAAAAACCTATAGGTGCAGGCGTGCGCACCGGCGATGTAATATGCTATAGTGTATTTCTTTAGGTATTTAAACAACGTAAACAAACCAATAAATGGTATTTTATTAGGCAAGAATATACTCAACGTAACAATGAAGCTGCTAAAATTGCGATATTTTGGTAATAGGATTATATCGGGTTGATTTGATTTATCAATAGTAATTTAGTTTTGTAATATTTGTTATTTCATGGTCCTATAATTCGTTTTTTTAGCATTAGAAAGAAGATAAGCGATCTTGACGTGTCTTTTTATTGAAAAATAAGTCACGGCAAATATGTAACAATTACACATCATATATACGAGCATTTACATTATTTTGCTTTCATAAGCAATAGTTACAAATTTTTCAAAAGCGTTTTTCAATAAAAAGACACGTAATGAATGTCATCATGAATATGATAGGTAGGTCAAAAGTTTCAAAACATGAAAATCGGTTGAAGCTGGAACGATAGGGGACGGATCAAGGTAGTTTTTTTATTTGGTTGGCTTACTACCTAATAAATGTTTTAAGTACCAGAAAATGTAAAAAAAACATTGTTCACATTTATTTGACTACCTAAAGAAATACATTATAGACACATCATGTATTATACGCGTGTTTTCTTTTTACTTATTACAAGAGATTTACTTCTCGAGTTCTCGAGGCATTGAGTTTTTTTTTCCCGTCTCGACTTAGGACAAATTTCTCGAGATTTCTCGCCTCGAGAATTCTCGAGCAGAAACCCTATGTCCGGCCTAGTTTCGGGCCGCTGCGCCAAACAAAATTCCCGCGTTCCGTCTTCGTAGAGCAGAAAAATAGTACACACAAACGGCCAGTATATAAGAAAGCCTCAGATCACATGTAATAGGAGGTATTACTACAATGTTCTGCCTCCAGAGTGCAGCACTAGCACCTATAGTAAACCATAGAGTAACCATACTGTGCCTTAAACTGTTTTTTGACAAGTTTTCACAGACAATAAAATATGACATTGATGCATTAAGGCGGTTTGTTAACCTAAAAGGGCCTACCGGGAAAGGCGAAATACGAAATGAAGTCTGCCTCTTTATCCCTTGAATATACAAGAGTCATAGAGAGGTTAGATAACGAAAGGGTCTAGCCGCAATCCCATAGTGAAACTGCCCCTGGCTGAAATGTATATCTTTCTTAGGCGCGTTTATTTGTCTTATTATAAGATATCGTTTTACCAAATTTCAAGCCTAGAATCCCCTTGGTTTGGCAAAAAAAAAAAAATTTTAAAAATCGTTTTTATTTTTTTGTAGCTAAACTAGTGGTTCTATTGTTTTGAAATTTGGGTGTTACATGCACCTAATGGTAGTTCATTTTCAAAAAAAAATCAAGATTGTAACTTTTTTATAAAGGCTTAAAAATATATATTTAATTTTTGTAAACTTTTTTTTAATACTTGTGAGATAGCGACAACCTCAATTTTTTGTTATTTAATGCAGAATATACTATTGCATAAAATATTTTTTTTGTAAAAAATCCATATCTCTAGCTAGAAGAAGCGGCACCCCCTTATTTGGTTACACTTATTATGCTGATAATGTACACCAAGTTTTGTAACTTTATCTCAACTACTGGGTGAACACCCGTTCACCCACTTTGAAAATTTTCAACGTTGTATGAAATCCAAAAATTAACAAATTATATTTTTTTTAGATTTTCATATCAATAGTTGTTTTCAAATTATTTGTAAATGTGATTTATAAGTTATATAATAATTTTTTTTTTTTTCACTTCATAGCTTCACAATATTAAATATTTATTATTATTCTTTCATAATTTTTCAATTTTTTTTAATGTGTCCTGAAAAATTCTTTAAAAATGATTTTTTATTTATTTAATAACTTAAAAATCACAAAGCTCACTCTAACTAGAAGAAGCTGATAATGTACACCAAGTTTTGTAACTTTATCTCAACTACAAGGGCCGTTCAACCACTTTGAAATTTTTCAACGTTGTATGAAATCCAAAAATTAACAAATTATATTTTTTTTAGATTTTTATACAGGGTGTAATCGTTAAGTGTGGCCAGGCGATAATTCCGTAAATATAACAGATATCAAAAAACTTCAAATTGATATCGAAAGTGCGTACCCAATGAGTAAAATTACATTAATAACTTTTTTTAAATAAACGTAGAAATATCCCAAACATTAACTTCAAACCCTCCCATACATTTAGTACGACGACTCACCCCTAGAGATAAAACTCCTTGAGATTCATTATTTGCGATAATAAACTGTAATAAAATAATAAAAGTACCGTTTATGAAATAATAAAACTAACATATATTTTTTAATTTCATCGTAAATTTTAAGAAAAGTTCATTTAGAAACATTTAAGAGAGTCCGTCAATGTATCGCACAAGAAGGGCGTCACTTCGAGCAACTACTGTAAACAAAAATGTACTTCCTTAAAAATTAAGTTAAATGTTAGATTTATTATTTCATAAACGGTAGTTTTATTCGTCGTCGCCTGCGCGGTAGCCCCAACATGTAACATCTCCCACCTCTCTCCTCAAATAACCCTAACTTACCCCTACTCAGCTAGACCTAGACCTGCCTAAAATACTAAAAATTCTAATAAGAAAATCTAAAATCCTAAAAACCCTTTAAAATACCGCAATCCGTAATTACCTTTACTAGTTATCATAAAATAATGCAAATAACCTAAATAAATTCTAATTAAATAAGTTAATATCTTGAATTGGATCAGTAAATTGGCCAAATGATCGTTTAGTGTTTATGTAGGACCCTTCGTCGTAACCGCTAATAGTAACCGAAATCCTTTTCGCATAATAGGAAAGAGTTATGAATAATACGCCTATAAATCCTAATAAAGTTAAATAATTATTAAACCGCGAATTATGTCAGAGTAATAAGAAATATCATTGCAGGTTATAGTAATGTTTGACTTGTTTGTTTGGTTATAGTAGTGTTTGTGTATGTAGGTGAAAAATATATACTAAATGTACTATTTAACTAAACAGACTTGTAACAATTGTTACCAATGAACTTTCATTTTCATTTTTATTTTTTCTTAATCAGATTAAGTCTATAATAAGATGTAATCAATAAGTCAATAGTAAGTATGTCAAAATCAAATACGTCTGTAGAATGTCATAGTCAAATTGTCAGTAAAGTATGTCAAAGTAAGTAAAGTCTGTCAAATGTAAAAAAAAGGATTATTGCAAATTTATAACAAATTGTAAGAATATCTTATTCATATAAATCAGAAATACATTGTAATCAGTAAGTGAATTTGATGAATAAATAATAAATTATATTTTTTTTGAATTTATCTCCCACCGAGCCCTACCGTGACCAGTTACCGTGAAAGTAGAAAGTCCTTTTTGTTTGTACTTTATATTTTCCTTTTATATATTTGCTTGCTAACCTAGCTAGCTAAAGGAAAATAATTATAGTAACGTCATGGCAAAATATTTTATATTTTTACTATTATAGTACGTACAAACTTACTTATCTACAGTCACGCCCGGATGGAGTCAGGTCCCTAGGCTAAATTATACCTATTTTATTTTATTTTTAATAGGTATTTCTGAGCACGATGTAATATGTACTTTACCAGCTCAATCTTCATTTCAATCATTAATGGCAGGAATAATATATTCAAAGGGACAATTTAACCCAACAAATTACTGGTAGTAGAGCAGCAGTATTTGATCCACTCTAATTCTCCAGAACTCTGCAATTTTGTAATACATTTTAGTAATCAATGAAGTAATATTAACCAAACTATAATTGTAGTCATTTTGAATCACACTTTCGGACCAAAATAAACCACGGATCTTGCATCTGCCTCGATCTAGCCTGGGTAAATCACTCATTGATATAATTTCAATAATATATGACCCTGTATTCAAGTCAAGTGTGAAAATCACAGATAATCTGCAGAAAACAGAATGTAATCGTCATACAAACTGCCAAGGGACAGGCAAAACAAATATTTATTTGTAAGCAAATTGATTCTACAATACTACATTATATTGTGGTTATTTACTTTAGTTTTTCCCACAATATATTTCTACCAGTAGCGTTGCAAGGGAACAAATATATACAGTCATGTCATAAGTCAATATGTCAAGTTTGTCAATAAGTCATAAATAAATATATGTAATAAAATCCTAGTAATCCCTAACCCCAAACTACATCCTAGCTAACTCTAAACTGAATTTAACCCATAAACCCATAATTAAGAATGTAAGATGCAAATAAAATAGCCATAAATGTATCGAAAGGGAACCTAGCTACCTATTGTAAATATCTAATGGCTTTGGTATATTAAAACTATAAATCTAGATTAATCCTACAAAACCCTAGACCAAACAAATAAAAATCCTAACCTAACAGCTAAGCTATCCAACTACTCTACCGAAATATTTGCAAACTAGCATCCCGGGATGCACATTTAATTTACTCGCGTGATTACTCGATGTGCAATGAGTAACCTCTATGCTACAGCTAACTAAGACGAGTGAGGAAGCTCGATTTAGTCTAGACCTTAATTCCTCGTGTGCTAGCTATGCTTCCACACAGTGGATTGGGACAGCGAAAGCATAGCCGGAAAGGTAATATAAAAGTGAATATATAAGTATATAGATACGGGATAATTGGACTAGAACCTGGCTTTTTTAAGAAGTCTAGATGACAACCCAAATCTTCCAGATCCTAGGGGGTGAACCTGTCTTAATAAAAGCAGGAACTGCCAGGGCCCCACCTGGGTTTTATCAAAAACACCGCAAGTTAGTAATCTGCGCTGTAGTTGCCACCGTTAGGTTACCTGCACAACTTACTAACCCCCCAACACTACGTTGGATCGGAACTAGTTCTCTCTAACCCATAAGTATGAACGAAACAACTCACTAAACTAAATTAAAATTAATATATAGAGTATTCCAACCAAGTTCATTTCAGTGCTTAATATCACTAAAATAAACCAGGCCAAACACTACACATATTACACAATTAAAACACAAACTAATTAATTTTCACTGGAAACAACTCAAGATTTTACAATCTTTAAGACTCTATTGACTTATAACTTAGACTTCACTTAGTATATTATAACACACTAGCGCTTGTCTAACCACAAATCAATTAAAATTCGCTATATTATTAAATCCACTATGAACAAAATTAACTTTACAATACTAATAAGTCTATTGATTTATAATTTAAACTTTACTAGTACAATATTAAATACTAGCACTTGTCTGAACCACAAATCAATAAACAACACAAAAAGAATTAAACCCACTAAAATTAACACAATTTAAATGTACTTCTCTAAAATTATTCAAGTAAAACCCCACAACAAATTACACTATATTATGCTCCAATCCAAACTCTACCAGCATCATGAGAAACTAGCAAAGTCCAGGTCAGGACACAATTTAGGTAACCTAGATAGACTTAGCTAGAGAACCGACGTCCGACGGTTTGCGGAAGGCCACGACGAATGATCTCCAAGGGTTTTTATGGTCCCCTACCATCATCCTGAAATTCCCCACTATGCCCACTTCCTTGTACCTGATTGGTATTTCCCATAACCAATACTGAATTTCATAATTTCGTACAATCCTTTCACTAATTACACCTTATTCCCTAATTAAAATAAGGTCCAAATTGACCTACTTTAGGGTGTGGTATAAACTATTTTTTTACGCCTATGGGATTGACACTACAGTTTTTTATTCTAACCGCCTTTGTTTTTCTATATGACACATAATGTAGAGCCCCGCCCTTTGTTATTTCTTTATAATATGGTTCAATTTTGCATAGAATATTTTAACCAAAACAAACATTATTCATCCATTTTACGACGACGTGTGAAATACAAGTCGATGCCACTTGAACTTAAGAAACCAAACTGATTTTTAACAGAATTTTTATACTATAAAAGCTTTATGACATTGAAATAAAGTTCAAATCATTTTATGAATAAGTATCTTAATATATTGGTTTACTATTAATCACCTGGCTCTCCAAAACTATATCTAGAATTTCAGACGAAATGGCCCACTTGAGATATGAGAAGAAATATAAATACTTAAATTACCTGGAATAATATTGGAAATTAAAAAAAATATTGGAAATTTAACCGACTTAAAAATAGAACAATACTATGTTCACATATAATGTTAACATGGAAGGAGCCTCTGACATGTTACAAACAGCATTCTGAGCGTGTTTATGGAGCGCGAAAACGGCCCCATGCTCAGCCGTTGGCAGAGACTGCATGCAGTTATTGTTTAGTTTTTAGTTTTACTTTAGTCTATTTTTATGGTATACTAACACTAGTAATAAGGTTTTAATGTTCACTAACAATGTATGGACCTTTAGTCTGAAATAAATGATTTTTATTTTATTTATTATTTATTATTTTATTACAGTTTACTATCGCAAATAATGAATCTCAATCAGTTTTATCTCTTACGACACCGACGGCGTTTTTTGAGGGGTGAGTCGTCGTACTAAATGTATGGGAGGGTTTGAAGTTAATGTTTGGGATATTTCTGCTTTTATTTAAAAAAGTTAATAATGTAATTTTACTCATTGGGTAACGCACTTTCGATATCAATTTGAAGTTTTCTGATATCTGTTATATTTACTGAATTATCGCCTGGCTACACTTAACGATTACACCCTGTATAAGTAGTTGTTTTCACATTATTTGTAAATGTGATTTTTAAGTTATTAAGTAAAAAAAAATAATTTTTCAAGAATTTTTCAGGAGACATTAAAAAAAATTGAAAAATTATGAAAGAATAATAATAAATATTTTAATATTGTGAAGCTATGAAGTGAAAAAAAAAATTATTATTGTTGCGGCTCCTACCACCGAAGGGGAAGCGGGGACCGTACACCGCTAAACCAGTTGACCACTGCCGCGCCCCCGCCGCCTCGACACGCCTAGCCAACCATTAGGATCTTAGGCTCTGAGATACAAGCTCATGTGCGCGTCACACACGCAAATATATATATTTTTATACATACAATTTAACCTTAAGTACCTTTGTAGAACTTTAATTAGAAGCTTTTTAAGTATCTGCGATTTTTATTTAATACTCAAGACATCCAAACTTGAACATGGTGACCCATCGACGTGATTAATACGCAACGATTGCTTCTGCCCAAGTCGAACGGAATTTCTACTTGTGAAGAGAGCAAAGGTCACGACAGCTACAACGTGGCAGAAATTGGACATCCCGGCGTCAACGCAGTATTCTGGACTTACGACGCTTATTGGACTGTACTTATCTACGACGCCAGTTGAACTGTACAAATATAAATTCGGAGATCTACGACGCCATTTTGGACGCTGCAGACACCCTTACTTCAAGCCCGCCGGTCAGAACTACGCCGCAGCCAAGGTTTAGCAAGGGAAGTGCACCATTCCTTCATATTTTCCTATTTTTCTGCTCGTACTTTCCTCCACCTACTTGATTTTGAGCTTTGCCATCTTCACCCTTTGCCGTGCTTAACTTTAATTGTATGCCATTTTATTGCACTAGTGACGCAAGCACTTTCTTAGCACGTATTCTCATTTCATAGCTAGTGTCAGTGAAATAATCTGATCGCTGCTTTATAGCCAAATTTAAAACTTATTGCCTTTTACGCAATTTAAGCATTTTAAAACTATTTAAGAACAGAAACGCTTATTTGAGTGACATTCTTATTAGTTAATTTCTTCAGCTTTATTTCAAACATTCCATTATTTCATTAAGCATACTCCTACTTTGTGCTATATAGAACACTGTCTAGCGATTTTACTAATTACGCGCAGTTAAATCTCAACGCAAAAAATTCCATTGCATTCCATAGTAACACAAGTATTCATCGTGTTACAGATAAGAACCGGTCGCATCGCGCCCGGCAACAGCTACTCAGCTGCAGCTGCGTTGCGTTTTCTGCTGACTCCTGCATTCCGCATAGCACTGTTGCCGACCGAGCCAACCACTGTGACTGTGAACATAGGCCGGAAAATTTACGTATTTATTCCAATATTTTTTATTTTTGGTTTCTCATTTCCTCATTCGCTGTTTTAATTGAACTCAGATCTTTATCATAAAATGGCTACGTTGATTCCTACTAGAACGTCCATTAAGGGACGTATTACTAAATTTAAAAATTACGTTGCCGAATTGAATGCTCAGGAAAATATTTCCTCAAAAGATGTAGACGAGCTTTCGTTGAAGTTGGATCGTTTTCGTAATATGTTCACACAATTCGACCAGATCCAAACTCAAATAGAGATTGCGACTACATCAGATATGCAGACCGAAATTGACATAAGAGAAGAGATGGAAAATGATTTTATTTCTCTTATTGCAACGGCTCAGAAAATTATTAATAAGATAGCCGAAAGATCTGATTTCGCCAGCGTAAAGTCTGAAGTTCAAAGTAACTGTGGTCATGACAATACATGCAACGGTTTAAATTTTCGTTTGCCTGTGATTAAAATCGCTAGTTTCGATGGTTCGTATTTTAAGTGGCTCGAATTCAGAGACACATTTGATTCACTCATTCACAGTTCCGACAACATCAAGCCGATTCACAAATTTCACTATCTAAACTCTTATTTGGACGGTGAAGCGGCTCAGGTGATTAGCAACTTAGAAGTGTCGGACAGTAATTACGCTGAGGCTTGGCGTCTTCTCTGCGAGAGATATGACAACAAAAAACAGCTGATTAGCAACCATTTAAACTCTTTGTTTAACTTGCAACAGATTGGTCGCGAGTCGGCAAAGTCCCTGCGTTATTTAGTGGATCATGTGTCTAAAAACTTACGTGCTTTAAATACGTTGGGCCAGCCCACTGATAAGTGGGACACGCTTCTTATACATATGGTCGCAAGTAAACTTGATAGTAATACGAGTTTAAAATGGGAGGAGTTTAAAAGTAATTCATTTTCAAATGACGATATGCCGTCATTGGCCGATTTTAATCGCAATTCGCTAAAGGGACGTGCGGACGTTTTAGAATCGGTTCAGCGTAATAAATCTGATAAGCCTATCGCTAATAATAATAATAATAAACGCGAACCTATTGCCTCGCCTCATAATAAACGCGAGAAGTCTAGCACCAAATGTTTTGCGGTTTCAGCCACTCCTGCTGCTTCGGCCTCGGCCTCTCCTCCTGCCTGTGTGTTCTGCAGCGGCGAGCACCGGATTTACGATTGCTCGTCATTCCTGTCCCTGCCAGTTGAAGACCGGATCTCCGGAGCGTCAAGGTTACGCCTTTGTCTCAACTGTTTGCGGAAGGGGCACACTTCTCATCGCTGCAGAGTTGCTCCGTGTCACACTTGTAAGAAGCGCCATAATACTTTGTTGCATAGGGAGACTCCTCAGGTTGCCGCTGCGCCCGTAGATGCGCCTCCGCCGCGTTCGGAGCCCGAGCTCGGGCTGTCGTCGAATATGACCGTGTCGCGCTCAAATCAAATACTTTTACCTACCGCGTACATTGACATATATAGCCCGGCTACTAATGATTATGTAACAGCGCGCGCGTTTTTAGATTGCGGAAGTATGACTTCTGTTGTGACAACCAATTATAAACAGAAATTGCAACTCGCACCGCTGCCCAGTAATACAAATCTTTTCGGATTATCTGACGTTCCTATATCCAGTAATCCGGAGCGTTGTTTTGTGCAAATTCGGTCTAAACATGATAAAAACTCTAAATTCGATATCGCATGTTTAGCACTGCCTGTAATTAATAGCACTTTGCCACTAAAGCATATCGATGTGTCGGGCATCAAGTGGCCACGTAATAAACAACTCGCCGATCCTAATTTTAATCAGCCCGGACCTGTAGATATTTTACTTGGCGGTGACGTTTTCTGGACTTTGGTTGGAGGCGAGCAAATTGATTTAGGGCACGATACGCTTGTTTTGCGCAAATCAAAGCTAGGTTGGTTAGTGGTCAGTAAATACAATGCATTTTCAATGTCTAACGATAAGTCGTTCAATTCTTTTTTACAATGCAATCACTTGTACACTAGTGATAATCTCGACGACTCGCTTACTAAATTCTGGCAGCTGGAGCAAGTGCCCCAACCTAGTCAACCGTTTACCGATTTAGAGGCGGAGTGTGAGCAACATTTTGTCACACACACTTATCGTGACGATAACGGTAGGTTTCACGTGCGTCTGCCATTGGTTACGGAACCTGATTGTTTAGGGGACTCATATCGCTTTGCTAAAAAACGGTTCTTTGCATTAGAAAAACGATTCAAACGCAACCCTGAGTTGAAATCGGCTTACGAGCAATTTATAAATGAATATGCCGAGTTAGGTTAATAAACGACCTGCAGATGGTTGGGCCAACGATTCAAGATTCGCTATTTAATATCCTCTTGAGGTTTCGTACTTACAAATATGTTTTAACTGGGGACGTCGCTAAGATGTATCGGCAGGTCCTGGTTCAGGAATGCGACCGCGATTTACAATTAATCCTTTGGCGCTCCAATGAGAACGAACCTTTAAAGACTTTAAGGCTTAACACGGTCACTTACGGATTTTCAAGTGCTAGTTTTTTGAGCACACGCTGTTTGTGGCAGTTGGGCGAGGAATGTGCAGATGAAAAAATCGGGCAAGTGCGAGTCGGACTCGCGCACGAAGGGTTCCGTACCATATAAAAAAAAACAATAAAAAAAGCAAAAAAAAAACGGTCACCCATCCAAGTACTGACCACTCCCGACGTTGCTTAACTTTGGTCAAAAATCACGTTTGTTGTATGGGAGCCCCATTTAAATCTTTATTTTATTCTGTTTTTAGTATTTGTTGTTATAGCGGCAACAGAAATACATCATCTGTGAAAATTTCAACTGTCTAGCTATCACGGTTCGTGAGATACAGCCTGGTGACAGACGGACGGACGGACGGACGGACGGACGGACAGCGAAGTCTTACTAATAGGGTCCCGTTTTACCCTTTGGGTACGGAACCCTAAAAATTAAGACCATCATTCAAAATGATTTTTTAGTGGATGATTTATTAACAGGGTCAGACACAAAGGAGGAACTACGTTTCATTAAAGAGTCGGTTGAGCGTGCGCTAGCAGCTGGTTGTTTTCCCCTGCGCAAATATCGCTCAAATTTATCGTCAATTTTGCATGACTCACAAAACGATAGTGTAGGTGAAAATAAAGGTAGCTTGATCATTAGCTCTTCGTCGCACACGCTAGGAGTGGGCTGGGACTCTGAGGCAGACATCATTCATTTTCCTACTCAATATTCTGCCAAGGACGGTCGCCCTACGAAACGTTCAATTTTATCGGATTCGTGTAAAATATTTGATCCCTTAGGCCTCCTGTGTTTGCTGACGATTATACCTAAAGTTTTAATTCAAAAATTATGGATTGAAAAAATTGACTGGGATATTCCCGTGCCGAGTTACATAAACGAGTCTTGGCAGGACTTTGTAAACGGGTTGGCGTCTTTAACTTCGCTACAAATACCTCGTCATGTTCTTTGCGACTCGCCGACGCATGTCGAGATGCATGTCTTTTGTGATGCAAGCTCAGTTGCATACGCGGCCTGTATTTATTTAAAGTCCACTAATGAGAAGGGCGATGTTGTAGTCAGGTTGCTGTGCGCCAAGGCCAAGGTCGCGCCGGTCCAGGCTACGACTACGACTATTCCGCGATTGGAATTATGTGCTTGCCTTCTAGGCGCGCAGCTCGCGTCAGCTGTTTTTAAGACGTTGCGCTGCCAGATTGCGCAGAAATTTTATTGGACTGACTCGTCAATTGTGATCGCATGGCTTAAAACTAATCAAACAAAATTAAAAACGTTTGTCGCCAATCGCGTGGCTCATATTTTAGAACTCACCGATGGCAGTGAGTTTCGTCACGTTCCAACCGCTTTAAATCCGGCTGACTACCCATCTAGAGGGGTCGAAGCGCGTCGTTTATCTGATTTGCACATGTGGTGGAACGGCCCATCTTTCTTGTACGAGCCACAGAATAACTGGCCTCAATTTTCCTCAAACTCGGAGCTCGATTTACCCGAGCTAAAGGTTAACGTCGCGATCACTAACGATTCACAAAAAACTGATTTTATTGATTTCGATCGATATTCGAAACTCAAACCTTTACAACGTGCGGTAGCTTATATGCTTAGATTTGCGCATAACTGCCGTGTTTCATCTAATAAAACTACCGGTGTGCTACAACCTGAGGAGCTCGAGGTTTCTTTTAAAAAATTAGTCGCTTTGTCACAGCAGGCTAGTTTTCCTCACGAATTGAAATTGTTGCGTGACAAGCAACCTCTAGGCCCTAAAAACCCTATTTTATCGTTGAACCCATTTTACGATGATGACGACAAGCTTCTGAGAGTTGGTGGACGTCTGTCCTCGTCGTTTTATTCATTTGACAAACGCCACCCAATGCTCTTACATGCCACAAGCATAGATTGACTAGATTGTTGTTTCAACAGGAACATATCCGTCTCCTGCACGCTCCTCCTCAGCTGCTTCTAGCCGCCATTCGCGAGTCTGTATGGGCCGTATCGGGGCGCACACTTGCGCGCACCGTATCGCAACAATGCGTTACCTGCCGCCGCGCAGCTGGCAACACTTCTGCTCCTTTGATGGGCGCTCTGCCTTCTCAGCGCGTAACGCCTGATTTTCCCTTTATTAGTGTCGGCGTAGACTTCGCAGGTCCCTTTATGATTACGGACAGGCATGGCAGAGGTTGCAAAATAACAAAGTGCTATTTAGCTATATTTGTTTGTTTCCGGTACAAATGTTTGCATTTAGAGGCAGTAAGCACGCTGTCGACGGATTCTTTCATTCTTTCGCTGCGACGTTTTATCTCTCGCAGAGGGCGACCTCGCGAGATCTTCTGCGATAACGGACGTAATTTTTTAGGAGCGGCCAAGGAAATTAGCGATTACCTTACTTCAAACTCAGACACGGTTTGCAATTTTGCAGCAAATGAGGGAATACAATTTAAATTCAACCGGCATATGCTCCACACTTTGGTGGTTTGTGGGAAGCAGGAGTAAAATCGGCAAAATTTCACCTCAATCGTATATTAGGTAACGCTCATTTAACATATGAAGAATTGGCAACTCTCTTTAGTCAGGTGGAATCTATCCTGAACAGTCGTCCTTTGTGTCCTTTATCCTCCTCTCCAAACGATTTCCAACCCTTAACCCCAGGTCACTTCATCATCGGCCGCGCGCTCACTTCGTTGCCGTCGCCCCACCTCGCGGATATAAACCCAAACCGTTTAGATAGGTTTCAGAGGCTCGAGGCATTAAGACAGCACTTCTGGCGGCGCTGGCAGATGGAATACGTCTGCGAGCTCCAGCAACGGACGAAATGGCGTGTTCCAGCACGAGCTCTTCAACTGGGTGACCTGGTCCTAATCAAGGAAGAGAATACTCCTCCACTGCACTGGCGACTTGGACGAATCGCCAAATTGTTTCCTGGCGCTGACGGGATTTCGCGAGTAGCCGAAGTTGCTACTGTAACGGGCACCTATAAACGAGGTGTGAAGTACCTCTGCCCTCTGCTGGACGAGACCCATGAAGCCTTGAAGGCTAACGCCTCCAAGGGCCCCCAGGATGTTGCGGCTCCTACCACCGAAGGGGAAGCGGGGACCGTACACCGCTAAACCAGCCCAACTAGCAAAATAGTCGTATAAGAATTGATTTACTCAGCCTGTAATCGTATAACAGCCGAGTTACGGTTGTTGAAACACCAATATATCGTATAATAGCGGTTAACTCGACTATTTAGCAATTTTCGCTAATTAGTGCTATAATCATGTCGTATAAACGTTTATAGCACTATCTTTTAGCACTTTTATTCCACCTTTTAATAAATGCTGAGTTAGCGCTACCAAATCACTTTTATTCAGCATAATTGTTCTATTAAAATCATATAACAGCTATAGAATAGCTAATTGTCTGAATAAGGCGCTTTAATACAACTGTTACTCAATTCTCTTCTCTGTTGCTATAAAAGCTTATTAAAAGCAATCCAATAACCATTTGGCAACAATGCTGCTGTAACAGCGCGCTTATATCATAATTCGGGTAATGGGGTTCAAACCGCTGTTATAGGAGCTGAAGTGTATTTACAGGTTTTATTCAAAATGTATTCAGCTTAGAGTAATTTTAAAGAGTTTTGAACTACATTAACAGCACAAGTCAGCCATGTTGTCGTTTCAATATAGTCCGGTGGCCAACTGCATGAAACCCTACCTGATAAAAAAATAGAAAAATCCTACTCTGTAGGGGTAGCTGACTTTTAGTAGCATCAACTGCTCTTGGTCGGTCGCGGCTTAATTTGGCAAATTTTGCGCAAATGGCAAAATAGTGGCACAAAAATTCATCAAAAAAAAACCCCATCGTATAATAGAATTGAGGACAGCAAAACAAAAGTGGTCAGCTACATCCTGTGTTGGCAGGTTCCTGTGTCCTACCGAATTTGTGGTACAACGTGACAGCTACAATTTACCTCATCGAAAAATAGAATGAAAAAAACTGATTGTAATACCTACATTAAATTTGTTGACGTATGTCTTGGTCGGTCTCACCTTAGCCTGACAGCTTTTGCAGTCCGTCCGCATTAAAAAAAAATGTCAATGGCAGCTATCCTACCATACAAGTGACATTCTATTTTTCGATGAGGTAAATTGTAGCTCACTTGGTACCACAAATTCGGTCGGACACAGGAACCAGCCAACACAGGATGTAGCTGACCACTTTTGTTTTTTTGATGAATATTTGTACCACTTTTTTGCCACTTGCGCAAAATTTGCCAAGTTAAGCCACGGCCGACCAAGAGCAGTTGAAGCTGCTAAAAGTCAGCTACCCCTACAGAGTAGGATTTTTCTATTTTTTTATCAGGTAGGGTTTCATGCAGTCGGCCACCGGACTATAAATCCATAAACATGGCGACATCATGTGCTATAAGTGTAGCAGTAAACGCAGTTACTCGACTTATAGTCGAATTAGTGAGATATAAAAGAAACTATATCGTGTAAGCAAATTTTTACTTATTTTAATTCATATTTTTTTATTGAAATTTAAGAAAATAGACGGCCCATGAATATATATGAACCAGTGCCTTTGGTTTTATCAATAAAGTATTTTTCGCGCTAGGTTTTACTGTATTACGTGTACTTACAGACAGTAAAAACTTATGTACACAATCACGGTACAAATAAATGTCATGGATGACAGCAGTAAAAAAATACTTAAGTACCTTTTTGTTTTATTAGACACGTGAAGACGATTAGGCCTCAAACTTAATAAAATAATTGTAATATAATCGCTTACCTGAGATCGTTTTTAGCACATATTAGTTGAATAAAAGCATTTACTGCACTCTTACACATTTAAAATGCCGAGTAAAAGCAATTCGGCTACTTTTACGAAACATTTTTGCTGAGAAAAAGCAGTGCGGCTGCTTTTATAGAACACTTTCACTGAGTAATAGTAAATTGCTAATGTTTATAGAACAAATAGTCGAATAAAAGCACTATCGTTGCTATTAAAACACTAGAAGCGCTTTTATCCACTTTTACTCAACTCTTGCAGCATCGATTTGCTTCTTATACAGCGCTTACTCGATTTTTATAACACTTTTAGTCTGTATAAGTGCGCCTTTTCGCGTTGAGTAAACGCTTACAGGACTTTTATTCGACTGTTTTTACACCTTTTATAGCACCAAAAAGCGAAAATAAAAACGTGCTCTCAACTTTTATAGCACATAGATTTGCTAGTTGGGAGTTGACCACTGCCGCGCCCCCGCCGCCTCGACACGCCTAGCCAACCATTAGGATCTTAGGCTCTGAGATACAAGCTCATGTGCGCGTCACACACGCAAATATATATTTTTATACATACAATTTAACCTTAAGTACCTTTGTAGAACTTTAATTAGAAGCTTTTTAAGTATCTGCGATTTTTATTTAATACTCAAGACATCCAAGCTTGAACAATTATTATATAACTTATAAATCACATTTACAAATAATTTGAAAACAACTATTGATATGAAAATTAAAAAAAAATATAATTTGTTAATTTTTGGATTTCATACAACGTTGAAAATTTTCAAAGTGGGTGAACACCCCCTTGTAGTTGAGATAAAGTTACAAAACTTGGTGTACATTATCAGCATAATAAGTGTAACCAAATAAGGGGGTGCCGCTTCTTCTAGCTAGAGTTTGAATTTTTCCCATACAAACGTGAACCACGCTAAAGTACGTAAGAAGGACGGCCTGTATGCATTAGTATGCTCAGCCAACTCAAATATGAGCTGGAAAGACCATATTCTAAAATTGTCAAAAAAATTATCTTTTATATATGCCCTTGAGCATCTAAAGCGAGCTACAGACCTACAGACATCCCTTGCGGCATATTACGCATATGCTTATTCGCGAATATCATATGGCCTGGTCCTTTGGGGAAATAGCTGCGATATTGATAAAATATTTATTCTGCAAAAAAAAATGCATCAGAATTCTAATAAACATAGATCAAATGGAGTCGTGTAAATCCTATTTTATCAAACATGAAATACTGACCGTTGCATCTATGTACATATTTGAATCATGTAAATTTGTAAGGAAACATTTAAACTTATATTCATTCAAAGATACAACTCAAATTAAGAGAAATAATCGTAATGTTAATCAACTAAAAGTGCCTTTCTCGAAATTAAAACTTGTCACGTGTAGCCCCCATTATATGACTATAAAAATCTATAATCACCTTCCAAACTCTATCAAAGATCTGGAAAATGAAAATCAATTTAAAAAACAGCTGAAAATGTTTTTAATTAGTGGATGTTTTTATAATATTAAAGAATTTTTTGACCAAGTCAGTAAATGAAAATATTACCGTGCTTAGTTTATGTAAGGAAATAATGTAATATTGCTATCAAATGATCATGTGTGAATGTATGTATAATATTAATTTTATGAAATGTGTATAATAATTGTAATCAAATCACCTACTTGTAGCCCTCGTATATTGCCGTGCCCTTGCAGGGTGTCACATGTATACCTTTATTTATGTTCCATTCCATCCATGTCTGTAATGTGATATGCAATAAAGTATTCTATTCTAATCTATTCTAGTAAGAGATTTTTACCTTGTTGCCAAAAATGGATTTTTTTACAAAAAATATATTTTATGCAATAGTATATTCTGCATTAAATAACAAAAAATTGAGGTTGTCGCTATCTCACAAGTATTAAAAAAAAAGTTTACAAAAAATAAAAATATATTTTTAAGCCTTTATAAACAAGTTACAATCTTGATTTTTTTTTGAAAATGAACTACCATTAGGTGCATGTAACATCCAAATTTCATAACAATAGAACTACTAGTTTAGCTACAAAAAAATAAAAACGATTTAAAAAAAAAATTTTTTGCCAAACCAAGGGGATTCTAGGCTTGAAATTTGGTAAAACGATATCTTATAATAAGACAAATAAACGCGCCTAAGAAAGGTATACATTTCAGCCAGGGGCAGTTTCACTATGGGATTGCGGCTAGACCCTTTCGAATTTATTGTTTCGCGGTAGACCCTGGCGGTGGCGCCCCTCTGCGTGTTTCGCGTAATATTCCCCTATTGTCGGCGGAAGGCGAAGATGTTTCTCACTTTACTGTCCTGAGTGTATCTAAAGAGTGACACGCACGCGGTCAATCAAGACAAAAGTATGTGAATGCAAAGTCCGAATTCATCCTGAGGGTCGCGAAGTTGTAATCTCGACGCAATGCAAAGTTTATTTCGTTTGTGGTGAGCGTTCCGACTGAACGTCTGGCGACCTTCACCAAGGAGGAGTTCTGACAGAAGGATGTCAAGTTTCGGCGGTTCCGCGGCCGGCTCCCTGACACTGCGGGGTTGCGTAATGCATAGCAACCGTAATGTGATTTGTAGTTTTTAGTTTTAAAATATTATATTTTATAATAAGTATGTATGCTAATTTAATATATTTATCTATAGCCCACTAATTAATTATTACGGCTGGTAATATGAGTAAATTATTTAAATAACATTGCATTGTATTTTACTCAAATATCAATTCTATCAGACACCAGTAGTTGGTTAAAGATGGTTTGCAAATTTTGAAGATAACGTACAATGGTAAATATCCATTGGGTTGACTGGTAGAGAATGCCTTAAGCTTAAGGCATTAAGTCCACCATTTGTACCTTCATGTATTGTGCAATAAAGATTAAAATTATAATTAAAATAAATAAACCAATATCGGTCTGCTTCTATTATAATTTATCAGCTTAATAAATAGTTGAGCTGCAAAATTATTATTTGGTCAGTAAGATTAAAAAATTGGTCGGCAGAAAAAACATGTCTTTAGGCAGTTTAGTTGAGAAGTACGCATATTAACCCTTTTCCAGGCATAGTACGATATATCGACAACATACGCGCCAAAAGAATTTCAACTTTAGCATTCCGACTTAAGGTTCAAATTAGATTGCACTTTCGGGAAATGGGACTTGCATTCAAATGAATCATCAAAGCTGGATTAATTGGAATATATTTGGATTTTTTAGAATGGTTATAATTTTTAAAGGAATGGTTTTCTGATATAATAAGGTGGGTTAAGTTTGATTTAAAAAATCGGCAGAGTTGCAGACGGAGCAAAATCAGTCCACGTGATACAAGCAACCAATCGTGAGCGTACATTTCATTCGATGTTTTCTTGTTTGACACCAACTGGTACTAGAAAAGTAGGTTGGGTTAGGTTAGAATTGCGACCTCCACAGAAACCAACTGCTACTAGAAAAGTGTGCTAAGTTAGGATAAAACTGCGAACTTTACAGAAACTAACTGCTACTAGAAAAGTGGGTTAGGTTAGGTTAGAACTGCTGCCTTCACAGAAACCAACTGCTACTAGAAAAGTGTGTTAGGTTAGGTTAGAACTGCGAAATTTACAGAAACTAACTGCTACTATAGGTAGAAAAGTGGGTTAGGTTAGGTTAGAACTACGACCTTCACAAAAAAACAACTGCTACTAGAAAAGTGGGTTAGACTAGGTTTGAATGGCGACTTTTGCAAAAACCAACTGCTACTAGTAAAGTAAGTTAGGTTAGGTTAAAACTGCGGCCTTCACAAAAACAACGGCTACTAGAAAAGTGGGTTATATTATAACTGCGGCCTTTACAGAAACCAACATTTAATAATGTTTAAAAAATCAACTGATCCACAAAGCGTAGGTTAGGTTGGTTAGACAACCGATTTTTCAGCTAACAAATTTTTGCGAATCAGTTAAATTGTAATCCAAAATGAAAAAATTCGCTTACCCACTGATTGCTTACCAAATTTTATTAATGGTGGATCGCTTACTGCCGCTCAAATAATAAATTTGCTAACCAAATTAATTTAAGCCAGCTCGATATGACATTAATTGCGAACTTGTTTAGAAGTACTTGCTTACCATAAGTTGCTGACCAAGTATCAATTTCTGCTGACGAAATATATATTTTTGATCAACAAAATAGGAATATTCTACAGATCGATTAAATGACACCCATAAATAAATAGTGAATAGCTCAGCTTCATGCAAACATCATTATTTTTAAATAATAAACTGACCTTGTAATGGGAGCACCCTAGGGCGGTGCCACTCCTCGGGGCCCAGCACGAGCTCGTCCTTGACCTCATGGTCGATGTACAGTCCAGCCTCCGCGGCCGCCGCACTCACTCCTTGCTAGGCACTGTCATCGCACTCCCGCTCCTCCTTCACGCACACCTCTCCATGCTCCGTTTTCACGCACACCTCTCCGTGCTCCGTTTTCACGCATACCTCTCCGTGCTCCGTTTTCACGCACACCTCTCCGTGCTCCCTTATCACGCACACCTCCTCTGCCTCCACAAGATGTGCTGTCTCTAGGGACATGTTGTGTGCTATATCTGCACTAACTGGTACCGGTAGCACCTGCAATGTATGTACATGATTACCTGTGTTGCTTCAAAACAACAAGTCAGGGAGTACTGTGATTTACAAGATGCACTGGGAACCTCAAGGGTTTTCCCATACATTCCTCAGGTAAAAAAAGTAAACAAATTAAACAATATTATCTTTCTATCTATCTATTAACCCCTTTTATTCTGAGTTAGAGTATGTCTCTAAGCTCAGTGTGCCGCTTGGCAAAGGCCTGCTCTAGCGCTTTCCATTGAGGTCTGTTGTGGGCCACTCTTCTCCACTTCGGGCCCGCTGTGAGTTTGAGCTCATTTTACTTAAAGGGAACATTATTTATTTTTATTTTTAAAAATAAACATAACTCACTTAACCCTTTTCTTATCATCCTGGGAAAAAACATTGAAAGAAAAGCAGATGCCACGCCTATAAATAGACTACTTAGTTCATGTTATGCCACTGACTATTAATATCCATTTGAAATCTCAAATACTATGCCCCATCCCTGTGCAATGACTGTCTAAAATTTCTTCATTACACATATTATGCTTAAGGAGATTGTGCACAGGACTGATTTGAAAAATAAGCAGAGGTAGAGTCATACCCGGCTTTCGGAGACTCTGAGTTAAACTTGTAGTTGTACGTGAAAGAGACAGCAATAACTTGTACTATCTTGCTTCGATATTTTCAATTTAACTGATTAGCACGAGCGGTTAAACAACAACTTTGCCCCCTTGTAAAAAAAAAATATTATTCAGAATACAAGATAATATATATGTCGGCGGCGGATCGTAAGATCAGGCATATCGTGAAATTCCTAGGCATATCGTGAAACGTGAAAATCTTTGATATGATTCGTTCCCTGAGTCGACGGAGTCCCGCGTGGCGGGGCTCCTATTTCGGGCCAGTTTGCCCTTCGGGCATCTGAAGCAACCTAACGAACCTATCTTATGGGTAATCTTCACTTTATGGACCCACGATTTGGAGGGTGTGTTGGGTATGGGGGGGTAGAGGGTGCAAAGGGCTACCCCCCAGTCCAACCCCCATGGCGAGGAACCCCATAGTTATGGAGATATCCATGGTTAAAGTTTGTATGAAATTACTATGAAATAAAGGAGAAATGTCATAGCAATGTCGATAGGTGCCGTTTTGTGTTAATTTATATTACCTTTTATACCACACCACCATCCTCAAGGTCACCAAAATCTCAAGGTCACGATTTCTATGGTCACCAAAACCTCAAGGTCACCAAAAATTTATGGTCACCAGAATCTCAAGGTCACCAAAATCTTCGGTCACCAGAATCTCAGGGTACCCAAAATGTCAAGGTCACTTAAAACCGAATCAGAGCACCCCACTATCCACGTGGTCTTGTCTGTCCTACCCCTAGAGAGCAATTCCAAAAACGGAGGCGCGGAGGGAGGGCAGCCCTCGCCCGCCGTGACGGAGCGCGGGAACGACCGAGGCGAGCGGCTGAGGCTGGTCGCCGAAGGCGACCAGTAAGCCGAAGCTGCGGAGCCGAGTGTAGTGAGCGTGCTTTGTCACGCGAGGGCGGAAGGGCTGCTCTTCCGCAGCGCCGGAGCTAACCCAGATCCAACAACTTCACCGGGCCTTCGGGCGAAGCACGCCCCCCTCACCCCTTACCCCCTCCCCCTTCAAAATATGCTGTAATCCCTTATTTCTTAGTAATTCCATACAAACTTTAACCATGAATATCTCCATAACCATGGGGTTCCTCGCCATGGGGGTTGGACTGGGGGGTAGCCCTCTCCACCCCTCCCCCCACCCCTCCTCCCGCCCCAAAAATCGTGGGTCCATAAAGTAATAGAGCGAGAGCTAGCCACGGAAATAGGTATGCAATTTATAGAGCGACGAAATCCCTCTAGTTAGTGTGCCATACTATCATTATTAATCAATCCGGGCGCCTGGCAGCTATTCAGCGGTGGGTGCGGGAGTGGATGGGCAACAAAGGGGTTGAAAAATCAATTGAAGGTGTGTAATTTATAGAGCTCTGAGTTTGATGTGGTATAATTTAAGCTAATTATGTATTTAATTCGAATAAAACTAGTGCCAGGTGACATACAAGGTGCGGAAAAAAGTGCCAAAGTTGTCTCATTTATAGAGGTCTGGGCCTTTACTTTTTCATTAGAATGGACCTTCAAAATCGTGTGTGCAAAAATACAGGCGCAAATATTCAGTCGATCACCCCGCCAGGCGACGACAAAGAGCAACTGGCCTCGCGCCGCCCGGGCCGCCCGCGTCGACCGCGCTGCCGTGTCACGCCCAAAGCTCCGCAACTTGAGTTCTTTAGATGTGTTACGGATAACCAGTCTAAATCATCTTTAAAATTGTTGACAAATTTGAATTAGTACGGGTTCGATAAAACCGGCCAAGTGTGATTAGTAATAGAGTCCCGTTTTCAAATCAGCCCAACCCAAGTAACGAAACACGATACAATTTGACACAGTAAATGAGATGACTTGGCACTTTTTCGCGCATCTTGGACATGGCATTACTTTCCCCCAAACAAAACGCCTGGCATTGTTATATTTGAATTAAATATATAATTAGCTATAATATCACACCAAACACAGAGCTCTGTAACTTGCACACCTTCAATTGATTTTACAACCCCTTTGTTGCCCAACCACTGTCACACCCACCGCTGAACAGCTGCCAGGCGCCCGGATTAATTAATAATGATGGTATGGCACACTAACTAGAAAGATTTCGTCGCTCTATAATTTGCAAACCTATTTTGGTACTTTTTCGCGAATCTTGTACGTCACCTGGCACTAGTTTTCCCCCAATTAAATCGCCTGGCATTGTTATATTTGAATTAAATACATATTCAGCTATTATATCACACCAAAATCAGAGCTCTATAAATTGCACATCTTCGATTCATTTTACAACCCCTTTGTTGATGTGTTACGGATAAGTTACGGACCAGTTGATGACAGCTGTCACTTGGCCAGTTCACATTAGCTCCGTAGTTTTTTATTATTATAAATTACAATAATAAACAGTAAGTAATACACTAGCGTTAGTTAAGTGCTATATCGATTGATTGTTGGAAATAATATGTGAAACAGACAATGTTTTTCAAGAAGAGACAGTGTATCCGTTGTGAAGTTAAAAATTACAAACATTGTAAACAAACAGTTAAATCATAATGACTACCAGTATTAATTAGTGCTTTATCCGTGGTGAAAACATAATAAAACTGTGAAACATTAACTTTACTGTTTAGTGCCAACAAAAGAACATTTAAAATTTACAAATAAGTGACTAATGTTATTCTTCGTGTATAAATATTTAGGCCGCTACACAATCCGATCCACCCTCGAATCAATTTATTACTTACTATATACTGGTCACAATTTTAACACTCTACTCACAAGCGTTGATGGTCTAGTGGAAAGTGCAGTGGATTAATCTAGTTGCAGTTGTACTACTGACTCGGGTTCAAATCTCGTCATAGAACAGTCTCATCATAGGCATTGTTATATTTCAATTAAATACATATTTAGCTATTATATCACACCAAAATCAGAGCTCTATAAATTGCACACCTTCGATTGATTTTACAACCCCTTTGTTGCCCAACCACTCCCGCACCCACCGCTAAACAACTAACTAGAGGGATTTCGTTGCTCTATAAATTGCATACCTATTTCCGTGGCTAGCTCTTAGACTATAAAGATTTACCTCTTTCGATCGGCCGCCGACATATACACAGTATGAAATACACACCTAACTATGTATGCCTTTATCTTCGAGCACACGACCAACACGACTCGAGGACGACTCGGGCGGGCTCGCGACAGAACCGGGGGTACGGTAATTGATTTACTTGACTACAATACAATTCCCAATAATAAGATAGCTCAGAAAAATCAGAAAATAATGAATAAATACCTCAAATACTAATACTACTTGACATTTTCTTTTCCTACAGATTAAAAAGGACAAAGGTTGCGCCAGTGTTGTCACATACAATTTTGTCTAAGTGGTAGAACACGATGGAAAAATTGGTAGAAATAGGTAGAATTTAAAATGAAAAATAGGTAGATCTACCTACTCAGCTTAGTCAGAAAAATAAGGCACGAAATTCAAAATTTGTATGAAATATCGATGCTATTTGCTTATATTTTTAAATTTGCCCCATTTTTCTACTGACAACCCTAGCTTGTCAGAGTACAATTATTAAAAATGCATAAAAAATATTTATTAACAAGCAAATCAAGCAAATCTTGTCAGTAGAAAAGGGCGCGAAATTCAAATTTTCTATGAGACGATATCCCTTCGCGCCTACATTTTTCAAATTTGCCGTGTAAGTAACGTTTTGTTACACGCATGGAGGAAAATTGCTTATACCATAATATTTTGAAAAAACCGGGCAAGTGCGAGTCGGACTCGCGCACGAAGGGTTCCGTACCATAATGCAAAAAACGGCAAAAAAAACGGTCACCCATCCAAGTACTGACCCCGCCCGTCAAAAATCACGTTTGTTGTATGGGAGCCCCACTTAAATCTTTATTTTATTCTGTTTTTAGTATTTGTTGTAATAGCGGCAACAGAAATACATCATCTGTGAAAATTTCAACTGTCTAGCTATCACAGTCCGTGAGATCACAGACTACATATATAAGTACTTACTTTATGGTGAGATACAGCCTGGTGACAGACGGACGGACGGACAGCGGAGTCTTAGTAATAGGGTCCCGTTTTATCCTTTGGGTACGGAACCCTAAAAATAGGTAGATTTGACGTCGAAGGTGGTAGATAGGTAGGACGCAGGTAAAATATAGTTGGTCAAGCAGATCTTGTCAGTAGAAAACGGCGGCAAATTTGAAAAATGTAGGCGCGAAGCTCGGGAGTAATTAACAATGGAGCCGCCATTAACAGGCGTTCCCCTCTGTCGAAAATCGGCGGCCAATGGTCAACCACATGTCAACCATATGTATGGACTGACGTTTATCTGACATGACGTACCTATACATTTGATGTGCCCCTCCCCCGCAAAAAACGGCAGACTATTTTGTACCGAAAATTTTAGACATGGCGTCTCCGTTGGTTATATCCTCTAAGGCGCGAAGGGATATCGTCTCATAGAAAATTTGAACTTCGCGCCTTTTTCTACTGACAAGATTTGCTTGACCATCTATAGGTAGATCTACCTAAAAATTGGTAGATGTGAAGCCCCCTCCAGACTATGCGCGTGAATCGAGGGCGAAGCCGCGAACGCAAGTGTGTACGTAGTCGATTTTCGCAGACAGCGAAATCGACTCCACACTCGCGTTCGCCGCCGTTAATCAGTCAGTATGCCTTATATTCTTATAAAAAGTATCCTACGTTGGAGAATTATTTGCTTTATAAACAATTTGATGCTAGAAAGCTTCGAGCAACACCGGCTTCCGACCATGGAGTTATAAGAGGGAGTGAACTGTCACTTTTTTTGCCATACTAAATTGAACCTTATCACAGAGCCAGAAAGACGTTCGTACCAGTACAGAGAAAACGGTCCACTTGAGGTAGCAAAGGTGGGCCGAGTTGTCTCACTCGCACATGTTGCCAATGTTAAAAATATACCATTGTGGTAGTATTTATATCAATATACTACTAAAATTAAATACCTTCTTATATTATTTAAGTGCTATATTCAGAGTACCGTTCTGATATCTTTTAGGAAATTTGTAAATAATTATGATATCATTATTATTAACTGATTTAACCAAGCATGTGCACAACAATAAAAAACACTAATTTTGATATGGTAGACATTGTAGTAGTAAGTTTGAATATTAATTAGTATCCCTAACCTGATGACATATTTACAAAACACGTGAATGCAAAATTTCTTAAAAATGGTGAAGAAATGTTGCGTTAAAGGTTGTGGGAGTGAAATAATTTCTAATTGTGTACTATCGTTTCACAAGGAAGCCACAATTATTACATTTTACGATAAAAATACAAGTTAGACATTGTCAAACTCATTAGGGTGACCATGATGTCGGCACGATGTGAACCAGTTTTACCACTTCCTTTATGGTTTTACACAATTCTTATTACGTACTTAAACGTAAGTTTTCATAAATAGGTATGTATTTATTTCGGCATGTTTAAATTGGTGAAATGAGAGCCAATACAGAATAAATAATTGCAAAAATTGAAATCCAAAGTCCTTAAACATTACAGACACATTTATAAATTGTTATAATAATAAAAAAACACATAGATAATAAAAGAAAAATAGAAGTTTATCGTAATTTACTGACTTTTGGGACGATACTAGAAACGTTACTGGGAATTTAGCCCTCATAAGCACGAGCGCTTTTTCAACGCGCGTTACAAAAGGGGTTGAATCCGTTCACACGCTAAATTCGATTTAACGACCAACGCTTAAAGTCGAAAAAAAAAACAAGGCTTGTTAAAAAGCGCCACCACCATCGTGTGAACAAATACACATGTTTCCATTTGTTTCATTCTAACGCGCTTTTTTAACGCGCGTTGAAAAAGCGCACGTGCTAATGAGGGCTTACCCTCTTTGGAAAATTTACTGGGAACGGCACATCACTAGTTTCTTTACATTTCACGACTCTTCTCTTTTCGCACAGATGGCATACCACCGTGAACACCGAAGTTCGCAAATTACGGGCATCTTTCTCTTTTACTCCTATAAAGGAGTAATTACAGTGACAGAGAAAGATGCTCGCAATTTGCGAACTTCGGTGTTTATGGTTTTCGGTGACGCCGAAATAATTTTTAGCTTGTAAGATTTTTACTATTGTACGTATGTTAGTTTGTAAGGTATGTATCTATGGGCCTTAGTCGCCTGATAATAAATGATATTTATTTTTTTAATTTAATTTATGCTCCAGTGATAAGCGTCCTAGTTAAAAACTATAACAAACGGGCGTAGCGGATCCACGCGACCCTGAGGCAGTGGCGGATTTGCTCTAAGGCCGAGTAGGCCCGGGCCTAGGGTGGCAGTCTATATGATGGGTGCTGAGAAAGGGGCGTCTAGTGCTTGCTACAGGGCCTGGGGCCTAGGACGGCAAATACTGTAAATCCCCCACTGCCCTGAGGGCCTACCCCAAACCACTTTCTACATTTTGTCTCTCTGTCGCACTTGTAAATTCGTACGTAAGTGTGACAGAGAGGCAACACGTCGAACTTGGTTCGCGGTAGACCCTCTGGTTCTGTCACCATACCTGTCTCTCTATCTCTCTCACTCATACCCGTGTTCTTGACAGACGTTACGGCGGACCACATTCCTGACGATCCACCATGTTCGTGGTCCAGTGCGCCTATTAAGCTGACCATTGACTAACAGTCCGCCGGACGATGACGGCCGGTCAGTTGTTCGGAACTGTCAATTTTTTGTTCTAACTGACAGGCCGATATCGTCCGGCGGCCTGTTAGTCAGTGGTCGGCTTTAGCAACAGCTTTTAGAACAACTAAATTAAGTGCCTAAGGTTGTGTGAAGCGTTTTACAGAAGAGAAAAAAAACTATATCCATCCCTTTTCAGGCCATAATACTAGTACAGCGAAAATACAGTATGATTCTCTATAACTATGCACGAATAAGAAAAGATCCTGGCCAAACTATATATTCAATGTTATCCTAATATCCCACATACATATGACTTATGGTCACCCTAATTAGAAAAAGATGCAACGGCCCACCTTGACTTCTCATGTGGACACACTTTTTGGCTAATGTACTCTGTCCGGTTTACTCTCTAGGTCCGTGCTTCCGACACATCGGAAGGGTGGGGCCCAAGCGATATCTCACCGTACAAATCTTTCTGCCATTTTTCGCGGGGGGAAAGGTGCACACAGTCGCACTTCTCACACACTTACATACAAAATCCAATCTGTAATGACGACACAAATACATAGAAAATGTCACACGTCAAAGACAAATCTTGCAAACCTCGATCTCTTTTTGTGTACGGACGAGTGACAAGTGTCACAACACGCATACTAACATATTTTCGTTGAAGTATGTTATTGTATTCTGAGAGATGAGAAGTCGGATTTGTCGCTCGACCGATCCGCAATTTGTACTGAGCGAGCAAAATCGATAAATCCAACAATTACATGAGACTAAAATATAATAATTGTGTTTGAATGTAATTAAACGTATGATATGTAAAAAAAAATATTACATGTGAAATGTAACACTTTCTTTTTGTAAATTTGATGTCCCCGACCTCTTTTTATAACATAAAACCGAGCAAACAGGCATTTTTGTGCCACTGCTGCACGCGCGCGTCTGGACTCGGTCTAGTGAAAAATCCAAGTGCACGCGCTAATCTTGTACCTCGGCAGAGGGGAAATAGTGCGAATGCCGCCTCCCTTCCGTGTTGCTCGAAGCTAGAAAGAAAAGAATTATTTCTGAACAAAAACAATTGAGTTGGGTTAAACTTGGTTCTTCCTTTAACCGAATGACTCCTTTGCAGCGTATTTGGGACCATGTTAAAAGATTTAAGTTTGCCAAATTAAACAATAACACTACAAGATCTAATTTTTTGGGTTATTCCCACTAGTTACCACCAAGTTCTTACCAGTGGTAACCACTGGGATTTTTTTTCCCACCTTTTACCACTGGTAACTACTGGGAAAAAAAATTCCCACTAGTTACCACCAACTCGGCTTGGTGGTAACTACTGGGAATTTTTATTCCCAGTAGTTACCACCAAAATATTGATAGAATTCAATACTAATAAAAACAGTATAAATAGTATAGTATAAATGTAGCGTGCTGTAATAAAACAATTGTGTTAGTTAGTGATTCAGTAAACTGCTTTAAAAGTGATCAAAAATATTAAAACAATTTTGCCGGTATAAGTGTAAAAACTAAAATAGAAGAGTCTCATTCTAGTTAAGTAGAAATTAGCTTATTATCCGGACTAAATGTATCTTATTAACTGTAAATTGAATTACATATTTATACAAACGAACAAACAAATCAGTCAAAAACCGACAGAACTGATTTCGTTTTATTATTTACCGCTACTTCATTTCGTTCTATTATAACACGACGCAAACCTGGAATATATAGGTATTCATAATTTGTACTCAAGCTAAATAATAAAGGGCATGGTTGTTATTAAAAAAAATCCCACTAGTTACCACCAACTCGGCTTGGTGGTAACTACTGGGAATTTTTATTCCCAGTAGTTACCAGTGGTAAAAGGTGGGAAAAAAATTCCCAGTAGTTACCACTGGTAAGAACTTGGTGGTAACTAGTGGGAATAACCCAAATTTTTGGACAACCCTTCTAATGCTCGTGATTTTTTAGATAAAATTGCCTCTTCTAATTAATGGCGTTGACCCTGATCGTAATACTTTAGATTAATTTTTTGCCTCTGAAGGCTCCGAAATATCTCGATGGATCGGCAACTCCTTCGAATATTATGCATTTGAAGCTTCTTTGGAAAACAAAAAGAACACGTCTCCTGGCCCTGATTTCATTCCATATTCAGTCATTAAAAAATTACCTATTAATGTAAAGAAAATTCTACTTAGTATTTACAATCAGCTTTGGTTACATAAGAAAATCCCGCCTATCTGGAAAGTTCAATTTGTAGTTCCTATTTTAAAACCAAATAAGGATTCTAATAGTTTAGATGCTTATCGACCCATTTCTCTTACTTCTTGTTTTGCTAAGTTATTTGAAACTATGTTAAAGAATCGTATTGAATGGTTTATTGAACATAATTCTTTGATTCCAGAATTACAGTTTGGTTTTCGTAAAGGCAAAAATACTATGTATAATTTGGGTTGCTTATTAGGTGATATCAGACACAATATGAAGAATAATATTAACTTTAGCAGTTTTCCTGGACATAAAAGGTGCCTTTGATAACATACATAATAATCTGAATTATCTTGGACTCAGCACATTGAGTATATTTGTAAAAAAGCTGAGCTTCGCTTAAATGTCTTGAAGTCATTAGTCGGAGTCACTTGGGGCTCTGACCCAAAGATATTAAAAACGTTGTACATTTCTATGGTTCGTAGTCAATTTGATTATGGGTGCATCTTCTATGCTAACGCATCTAGTCATTTGCTTAAAAAGTTGGATGTCATTCAGAATAGAGCCTTACGTAAATTATCACTGGTGCTATGATGTCTTCCCCTATAAACTCTTTAGAAGTTGAATCCGGTGTTCCGCCACTATTTATAAGGAGAACTTACCTTATTGACAAATTTTGCCTTTCCTTAGTCAGTTCCGATAATGTTCTTGTGAGTCGATATTTGGAGGATTTTACTGTTCCCAATTATAATTTAATATCAATGCCTTTTAGTAACACCTTAAGCGAATCGATTACATATTTAAATTTTGAGTTTCAAGATACTGTATTTTGGTACCACCTCCTGCCCTGTTTTACTCCAAACTTTTTTACCTGAGGGCCATATTGCGCCTCAAAATTTTCGCGCGGGCCACTGTCTGCGCCGAGGGGGGGGGGGGGGCTCTATCTGGTTACTGCTGTTAGGGCTGAACATCTGGAGCCTGCATGACTCCCGCGGGCCGGATTGGAACGTTGTCGGCGGGCCGGACTGGAACGCTTCGCGGGCCGGATTTGGCCCGCGGGCCGGGGTTTGGAGAGCCCTGGTCTAATGAGAGATATTCCGGTTTTTATAATTAATTTTAAATCTAAATATGAATGTTACGAATTTTTAAATGATAAGTCTGATTATATTAAGATCTATACTGATGGGTCTAAACCAATACTCGCACTAGCTTTGCTTTCTATGATTCTTCTATTAATTCAGGCAAAGTATTTTCCTGTAATACTTATTTTTCAATATATTCAGCCGAAATTCTAGCTATGATTTATGCTTTGATGTACATTAAGTGTAATGAATAATGATTTTGCGTATCATAACTTTTTGATTTTATCTGATTCTATGAGTGCTCTTCAAGCTCTTTCATCAAAACAAATTGTAGCAAATGCAAATTATTTAATTTATGAGTTGCGAAGGCTATTTGATGATCTATCTAACTGTAAAATCAATGTAGAGTTTTGTTGGGTTCCTGGTCATTCAGGTGTACTGGGCAACGAAATTGTTGACTCTCTTGCTAAACATACAGTGAATTCTGAAATTTGTAGTTTTAAAGTTCCTCGTACGGATTTATTCAAATCTCTTAAAGGTATCATGCCAAAGCGGTGGAAAATTTCTTTAAATAGTTCCAGAAATATTAAAGGGAAATGGCTGGCTGAGATTCAGCCCGACCCGTCAACCTCTGCCTGGTTCGAAAAAGGGAACGTTTACTCAGGCAGAGAGTTTATTAAAAGTTTGTGTCGGCTGCGTCTTGGCCATTGCCATTTACCAGCCCATCTTCTTAGGTTAAAATTATCAACTACTTCTGTTTGTAACTTTTGTCCCGCTAAAAATTTTAATTTAGACCATCTATTTTTTAATTGCCCCCTTTTTAATATTCAGAGATTATTATTTATTTGCACTTGTAGTGACGTATTAAAAAACACAAAATTCCAACATCCGTACAGGAACTTTTAAGGCACTTTGTATTATAATAAAGTTATATTTGACTTTGCCAAAAACACTTTCGGCCTTTTGTAAATATCCGACACTTTTGTTATATGGATTGATAGTTTTTTAAGTTGTGTGTGTAATATTTTATGTAGTTAAGGTTCTAATATTATAATTGTAATATTATAATATTCTTGTTTAAGCTGATGGCCGTGTTGCCAATGCTTCAATAAATAAAAAAAAAAAAATTGTCCATCATTTGTCACTGTCATAATTAATCTGTGGTTATAATGCTATGTTCATGGAGTTATAAGAAGGAGTGAACTGTCACTTTTTTTGCCATACTAAATTGAACCTTATCACAGAGCCAGAAAGACGTTCGTACCAGTACAGAGAAAACGGTCCACTTGAGATAGCAAAGGTGGGCCGCGGTGTCTCACTCGCACATGTTGCCAATGTTAAAAATATACCATTGTGGTAGTATTTATATCAATATACTACTAAAATTAAATACCTTCTTATATTATTTAAGTGCTATATTCAGAGTACGGTTCTGATATCTTTTAGGAAATTTGTAAATAATTATGATGTCAATATTATTAACTGATTTAACCAAGCATGTGCACAACAATAAAAAACACTAATTTTGATATGGTAGACATTGTAGTAGTAAGTTTGAATATTAATTGGTATCCCTAACCTGATGACATATTTACAAAACACGTGAATGCAAAATTTCTTAAAAATGGTGAAGATATGTTGCGTTAAAGGTTGTGGGAGTGAAATAATTTCTAATTGTGTAATATCGTTTCACAAGGAAGCCACAATTATTACATTTTACGATAAAAATACAAGTTAGACATTGTCAAACTCATTAGGGTGACCATGATGTCGGCACGATGAGAACCAGTTTTAACACTTCCTTTATGGTTTTACACAATTCTTATTACGTACTTAAACGTAAGTTTTCATAAATAGGTATGTATTTATTTCGGCATGTTTAAATTGGTGAAATGAGAGCCAATACAGAATAAATAATTGCAAAAATTGAAATCCAAAGTCCTTAAACATTACAAACTCATTTATAAATTGTTATAATAATAAAAAAACACATAGATAATAAAAGAAAATAGAAGTTTATCGTAATTTACTGACTTTTGGGACGATACCAGAAACGTTACTGGGAATTTAGCCCTCATAAGCACGAGCGCTTTTTCAACGCGCGTTACAAAAGGGGTTGAATCCGTTCACACGCTAAATTCGATTTAACGACCAACGCTTAAAGTCGAAAAAAAAAAACAAGGCTTGATAAAAAGCGCCACCACCATCGTGTGAACAAATACACATGTTTCCATTTGTTTCATTCTAACGCGCTTGTTTAACGCGCGTTGAATAAGCGCTCGTGCGTATGAGGGCTTACCCTCTTTGGAAAATTTACTGGGAACGGCACATCACTAGTTTCTTTACATTTCACGACTCTTCTCTTTTCGCACAGATGGCCTACCACCGTGAACACCGAAGTTCGCAAATTACGGGCATCTTTCTCTTTTACTCCTATAAAGGAGTAATTACAGTGACAGAGAAAGATGCTCGCAATTTGCGAACTTCGGTGTTTATGGTTTTCGGTGACGCCGAAATAATTTTTAGCTTGTAAGATTTTTACTATTGTACGTATGTTAGTTTGTAAGGTATGTATCTATGGGCCTTAGTCGCCTGATAATAAATGATATTTATATTTTTAATTTAATTTATGCTCCCGTGACAAGCGTCCTAGTTAAAAACTATAACAAACGGGCGTAGCGGATCCACGCGACCCTGAGGCAGTGGCGGATTTGCTCTAAGGCCGAGTAGGCCCGGGCCTAGGGTGGCAGTCTATATGATGGGTGCTGAGAAAGGGGCGTCTAGTGCTTGCTACAGGGCCTGGGGCCTAGGACGGCAAATACTGTAAATCCCCCACTGCCCTGAGGGCCTACCCCAAACCACTTTCGACATTTTGTCTCTCTGTCGCACTTGTAAATTCGTACGTAAGTGTGACAGAGAGGCAACACGTCGAACTTGGTTCGCGGTAGACCCTCTGGTTCTGTCACCATATCTGTCTCTCTATCTCTCTCACTCATACCCGTGTTCTTGACAGACGTTACGGCGGACCACATTCCTGACGATCCACCATGTTCGTGCCGTTCGTGGTCCAGTGCGCCTATTAGCAACAGCTTTTAGAACAACTAAATTAAGTGCCTAAGGTTGTGTGAACCGTTTTACAGAAGAGAAAAAAAACTATATCCATCCCTTTTCAGGCCATAATACTAGTACAGCGAAAATACAGTATGATTCTCTATAACTATGCACGAATAAGAAAAGATCCTGGCCAAACTATATATTCAATGTTATCCTAATATCCCACATACATATGACTTATGGTCACCCTAATTAGAAAGAGATGCAACGGCCCACCTTGACTTCTCATGTGGACACACTTTTTGGCTAATGTACTCTGTCCGGTTTACTCTCTAGGTCCGTGGCTATGTTATAAATGGTTCACGGACCTAGAGAGTAAACCGGACAGAGTACATTAGCCAAAAAGTGTGTCCACATGAGAAGTCAAGGTGGGCCGTTGCATCTCTTTCTAATTAGGGTGACCATAAGTCATATGTATGTGGGATATTAGGATAACATTGAATATATAGTTTGGCCAGGATCTTTTCTTATTCGTGCATAGTTATAGAGAATCATACTGTATTTTCGCTGTACTAGTATTATGGCCTGAAAAGGGATGGATATAGTTTTTTTTCTCTTCTGTAAAACGCTTCACACAACCTTAGGCACTTAATTTAGTTGTTCTAAAAGCTGTTGCTAAAGCCGACCACTGACTAACAGGCCGCCGGACGATATCGGCCTGTCAGTTAGAACAAAAAATTGACAGTTCCGAACAACTGACCGGCCGTCATCGTCCGGCGGACTGTTAGTCAGTGGTCAGCTTAATAGGCGCACTGGACCACGAACATGGTGGATCGTCAGGAATGTGGTCCGCCGTAACGTCTGTCAAGAACACGGGTATGAGTGAGAGAGATAGAGAGACAGATATGGTGACAGAACCAGAGGGTCTACCGCGAACCAAGTTCGACGTGTTGCCTCTCTGTCACACTTACGTACGAATTTACAAGTGCGACAGAGAGACAAAATGTGGAAAGTGGTTTGGGGTAGGCCCTCAGGGCAGTGGAGGATTTACAGTATTTGCCGTCCTAGGCCCCAGGCCCTGTAGCAAGCACTAGACGTAGCGATTGCAAATCCGTGAACATTTTTCAAATCCGGATTTTCGGATTTTGGTTTGACCGAAATCCGAAGTTCGGATTCAATCCGGATTTTAAGAAAGGAATATGTGGCATAAAGGCAAAGTGAAACAAACAATCAAATTAAGTTGTTTTTATTAAAAATAAAAAACAGAATGCGTACACTGCTACGCCAATAACAAAATCTTTAAAAAACAATAAAAACAAAATACATACGTACACTCCCAAGTAACAAAAGGTTCTATAACTAAGGCATTTTATCACCAAACAGTGATATAGTAGGCCTATAATGGTAACCATTGTGACTGCTTGTACTATAAAGGTTTTTAGTACTATAATTTAGCTCTTAGAACGCAATTATAGGATCATACAAAAGAATCTTTAAAGTGCTGCACTGTAATAGATATGCAAAAAGCGATTATGGTACTATTTAATACTATAGACGACTTTACTGATGCTTTTATGTACCTATTTTGCACTAATAATGCGTCAAAGTAACTTTTATAGTACTAGTATTGTAGCAGTATCGTAAACACTATTAGAGGATCAATCTGCACTATAAAAGGACTTTGCACGACCATTACGTAACGTTTTAGCTTTTTAAAAGCTCTCTTAATATCGCTATAAGGCTAGAAGAGTTCTCTAAAAGTCATGAAAGTTTTTCTATAGTGCTATATAGTACCATAAAAGTTACCTGGTACGTTGCTAAATAACTTAAATCGTAACTTAAAAAATGGCTGCTGTTTTCTGCCATAATAGCAGATTAGCGGCATGGCTGGAGCCTATGTGTACTATAGCAGCCACAGTTGGAACAAGTCCTTATTTTATTAATTTTAATTTAATTAAAACATGAAAATTATGAGAGCGCATTGTCAAATTTGAAATCAGCATAATGATTCTATCGATACAATTATTTTCGCATGTACAATGTACCGGCATAGTAACGGACTCCACAAATGCTTTTTAGTCATCATCATCATCATTTCAGCCTATATACGTCCCACTGCTGGGCACAGGCCTCCTCTCATGCGCGAGAGGGCTTGGGCTATGTCCCCACGCTAGCCCAATGCGGATTGGGGACTTCACATACACCTTTGAATTTCTTCGCAGATGTATGCAGGTTTCCTCACGATGTTTTCCTTCACCGAAAAGCTAGTGGTAAATATCAAATGATATTTCGTACATAAGTTTCGAAAAACTCATTGGTACGAGCCAGGATTTGAAGTTTGAACCCGCGACCTCCGGATTGAAAGTCAGACGTCATATCCACTCGGCCACCACTGCTCACCTTATCTGCTGCTTTTTAGTACATCCTTTTTATTACCTAAATACAAATGTCACTTTAAGAAACAATGGCGAATGAACTTATTTAATATTTTAGGCACCCACGACGCAAGTATGATAAAAAAGATCACTGGAATCGTTTACGGTGCAAAATAGCACTATAAACATGTTTCATTGGTTACTTTTATAATTCCAAATTGCGACATAAACGTTGCAGACAGCACTATTTTAGTACTAAAGAGCGTTTCTCGTCACTTTTACATTTCAACCATAGAGCTGATTTATCACCGTGAGAGCCTTTATGTAATGTTTATAGAATAAATCAGTGATAAAACTAGGGCCTATCTGGGGTTTTGTAAACGTTTACAACACCATTTTCAATGAACCACGCCATGAATGTACAAGAAGGGCTACAGTACGGGAGGAATGGCGACGGATTGTGAAGCTTGCCACCGACCCTGACATGACGAGCACGACCACTCTGACAAGAGTGTGACGACAAAGAAGAAGACAACACCATTATAGTGCTAATCATGAACACTAATTAGCACGCTCCAAAACGTTCTCAGGACTTTTATAGTACCAAATTTTGTTACTTGGGCTGCTACGCCAGTAAAAAAAGCGGACGCGGGGCAAGCATACAGGTGCGAGCGAGTGCGCGACGCGCAATGCCCGGCTGGCAATAGATCTCCCGCGTTACCGCTTCATGTGCACCGCTTTTTATTTCGCATTAGCATTAATTTTGAGCAAATTAGTACTGGTGGGAAAAAATCCGAAAAACCGGTTTTTTCTTTTCAAAATCCGAATTTTAAAACGGATTTTCAAACGCTCCGAAATCCGGATTTTTGAACTTCGAATAATCCGGATTGCAATCACTATAGACGCCCCTTTCTCAGCACCCATCATATAGACTGCCACCCTAGGCCCGGGCCTACTCGGCCTTAGAGCAAATCCGCCACTGCCTCAGGGTCGCGTGGATCCGCTACGCCCGTTTGTTATAGTTTTTAACTAGGACGCTTATCACTGGAGCATAAATTAAATTAAAAAAATAAATATCATTTATTATCAGGCGACTAAGGCCCATAGATACATACCTTACAAACTAACATACGTACAATAGTAAAAATCTTACAAGCTAAAAATTATTTCGGCGTCACTGAAAACCATAAACACCGAAGTTCGCAAATTCCGAGCATCTTTCTCTGTCACTGTAATTACTCCTTTATAGGAGTAAAAGAGAAAGATGCCCGTAATTTGCGAACTTCGGTGTTCACGGTGGTATGCCATCTGTGCGAAAAGAGAAGAGTCGTGAAATGTAAAGAAACTAGTGATGTGCCGTTCCCAGTAAATTTTCCAAAGAGGGTAAGCCCTCATTAGCACGTGCGCTTTTTCAACGCGCGTTAAAAAAGCGCGTTAGAATGAAACAAATGGAAACATGTGTATTTGTTCACACGATGGTGGTGGCGCTTTTTAACAAGCCTTGTTTTTTTTTCGACTTTAAGCGTTGGTCGTTAAATCGAATTTAGCGTGTGAACGGATTCAACCCCTTTTGTAACGCGCGTTGAAAAAGCGCTCGTGCTTATGAGGGCTAAATTCCCAGTAACGTTTCTGGTATCGTCCCAAAAGTCAGTAAATTACGATAAACTTCTATTTTTCTTTTATTATCTATGTGTTTTTTTATTATTATAACAATTTATAAATGTGTCTGTAATGGTTAAGGACTTTGGATTTCAATTTTTGCAATTATTTATTCTGTATTGGCTCTCATTTCACCAATTTAAACATGCCGAAATAAATACATACCTATTTATGAAAACTTACGTTTAAGTACGTAATAAGAATTGTGTAAAACCATAAAGGAAGTGGTAAAACTGGTTCACATCGTGCCGACATCATGGTCACCCTAATGAGTTTGACAATGTCTAACTTGTATTTTTATCGTAAAATGTAATAATTGTGGCTTCCTTGTGAAACGATAGTACACAATTAGAAATTATTTCACTCCCACAACCTTTAACGCAACATTTCTTCACCATTTTTAAGAAATTTTGCATTCACGTGTTTTGTAAATATGTCATCAGGTTAGGGATACTAATTAATATTCAAACTTACTACTACAATGTCTACCATATCAAAATTAGTGTTTTTTATTGTTGTGCACATGCTTGGTTAAATCAGTTAATAATAATGATATCATAATTATTTACAAATTTCCTAAAAGATATCAGAACCGTACTCTGAATATAGCACTTAAATAATATAAGAAGGTATTTAATTTTAGTAGTATATTGATATAAATACTACCACAATGGTATATTTTTAACATTGGCAACATGTGCGAGTGAGACACCGCGGCCCACCTTTGCTACCTCAAGTGGACCGTTTTCTCTGTACTGGTACGAACGTCTTTCTGGCTCTGTGATAAGGTTCAATTTAGTATGGCAAAAAAAGTGACAGTTCACTCCCTCTTATAACTCCATGTAAATGGTTATAATGAATACGGATAGAATACGGCATACAAAGCATTTATTTTGAAGGTAAAATCATGTTGGTTTTGTGTAAAATTAAAACAATATCGTATTTGTAATAAGTTTACTTATTACCCCTATTTACGTAACTATATAGATTATATTGAAACAGTTTTTAGTTGACGATGGAGTCAGCATTACAGAACGCAGAGAGTGTTTGCGTGAAAGTTGAGCCCTGTGAGGATGGCTGTATAACAGATGAGCACACATTCGTGAGAGTGTCTGTGAAAGTTGAACCTTTGCTGGACGATGTGTGTGTAAAAGACGAGCCCCGGTGCGATGATTCGTCGAAAGCCGACCTTTCCTGGTCAGATGTGGGCGTAAAAGACGAGTCGCCCGGCGTGAGCGCGGTGACGGGGCTGTACTCCGAACACGCCGTCAAAGATGAGCTCGTGCTCGGCCCCGTGCTAGTGGAGCGGCGCGTGCGCCACGCACCAACAGGTCGGTTGTCGGTTCTATATAGGTTCTCGCGGGCTTGGTTTCGGCAACTTGACTTCATATTATTGCGCCTATTTTGCGTCGTTGTGGGTTATTAACATTTGTTGCATTTGAAAACAGAGTTAATCAATATAACATGGAACTTATTCTCTTAACTCATATCACAGGTATTACACACACATGCTTTTTTAGGCTTCCATACCCAAAGGGTTAAAACGGGACCCTATTACTAAGACTCCGCTGTCCGTTCGTCCATGATAGCTAGACTGCTGAAATTTTCACAGATGATGTATTTCTGTCAATCATCTAGCTAAGCATGCCTGCATACATATTTGAATGCAGAGGTGCTAAGCATTAGCTTAGCAGTTGCATTATGTAAAACTATTCAGCTAATAAGTTTTGCTCACTTTAAATAATGCAACTGTTTTATATACTTAACTAGCTTTTGCCCACTACTTCGTACATGTTTGTGATTTTTACAATTAATGTATTTTATCATAACTCAATTCATCTCATCTCGGTCGGCTCGGTACAGCTTTGCTTGACACAGCTTAAGCTGTACTTGGGAAAATATTTTATCTTTGATTTTTTTTTTACAATTTTTCCAGTGTTTTTAAAAGTTATTCTGCTATTCATTCAAATTAAAAATCATAGAAATCAGTCCAGCCGTTCTTGAGTTATAAGTGTTGAAATTATAACAACTGACTTTTTTTATATGCACAAAAAGCACAACAGAACTCCTTTCAACACTGAATATAGAAATAAACGGCGCAAAGATGTTATATGTAATCAAACCGTAAAAAAAAAACACGTATTAACATCTAGATTTCATGCCTTTTTGGGTCCCTTTTTGTACAACAGGTTAAATGCAACAATAGACTTATACTCACTTAGCTATGCTTGTTGTAAGAATACTCTACACCGCGCCCTTTAAAAATTATGTATGACGATATGGAGAACTTACTACCTACTGTACTTTGATTTTAATGCTTAAGAACATACTTATTTTGTTCGGGTGATAAGACTTTTATTGTGTATTACTTATAGTTTATAATTAATAATTAATAAATATTGTCCATTGCTGCCTGAAACACAGGGAATCCTAGTACGGGCATTTGTTACCACCACCACCACTCGTCACTAATAAAAATTCTTAGTCTTTAAAAACAACCACTGTACTATACTTTTCTCAATAAATTATTTGTATTTGTATTTCTTTGTTATATAATAATAATTTAGCCTATATACGTCCCACTGCTGGGCACAGGCCTCCTCTCAAGCATGAGAGGGTTATATATTAAAATTTAATAAAATACAACAATCTTGTTGCAGGAAAAACTCCACAGAAGAAGCCAAGCGGCCGACCCAAAACTTACCAATGTGCCCACTGTGAATATACAGCAGCTATAAAGTCATGGTTAGTAAGCCATTTGAGAAAACATTCTGATGAGAAGCCATACAGATGCGGCCAATGTAGCTATGCTACTAAATATAAACACCATTTACCACTCCATGTAATGAAACATACTGCTGAGAAGCCATACAAATGTGATCTCTGTAATTATGCAAGCACACAAAAAGGTACTTTGCTAGTTCACGTAAGAAAACACACTGGCGAAAAGCCATACAAATGTGAACACTGTAGTTATGCTAGCAGCCATAAAGATCTTTTGCGAGTTCATGCAAGAAAACACACTGCTCTAAAGCCTTACAAATGTGACCATTGCAGTTATGCTAGCGAACGAAAAGGATCTTTGCTAGTACATTTAAGGAAACACACCGGTGAAAAGCCTTATATGTGTGAGCAATGTAATTACGCTAGCAGCCAAAAAGCTCTTTTGCAAGTTCATGTAATGACACATGATAATGTAAAACCTTACCAGTGTGACCTGTGCAGCTTTGCTGGTTATCGCAAAGAGAGTCTGATAATTCATATAAGAAAACACACTGGTGAAAAACCTTACAAATGCGAGCATTGTAGTTATGCTAGCAGCCGTAAATATAATATGCTCGTTCATATAAGAAAACACACTAGGGAAAAACCTTACAAATGTGAACACTGTAGTTACGCCAGTGTTCGCAAATATGATTTGCAAGAACATGTAAGGACACACACTAACAAGAACCTTCACCAGTGTGACCAGTGTGACTATTCTAGTAGCATAAAAAGAAATTTACGAGTTCATTTAAGAAAGCACACAGGGCAGAAGCCTTACAAATGTGATCACTGTAGTTTTGCTACTATTTACAAAAAAAGTTTACAGGTCCATAAAAGCAAACACTCCAAATAAAATGCTTTACCAGAGCGACCTTCCAAGTACATATTAATTATTCACCAGACCTTGAACAGCAGCACAAAGGTAAGCAGCCATTATCTTATGGCTCCTCTACACGATGGCCGAGCGCTGCGCCAGTGAGATGACCTTGTGATGGTTGGAACGCATCTACACGATGGCGAGGTTCAGTTGTGATCTAACCGGTTTCCAAGATGGACGTGGAAGCATTAGCCGTTGCAGCAATTTATCTAAGATACGCCACGTACCATTATTATCATCAAGTAATTTAAAAACATGTTGTAGAAGCTGCAAGAGTTTTTTGATGATACTTCCCGAAAATAAATGAATGTTAGATTTATTAAAGAATTAAATATCTTTTTTAATTTAATGTTACCTTATAATTTGGTTAAATTATTTTAGAGCATATTATAATTTTTATTTAATTTTGTTACTAGCTTACCAACATAGCTGTGCAAATTGTGCAATGTAGGTCATCATCATTGGCCTTTACATCTTCTTCAGATGTTTATTACAGCTGCTGTGTATTCCGAGAGTCGCATCTTTTCTTGTGACTGAACAAACCGATGCGGGCTCTGCACTGCTTCCCACAACGGTCACAAGTAAAATTGGCGTTAGCTGGAGGTGCCGGTTGTTGTCTCTTTAGACGACGCTCCTTAAGTTTTTCAATGTAGGTACTTACTATTATATAGTTAGATATGTATCTAATATTCATTTATTAGGGTTCCGTACCCAAAGGGTAAAACGGGACCCTATTACTAAGACTCCGCTGTCCGTCCGTCCGTCCTTCTGTCTGTCACCAGGAGATACGAACCGTGATAGCTAGACAGTTGAAATTTTCACAGATGTTGTATTTCTGTTGCCGCTATAACAACAAATACTAAAAACAGAATAAAATAAAGATTTAAGTGGGGCTCCCATACAACAAACGTGATTTTTGACCGAAGCAAAGCAACGTCGGGCGGGGTCAGTACTTGGATGGGTGACCGTTTTTATAGATAATGGTACGGAACCCTTCGTTTGCGAGTCCTATTCCTTCATTACTTCCATAACGAGGGCACGTACTCGTCATTTTAATTTAAAAAACAAAAACGAAAATTGATACTGAGCATAAACGTCCGCACTCGACCGCGTTCGAGCACGCACTGTGGATTGGGCCACGTGTAGATGCGCCATCGCTTGCCCAATCCCTTTGATGTGCGGCCGAAAAACCGACACCGCGGCCAACTCATCGCCATCCCGCGCGCCATAAGCCAACCGATACCACTACCCCCTCTACACGTTCGCCCAACATATTGGACCAATAGGTTGGGCCATCGTGTAGAGGAGCCATTAGGTTGTCATCTATAAGAGGCTATAAGTGGCTATTAAGCATCTGTTAATGTTAAATGTCCTTGTTCCTATGTAATTGTGTAGATGTATTATCCGTTGTTGATCATTAAATAAAATAAAATAAACTTTAGTAAAAATAGACTGTATCGTTTAGTATAAATACAAGTAAATTATTATATTTTATTTATTTTTGATATTTTTATCATTTTCTTTGTATTTCGCTTTTGCTATGAATGTTTGTTCTCGAAAGCTATTTGTTTGCTGACTGGTCCCATCGTTATTTATTATAATTAAATTATAAGCATGTTAAAGTTCTTAAGTTTTCTAACACAAATTATTATAGTTACAGTAATATATAAATCTAAATGAATGAAATCCATCCACTATTTAATACTACACAGTTTGATAAGAAGGAAAGAACCAGTATATACTATAACCAGTATTATAACTATTTGGCTTGGATTGGGTCATAATATTGGAAGATCGTAATAGTGTGCGGCCGAAACATGTTTTTTTTTGCTGCAGCCGAAGGTTCGGCTTTGGCTCTAGATTCGGCCGAAACCGAAATTTTGTAGACTTGATAAAATCGTGGAAAAAATATCATAAAATCGCTTTTGTACACAATATTAAGACTACATCGACCGTCCAGTGGCGCCCTCAATAGGGGAATTGTGTTTTCTAATACTTAATCAATTTAATTTTTGTATACATAAATCAGTATAATAATATTGCTGTTCTACTTGCCAACTTTTGGTCTTTGTCACATAATTTACCTAGTTTCATCGTACTATTTTGTAAGTTACAGCCTGGCCGTTTTTTGACCGAATGCGAAACTACGGCCGAATCATGATTATTTGGCCGGAACTGGCCGTAACCGAATCTGCGGTCGGACACTAATTTTTAAACAAAATCTGCGAACCGCTTCTTTTAGTTGATGTAGATTTATCTATCGGAAACTAACCAAAGCCAGGTAACTGATACCACATCGACAAAATTCCTGGTACACCAGATATATTTGAGACATGTCTACATACTCATTACTTCATGGGAACCACAAAGAAATTACCTTTCAGTAAAGGTCAATGGTATATAATGGTGACTAACAGTTTATGCTGGATATTAGATAGTTATATGCAACTTTCGTCAACACGTATCAAGTTTTTGACACATTATTTCGGGCGTTCACTTTATTTTTTTTTATTATCTGAGAATTAGTTTAAGAAAAATTGTTTTAATATAGTAGTTTCGTGATTCCGGCAATTTCAATGGTCGAGTGTTTATATAAGTACAGTAGGCCAGAATATATTCAAGAAAAATCACTCTGAATTAGTCATATTAGTTACGAATGAGGCCTTAAGTAATAATTATTAGAGATGCCACACGAATATTCGGCAACTATTCGGTATTCGGCCTATTCGGCCACTTTGCCGATTATTCGGTATTCGGCTGAATGTTGCCTACTATTCGGCCGAATACCGAATATCTGTTGCAACTACCTAAAAAGAAAAAATACACAAAAAATAACCAAAAACTAAGTAAGTATATTAAAATTTAAAATGTGTTCTTGGAAAGTAACTAAATACGAAAGCATGTTTTGAGCATTTGTTGATTACAAAATATTGACTTACATCATGGGTCTGATTTGATTGACTCTAACTACATTCATTAATTCTATTCAACATAAAAATATAAATCTTAGCAAAAGTTGTGTTTTGTTGGCGAATAGTTTTCATAATAATTGTGACTCATAATGTTCGCATGTCATGCCGAATATTCGGTATTCGGCCGTAGAGAAGGGCCGAATATTCGGTATTCGGCCAAATTCACTATTCGGGGCATCTCTAATAATTATATGTTACTTTGTAGTTTGTTATTGTTGTACATGAATGCCATAAATAAATGATGGAATGCTATTCAGCGTTGCATTGGAATATTCTATCTGCAGTTTCATGACTCAGTTGTAGGGCAGGGACAACATACTAGCCCATATTCAATAGACAATGCCCTTATAAAGAAAGACAGCTATAATCGCAGCCCAGAAAATAAACCACAATTTTAACTAACACACACTATAATATTGTTATAATACCTAATGATAAATATGCTTACAATGTAACTGTTATGCAAAGTTATAGGCAACATAAATGTTCAAATTTATATTATGTAAAATAGAGATATCAAATATATATCTGACAAACTAAATACATAACGTTATCGGTATTGTTAGGTGTTAAACGTCAATAAAATACAGTGCTATAAAGATTGTTTTTATTGTATTTTGCCTTATTTATTTCTACTATAATATCTGATAATACACATAATCAGTTTTCAATAATTCTGGTCTTAATACACCTGATTTGTGATTCATAATTCTTCTCATTGTCTACAATCCTGCACTAAGTACAAGTTTTCTGTTTGACCCAATGGTTGACTGGTAGAGAATGCCTCAAGGCATTAAGTCATTTGTACATTTTGTTATCGTGTACTAAAGTTTAAATAAATATAGGTGTGCTAACAAAAAAATAGATTCTAATGCTCAGCGGTGTCGAACCCGGTTTCTTAGGATCCATTGTCCGCTTATCAAACCACAGCTTAAATGTGTTGACGGAATTATTGTACAGTTTCTATACTGCTATTAGGGAGGTCGTCTCTCTGACGCTTACTGTACATGTTAAGGCTTTTCGCCCGAGTGTATCTTTTGATGACGTCCTAGATCTGATTTGCTGTTACACTTGTAGTCACAGTTGCTACAGGCAAAAGGCTTTTCCCCAGTGTGTTCCCCAGTGTGTGTCCCCTCGTGTCTTCGTACACCTGATTTCCGTCTTCACTTGTATTCGCAATAACTACACTGGAAAGGCTTTTCATCCGTGTGTATAATTTCATGCCGTCGTAGTTTTGCTTTGCTGTTGCACTTGTAGTTACAGTTACTACAGCCAAAAGACTTTTCTCCAGTGTGTTCCCCAGTGTGTGTCCTCTCGTGTCTTCGTAAATCTGGTTTCCATCTGCACTTGTATTCGCAATAACTACACTGGAGAGGCTTTTCATCCGTGTGTATCATTTCATGTCGTTGTAAGTTTGCTTTGCTGTTGCACTTGTAGTCACAGCTACTACAGCCAAAAGGCTTTTCCCCAGTGTGATTTATCTCGTGTATTCGTAAAAGAACTTTCCTATTGCACTTGTAATTACAGTAGTTACATTTAAAGGGTTTGTTACCAGTGTGTATCATCTCGTGAATTCGTAAGTTTTCTCTATGACGGCTCCTGTAGTCACAGTACCTACACTTGTGAGGCTTTTCACCAGTATGGATCAAGAGGTGCCTTTGTAAATTCGATTTTAAATGGCTCTGGTAATCGCAGGAGCTACATTTAAATGGTTTATCATTATCAGTGTGCCTCATTATCTCGTGAGTCTGCAAGTTTCCTTTTCGACGGCTCCTGTAGTCACAGTACCTGCACTTGAACGGCTTTTCATTAGTGTGAGTCATCAGATGCCTCCGTAACATTGCTTTCCCAATGCACTTGTAGTCGCAGTAGTTACAGAAAGCCTTTTTACCAGTGTGTGTTCTCTCGTGTTTTCGTAAGTTTGTTTTTCTAAAGCACTTATCACAGTACATACATTGATAAGGTTTGTCGCCGGTGTGTATCGGCTGGTGTTTCTGTAAATCTTCTATCTTACTAGCCATGTACTCACAAGTGCTACATTTATAAGGTTTCCTATCCTTGTGTGACATTTCTTGACAATTTGAAGTAATGTTCTCTCGTGCCGAATTACTCGACGGTCCTAACGACAAGTGAGAGCGTATGTGTTTTTCCAAAACCGACTTGTTCCTGAACCGTTTGCCGCAATGGTGACATTGATAGATGGTGGTGGTGACATGGGGTGTGGGTGCTGGCTCGGTGGCGTGCAGCTTGTATGTGCGGCGCCCGACCCGGCAGGCGCACCGCTCCGCGTCCACCAGCAGGCGCTCCAGCCTGACCGAGCACGAGCGGCGCCGACCCGACACCACAGCAGAGGAGACAAGAGTGGGCGCTGCAACACGACAAAATAATACTTAACTTACGACTTACAATAAAGAAATCTTATCTACGATAACCCGCCAACACCTATCAAACAAACATACAAGTAATTTGCGCAAGTAGTCGTAGCATTTTGTGATTAAATAGACAACATAATTTAAACTTAAAATTAACACCCTGAAAACGAACACATTAATTCATCTAGAACATACAAATAAAAGCCCCTACTCACTTTGCAACATTTCACATTTTGTTTTTGATATATAACATCAATAGGGAGTATTACTGCAATGTTTTGCCGCCAGAGTGCAGCACTAATTTGTTTAGTAAACCATAGAGTAACTTATACATAGTACATACCAGGCCTTAAACAGTTTTTTGACAAGTTTTGACTATGACATTGATGCACCAAGGCGGTTTGTTTACAGGTAGCCTACCGCGAAATGCGAAAATCGAAATTTCTTTATCTGCTTCTCTATCGATCGAATAAGCAAGAGTGATAGAGAGGCTGAAACCGAACTTTCGACTGTCATGTTTCACGGTAGGCCATGTGATTGACCTAGTGACGCATGATGTGTCATTGATGATGTCAATGAGGTTTGTTTACTGTATGTGCTAGTGGTGTCACCTACGCAGACCTTTGTCTAATATTCCCCATTCACTTAGTTGAACCTACTTAGCAGGCAATGTATGTAAATCGTATTCGATTTGTTTCAAGTTAAGTAGGGGCCTTAAAAAATATAACCATTGACGAGGTCTGGAGAATAGTTTTTTTTAATTGAGGCAGTCAAATAACTCCTCTTGATGTAACCACACCCATAACTTTGGTACAAACGGAACGCTTTTTTGCGTTCAATGGTAAAAGAGATCTGCTCGATTCAGATCTCTTACACTTATGATGATACAAGGAAGCGTCCGTTTTCAAGGTCTCTAGGAGCAATATTAAAATGGGTTGGCAACTGTCAAAGGTTTGCATAGAAGGCGTGTTTGAATAAGTTGCTAAGATACCAATACCAATCATTTATTCTCATATTTGACAGTTATATATGTATATTCTACGATGAACTACATACTGTTACCTAGTTTGCGTTTGTAACAACGCCATCTCTTAGGAAATTTGGATACTAAACTATATCGGCTCGAACATACTCCCGCCTAAATGACAGAATGTCATTTTTTAATAAAATAAAATAAACATCACTAAAGTTACTAAAAACAAAAAGTCTTCTCTTCGATAGCTCGTGTGTATACTGTCTTCACTTCCACCTTTCTTTTACTCGATTTAGAAACTCGAACTGCCAGGGCTTCCAGAGACAAATTCTCAAATTTGGAAGGTGGAGGCTATTAGAGGATTGTCTAATGACCATGAATCGGATGTTAGATGAACTTCGAATCTTCCTCTCTCTTTGTCTTACTCTTTGTTTTCTCTCGCACATAACAATCTCAGTAGACCTCCAGCGGTTTGACGCTATCTCTTCTTTTATGACTCCTTTCTCGTATAACTCTTCTACTTCGATCTCTTCTGCTGTTAGCTCTTCATCTATTGTCTCTAGCTCCCAGAATCTCTTTAGCCTATGGTTCAACTCGACATTTAAATGCATACTAATGAATGGTTTCTCTTCTCGCTCTTGTTCTGTTCCGACTGTGACTTTTCCTGATATAATCCATCCCAAATGTGTTTGTAAAGCTATGGGAGAGCCTGGAACGCCTTTGATCAGACCAGGCTGTATCATCTCGTTGTAAACTTCTACTCCCAATAGAATATCTATAGAACTTGGTTGGTGGTAAGTCGGATCAGCTAGTTGTAAGTCTCTTAGGTGAACCCAGTTGTCGATGGTTAGTTTCTCTGAAGGCATGATGTTTGTAACCCGCTTTACTATGTAGGTTGTTATACTCATTTTCTTTTCAGGATTATGACGTGATGAAATCTCGATATCTGCAGCAAATCGAATGGGTGTGCTCATCTGATCAAGACCTGATACGTTTCCGTTTACGCGTTTTCTCTTAAGCCCCATAGTTTGGGCTGCAGACTCGTTCAGGAAAGACTCTTGAGAACATGGGTCCAACAAAGCTCTTAATATGAATTCTCTTCCTTGATGGTTCGTCACGTTAATTTGTGCTGTAGATAACAATCCTGTCATGCTTCCTGTTGTTAGGTGGGCAACTATCTCTTTCTTATTTGTCATGTCTTGCTTGGGTTCTTGTTTAGTTTCTCTCTCTCGCTTGAAATCTTTGCTTTCTATCTCTTGTTTTGTTTCTTCTTTGAGCTCTTTCTCTTTGGATTGGTACGTATTGTTGTGCAACAGTGTGTGATGTCTTCTTCCGCACTTTTGACATGAAAACTTGCTCTTACAGAAACGGACAGCATGACCATGGATTAGGCAGTTAAAGCAGAGTTGTTGGTTTTGAATGAACTCTGTTTTCTTTTCTAGTTTTAGCTCTTGGAACTCTTTGCATTGATTCAAATGATGGTCTTGCTTACAAAAACCACACTTGATGACTGGTGACACGTGAAATGACTTAGACTCGACAGTGACATTAGGTTCTCTCTGGGTGCTTCCGTAGGTACTCTGCATGTTCATGTTCGTTGTTTGGCTAGGTTGCATCATCTCTAAAACTCGGAATCTCTTTTCTAAAAACTTGTTGAACATGATCATTGTAGGTAACTCTGTAAGGTTCAGGTTACTTGCTTCTTCCTCCCACTCTTTATGTGTTTCGGTGTCTAACTTCTCAATAATGATGTGTATAATAAGTGTATCCCATGAACTTGTATTAATGTTTTGTACTTTCAGCTTGTTAAGGCACTCCATAGTTGTATCTAATATCTCTCGAATCGCTTTAGCAGTGCCCGTGTGAATTTTCTTTTGATTCATCAACTTGGTCAAGATGGAATTAACTATAACTCTCTTGTTGTTGTACCTGTTCTGCAGCGTGAGCCATGCCAATTCGTAGTTTGTTTCAGTGACGGCTAGATGATCCAACAGTTGAGCAGGTTCTCCAGACAAGTAGCTTTTTAAATAATGCATCTTTTGGACGCTGCTCAAGTTCTGTTTGTTGTGGATGAGTGACGTAAACATGTCGTAAAACGAAGTCCAATCTTGATAGTTACCGGTAAACTTCGCTATATCTATTTTCGGTAGCTTCACGTCGTCCCTGCTTGTGCTTGGTGTTGGATTAATGCTGCTCGTACAACCCGTCGTCGAACCTTCAAGCATATCTGTCATCTCTGCTTTCAAATCTAGGAACATTTCCTCGCATGCTGAATATACATCGTCTTTGAAATATTCGTACTTCGCTTTGTCTGACGATGTTGATATTTTTATCAAGGCTCGATTGTTTTCTACGAACTGACTAAAATATTGTTCTATGGATTATTTTCGCGTCTTGATGTACCCTCTTGTTAATCTCGCTTTTGGTGTTTTCTTGAAGTTCGCTTGCGCTTTGAGAATTAGTCCACAAATATTTTCTTGCTCGGCTATTAAACCAGGTAATTCTTGAGACATTTTGAGATAACTATTCTTTAAAACTATGAAAATTCACACCGAAATCATGATTGTTTTATTTGACATGGAAAAAATTTTGACGTGTTCTATTCTTCTATTTCTGAAATCTTATTTTTTTCAACTCAATAAATTCCAATCTTGAAAATAGCACTGATTTATAGCGGCGAATTTTCTGAGTTTACTCGTAGGTCTTAACATATATTTTATTTATCTTATCTTCAAGAAATCTTTAATTTTAATTTTGTAAATTCGATGACAATTTTGACTGACGGCTTCTTAAAATATTTCTAAATGTTCTGAGTCACTGACACTTAAGTTCAATATTAGGTTCTATTGTACTATAATTAAAGTTCACTTTTGAATGCACTGTCTATGTCACTTAAGTCACTTCACTTCTCAACTCGAAGGACCACTTTGTTTGAATAAGTTGCTAAGATACCAATACCAATCATTTATTCTCTTTTTTTTTTTTTTTTTTTTATAACATAGAAATCTGAGTCGGCCGGAAAAATCCGGCCCTATTACTCATTACCCTAAAGGCTCATTTATTCTCATATTTGACAGTTATATATGTATATTCTACGATGAACTACTGTTACCTAGTTTGCGTTTGTAACAACGCCATCTCTTAGGAAATTTGGATACTAAACTATATCGGCTCGAACAAGGCGCTATCATAGCTTGCCCCTTTTTCTATGAGATTTGTCTCAAAGGGCTGGCATCCGGGGCATAGAATTTCATTAAAAAAAAAAACAATTGACACAATAGGGTATTTATTATACTGTATTTAAAATAAATTATTTTACACCATGCATGAAATAAAGCACGTGATAATTATTAGAAAAACACAGATAGGAGTTATTTTTAAACACAAGTTCTATTTAATAAATCGGATAGAAATATAAAAAGTAGGTGAGTTGACCGTGACGTCACGATGTAATGTTTGATATAAATTCCATATTAGCAAACATGAATCTAGTATTAAACTGGATTGGGCATGAGTGGTGGAGATAACTGATAGAACGGGATAGTCTTACGTATCTTTCAGTAGGAGTAGCAGAGAAAGCGCTATTATTGTTTGTCCTTATCACAGTCTCACATATTTTTTGTTCCCCACCATTTTGTTAGTATGGATAATGGTGGGCAACAAATAAATTCGACCAATCACAGTGTCGCATTTGCGTATGTTTTGTCCCTCACGGAGGCACACGTATACCACTTCTATACGATCCTACCTTCTATGTTAGCAAATCGTTTTGACAGTTTAAAAAAAGTAACTGATTTGACTAGTAGGAAAATACCCTATACCCTATTCTAGGGATTGACAGGGTAAGCTATGCTGGTGCCATCTGCTAAATACTTCGCCCGGCCCACCCCATTGTAATGTAATCAAGAGTTGTGGATGTGGTGTTAACCCTTTTCCAGGTTAAGTATTCCGGTTTAAGGTTTAACCTTTTGAACGCCACAGACGGCAATTGACGTCAACGCAAAATCGTGACAACGACGCCATTTGACGTCGATCGTTTTTTGATGTAAATCTACTGAAAATCACCCCACTTTTAGGTTGGCATTATTTATTATTATTATTATTCTTTAAGCAGGCAGGCAGTTGTGACAACTGATATTGCCTGTATCCAGTAATCATTAATAGTTATCGTTGTCAAGTAGATGTATAGATGTGCTTGTCTAATTTATTTTTAAGTTGGTTCACATTTTGTGCAGAAACCACATCTTCGGGGAGTTTGCTCCAAGCCCTCACTACTCGGTTGCTCAAAAAGTGTTTGTATGGGTTACTGTGGGTGGGTGTGGGTGTGTGTGTTTATTCACAAAACTAAATTTTACTCCCTTGGCGTCAGTGGCACGGCAAATGGATGCGCCGTTTGGCGTTGAAAAGGTTAAATTAGAATTGGACTTTCGGGAAATGTGACTTGTCTTTAAATGAATCATCAAAGCTGAATAATTGGAATGAGTTTCGATTTTTTGGGAAAACCGCGTAGATTGGTGCGGCCTGGAAAAGGGTTAAACAAAACTACCTACAACTCACCATTGCCTGTGACATCAGTTCTGCCCGCTCCCAGCTCTGCACTTGTAGGCACATGAATGTGGCCCGCGACATTATTTATTAAATCAGATTTCGAACCAAAACCCTCTCCGCAGAGATCACATATCTGTTCATTCTCAGGTCTAACATATGTAATAACAGTGTCGCAGCACCGACTGGACAGTCTAATGCTCAACAACATCTGACTTTCCGATCGGTGCTACATCTATTGTAAAGTACTGATAATTCCGCAACTCGATGCTAGATGGCGACTATGAAAATAATAGTCTTTTTGGTACCAAAACTGATGTATGGAGTGAGCACTTGTCTTACTATATTTCTATATGATTAAACCTACCTCTCACCACCGGGGCGACTATGGGGCGGTGTGGGCGCTCCGGCCCCAGCACGAGCTCGTCCTTGACCATGTGGTTGTTGTACAGGCCGGCCAGCATGGCTGCCTCGCTCACGCCGCACCCGTCTGTGCTGTCCTCACACTCCTCCTTCACACACTCTTCATCCACGAATTCTGCTTCCTCCTTAACAACTAAAACATAATGCATTATATAATCAACAAGACGCTATGACGTGGAGCACCTGCAGGAGCACTATAAACTAGAGAGATCTCATCTTGTAAACAAGATTTTTATTTTAGCATTAGTTTGAAATAGCAATAAAAATATTAATTGATAAACTATGTTTGAGGCATGACAAGTACAAACAGCAACACTCCTAACTGTACATTGGTGGACCTTATTACAAAAGGTATGAGGTCCACCGATGTACAGTTAACAGTGTGGGCGATGGTACAATTATAATAAATACAGGCTAAGATGCATATTCTGAATGTAGCTAGTCTATTCAAATACCATTTAATGTTTTATTTTTAAATACAGTATTTCAATTTATGAGAGAGACTACTAGTGAAATAGATGCTTAATATTATAGAAAAAAAAACATTAAGTAGGACAAGGGATTTGAATGGACTGATTGCATTGCTTGTAGCGTAACAACTTATTTATAACAGCCACTTGAGGCTTGACGGCAGTGCCTGCAGCTCTGGTTGTCTAGGGTTCAGGTCCTAGTATGTATGTATGTGTTTGATAGATAGATTAAAAGATGGAGAGACAACATTAATTAAATTAGAGCAGTGGTTCTTAACCTTTTTCCATCCACGGACCCCTAGGAAACCAAGCACAAGTCCAAGGACCCCTTAATAAAAAAAAATCAGCAATACATTTCAGACCGGTGAGAATAGGTGGGACTGCGGCAGACCCCCAGGGGTCCGCGGACCACAGGTTAAGAAACACTGAATTAGAGGAACAGAATGGCCCAGAACAGACAGGAATGGCCGAAGCTGGAAGTTTGTGTCACAGGACACGCTGGACACTATAGTGTAAATAACATTATTTGCGGTATTTGACGTCTGTCACTCACAACAGCAATACTACGTAAAATGTTTTGCACATCGAAATCACAAAGGAAAACAACTGCACTGCGAACGTTTACGTTCTACATCTTTTTTTTTTAATTTTAGGGTTGGCCGGACACCACCGTTATGAATCGGTAGTCGTCTAAGTAAATCGATATGAATTTTTCATTTTTCTTTTAATAAAAATAAGGAAAAGGTGGATAATTAACTGTAAATAATATTTATCGTCACTTAACAGACAACAAATTTGACACAGAAATAACATAAATAAACTTTAAAATAGATCCCCAGTTAGTTTCAATTTTGACAATGGGTGCGACCTACTCGGTCGGTGTATTAAATACACCGACCGACCGGTAGCTTGCGGAAAACCATATAATTCTAGCTTTATTTAAATCTCAAATAAAAATTCATTATACGTCACAATTCGATACCTCAGTCTACGTGCCATCCAATCGTAATCGCTTGCTGTGACAATCGATTTGCGTTAGTTACATCTCTATATACGTCAGTCATAATGTGTCAAATACCGCAAATAATGTTATTTACACTTTAAATCAAGAGAAAAGGTGCGTGATACATCTGATAAATAATTATGTGTAGTTTAGTTTCCAGCAATAAAGGCTATGATAATATATTATATTATATTATATTATATTATATGTATGTATGTATATTCTTTATTGTACATAGACAAACAAATACGAGAAAATAACTGTTTATTTACTTTATTTGTAATAGAAGTAATTTTGATTAATGTTAGTGTGCGCTCACCGCGGCCGGGGTCCCACTCGGGCTCCTGCTTCACGCGGCTCCCCTCCATCCAGCACAATGCACGCTATGAGTTCATTAGCTGACTCTACAGCTGGAGGCAAACTCTGAGACACAAGACACACAGTTGAGTTGACACCATTTTGACACAATACACAATTCACACGGTTTTTTTTTTTCAACATTTTACGAACGCTCCATTCCACGAAGTAATATTTTCAACAAAAATCTGCTTATATTATACATGGCTCCTACAGTGTCAACAAGCGCACCGAGATAAAAATACTGTCTAAAGCTGGAATCATGTCTTTGTTGGGCTTAACATATTAAATGTATAGATAGAATTCAAATTTATCCTTTTGGAACTTTACAACATCGGTATTATAGCTTCATAAAATGGAAAACTTTGTGGGTAAAAAAATGCGGGTGTCATCTGTCTGATCTGTCATTGTCAACATTCGTAGCGTAGCCACAGAATAATTAATAGTACTACCGTACAGAAAGGAAACTTCCTACAAAGACGAAGTTTGACAGCGGTTCAGGGTCGAATCATGCTGTCCCTTTCTAATATATGGCACTATCCCTTTCGGCTATTTAGGGTTGTCAAAAATCAAGTGATTATCTTATCTGTGGTCGTGCACGCAAAAGGAAGTCAAGTGGTGCCAACCCTAATAATTGCTCGGAGCAATGCTGAGCCGAGCGGAGCCGAGTTTGACCGAAGTCATGAGTTTCGCACCCCTGGCGTAGCGTGGTGCGTGGTTCAAAGTAGTTCAAACCAAAGAGCATATAATCACCATGGTCTAATAAGTATATTATTATTATACCATGATAATCACTACGTTTTACTCTTTGGTTCAAACCATGTTCAAACACGTAGTGATTATATTCTCTTTGGTTCAAACTTTCAAAGAGCAAATAACGCAATTAAAAAAAAAGAGCAAAATAATCACTACGTGCGCTACGTGCGTGGTTTGTATTTTATTTATATCACAATATCACATTTATATATGATTTACATACTTATATGATATCTATGAATGCAATCAGCTTTGCATAAATTGCATTTTTTTATTTGTTGTTCATTCCATTGCCATTGCCGTTTTTGTTAATTTTGTGTTGTTGCATCTACTGTCTTAAACAGCAATTTCATAAGAATCGAGCACAAATTAAATTACACGTAATTATTATGATTTTGATTGAAACTTTTAAGTAGTGCTTGATGTTCTTGTGAATACAGTGTTGGACGTAAAACATATAGTATAGTGCGGCATGGACGCGAGCGCGGGCGGCGGCATGGCGCGCGTCAAGCAGGAGCCCGAGTGGGCTGCTGACCGCGGTGAGCTTACAATAACGTTACTCATTTACTTCCTCTGAACACTGTTTATACGTCCCTGCTATTGGAGTCCCAGGAGTCAAGACACGTTTGTGATCGATGCGGCAAGAAATGCCATCGGCCATTGGTCTATAATACAGTCATCACAGTCGATGTAGGCTGTAGACTACCTCCTCAAAATACCTTCTTTAGTCGCTACAACTATCATCTGTAATGATGCTGTGGCCAATGATGATGATGATGTATGAAAATTTTAGTATTTGTTGCTATAGCAGCAACAGAAATACATCATCTGTGAAAATTACAACTGACTAGCTATCACGGTTCATGAAATACAGCCTGGTGACAGACAAACAGACGGACAGCTGACAGCAAAGTCTTAGTAACAGCAAAGTAACAGCAAGTAACAGGGTCCCGTTTTTACCCATTGGATATGGAACCCTAAAAAATGACAGCCATGACCTTTTGGTATTTATTTATTATTCAGAAGTTTTAGGACTTGATTTCTATTATTTTTTTTAGTCTACGTAGTCCATTTCAGGGTTCGATTTGAAATTGCAGTAAGTAACTAATATGTGACGTTCCACGGTCAAAGGTACCTTATGGCGGGTATGGAGTTATGCATATCCCAGTAATCTACAATAAATAAGCTATTGATAACACAAAAGATCAACCTCCTATGTTGTGTAGTTACAGAGATATTATTTTTTGAAAATAATGTTGTGAAATGAGCAACTTTACGATAGAGAAGTTTTAAGTTTAGCCACCTAAAAAACTATGTCCCCTGAAGTAAGGTACATAGTTGACTACAAATAATAATACCTTAGACTCCTGAGATTAAAAAATGTTGCGACTTGTTCTGTGTTGCAAATAGAAACCTTTGATACCAACTGATTTATGTGTATACTAACCAATCTCTTGAAAATAAAGATTTGTTTCATTTTCACGATAAATTGCAATGAGCTGTCAAGATTTAAATTTATCTATAAGAAAACGACACAGAGACAGTTTAAGCAAAAAAATACCGATTTAGAGGTGAAAATGTAATTTCTGACTTTTTCATGTAAAATCACAAAATTGAATATTTATTACTTTTAATGTGACCCACAATCAATTTTTCTGAGCACATATGAAAGAAATGCTGTCATTCAAATGAAATAAATCCTAAAACCGCAACTAAATACTATATTTAACCTCTTATGCAACTCTAAACTTACATGACAATAACGGTCTTTGCTCCATACATTAAAGAAAAGGTACCTTATGGAAATAAATTTAATAATACATCACTACAAAATGTCAATTACATTTAAGTTTATCTTTTATGAATTGAAAATATTAATTTACATTAAACTGCCACAAATTTAATTAGTTCCTCGTTATAATAATCTTAAAAAAGACCAATAATTTGTATGTAAAGGTACCTTGTGGTTAAGTTACATGATGAGGCATGATGATGATGGAACAGTTAGGATAAATTAATAATATTTTTGGGTTAAGATGGTATAAATCGTTTATTTCTTATTAATAATATATTTTGGTTGCCATTGAACAAAAGCGGCTTTGAGGTTCGATGACCTCAGATATTCCCTATGGCAAAGCGTCGGGTATTGGCATTTTTCAGCAAACCAATGGCAGATTTATTGCATGCAACCAAACCAAATGAAGATTATTCTAATTAAGAAAGATTTGACGAGATTAACTTTGGTATAATAGCAGGCTACTAGGATTTGTAATGTCGGTCGATGTATGGTTATAATATTTGCTAGGCCCCCCGACCAGAACTGAAATTATCAAATTAGTTTTTCAGAATGCTAATACAGTTCTCTACCAAACTTCTTTTCCCGTATTGACTAGTTCTTTTTGGGAATATTGAATCACTTTTCCATAAGGTACCTTTTCTACTAAACTCTGAGACGTCATTACTAGGCTTATAATAACTTATAAAATAAAAACAGGTAAACAAACGTTACGCATTAAGGTTTCAGATAAAACAATATAAAAAAAAAAATGGAGCATTTTTTCACCTTTTTACTAAACATTTAATATCTCCGAAACTAGAAACCCTCACAAGGTACCTTTTCCCGTAAAACGACAGCTTTTTCAGTTTGGAATAACATTTCCTAGTTAATTTTGTTTTGTGTGTACAAAATATCAGATGTACTACATATTTTGTTTCAGTAATTGTCAAGGAGGAAGCAGAATTTATGTATGAAGAGGCGCGTGTGAGGACAGCACAGACGGGTGCGGCGTGAGCGAGGCAGCCATGCTGGCCGGCCTGTACGACGACCACGAGGTCAAGGACGAGCTCGTGCTGGGGCCGGAGCGCCCGCACCGCCCCATAGTTGCCCCGGTGGTGAGAGGTACGTAGGTTTTTTTTTAGAATTTACTAGAGCTCGCCTTCGACACACTGTCTTGTCCCACACAACCACTCTAACAATGCACACACCAAATCCAAATACAGTAAATATGCTGAGCAGTTTTGTGTTGAATGTTCAGCTGAGGGATCTCGAATAATAAAATATATTTCCACCACCCTCTCCCTAAACCATATTATAAGTTAAAAGTACCAATAATACCATTAAGGTGTTTCTAAAACTTAATCATTATATACCTACCATTTTACTCTTGATTAAAGATTAATAAATCTATAACCTGCCTCCAATATACATACTTATTTCATTATTTATTTACACATTCAACATACAACGCAGAATACGAGTGTGGTGATTATTTCCCGAAAATCGAATTTTACTGCATACAATTTTTCCATTCGCAAAATTAACCACTTTTTTTTTCACAACAGCTTCCTTTCCCCAAAGCATTTCTAACCATTGGTATATTTTCCTATTATATTTATTTTTCAATAGCTTATTTTCCTGAAAGGTTTTCTAACTATTGTGACTAGTCGTATGCCTATTGCCTAGTATTGGCCTCATTTTTCATTACAAAACACATAAAATAGTAGGAAATACCTTTTCGTTCATGATTCCATTGAATATTCTAACAATTGGAACTTGAAGCACTTGATTCCATGTTTCATTATTTATCAGATGCATTTTTGTTTAATTAATCCTTATTTTAGCTTAGAAATAAACAAAATAAGCCTTCAGAAAACAACCAACAACAAATAGTATTGAGTTGACAGTGACATTAATGACAGCTCGACGTTCCGTTACGCTGAAGCCCTAGTACAATTTCGAAACATGAAATTAAAATTCGTAAGACAAAAATAAATATTATAATAATTAACGCTCTAGATCCCAGATGGCTTAAATAATATATTTGATACTAATAAACATAAAATACTTCAATACAGGGACGATTTTCAGAAATAAACTTAAAATATCTCAAAGTAAAATAATGTTAACAAATTCGTACGTGATGTTTTCGAACGTTCTCTGCTGCCTATGTGTGCGTAGACGTCATTAAAATTAGCTCCATCTTTCTCTAAACTGCATGAATGAAAGGGACATGATTTATACTTTGCAGTAAGCAATTGTGAACGTTAATATTTAAGGAATATGGCTTAGTAAACAAAATGGAGCTTATGATCTTTCTTCTAACGTCGTTACATGCCACGAGGCTAATAACTTCTTCCTCAGTTCTGGTGCCCTGGTATTTTTGGAATAGCGTTTGTCTCTATAAGTCACTGTTATGTCACTATTGTGTCGCCGGTTATGTCACTATTGTGTCACCGTTTATGTCACCAATTTGTCGCCGATATGTCGCCGTTATGTCGCCGATGGGTCGCCATAATGTCGTGGGTCCCTAATAGGTCGCCAATACGTCGCATGTCGCCAGTACGGCGCATGTCGCCAATGGGGCCCCAGAATGTCTCATCTTGTCGCCGGCATGTCACTATTAGGACGCTAGTATGTCGCGGGACGCCAGTATGTCACCGTTTAATCGCCAATATGTCGCATAGTCGCCGGCTCGTCGCTAGAAAAAGGTATAAAAGGCGGAGCGGACCGTCGACTCGGATCATTCATTCTTCAACCATCGGACTAGCAGTGACTCTGGTTTTCGGGCGTAACGTAATACTGGTAAGTGAAGTTACTCTGCTACTTTTTCTGTGTTTGTTTTTGCTTGGAATTATCCTGGTAAATTTAAACTTAGAATTTGTGTCTGTGTTTGGTTTTACGGAGACAATATCGTCGTAACGCTGGACATGGGCTGTTGTGGAGTTTCTTTACTGCCATATATGGGATTTTAGTTATTGTGAAGTTTCCTACACCGTGTGTTCTGAGTGCCGTCATATTATGCAGTGACAATGTCGTTGCATGGCCGGGGCTTGGAATAGTGTCTGTGTTTGGTTTTGCGGGAAGAAATTCTCGTAACGTTAGATATAGATGACAGTGTTTAAGGGAACTTCACTTTTCTATTAAGTTAGTTTAATTTTGCGATAACTTAGCTATTTTTAGTGTTTTATTATGGGGTCTTTTTGCTATTTTAAAACCAGATCATTGTTTGGACTGACAGTTTGTCCTGCTAAGCATTCACTCCGCCTAACGGTGCCAAAGGATTGGATGGTTAGGAGTCTATTGCTCCAAGTTTGAGAGGACTTGGCGTCTCTTCTATATCAACATAAGAGACGAATTATCTCACTAGTCTCAAGGTCCAGCTGTTTAGATGGATGTGGGGACGTCACGTGCGCGTCATTGGGTGTAAATCCTGCCCACTGAAATCGACAGTAATTGAGGCTAGGTCTCCTATTAAATATATTTATATATTTCGGTGCTCCGGTTCATACTAGTGCTGGTTGCGGGGACAGACTTCTGTCGTGACTGATATTACACTTAGTCTTTGTTGCGGCAGAGTTTCCCTCGTGATTAGTGCGTGTGTGTGCTAGGGTACTGATCCACTTATATACACGGAATAGGGCGACTTATTCTTATCCACCATGCCCGCGGGCGATAAGGAGGGAGTCAAATACACTGGCCTGTAGGTTGCCTTCTCGGTTTCGCCTGCCGAACGTTACAGCTTCTCGTAGGGACCACACTTGCGTATATTACAAAGCATTAGGTCGATGGTAAGAACGAACTATGCTTTGAATGTACTAGATTAGGGACAATGGGTAGAGTTAGGGTAGAATCACACACTCATTTTGTTGTTTATTAGAGTTCTTTTTTTAGTTCTGGTCTATACAATTGATATGGTTGATATATATTTCTCTTTAAGGGTTCATCTGCCTAAATCTTCCTAATTTCTAATTGATATGGGGATCATTAACGGCTTTATAAATTTTTATTTTTCATTTCTGGTTGTCTGGTGTAGGGACGAGGTACTGAGTAATATAATCAGGTATTTACAACATAATCTCTTAATTATCAATCTGGATTTAGGAACGCAGACTATTCTGGGATTGAAGAACGGTTTGCTTTAGGGAACCTTTGTCAGGCAAGAGCAGTACAAAGGATAAATTGAGTGAATACTCAATTTCGGCCTCGATTAAACATAATAATTAGTGAATAAACTCGGTACTTCGTTTATACATCTAGAAAACTAGGAATTCTGTCTAGATTATCAGCTCTGGGGAATGGGACTAAGGGATTAGCATCCCTAGCTTTTGAACATAAAAAAGATAAGTAATTATGATGATTGATGGATACTTGACACTTCTTTTCATCATCATCTAGGTGCGCTTAAGTTACGAAGTGTTGGTCATAGCCCGTCTGGCTAAACTGGTAGGGTAGGTGTTCCGATTAATACTTGCAAATCGGACTAAGAGCTTCCAGACCTGCATCGGGCGTACGGAGCAGCACGTGTGAATAAATCACACATCGTTTAGAAGATGATAGTTAACTATAAATATCCTTGAAATGCTAGGGTGTAAAAGAGCTTATCTCAGGAGTGCTGCTTCTATGTTATCCCGGGAGCTTAATAGGTGTGGCAGGATTTTACCAACAACATTTTTATATATTTATATCATCATATATGCTGTAATACTTAAATACATTATAGTAAATTTTACACCATCATTTACATTGCACTAATAAATTCTAATAATTTTCTATTTTTGTAATTCATTTTTCTTTAAATTATTTCTTACTTGCATAAATAATTATTTTATTACCATAAATATCAGTTCTCAAAATCTAGGTAATAATAAATAAAGTCAGAGTCCAAAATTTAGCTGATACTCATTAAAGAATTTGAGGTTACCGCGGTTCACTTCAGAGGGGTCCTAACTACTAGCTAGACGATCACATGGCCATATTTTAGGGGTATATCTAAAGGGGGTGTTCATATTACGAGTAGGTAAGTAAGTAAGAAGGGGCGGGAGGTACATTTTGGTGAGTCCGTGACGCAGGATGTAGTTTACCTGTGTTACTACGGTTTTTTAAGGTATATCTATGTAAAAGTAGCCTTTCAGGCTACATTTTGTTGTACGTGAAATGGAATGGGTACACTTGATTTTGGACTCTGCTTTTATTACGGGTTTAAATAAAAGTCATGAAGCATTAATTTTATTATTCAATAGTTATTATGTACACGTGGAAAGGTCTTAAATAAAAGTCATGAAACATTAAGTTTATTATTCAATAGCTACTATGTACAAAAAAAAAAAAAAAACTATTACTATACTATTACTGTAGTAAGGGTTACTATCCGCAGGCGAAAACAACGTAATTATCTTAGTCGGTTTATTTATTACAACACTAACTATGTACAATTACTCATAACCAGTGTTGCCAGGGCTCTGGAGTCATAAGTTACGTTTCGTTTCCCTAAAAGTCACGTTTTTGCTGCTCAAGTCACATTTTTATATTATTGTATTGTATGGGTAGGTAAATCGATTTTGTTAGAAGAAATTCAGAAAATAATATATTTCACAAAAAATCTACTAACCTTTTATGATTTTTCCTCAAAAAGAAAAAACGGAACCCTTATTTATAGGATCACTCGTGCGTCTGTCTGTCTGTCTGTCCGTCTGTCACAGCCTATTTTCACGGAAACTACTGGACCAATTAAGTTGAAATTTGGTACAAATTGGTGGAATTAGTGATCCAAAGACGGACATGTAAGTCATGTAAACAAATGAATTTTAAGCATGGGGGCTACTTTTGGGGGGTCAATGAGAAAGTTAAAAAATTAAGAAATAACCCAAGCAAATTAGAAAAATCTGCGGAAATAATTCGAGTAGTTTTGAAAATTGGTATATACCTTGTGGTGTCTAAATAAACATACTAAAAGTCCTCGAGGGTAGGGGGTGTGCTGAGGGTGCAGGGAGGGTTAAAGGTACCTTTTTTCTTATTTTTGCTCATATCTCGAATATATGTACAAATAGCATTATAATTACTTCGGTACTACTAAACTAAATTAATAACTAGCTTAAATCTAAAATAGGCCCTTGAGGCATTGTTCCAAGGATGCTGGCGGCATTTCCTCGCTGTATCGCAATGCTGATACGTTGTGCGAGGTAGCCTATTACTTCGGACAAAAGTTTTATCATACAATTTCCTACAAATTTGGTTATGTTTAATTTTACTCTACGATCAATACTTTAGGAGCTTCAGGTTGTTAAAGTTAAATTAGAGTTAAAAAATAGACGGTTTAAGTAATAGGGTCCCGTTTTACCCTTTGGGTACGGAACCCTATTACTAAGACTTCGCTGCCCGTCCGTCCGTCCGTCCGTCCGTCTGTCACCAGGCTGTATCTCACGAACCGTGATAGCTAGACAGTTGAAATTTTCACAGATGATGTATTTCTGTTGCCGCTATAACAACAAATACTAAAAACAGAATAAAATAAAGATTTAAATGGGGCTCCCATACAACAAACGTGATTTTTGACCAAAGTTAAGCAAAGTGGTCAGTACTTGGATGTGTGACCGTTTTTTTTTTGCTTTTTTTTTCGTTTTTTTTTTGCATTATGGTACGGAACCCTTCGTGCGCGAGTCCGACTCGCACTTGCCCGGTTTTTTTCGTAATTGTTCATCATAAATAAAAATTTTAGTTTGGAGTAAGCAAGTTAAGTGACCAGGCCCCAATTTCACCACGGCTACAATTGTCAGTGACATATGTCGAGCGACAATTGTCAAGCGACAGGTGACATATTACAATTTTATAAAATATTTTCTATAGAAATACTTACAAACATGACAGGCATTTTGCTACAATTGTATGTCTTACAATTATGTTGTGAAACAAGAATTATTTTTTCTAGTCGACATATTTGTAGAATTGTTGGTTAATCTTGACAGGAAATGAGTTATATGTCGGAATTTCGTGACAATTGTAGTGTTTCTTGTGACAATTGTCATAAACTTAGCAAGAGAAATATCTGTTTTTCCGATATAATAAAGTTTTTTTAAATAATACAATGATGGTGGCAAACAGAAATACGGCCCGCCCGATGGTAAGCGGTAACCGTAGCCCATGGATGCATGTGACGTCAGCAACAGTGATGTTTTACAATTGTCGCACCTGTCACCGTGGTGAAATTGGGGCCTGCTGATAAAATATAAAAAAAACCGGTTTAGAGCATGTCGGGCTATGTTCAGTGTAGGGTTCCGTAGTTACCCGTCTGTCAAAATAGACTATTCGCAAAAACTCAAAAACAGCTATACCGATTAGGTTCGCTATATTTTTCCTTGAAAGTCTTTACTAAGCTATGTTTTTATGATTTTTTTCATATTTTTTGGACCCATGGTTCAAAAGTTAGGGGAACTAAAGGGGAAAACACAACTTTTTTTCTTTCAGATCGATTATTTCCGAAAATATTAAGTTGATCAAAAAATGGTTCTTGAAGTGTATTCGTTTTAAAAGACCTATCTAACGACATCCCACACTATAGGGTGGAAGCAAAAAAAAATTCATCCCCACTTTAATGTAGGGCAGCCACCATAAAAAAATATTTTTTTCTACTTTCTATTATTAAATTTGGCATGAATATATAAATTTGCTACACTGACAAAGTCATAAAATATAAACTAGAAAAAATATTTTTTTAGGGTGACTCCCCTACATTAAGTGGGGTTGATTTTTTTTTCGCTTTTACCCTATAGTGTGGGTGTCTTGGATATGTCTTTTAAAATGAATAAGGGTCTTTAAGGACTATTTTTGATCAACTTAATATTTTCGGAAATAATCGATCTGAAAGAAAAAAAGTTGTGTTTTCCACTTTAGTTCCCCTAGCATTTTAACCATGGGTGCAAAATTCGTCTAGCTTAAAAAGTCACAAAAATTGCCTCAAGATCGTAAGTCACGCACAGGTCACACGAGAAGGCGAAAAGTCACGAAAAATGTGACTTTTGTGACCATCTGGCAACACTGCTCATAACTTGTGCGTGGCTGCTGTGACCTCAGCAGGGGTATGCACTTATGCAGCCAACCAAGCATTAATCTTCTCCTAACATTTAAAAACTATCGGTAATTTGCATCTCGGATATCAAGATTCTACGTTGACACGTCGTTGGCGCGTTCTATCTCGGAGGTGGCGCCATCTCTTGACGAGTTTGGTACTACATTTTTACTCGTTCTCGGCGCGCCGTAATTAGGGATTTACTTTCATATTCCTCAGCTTAATATGTTTGTCATCACTACTTTAGATCCATCTTCTTGCTTCTTTGATATCTGAAAATTAAAGTAACAGAATTAAAGCCCATGTAGTATAACATTAGCACTTATTAACGCTTATTTTAAGCGAAAAGAATCAGACTTATTTCTCGTGCGCCATAGATTAATTAAGGAATTAGCTTCATTGCAGGTACCAATAATAAATAAATATATATTCTAGGGACAATCTTTCACATATCAACTTGGCGTCGGGCTAGGCAAAGTTTGTAATGCTGGTACTAGGCGGCGCAGTACATACTTGTATAGATAAATACATACTTAGATTAACAAATAATGTCCATGACTTGGAAACGCATATTCGTGGTAGACGAGCCTTTGCCAGGCATCATTTGTAGACATACTTCAGGTTGGGTTAGGAGGCTGTTACCATAGTCTAGAGATAAGATTAGTTTACCTAAGTTAGCCTAGGATGTGGTCAGATAAGATATCTAGTTGTGTAAGCACATATACTTTAGTAGAAAAATCATGGGGGCGTGAAACTGTTCATTTCACGTAGGCTTTCTTGAAATATTAAAGAACCGGGGGCGTATTAAAAATATATACATTAGTTATAAAATTATGGGGGCGTGTAATTGTTCATTTACACGCAGGAATACTAAGCCACTGGGGGCGTATTTCACAACTTCCATATTCTCCCATCTTAAATGTCGGCAATGCATTTGCAACCACTCTGGTTATGCGAGGGAACAGTAATCATTCACCACCGGGTAATTTGTCTGTTATTTTGCCTTCTATATCATAAAAAAATAAATAGCTGTAGGTACTTATATGTCAGAACATCAGAGTTCCATCTTTGTTACATGCTTTGTTTACTGATAAGCTGTCACTATAATAAACTAGTTAAGTTACAGATTGCATAATATGTATGTACGGTCCTGCATAGGCCTGTCAATCATAGAGTAAGAGTAAGAAACAGATATTACAGATAATTCTGTTAGGTTTTATTTGCTTCACGTGTGGGTCCGAATGACAACCACACATGCTAGTAATAAGCTTAAATTTCATTAATGTACGAAAACATCATACATTTGCTACCGTAGGATAAGAAAAATGAGCATTATGTATGTATGAGCTTAGATTTGAATAGGAAATAGTATGTTAAGACTATTTTTAGGCCAATTTATGGATATTTAGGTTAAGAAAACAGTAATAGTACATGCTGCAATCACTATTGGAGCATAAGTAGAACATACACATTTGTATGAAAGTTTATCTACATATTTTTCAGTACGGAACCCTAAGAGTCACAACATTTATCGAGAACAGCGCTGAGATATGTATAGTTTACTGGTTATAGTTATTACTATTATTTACAAGGACTTTTGCGAGCTGCCTTGTAAACCTCATTGTCATTATCAAAGCCGCTCAAATAATTTCATGAAAATCAATTGAGAAATGCAACACGCCAATTAGTTGGACGAACAGCGTGCATACAAAGGCATATTTGTAGTATGAAGGTAGCCTGTTAACTTAGGATTACAGTACAGTTCTGCTGGCGGTACTTTTTATTGTATTCTGATTGCGATCAAGTAATACTTAGTCGGTAAGCTAGCATGCTAGTACCTAAGCTCTGCAACACGTTTGCTATTTTCTTTCTTGTATTCATTGAAGACTAGAGCGACCTTAGCAGCAAATTCTTGAGATACGGCCATCAAACAGGAGTGTTGAAGTATTGAAGTCAGAGGTTCTTGGTAGCCTGGAATAAATTAGGCAAGTATTAGGAAACTTCAGAGAAAAAAGTTGAATAAGTACAGTAATAGTAGTAAAATATCAACAGTCATTCATTAGAGGGGGCGCGTCATTATTTTATTGTCAAATACACTCATAGGAAATATTAGGTTTCACAAAAGTAGACTAGACAGTACTTAAATTCTTCAAAATCCAAAAAAGTTTGAGAAACTTTGCCTTACAGGGCACATTTCCATAAAGTGAGGTCACAAATAAGCTAGATTAAGTTACTTAGTCAACAAAATCATAATAGGATGTAAGGTTAATGGCAGTTTTCATATCTCTGATCTTTCATCCGGAACCTCTTCGCTCATTATTTTGAAATATTAGAGTCAGACATAAGTTAAGAGTTTTTATAGCTTATGATAAGTTTGGTATTTATATAATGAAATAAAATACCCGTCATGACTGCAGACAGTCTATAGATGTACATTGAAGGCAGGCGTATTGTTACTGCGGAGCGATGCCATTTCTCCGGGAACTCTGAAATTGATAAAGTATAAAAGTTAGCCAAAGTAGGGTATATATAAGAGAACCTATTTATAAGTCTCATTAAAAGTGTTTATTATTTAGTACAAGTAGGGTCTTTACAGTCAAGATAAAAATAAAATCAATTTTTATTTTATTTTTGAGAGCGATGAAAAATTTAGAAGTTTGTTTTTCTAGGTACATATGTATATGTTACAGTAGCTTTTTAGTAGCATGGGTGTTATACTTACTAGGGGACTGTTGAAAGGCTCGGAAGAACCCATGAGGGCATCAATGGAAATTTGCTCCGCTCACTGACAACTAGGTATTGGGTTTCGGTTGCTGAAAAATAACAGCATATATTGTAAGATGTATTGCAAAAAGAGGCATATTTATGACAGGACTGGGGTTAGGCCCACATATTGTATCAAATTTACCGGAAGACTGCGGGATCCTTTTGTAAAGAAAATACATATTTATTAACAAATTTTCATTACCATGCAAGAAATCTTGTTTATTTTTAGTTGACATTATCATATAATTTTGATTTTTATAATATATTGCACTTCGAAATTCAAAAAGTTAATATTTCCGAAAAAAAATTGAGCCGGGTCATCTTTTTAGAGTGAAAACATTTTTCAAATTCCAAAAACAGTAAGGTCGAACTAGTGAGTAAAAGTCTTATAGTAGAAATATCATACTTACGTTTCACAGTTGTTTTTATTCATCGAAAATAGCAAGGGAGTATTCACAGCAAAATTTCAACTTCTTTTCTTTCAATAACAATATATGTATACCGGGCTTCATTCTAATAAAGTTGTCAGCTTGCTGAAAAATCAAATATACTTTGTAAATCTTATTGCACCAGAAAACATGTAGTGAAGAACAGATATTACATTGGACAGACAGCATAAAATCAAAAATCAACATGTCTTTCCTTTAATACTGATTTTTACTTTGATCACTTTCAAATTTTCAGAAAGAAATGTGTTGCTGAACAAAGAATAAAAATAAGGCAACTCACTACATTAGGTCATCACAAGCAGAACCATACGAAAACTAGGAAAGCTTTAATGTTTGTCTGTATTGAATAGGATCGAATAAAAAGCAGATTTATTGATAGATAGGTTAATTTGTGATCAATTATTTTCCACTGATTGATATTCTAATAAGCGAAACAGCTTTTAAATGGCAGTAACTTGTTTAAAGAAAGAAGAGGAATAAAATCTTACCTTTGTTTGAAGCAACAGTTTCCACATTTAAGTGCATTTCATTCACAGTATCGACAGCTAGACTCATTCCACATCCTTTGTACTAGATAGTTCAAACACTAGGTCATAGTTATGGGGACTAGGTTCACAGAAAAATAGAAGACGCAAGCTGAGAAAAGGGTCGGCCATGCGGCGGCGAAGCGGAGCTTTCACTTCATTAGTTTTATATTAAATTCTTCAAGGGGCTATATTTTGGAAACCATTGGGGCATTCTTGGAGGCAATCCTTGCTTGCTACATCGGGTAAAACTTGCGTCGTGGTATTTTACTCTAGGCGTTTCAATTTTGTTCTGAGCATGTTTTGAGCGATTGTCAGATGTTTAGGTATTTGATCAAAATGTCGCCGGTAACTGAGGTAATTTTAATTATTAACATCACGATTAGTTTACTTGTATTAAGGATAAATTAATTATGTTTCAAAAAATAAGCATAATGGCGGATCTGAAATGACAGCAGTCAAAATTACCAAAGATAAAATTTCGTTTCACTCATGTTTCACTGTCGAACGGTTATAATTCAGTCTCGAATAGTTTTTCAAAACCAGTTCAGTTATTCACGCCATCTATCGGAATTGTTGCTTAACAGGTCGTACTAAGAACCCGACCAAATTGAGTGGGTTGTGCTTAGTATGTTGCCAGGAGTATTAGGACATGTTTTTGATTTTGTCGCATTGCATGGACACATGCGCATCCGTTTACACTCTCGTTCCGTGTCTCGTTTCGCGGCTCGTCTCACCGCTTGTCTTGTACGCGATTGTAAATTGGTTATTAGTATTTGTCTATGCGTAAAAACTTGTTCACACGATCGATTTCATTTAATATTGACGATAATTAATAGATTGATTGCTAATTGTTTCTTTATAAACACAGATTGATACGGATTAATCCTTAGACAAAGAAATAAAGTAATTATGATCACTCTGGGATAATTGAAATAAAATCAATTCTAAATATTATCTCTTTCTCTTTCTGATATTTTTTTTTTATCATGAAATATAGATGTCGTTAATAGTCTCAAAATCCATCTATAGCCTTCATGTTTACGTCAAATTTTGACAATTCGGTTGGACCGGTCGGACGTTGAATGCGCAAAATAAACAAGGAACAATTTTGCGAATAATTTATTATTTTGTGAGAAAGTATAGTATTGTTTGGTTCGAAGTATGTGAAAATGAGTCCAATTTGTGATTATCTATGTGCGCGTGTGACGACATTTAGTGAATTTTGCAATTCTACGCGCCATTCAAAGTGATGTATTTGAGCAAAAAGTTGCCAAACAATTACGACAACTACGACGAAATTTGTGGCGATTGCTGAATATGACAACGAAGACTTGCTACAACTGTTGGACCAGGCAACCAGGACTCATTCGAAAATACAGGAAGAAAATTCTTATATACCAGACTAAAACCCATCACTGCAATCAATGCTTCAAGCATGGTTTACCTACGCGACAGTAAGCTCAACGAAGAAAAACTTGAAGCATCAATAAAGGTTCGAGATATAGGCGGACAAGCAGAAAACCAGGTGTAATGTAGACAATCATTGACACTCTCAACGATGGAAGATAAATAACACACCCAAAGGAACCTCTCTTCGCAAGTATGATAGAAGTCGAGGTGATTGCACAGGTCAAGGACAGTGGCGAAAGAAATAAATAGATCTTTAGGGAGTGCACAAGTGCCCATTATTCTCATTTTGCAATCACAAGAAACATAAGCTGTATGAGTGCATTTTGTAAACGAAGTAGGTACGAAAATCATGTGGTTTTCAATTGCGGAAAAAAAGTCGTGTAGTAAGTTTATATTATAATGATCATTATTGTGTGCATCAGTGAGGTGTAATAGTGATTGAAAAAGTGGTGAAAATAGTGTACATCTGCAAGAAATGTGCATTCAACAAATAAACACGTGAGTAGAAAAATTTGACAAGCCTATTTTAACAATTTTTAGGATATGTTAGTATATACATATATAAAACGCATAATCGCTTGTTTACATTGTATAAAAAAAAGCTAAATTTGCATTAGGGTCTTTCAAGCTTTTCAATATTTGATGATTCAGTTAGTAACACGTTTTCAGGAAATTCCATAATAATTTGTTCGTAGGTACATGCGTAGATATTTGCGTTATATTTTATGGGTTACCTGTTATAAATAAAATTCTTTTCTGTTAATCATTTTGTGTGTAAAACACTTGAAAAATAAAACAAAACAATAAAACACTTTATTATGAAAGCCATTGTTAAATTTGTCGCAACTTGTAACTCACCCGTGGTCTAGTGGATCTCAAGGTGGACAAATGTATGAAGATTACTTGAATGTGGAGTGGGTTCGAATCCCGGTGAGCAAATAAGTTTTGTTTTTTATGTTTAGTTTTTTTTTGGTTTTAATTTATTAGACTTGTTTGCAAGTTTATTAAGATACTTAGGATCCTTTTAGAACTTTATTTTATTTTATTTGTTTTAGTTCCGTGGTATGTTTTTCGTACAATATTTCTATACAAGTTATTTTGGATATGTACCTACGTGTAGTGTTATAAAACAAACTGGAGTTATGAATAAACTTACGTTCAATAGATTACTTTTACACAAGCGAATAATTGCACAATGTTTAGATAAATACTTACCTACTTACTCTTTATATCTAAGGTGGACTTATTACCTACCCAGCCCTTATAAAGCATTTGTATTTGTATTAGGAACACCTGGGTACTATTTCTTGAAATACCTGGATGTTCGCTCACGTATTTTTGATCACTCGCGCGGCATGTTTCAGAGTGCCTAGATCTCCATTTTAATATAAGCGCTGACAGTGCATAAACGAGTCAGTAGGTCTCACAATAGTAATTTGAATACCATGTCTAATCGTATTATGATTCGGGAGATTTCTTTTATAGGTACGTTAAGTCAAACGGTGTGTGTTTTATGGTGTAATTAGACGTGTTAAAATATTTCCAAAACATTATAAATGTCATATTTGTGTTTCTTTCTTTTACTTATTTTATTTATTTATTTAAACTTTATTGCACAAAATACAAACAAAATGTACAAATGGCGGACTTGATGCCTAAAGGCCTTAAGTCTTTTATTAAGTTATTTAACTTATTTGTGAGCATGTTTGCATTATTTTGGCTGGCCAATGAGCTAATTATATAGAGACAACGTACAAGTAGAGTCAATAATGTATGGATCCCATTACCGCTTTAGGTCAGTTTTTATGTATTGGCTTTACCTGGTGATGGGGTAATGAGATTAGGGTCGTTTAAATGCCATACAATGTACGGTTATGGGCTTCTTATAGAGTGATAGTTAGACGTTACAAACAGCCGCGTGGACTGCTAGGGTTTGGCAGCGGAATGGTTAAGCGCGTATCAAGTTTGACTCTTCTTTGTCTGTATACTTCTGCGGTGGTTTATTGCATAGTAGGTTGTCGATGCTGCGCGTTGAACAACAGTAAGTGAGCGAAAGACAGGGATTATAGAGAAATTAATCGCGGAGCGTTATCACAAAATGTAACAACAAAGTGCTGATTTATCTTTATGTGCGTATCATTTGATTCTAATACTTAGTCAACGTACTTTTAAATAGTAATTACTAAATAAAAAATAAAACATAAAATAAAATAATTAATTGGAAAATTGAGGGATTTTAAAATCATCTGGGAATCATCTACAAATGTTGGGATAGTGTGAGGCTAGGACAAAATGAGTATGTTTTTTTTTTCTTCCCTTTCAAATGATTATGTGACTATATATATATATTTTTTCTCGTTTTGATTACTAATCGATGCGTTGGCTGTCTGTAGATATCAGTGTGAAAGTGTAATAGAGGAGGAATGAAAATGTGTGTGCATTGAGTGTTTATAGTTATGAGTCTGTGGTGATTTATGAAAGAGATGTATGATATGAGATGACGGATGTCAAGTTGATGGGTGTACCTTTTTGGAAAGGACGGATTGATACAGATAGACAAAAGCTGGAGGGTAATCAAACTAGATTTGTCGGTATTTGCAGGGGAACAAACTGGGGAGGGACGGGGATACACAACTAGCCAGAAAAATCTTATCGGTAGGTTAAAATTTCGACCCATTCAGAAGGGTAGGTTTTTATGGCTAGTACTACACAAGGTAATAAGACCCTTACGAAACCCACACACTCATATTGGGTGAGATATATCTGACACTCGACATATTTTAAGGGCCGTGAGCGTCTAAAAGGACGAGGCTCTTTTCAAGAGGTTAATTAGATACAATTACATATCTTATGTTGCTTTCAATATGAGGTATAATAATAATAAGCAAATATTTAATTTATTTTTGTCGATTTTTTTTTCAAACAAAAATATCTTTATCATACCATATTGGGGTATTTACTTATGTCAATTTTAAGTTTGTTTATATATAATAAAAAAAAAACACCCAAACAAACTTAAAGGTTGGAGTATCTTATTCAAGTATGAGACATGCGCCAAGAAAACGTGGCTGAGGGTGATAAGGCAGTGAAATTCTGTTCGAATTTTGGCGATGGAACTTGAAAGCTTCGTACTTATAAAAAGGTCTCTTCGCTTTGCTTGGAGGGTTTTTGCTGTCTCGACAGATGCTCTTCTACGGAAGTGTACGGCGCAATTCGGGTAGAGACAAGAGTAATACTCGACGCGGCCGGGTTGAGCTAGCAAGAACGGGTTAATTAGTAGCCTGCCAGATCCACAACCTGGTATTACTGGTGAAGCGGGGTGGCTGAGGAAAGAGCTGTCACGGTTCATTGACGGAATTCTCATGAGCTAATTTCAGGGCTGAGTCACTAGCGGTCACCTAGTATTGAGACACACACTACACGTTTAGAAAAGGGGGGATATATCCGACTAATCTAGAGTAGATTGAAGTCTTTTACAAATTACTGTAGTAATTCATAAAACACTTAAATCGGGGGCGAACTGTGACTAGTCGTATGCCTATTGCCTAGTATTGGCCTCATTTTTCATTACAAAACACATAAAATAGTAGGAAATACCTTTTCGTTCATGATTCCATTGAATATTCTAACAATTGGAACTTGAAGCACTTGATTCCATGTTTCATTATTTATCAGATGCATTTTTGTTTAATTAATCCTTATTTTAGCTTAGAAATAAACAAAATAAGCCTTCAGAAAACAACCAACAACAAATAGTATTGAGTTGACAGTGACATTAATGACAGCTCGACGTTCCGTTACGCTGAAGCCCTAGTACAATTTCGAAACATGAAATTAAAATTCGTAAGACAAAAATAAATATTATAATAATTAACGCTCTAGATCCCAGATGGCTTAAATAATATATTTGATACTAATAAACATAAAATACTTCAATACAGGGACGATTTTCAGAAATAAACTTAAAATATCTCAAAGTAAAATAATGTTAACAAATTCGTACGTGATGTTTTCGAACGTTCTCTGCTGCCTATGTGTGCGTAGACGTCATTAAAATTAGCTCCATCTTTCTCTAAACTGCATGAATGAAAGGGACATGATTTATACTTTGCAGTAAGCAATTGTGAACGTTAATATTTAAGGAATATGGCTTAGTAAACAAAATGGAGCTTATGATCTTTCTTCTAACGTCGTTACATGCCACGAGGCTAATAACTTCTTCCTCAGTTCTGGTGCCCTGGTATTTTTGGAATAGCGTTTGTCTCTATAAGTCACTGTTATGTCACTATTGTGTCGCCGGTTATGTCACTATTGTGTCACCGTTTATGTCACCAATTTGTCGCCGATATGTCGCCGTTATGTCGCCGATGGGTCGCCATAATGTCGTGGGTCCCTAATAGGTCGCCAATACGTCGCATGTCGCCAGTACGGCGCATGTCGCCAATGGGGCCCCAGAATGTCTCATCTTGTCGCCGGCATGTCACTATTAGGACGCTAGTATGTCGCGGGACGCCAGTATGTCACCGTTTAATCGCCAATATGTCGCATAGTCGCCGGCTCGTCGCTAGAAAAAGGTATAAAAGGCGGAGCGGACCGTCGACTCGGATCATTCATTCTTCAACCATCGGACTAGCAGTGACTCTGGTTTTCGGGCGTAACGTAATACTGGTAAGTGAAGTTACTCTGCTACTTTTTCTGTGTTTGTTTTTGCTTGGAATTATCCTGGTAAATTTAAACTTAGAATTTGTGTCTGTGTTTGGTTTTACGGAGACAATATCGTCGTAACGCTGGACATGGGCTGTTGTGGAGTTTCTTTACTGCCATATATGGGATTTTAGTTATTGTGAAGTTTCCTACACCGTGTGTTCTGAGTGCCGTCATATTATGCAGTGACAATGTCGTTGCATGGCCGGGGCTTGGAATAGTGTCTGTGTTTGGTTTTGCGGGAAGAAATTCTCGTAACGTTAGATATAGATGACAGTGTTTAAGGGAACTTCACTTTTCTATTAAGTTAGTTTAATTTTGCGATAACTTAGCTATTTTTAGTGTTTTATTATGGGGTCTTTTTGCTATTTTAAAACCAGATCATTGTTTGGACTGACAGTTTGTCCTGCTAAGCATTCACTCCGCCTAACGGTGCCAAAGGATTGGATGGTTAGGAGTCTATTGCTCCAAGTTTGAGAGGACTTGGCGTCTCTTCTATATCAACATAAGAGACGAATTATCTCACTAGTCTCAAGGTCCAGCTGTTTAGATGGATGTGGGGACGTCACGTGCGCGTCATTGGGTGTAAATCCTGCCCACTGAAATCGACAGTAATTGAGGCTAGGTCTCCTATTAAATATATTTATATATTTCGGTGCTCCGGTTCATACTAGTGCTGGTTGCGGGGACAGACTTCTGTCGTGACTGATATTACACTTAGTCTTTGTTGCGGCAGAGTTTCCCTCGTGATTAGTGCGTGTGTGTGCTAGGGTACTGATCCACTTATATACACGGAATAGGGCGACTTATTCTTATCCACCATGCCCGCGGGCGATAAGGAGGGAGTCAAATACACTGGCCTGTAGGTTGCCTTCTCGGTTTCGCCTGCCGAACGTTACAGCTTCTCGTAGGGACCACACTTGCGTATATTACAAAGCATTAGGTCGATGGTAAGAACGAACTATGCTTTGAATGTACTAGATTAGGGACAATGGGTAGAGTTAGGGTAGAATCACACACTCATTTTGTTGTTTATTAGAGTTCTTTTTTTAGTTCTGGTCTATACAATTGATATGGTTGATATATATTTCTCTTTAAGGGTTCATCTGCCTAAATCTTCCTAATTTCTAATTGATATGGGGATCATTAACGGCTTTATAAATTTTTATTTTTCATTTCTGGTTGTCTGGTGTAGGGACGAGGTACTGAGTAATATAATCAGGTATTTACAACATAATCTCTTAATTATCAATCTGGATTTAGGAACGCAGACTATTCTGGGATTGAAGAACGGTTTGCTTTAGGGAACCTTTGTCAGGCAAGAGCAGTACAAAGGATAAATTGAGTGAATACTCAATTTCGGCCTCGATTAAACATAATAATTAGTGAATAAACTCGGTACTTCGTTTATACATCTAGAAAACTAGGAATTCTGTCTAGATTATCAGCTCTGGGGAATGGGACTAAGGGATTAGCATCCCTAGCTTTTGAACATAAAAAAGATAAGTAATTATGATGATTGATGGATACTTGACACTTCTTTTCATCATCATCTAGGTGCGCTTAAGTTACGAAGTGTTGGTCATAGCCCGTCTGGCTAAACTGGTAGGGTAGGTGTTCCGATTAATACTTGCAAATCGGACTAAGAGCTTCCAGACCTGCATCGGGCGTACGGAGCAGCACGTGTGAATAAATCACACATCGTTTAGAAGATGATAGTTAACTATAAATATCCTTGAAATGCTAGGGTGTAAAAGAGCTTATCTCAGGAGTGCTGCTTCTATGTTATCCCGGGAGCTTAATAGGTGTGGCAGGATTTTACCAACAACATTTTTATATATTTATATCATCATATATGCTGTAATACTTAAATACATTATAGTAAATTTTACACCATCATTTACATTGCACTAATAAATTCTAATAATTTTCTATTTTTGTAATTCATTTTTCTTTAAATTATTTCTTACTTGCATAAATAATTATTTTATTACCATAAATATCAGTTCTCAAAATCTAGGTAATAATAAATAAAGTCAGAGTCCAAAATTTAGCTGATACTCATTAAAGAATTTGAGGTTACCGCGGTTCACTTCAGAGGGGTCCTAACTACTAGCTAGACGATCACATGGCCATATTTTAGGGGTATATCTAAAGGGGGTGTTCATATTACGAGTAGGTAAGTAAGTAAGAAGGGGCGGGAGGTACACTATTCGCATAATTTTCTTATCGTACAATAAAATATGACAGTTATGGCGCTCGCAGCTCTCCCGCGGCACGCTCGCTTCGCTCGCTCGGCGTCACGCACTGTTTTGGTCGCAGTTCACCAAACCACAGATCATATAATACTAGTACAGATACCCAATCCCATACTAAAAAAGCGCACCGTCCTAAGTATCTTATACTTGTAGCTAATTTTTTAGTTCACAGTGACAAACTAGATGGCGCATGGAGCTAACAAAACTCTTACAACAAACATGAGTTGAAATAGCGTCGAAACACCTCTCTTGCGACATCTGTTGTAGCTTTCACGCACTAAACCTACATATCACATTCATTTTAAGGTTAATTGTTACTAGATGGCGTTTCAGACATCGGCGACAAAATTAAAATCTATTTACATACTTTAAGTCAATTTACGATTATTAAATCAATTTGACATTTTTGTTTTTTTGGTTACATTTTTTGTATTGTAAATAGAAGTTTGATTGGGTACTTTAGTACGGGGTCAAAGTTTCCTTACAAATCACAGGTCATGTTCTTATCGCTTACCTTGCTTCGGCACGACGAGCGTTCGAGTAAACCAGCATAACTGTGACTTTGAGATACACAATAATGCATAATCAAAGAGCGACTCTTATGCTGGATTGAAGTTATCTAGTAGGTACCTACGCATCACGTTAGGGCAAAAAGAACAAGGCATTGCGGTACGATCAGTTTTAATAAATAATTCTGGGCGCTAAGCGTTGCATTGGTTGCCGTGCACATGGCCTTGAGAGGCCCAAGGTTGCGCTGATACAAACTATTTGAAACGTTCGTTAAATAAAATCGTAAGTAAAAAGTATGCGCATATTAAATTAAAAAATTGTATTGGTACCTAGATATATAATTATAACGCGGTATTGTCTTAGATTTATTATCAAATAGAAAAGACCATGACCATTTTGTGTCAAAAAGGAAAGGCCAACACTTGCAACAAATACCTAAATACCTATGGAAGTGTCTCCTTAGACAGTTTACACACTCTTGCGGTTTCAGTATGTGGGTATAGTGTCATAAGCGCTTAATACCTAATCCCAATTTCAAGTGAAATAATCAGTTATCAGGCAAGTCGGTGCCACACGGGGTTAATGACCTCAATCATTCTGCTGATACGGATATGCAGTGGGCATTCCGGGATTCGTGTTATATTTTATATTAGGTACTTCCTACTACAATGTTTCTGATTTTAATAAATTAATGAAATATTTTTATATTACAGTACCCATAATAAATATATTAATGAACGTGGGTGAAGGTTCTAAAATAAACACTAAGCAAATCACAACATGCGAACGTAATGGTCCGAGGAATATATAAACATATTTTCTAATAGAAATGGGTTAACAACGAATTCCTTATCATTAAACTCGAAAAGGATACACGACTCAAACAATAGAAAATCTCACAGTGACCTTCGACAAGCCAGGTAGTCGGGTAAATGGTTATTTATCACTTTAGATAAGTATATTTTGAACAACACTATACTTATTTAAACTTTCACAATTTATTCATGTATTTAAGTTTTAAGATTTACCTCCGAAGTCCGAAGAGGACGGCGTTGACGGCGGCGACGGGGCAACGCCGTCCTCGAAACGTCGGAGGTAAATCTTGAATGACTTATAATTTATACGGAAAATTGAAACAATACGGTTAAAGTGTATCAATGATTTAGGAAAGTTAGGTACCTATTTAATTTGTTATGATATCAAACATCAGAGGGACTACCATAACGAGCGAAATTTAAAGAAATTTCGATGTCGATGATAGGGCCTCCCGAATCAGAAATTAGGTTAGTTTAATTTGTATACCTACCTACTTATTATATGTTTAGTAAGAGGACGTTCAAAAAAGTAACCTTGACCTTCTTGAGGAGGAAAATTAAAAAAGAATTGTAAGTGTAATTAGGATTTCTTTTTAGAAAACAATCAACTTGTAACTTTCGAGTTCATTTCATTATGCTCAGCTCAACTCACCGAAAAATCTAGGTATCGGAATAATCTCAATGCCCCTTTTACTCCATTAAATAAAGAAAAAATATTCTTGTTCATTAATTGTTCTGGTTCTTGCCAATCCATTCAAACTATTAACCGATTTCTTAACCCTTATTTTGGCATTGTAACACCCGTGATACGTGGAACTTTAAAAAATCTAGCAGGTTCACTTTATTATCTAATAAAATATTTTTCCATTAATATGTCGAGCTACCCTCCTTTATTATAGAAAAAAATAATCGACACAAGTGTCATTTTAAATTAATTGGTAATAATCAACATGGCGCCGCGGAAACAACAGATTTCGTCACTGAAAGTTTGGCACTTATTTCTTAGATACGTACTTATATATTTTTCCATAATCTACATTTTGATGCATTTACTATCTGTTAGGGCATAAATATTTACATTGTGGTCTAATCTAAAAACATTTAATACACAGAATATTTACATGAAACTGTTATGTAGTATATTTGATACATTGCCAAGAACTCAGAAGTCATATCAAAAGGATTGTATTACATTTAATACATTGCCAAGTTGTCATCAAAATAGGTTTACTACGCCGTAGCCTGTAGCGCGGAAAAATATGTTTATGGCAAAAAATGCTTCCTAAGTATATTTTTTTTTTACTTTTTAATTATTTGTTTACTTTTCCTATTTTACACAACTTTTTGTTGGCGACTTTTTTGTAACTTTACGGGATCAAATTTTTCTTCCATGAATGTGTTCAGGTATTCGTAGATATAATTTATATTTACAGGTGTAATAGTTATCTGATGCTTTAGATTGGGTTTAATTAGCAATAAATGATGATTTCTGCTGCATTACATGTTTTATTTTTATTAAAACCCACATTTTTCTTCTAAATAGTATGTCGAGGGATTGGCATTGTATCAAATATGATACATATGATTTTCCAAAACTGGAAAATATTGGATTTTTGCTTCATTTTTGAATAGTCTAGTATGCTCAATAGGTGACCAAAACTAAAAAAAAAATACATATTTAAGATATTTTGATCCCTGCAAAGATAAAGGTTAACGATCTGTCTGGCCTAGTGGGTAGTGAGTAGTGACGCTGCCTATGAAGCCGAAGGTCCTAGGTTCGAATCCCGGTAAGGGCATTTATTTGTATAATAAGCACAGATATTTGTTCCTGTCGTTCCTGAGTCATGTATGTTTTCTATGTATTTAAGTATTTGTATATTATATGTATCGTTGTCTGAGTAGGTACCCACAAAACAAGCCTTCTTGAGCTTACCGTGGGACTTAGTCAATTTGTGTAAGAATATCCCTATAATATTTATTTATTAAAAATTTTCTTCATGTTAAAAATTTGCATTTTCGTACAAAAGGCAATAACACAATTTATTTCATAGTATTTTAAAATTCAAAAACACTTTACTCCTATTTGCTCTAAAAACAAATATTTACAGGCATATAACGTGCTTAATAATTTTCCGAATGAATATACAACGTATGTACCTACTTAATAGTTAGTTAATGTTTTAAATTTGACGTAAGTCGCAGGTATCAATAAAGCCTAAGATACAATTGTAAGTTTAACTTAGGTAAGTAGGGAAAAAGGTATTTGGTAGAATGCGATAACAATATTTATATCTCATTCTGTAGTATAGCTGTGTCCCTATTTACGTAAGTAAAACTTACAAGTGTATCATAAGCCTAAGGATCGGTCTTTCGCGGTGCACCACTAACCGACTCCAGTTTCATTTCAAACCGTGCATGCTGTTCCTGTCGCCCCTATTAGAAAGAAGTCTGGTTAGAATAGGAGGGCACATGACGGCACCACAGAATAACTAATAGTACTACCGTACAGAAAATTCACTCGTTCACAAAAGTCACATTTAGGTATAAAATTATACCTATACTCGCCGCCTGCAAGCAAAATTGAAACTTATATACCTACGTAACCGCGCACGAACCGTGAATCTTCCTTGCGCGTCGCAGTTTTATGACCGAGCTGTGAGCGTCGGCACAGGGTTGGAACTTGACAAGTTTTTGCACCTATACCTACCGATTTATTATTTTTAAGATTAATATGTACGAATACTACGAATTACAAACGTTGATTCTGTAAACATATTTTTTTTTATCCGGAGATAGTATGTCTGATTCTTACGGAAGTAGGTAGGTAGGTATGCAACAGCCGTATTCCTTTGAAAATATGTTGGTCAGTTCCTAATATTGTTTTGGGCAACCAATAATCATTTTAAATTGGTCTAAAGCGCTTTAGTTTTATGCAAACAAAACGAATTAGTTATCGAATTTGATTACTTAGTATTTATGTTATGTTTTAAAGTTTAAATTCACCTTTCAATATCGTCCGGAATTTAATAAAATGTTATTTCTACTTCCTGCACTTCCTTGTTCTTCAGACATCCGTAAACAGTACAATAACAACAATATCTTTTATACGGATTAGATCGAGATATAGGTTTCGAAGCCATTGTGTATTTTCAATTTTGCGCGAGCGCCACATCGTGCGAGTCGAGCGGCAGCCCACTGCCATACGCCGGCCCGCGCGGCGCGCCGGCCAAATGTATGTACCTAAACTGCGTAGTGACACCCCCCTGACGGCACGCATGACTGGCGTTCTCGCCTATGTATGTACCTAGTTGTATAGTAGTTTACTTACGCACACAGACGCACCTTATAAATCTGAGTGTGCAGTTTTGGTCGCTGTGCAGACGCGGCCTTGAGAGGCTGCGCAAGGTTGCGCAGGCGGCGATACGAACAATTTGAAATCGAAAATAAGCACATATTAAATTAAATATAAATACAAACCTATAGACATAATACGCCGTATTGTCAGTTCAATACTATTACCACTAAAGGACTAATAATATAATCATATAATCGAGTGATATTGATCACTCGTAATATTCGTATTACAAGTGATCAATATCACTTAAGATTCTTAATTTCGCTCATCTATTTCATAAATAGCATGTCATCGTTTTGAGAACCGGTCTGGTATAGTAGGTAACCTTGCCTATGAAGCCGATGGTCCGGGTTCAAATCCTGTAAGGGCATCTATTTGTGTGACGAGCACAAATATTTGTTCCTAAGTTTTGGGTGTTACGTACGTATATGTATTTTAGTATTTATAAAAACATATATTTATATATTAAATACTGAGGTCTTATTGCTGTACTGTGGGATTTGACTTGGTCAATTTGTTAAATGGTGTTATATCTAAGATATATCATTTTCAACAGACTATCGAGTAACAAAATCATGCGCCATAAATGTGCTCAAAATTAATAAATAGGCCCGTACTCCCCGTCGCGTCGTAGTCATGAGTGCAGTAAGTAATTGTCGGAGTCCGTCCGTCAAAAAAGTTCGTCTGAATACCAGCGGGCCCAGCGGTAGGCAGGTCCCGCGACCCGCGAACACCGAATATTGCATGGGCATCTTTCTCTTTTACTCATTGTAATTAGAGTGGCATCAGTCCTACCAAGCTATTTTATTAGTGTTATTTAAACGTCAAACTTCTATTAAATTATGAATTAAAAAAAACTCTTGCACAGTCTGTGCTATCAAAATCCCTGTCAATTTAGCTTGGTCTAACTCTCGAAGTCTTACAAACTTCGATTTTCGCGGTTAAAGCCGATCGTTGTTTACAACTTAAGGAAATTAATAAACTAGTGGCGCTGTGAGCAACGTGGTTTCCGGTAGGCCCTCTGTAGACCTCGCGAGCATAGCTTTAAACTGAATAAAAAAATAACGCTACGCCGTTTAGAATAATTTGGAAAAACTAAATTAACAAAAAGTTAAATAAAATATTGTATGCTTTGCATTTGCACTCGCTTGATCAATCAACAATACTAAATTTACGGTTGAGAATGTCTTTAGGCATTAAGTCCGCCATTTGTACTTTATTTCTGCAATAAAGATTTAAAAAAAAATAAAAAAAAAATAATATAAAATTTAAGTGTAAAAAATTACAAAAAGTTCACACACTTTACTGGGGATCGAACTAGGTACCTCTATGCATCAAAGCAATTGTTTGCCAACTGGGCCAATATAGCACTTAGCTAAAGATACGAAATTTGGCTACTTATTCTCGAGTACTACATACCTACTTATCTAAATACCACCTACACCAGCGTTACTAATTATTACATTTTTGCCAAACACTAAATATCTCTCAAAAAGAAAAAAAAACTCTTATTATATTGATACGACTATTTCTTTCCGCCATTTTGAAAAAAAATTCAATAATCGAATCGAAAAAGAATTATTTTATTCTGGATTTTGGTCACAAAATTTGATAAGAATCAGTTGAGAATTGAACCGAGGAGAACGTCCGAACATACGAAATTTGGCCCGAGTTAAAACGGAGACCTTAGCAAACGCTTCGGTCAATAAAGGAGTAAAATGCGCGTTTGACTTGGACACAAAGCGAAATAAAAACTTGCTTTATGTTTAAAAACAAAGCATTCATGTGTTTTGAAAGACATCGCCCTGTGATGTGAGTTTATTAATTTGTATTTTAACGTCAGGCAGGCCTACTTTAAAATAAGTAGGTAAGTACTCATTTAAATTAGGTATGTTTATTCACCGATCCATTTTTTTACATTTTATACTAAGTACTTAAATTCCGAAATTTATAACTCAAATGTAATTATTCTAATCTAAATCAAACTTCACATCATGTCGTAAAACGAAAATCAAAACGTAGGAAAAGAAACCCACACTCGTTTCGTTTTGGAATGATTAGGTACAGGTACTAGAATCGTAGGTCTTACTAGAATCGTGGTGGCTCCATCTAGTGACATTATTCAATATTACTTCGACAGCTCGACATAATTGTCCTGCGCTGTTGCTCATAACGTAGCCAGTCGCAATATAATTGTGGTTTCAAATTTTGTAAATTATTGCATTGAATTCGTGTTGTTATTAATGTTTGTATTTCATTTATAATGATTTTAATTTATGACACTTTAAATATCTCTTAATCCATCTTAATAATGTAGTATAAAAATTTCATAATGGCTGATTGTGACATTTAGCGCCATCTATGATATCGATTTGAGAATAATTATAACGCCTTCGGGATGGGAGGGCATGACCAAACACACTCCTCGCTTCCCTCGTCGTGGGACCTATCTCTATTAAATGGGGTTGGTCGAAATATTTAGCAGATGGCGCCAGCATAGCTTGCCCTGTCAATCCCTAGAATTGCGTCAACTTTTTGTTTTTTTTTAAATGGAATTTTATGCCCTGGATGCCAGCCCTTTAAGCGAAATCTCATAGAATAAGGGGCAAGCTATGATGGCGCCATCTATGCAAACCTTTGACAGTTGCCAACCCCATTGTAAAACGGGACTTAATTAATTTAACTTACTTAACGGGAGTTACCTGGAGGACGGCGTTGTCCCCGTGGTCTCGGAGAAGACTGGCTAAAGTTGACATCAACATCTTCTAGCCGCGCGAGTTTTTCGAACTACCTTACGAGAACGAAACGTTACGGAAACGTCGGAGGTAAATATTTAAAACTTTAATACGCGATTATTAAGTCCCGTTTTACAATTTAATAATGTGTAAAAATCGTGAAAGTCTAAATCAGTGCTATCTAGGCTCTGTCAATAATGACACTCTTCCATGATTGTTAACATAGGAAATGTAGTGGGAAATGACACTCTTCCATGATTGTTAACATAGGAAATGTAGTGGGAAATTGCGCAAGTGGTTAAAAATCCTATTAGGACAGTAAGTTATTGAAAAATAAATACTATAGGAAAATATACGAATGGTTAGAAATTCATTTAAAATAAAACACAAATCCCGTTAAAATCATAAATGTGAAGTGCGAGCCAAGTCCAATATTAAGAATATGCGTAGTTGCTCAAGTGTCAATTTCTAGTTCACTTGGGATGTAATTAAAGTTCAGGATTTGACTTGGCTAGTTTTTACGTACAGGCTATATTATATTACTTTTCTAAAAATTTGGTTGTTGGTAATTAAATATATTTGTCATGTTGCAGCGTCCACTCTTGTCTCCTCTGCTGTGGTGTCGGGTCGGCGCCGCTCGTGCTCGGTCAGGCTGGAGCGCCTGCTGGTGGACGCGGAGCGGCGCACCTGCCGGGTCGGGCGCCGCACATACAAGCTGCACGCCACCGAGCCCGCACCCACACCCCATGTCACCACCACCATCTATCAATGTCACCATTGCGGCAAACTGTTCAGGAACAAGTCGGTTTTGGAGAAACACATATACACTCACTTGTCGTTAGGACCGTCGAGTAATTCAACCCGAGAGAACATTACTTCAAATCGTCAAGAAATGTCACACAAGGATAGGAAACCTTATACATGTAGAACTTGTGAGTACATGAGTAGTAGGAAAGAAGATTTACGGAATCATCAGCTAATACACACCGGTGACAAACCTTATCATTGTAGGTACTGTAATTACAAGTGCATTAGAAAAACTAACTTACGAAGACACGAGAGGACACACACTGGTAAAAAGGCTTTCTGTAACTACTGCGACTACAAGTGCATTGGGAAAGCAATGTTACGGAGGCATCTGATGACTCACACGAATGAAAAGCCATTCAAGTGTAGGTACTGTGACTACAGGAGCCGTCAAAAAGGAAACTTGCAGACTCACCAGATAATGACACACACTGATAATGATAAACCATTTAAATGTAGCTCCTGCGTTTACCAGAGCTATTTAAAATCGCATTTACAAAGGCACCTCATGATCCATACTGGTGAAAAGCCTCACAAGTGTAGGTACTGTGACTACAGGAGCCGTCATAGACAAAACTTACGAACTCACGAGATGATACACACTGGTAACAAACCCTTTAAACTTCGGGTGGAACAGAACAACAGAGATGATACAAAATACAAATACTTCCTTGATATACTATTTCAAATGCAAAATACAAAATAGTTTTTGAATTTGTATTTAAAATACAAATACTTTGCGATAAAAGGTACTCTGAATAGTGAATACCTAGTCTAAATTAAAAAGTATTACTCGGAATTTCCGAGTTGAAAAGACTCTTTATTCTTTGAAATCTGTGTGTCAATCAGGCCTCTATCTAGAGTGCAAATCTCTAGTTGATTGCTCATATTAACCGGTAGGATGGATGGATGATGGTTTTTAACGGCCAATTTTTAAAGCATTAATTTAGATTTGTAATGTTCTACAGCTAGTATAATGCCTCTCGTTAGTGTGATGAAAACGTCTCGTTTGTACTTCACCAGGGCAGAAAAGTTTGTTCTCCTCTCTTATTTCACTTTTTAAACACTCACTACGCTTGTGGTCATGTGCGACGTTACTAAACAGATTCAACAGTTCCATGTTAAAAGAATGAGAGAGTTGCCGGGATTGTAACATCAGAAGAGATTGTAACTCCTACCTACATTACATTACGACCTACTATAAAGTATTTTGTATTTTGAAAATAGGTCCTAAAAACTATTTCAAATAAAATACAAAATAGTTTTCTTCAAAAGGTATTTAAATACAAAATAGGTATTTTGCATTTTGTATTTGCATTTTAAATACAAGTATTTCAAATAAGTCACATCTCTGCAGAACAAAGGACTTTTACGCAAACGTGGAATTGTTTAGGCTACGTACTTTATTTTTCACTCATTAATCAAGTTAATATTTGTAACCGTTTTTGAGATAAACAGTAGTGCAAAAATCTGTATATTTCAATCATAGCAAGTAGATCCTATTGAATGACATGACATGTGGCAATGTAAATAACTTTGTAGGGTTGTCACTGATATATATATATATATATATATATATATATAAATATTTTATTGTAATGATTTTGTTTTACTTTTTAATCCAGCTTTACGATTATAATAACTCTATTGTAGATCACTTAGATAACACTATCCTTTCAGCTCAGTCTCTAGAAATGTTCCATGTATATTATTCCTAAAATATATAATCAATAAATAAATAAATATATTGTAGATAACATATACTTAATGATATATCGCCGCCTCTGTCTAACAGTTTGCTGATGACAAATGTCTAAAGACGGCCAATAAAAATGTCAGGGTGGCAGATGCAGAGAGTTAAATGCAAAGTGGATTTGATACTTTATGTAAACGGGCACATGATGCAGGATTATACAGTGGGTCTCTATTGTTTCCTAAAAAGTATTAATCAAGTCATAATGTTTTGTTTGCCCGCATTTTCGTTAATCATAATTTATTTGGTTCAGAAACGCGTAACTTATCAGGATTGCCATAAAACAAACCTAACCTAACCTATCTATAGGATAATCTGAAAAGTTAACGGTTTCAGTTTTAGGACTAATGATAATGACAAAGCATACATTATGGCTTAAAACATTATGGGAAACAAAGGGACCCCTTATACAATACAAATAGGCTTTATTGCACACCTCATTACAGAAAACAACACAAATAATACAGAAAAGAGAGGTAAACAAAAACTAAGACCATCCTCAAACTATAAAAAACAAGGATAATGTATATGTCGCAGTCGGATCGTATAATCCGCCGTATTACATTACGGCTAGCCGTTTTCAAAAACGGGCGTTTTGAATGCGGCGGTTCAACGATTAGCCGGATTAAATGCGGCTGAATGAGAATCCGCCGGAATGTATTCGGCGCCATACGTTCTTCAACACGGCTAGCCGTAATGTAATACAGCGAGTCATTAGCCGCCGCTTTGACAGTTTTTAGTTCCCATTTTTAACACTCGTGGCGCTGCCTGACGTTGTTATGTCAAACTATGTAAAACGCTGGGGTGTCCATCAAATCTGGAGTTCGTCGGACTGTTTCTTTCAAAAATCATTTCCTTCGCAACTTAACTAGACGGGCTCCTATTTCTGGGCGGTTTGCCCTTCGGGCATCTGAAGCTACCTGACGAACCTAACCTACCAACCTATTGATTAAGTGAGACGTCCGTGAAAACATTACACTTTGGGGAAAAAAGCGTAGGTAGGTAAGTAGGTTAGGTTCGTTAGGTAGCTTCAGATGCCCGAAGGGCAAACCGCCCAGAAATAGGAGCCCCGCGTCTATTTAAGTTGTGAAGGAAATGTTTTGGAAAACAAACACATGTAGTGCGGTGGGACCATGGTAAAAATAAATTAAATTGCAAACATTGTCAAACTCCGGTTACGTAGGCGACCGAAAGAACTGGTCACTTTACAATCTAAATAGTAGTATGATGCGGCTAAACGTAGGCCGCCTTATTGAAGAACGTATCGCAATGACAATCCGGCTAATCGTCGAACTGCCGCATTTCAAAACGCCCCTGTTTTTGAAAACGGCTAGCCGTTATGTAATACGGCGGATTATACGATCTGACTACGACATATATTCGCTCACCCAATGTTAAAACTATGTACATACACCCCTATGGTATCTCTAGCTATGGGAAAACATATAATACATGCTTACAAAAAATAAACATATTCAAATAAGATTGCTAAAAACTATTGTTCCTTTGAAAATAAAACTTCAATATAATAAGTTTTTGGCAAAAATTTCATTTTTGGTACAAGCTTCTATCGCTGACTGTACTTTTCTTACGACAGACAACTAATACTCATCGAGACAATTCTAAAAACCCCTAACACAATTCTTCTCCATCATCAGATCAGCTCGTGGTACCATAATATTGCATTGTCATCCGATTTATACATGCATGCAAAATTTCAGCGCAATCGGAAACCGGGTAAGTGGATCAAATTTAACTTGCAAGATTTGATTACAGACCGACAGACAACGGGACAGGTGAATGATAGTACTGTAGAATATTACATTTAATGTATATGATAAAGCAAAACTTGCTGTGATATTAGAATATGAACACTTATTGGGGCAGCGGGTTAGGTATAAGAGACCATCCCACCTCCGGACCTTATCCAATGAACCATACTTTAAAATCCGTAAAGGAACCAATAAATATGGGAAAAGGCTCTAGTCAATATACTTATCTAATATCCTGAACAACTTACCCAAACAAGTAGTAAGTATTTTTAACTGTAAGCACTAATCTAAAACTATTAATACAGTAACTTTAAACATTTCGCGTTTGCGTTAAATCCGGTAGTTCTGATTTTTCGCAGACGTGTTTATGATGTTGGCCCAATGAATAATACAAGTTGGTGACTTCCAGCGCGGAATGCAACTTTGTCAAATATCGAAAAATCCGCGATAAACTCGGTTCTCTTTTAGATTTGGGCGATTATAACCCTAAAGGACTAGTTTTTGATAGTATCTTCCTTAGACGTTTTTAAAGAAGACTAAATTTGCTACAATACGAGATTAGAACTGTTTCTGAGATTGAATAGTTTCCGAGCTAAAGGCTTTCAAAATTTAGATAATTTTGAAATTGAGCTCGTAAGCTAAGTGAGTGTAGTGAGTATGCACTTTTGACTCAGGCCGCACAGGCGATGCCGCTTGGCACGATTGTTCCTAAGGTCAAACAAAGCTTATTTGGCCCAGTAACTACGAGATCACCCAAAACTAAAAAAAAAACCGAAATTTTCGCAGGTTTTTCGATTTTTGACAAAGTTGCGTTCGGCGCTCAAGCTCACAAATTTGGATTATTAATTGGGCCAACATCATAAATAAGTCTGCAAAAAATCAGAACTACCTGATTTGACGCAGAAGAGCCACGCTACAAAATTCTACAATTTCACTGGATTATACAGGGTGGAAAGGCACGACGATCCTTTCCGGAAATGGGAGATAGTTTAGCCTAAGCTCTATATTTTCTCCATAGAAACTATGTTAATATGGGCAACCGTTTCTAAATTATGACCTTTTAAACATCCACGCAAAAAACTACTTTGTTCTAACCCTAACAGGTGACAGGGTCAATGAACTTACTTGTAAACAATCAGTATTCGACAGGAAATTATGCTAATTTGTTGCCATCTAACCATTTTTAGGTCTGCTTACAGCACGGTAAGAATCATTGCAGGATTTTCGCTTTCTTAGTGGTTCCACTTGTTCAATACTTGAATGAAATAGTTATGTTATTCCTTAATATTAATAATACTAACCACAACATTGTTTACAACGACAGTTCAAATGGTGACATTGACAACCACTCAAAAGTACGCAATCGTCTTATAAATATCTCTGGTTTCCTTGACTGATAAAAAGGTTTTAGTTTCTTAATACGTTTCACAAAATTATTTTCGAATAATTGGAAACTATCTAAAATAATTAAAAATAACAAGTAGGTTGTGTTAGTTGCACCAAATGAACTTGCAAAAATTAAATACTAAGAATAAATCAAGAATAAATACTTCTTCAATACCAAACTAACAAACCTTCTTGCGTGGTAGGAAATAGACAAGACGTCTGATGTTTGAAATTAAATTTTCATTGAACTATACTTATTGAATGTCATATTCTTCAAATAAAAATGTTAGATGCTCGTGGCTATTTAAATTTGTGGGGCTGTGTAAAAGATATGGTGTACCAAACCAAACGGAATGTGAAACTGCGGACGAAATGAGACAAAGGCTAATTGGTGCTTTCTGCGGAGGATAAATGACGAAGAGCATACACTATATCGCATGTGCATCGACATACTCGGGTACGGGCTGCGGCGGCGTTGTAATACACGAAGGTACATTTGAACACCGTATGTGAAAAGAAGATACTTAGTATTAAATATTGGAAAAAAGTAATTATCTAAGAAAGTAATAAAATTGTTTGTAATATTTTTGCATGCATTTGATTTATTTGACATTTATGCGTCATTCATACATCATTGCGATACTGTCAACGATCGGAAAAAAGTGTAAAGTCCCGAGCTTTCCCGACGGAGATCCTTAATCTAGCCGTCATGTGCACATGCTATAGGGTTATCACCACAGTTAAAAAGTAGTATTTTTGCAATTTTTATTTTTTACTCAATTAACGATTCTTACCATTACCAATAGTCTCTGTATCACTTAAACGACCTAATACTTCCGGGAAGGATCGTCGTGCCTTTCCACCCTGTATACAATACCTACATATATGTATATATACGGCTAAAAACTTAGTTAAGATAATCTCCAAATTTTGAGAATGTAACTAAGTTCTGACTGTACCACTGAACTGAAATAAACAGATTAGATAAAAAAAAATGGTGGCTTTGCAGGTGCTGTTTCAGGCTGCACTTGTAGTCGCTATTGCTGCGTTGTTAGGCTTCGGCCCAGCATGCGTCTTCTGGTGACTTCGTAGGCTTGATTTATCACGGCATTTGTAATCGCAGTGACTACACCGAAAAGGCTTCTCCCCTGTGTGTGTCATCTGATGTATTTGCAGGCTGCCTTTCCGCCTGCACCTGTAGTCGCAGTTGCTACATTGAAATGGCTTCGTCCCAGTGTGTATCATCATGTGTCTTTCTAGGTCGGATTTTTGACTGCTTTTGTAATCACAGTGACTACACTGAAAAGGCTTCTCCCCGGTGTGTGTCCTCTGGTGTACTAACAAGTCTCCTTTCCGCCTGCACCTGTAGTCGCAGTTGCTACATTGAAATGGCTTCGCCCCAGTGTGTATCATCATGTGTTTATTAAGGTTTGATTTATGACGGAATTTGTAATCGCAGTGACGACACTGAAAAGGGATCTCCCCGGTGTGTGTCGTCTGATGTATTTGCAGGCTGCCTTTCCGCCTGCACCTGTAGTCGCAGTTGCTACATTGAAATGGCTTCGTCCCAGTGTGTATCATCATGTGTCTTTCTAGGTCGGATTTTTGACTGCTTTTGTAATCACAGTGACTACACTGAAAAGGCTTCACCCCGGTGTGTGTCCTCTGGTGTACTAACAAGTCTCCTTTCCGCCTGCACCTGTAGTCGCAGTTGCTACATTGAAATGGCTTCGCCCCAGTGTGTCTCATCATGTGTATATTTATGCTTGATTGTTGACTGCATTTGTAATCGCAGTGACTACACTGAAAAGGCTTGTCCCCGGTGTGTGTCCTCTGGTGTACTAGCAAGTTTCCTTTCTGCCTGCAAGTGTAGTCGCAGTTGCTACATTGAAATGGCTTCGCCCCAGTGTGTATCATCATGTGCATTTGTAAGTATGATTTATGACGGCATTTGTAATCACAGCGGCTGCAGTGAAAGGGCTTCTTGCCAGTATGTGTCATTTCGTGTTCTAGCATGATAAAACTATCACTGGACTTGTAATCACAATGACAACAAGTGTGTCTCCTGTTGTGCGTCTTCTGGTGACGTCGCAGGTTTGATTTAACACTGCATTTAGAACCACGTTTCGTACACTGAAGAGGCTTTTCCCCAATGTGTATTTTTTGGTGTTTGTGTATTTGACTTTTATACAGACTACCATGAAACAGATTTTCCATAGAGTGACTCTTTATATGGATCCGCAAACTCTTCTTGGAACTTGTTGAATACTCACATTCAGCACACATGAAATTTGTAACACCGTGTTCACTTTTTTCATGCTCTAATACAAGCAATTTAGTTTGAAATGTGGAACTACAAAAATCACAATTAAATTTCTTGGATCCAGACGATAAGTGAGTATATTGTATGTGTTCTCTTAAAATAGACTTATTTATAAAATGTTCGTCACAGTGTTCGCAGCCATATGGTTTGCTTCCACTGTGAACAGTCGCGTCGTCACGGAGGCGTTCGAGCACCACGGAGCAAACCATCGCGAGCTGTTCCCTAACGCGGGCGGCGCAGCCGTCCGAAAACACTGAAACACAAATTACCAAAACAATTTAAACGGATATAAAGCAATTTACGGCGCTTGATGATGATGAGATCCCTTTTTACTATACATAGCGAGTCCTTAGAACCCTTAGATCATTATAGTAAGGAGATCCACCTTGATTTTTGATACGGTCGGGATGAAAGGTGGGGTGATGATTTGTCCCATACAATCTTAAATTTATGCAAGCACCTGTTTAGGTTTCTGCAATAAGTTTGGTGACATTTTCGAGTAAATCAAAAGACAGAAATCATTTAGGTAATTAAGAATATTAAAAATACAAATTGATAATGTAAATATTGACTAATATTTAAATTATAAACTGAAATAAATGTCATATACTAAGAAAAAGTGACCAAGGCCTCTAGTGCCCCAGGCTACTCCTCTACTTCTACTTGCTTTGCTTTGCTTTTTGGCTTTGTTTGTACTTGATAAAAACAAATCAAAATATTTTTCTGAAATAATTTAATTTGTTCAAATACTTTAATATTTAAATTATTTTCCTCCGTATAGCTACGTCTCTTAAATCGGATTACGTTGTGCACCGAGCATAAGCAATGTTAAAGAGTGTTTACGAATATATAGGCAGTAAAATCTTTAAAATACGAAATAACGTAACTATTAGTCCATTTCTCTTTTTTTCTCTTTTTTTACTCGATAATGACACTAAACTTAATGCAAAAACCTAAACAGATGCTTTCATAAATTTATGATTGTATGGGACAAATCATCCCCACCCTTTCAACCACACCGCACCAAAAATTAAGGTGGCTCCCGTTCCTAAAATGATCTAAGGGTTCTAAGGGGTTGTGCACAAATCACGTGAGGTGTTTTCGGCTACTTTTTGACCCCCCCACCCCCTTGGTGGCCTTGGTGATATTTGGTGAGGTTTTTGGCTACCCCCCTTCCCCCACACAACCTCACGTGTATTTTTTTGAATTTTTTTCATTCGACCTAATTTTAAGATAAATAGTATTGTATATAGAAAGTCTTGTTTATTTTTCTATTTTCGTTAAATAGACTCGCTATTTTGAAGTGCAGAGTGAAGATTTATGTTTAACGAAACCAAGACAAAGTATCTACTCATGTGGTAGGTTTTTTTTCTTAGTTTCGTTCACTGTAGAAAAATACACGTGAGGTTTCCATATTATACTGGGCTATAACCGCAATAAAATAAGTAAAATAAATAAATAAAACAAATAAAACAAAAAAAAAAAAACAAAATAGAAAAAATAAGAAAATATTTAAGAATATTATTATTGTTATTAAGCTATAAAAAATTACCACTTAACATATAAAAACAATGCCTTTGTACTGTACCAAGTCGTAATAAAAATGTGATGAGTATTACATTTTCGTTTTAGTTTTACTTAAATTCTGGTATTATTCAATGAGTAGGTAACTGGTTTTGACTATGCCCACTTGCGCAGACAAGGGGAATACTTCCTGGTAATATTGGGAAGATACCGAGTAACATTGGGAATATTACCAGTAGTATTAGGAATTTACTAGAAAAGTAAACCTATGTTGATTTTTTGCACTTCGTATGATGCATTTGTTGACAAGTAATGATTTAATGTAAAACAATTTATGTTGACATTTACTTAATTTAAATATTACCGTAAATTACTGATTCTTGGGAATCTTACCGGTAAAGGTACTGGGAATTTTCCGCGTTTTCGGGGGTTCGTCCCATAGTAAAAGTTGCTCAGTATGACCTAAACATTAATGGGTCTCTTTCTTTGCCTTTCGTTCTGATACATACTGTATGTATATGTAAATAAATAGTGAATAGGGGCTGTCCATAAATTACGTCATCTATTTTTGAAAATTTTTGACCCCCCCCCCCCTAAAATCATCCAAAAATCATGCTTCAAATGACCCCATTTCCTCCTACTTCATTCTACCATCATACAATCTCCAGACCCACCCTCCTAATTTGAAATGACGTAATTTATGAATAGCCCCATAGCTCAGCTTCATGCAAACATCCTTATTTTTAAATAATAAACTGACCTTGTAATGGGACGGTGGGCACCTTAGAGCGGTGCCACTCCTCGGGGCCCAGCACGAGCTCGTCCTTGACCTCATGGTCGATGTACAGTCCAGCCTCCGCGGCCGCCGCACTCACTCCGCGCAGCACGCTGTCCTTGGACTCCTGCTCCTCCTTCATGCACACCTCTCCGGGCTCCGTTTCCACGCACACCTCTCCCTGCTCCATTTTGACGCACACCTCTCCAGGCTCCGTTTTCACGCACACCTCTCCAGGCTCCGTTTCCACGCACACCTCTCCAGGCTCCGTTTTCACGCACACCTCTCCGTGCGCCGTCTTCACACACACCTCCTCTGCCTCCTCAACATGTGCTGTCTCTAGAGACATGTTGTGTGCTATATCTGCACTAACTGGTACCGGTAGCACCTGCAATGTATGTCCATGATTACCTGTGTTGCTTCAAAACAACAACTCAGGAAATTATATGATTTATACAAGATGCACTGGGAACCCTTGGGTTGTAATCATACATTCCTCAGGTCAAAAAAGTAAACAATATTATACAGTGTGGAAAAAATGTATGGGCCCTGGAGGGAAAGAGCCTTAAAACCTTAAGTTAGCTCATTTTACTTCATCATCATCATGATCATCATATCAGCCAGAGGACGTCCACTGCTGGACATAAGTCTCCCCCAAAGAGTGCCACAATGACTGGTCTTGCGCTACCTGCATCCAGCGGACTCCCGCAACCTTTACCAGGTCATCAATCTACCTTGTAGGGGGTCTACCCACGCTATGCCTTCCGCTACATGGTCGCCCCTCGAGAAACTTTCCCCCCCAATGGCCATCGGTTCTACGGACAATGTGCCCTGCCCACTGCCATTTAAGTTTAGCGATTCATTTTACTTAGAGGAGACATTCATTTATTTTTAAAAAGGAAAAATTTCATCCACGCCTAGACTACTAGTTCATGTTATGCCACTAACTATTAATATCCATTTCAAATCTCAAATACTATGCCCCATCCCTGTGTCACAAAAGGTGCCACGACTATCTAAAATTACTTCATTACACATATTATACTTAAGGAGGTTGTGCACAGGACAGATTTGAAAAATAAGCAGAGGTAGAGTCATAGTCAGTCAGTCAGTCCCGGCTTTCGGAGACTCTCAGTTAAACTTGTTGTCATATGTGAAAGAGACAGCAATAACATGTCCTATCTTGCTTCGATATTTTCAATTTAACTGGTTAATTTCGTTCCACTAAAATGAAAGGCGAACGAACAGTTCTTTAACCGGTAACCGCGAACCGAAAGAAAATCCTTTTCATTTCCGTGATTGAACGAAACTGGTTTCCGAGCCCTGGCAAAGAATGAATAATAGTACTAGCCCTGGATAGAGACAACATTTATAAAATCACAGTAGGCGTAAACGTGAGGAAGTGGGTACGTTACGAAATCGCAGTGGGGTCTCAGCGATGCAGAGTTAGTTTATTATTATGTACAGTACCTAAGCTGCAGAATGGCTGCACAGATTATTGACCCCCCTGCATAGAAACTTGTGTGCAGGGGGGGTCCGTTATCTGTGCAGGTTACTGTACATAGCAAACAACGTTTTTATTCAAAATAAAAAGCTATACAAGATAAACACGATATGAAATACACACCTATGTATGCCTTTATCTTCGAACACACGACCAACACGACTAGAGGACAACTCAAGCGGGCTCGCGACAGTACCGGGGGTACGGTAGTTGATTTACTTGACTACAATACAATTCCCAATAATAAGATAGTCAGCTTAGAACATAATAAATAAATACCACATAAATACTAATACTAAATTAACCTCAAACATTTTGACATTTTCTCACTCTAGCTACAGATTAAAAAAGGATGCGCTTAACGTAAGGGCTCCACAGATCTATCAAATTTTAAAGCCATAACACACTACCGCACCGCGTCCTCGGTGCGCCGCATCCTTAAGTGAGAGCGAGAAAGTATAAGAAATGTTTATTAGCACACAAAATAACAAAACTAAAATTCATTTAGACCAACAGAACAGAAAAGAAGAGAATTATTATATAATAGTTAGAAGGACGAAAACCCTATTTGCCGCTTTTTTCTACTGACTGACTATACAAATAATCGTAGTCTTCGTAGTTTTCAAGAGCTCGAGCTTCCACTGACGTCCCTATCACTGTCAGGAATTGTGTCAACTGTCAGTACTGTCACTGTCAACTGTCAGTGTCTCTGTCTCAGTCAGCCTCTCAACTTACTTACTTACTATACTCATACTCTTTGCTCTCAGCCTGTGGAGTCAGCTAATAAACTCACAGCGTTCTTAATAAATAACAATATATTAGTTATTTCATTAAGTAATCGCTGGTAAAATTTGTATTTTTTTATTTATTCTGTGCAGGATGGAGGGGAGCGTGGAAGGCGACACGGCGCGCGTGAAGCAGGAGCCCGGGTGGGACGCCGGCCACGGTGAGCGCACACTAACATTCATCTAATTAACTTCTATTACAAAAAAACAGTTATGTAGCTATATACCTATTACAAGAGCTGCAAAGCTTCCAAGAGCAGCAAACGGTGGAGTGGCAAAATGCCGCTATAACGCGAGGAAGGAGAGCTACCCATTACAAGAGCTGAAGAGCTCAAGTGGCTCTTATAAATAAGTTGTTACACTACAAGCAATCAAATCAGTCCATTCAAATCCCTTGTCCTACTTATTGTTTTCTTTTTCTATAATATTAAGTATCTATCTCACTAATACAGCCTCTCTCATAGGGAATGCAAATCGGTTATTTTTTGTATGGAAATAACCGCGGTTTCGGTTAATAACCGATAATTTCCATACAAAAAATTGCTACGATTGTAAAAAGGTTGTTACTATACTGGCACATGAGATTTCAGATGATTTGACAATAAACGTCAGTCAGCTATAAACCGGCTTTTAATTATTACATTGGCGACAGGATTTCGGATTTTATTTGTGTTTTCAGTTAATTTATCGGGCTATTTAGTATTTCAAAATGCCTTTCGGGAAGTTGGAACCGTTTGACTTGACATCTAAACAGTGGCCGGCATATATCCGCAGAGTGGAACAGTACATGGTATTAAATGAAGTGAAGACCGAACTGAAGGTGCCTCTGCTGATAACAGTTGTCGGGCATGCCACGTATGCTCTTATGTGCGATTTGTGTTCACCGACACTTCCTGAGGCCAAAACATTTGAAGAGCTGGTAAAATTATTAACTGATCACCTGGAACCGCAGCGATCAGAGATCGCCGAGCGGCACGTCTTTAGGCTGCGCCGACAGCGAGTCGGCGAGCCGCTCGCAGAATATTTGCAGAACTTAAAGCATTTAGCGAGCACTTGCAGTTTCGGCACCAAGCTCGAGGAGAATCTGCGCGACCAGTTCGTGTCGGGACTGGCAAAAGAGGCGATGCGATCTCGGATATTCGCTGAAAAAAATATTCAGTATAAAGAAGCGGTGGAGCTGGCTCTCGCCCTAGAGGCCGCGGAGAAGCACGCGGAGGTGAGCGGCGCAGTGGTGGCGCCGGCGAGCACCTCGGGCGGCGACGGCGGCGGCGGCGATATTGGTGAAGGTTTGCATCACGCGAGTGCTCGGCGCGACAGGCGCGGGCCCGGAGCCGGCGGCGGCGCGGCCGCGGCCCGGGGCGGCACGGCGCGCGGCAACCAGGCGCAGTGCTGGCGGTGCGGGAAGGCGCACTGGCCGGACAAGTGTAAATATATGCATTACAACTGTGATGAATGCAACACGCGCGGTCACTTGAAGGTGATGTGCGGTCAAGGACGCGATGAGGTTCGTCGACAGTTCGGACGGCAAAATTACATGGACGAAGAATCTGATGAGGATTTATTTAACATTCAAGTGTCACCGCAAGGTAACAAACCTTATTTTATTACATTGAATGTGGACGGCCAAGATGTTGTTTGTGAGATCGATACGGGTAGTCGTATTTCTGCTATTAATGAGGACTTTTATAAGCAGAAGTTTGCTCATAAAATAATTAATCCTAATGATATTTTCTTTCGCGGCTACTCTGGGTCACCAATCGGAGCCCTTGGATACTTATCGGTTGACGTTGCGCTAAACGGTATCAGAGCAACTAACTTGTCATTGTATGTCATTCCAAACGGAGGGCGGCCCCTTTTGGGTCGTGAATGGATACGTGCTCTTAAGGTCAACCAGATAACTATAAATGAGATAGTGGAGGAGGACAGTCTGGTGACCCAGCTGTGTAGTGAGTTCCCAGAGGTGTTCACGGATAAATTAGGTACTTGTAAAAAAAGCATTCAATTACAGCTCACAGACCACGACCCTGTTTATGTTCGTGCGAGGCCGGTACCGCTCGCGTTGTGCGAACGGTTTGAACGCGAACTTGAACGTCTGGAGCGCGACGGAACCCTGTGCCGCGTTGATCATTCTGACTATGGAACCCCAATAGTACCGGTAGTGAAACAGAATGGAGAATTGCGCATTTGTGGTGATTACAAGGTGACGGTAAATCCTAAGCTTAAGCGTGATTATTATCCTTTACCTCGCATAGAGGAGCTGTTTGCTAATCTTAGCGGGGGGGAGCAGTACATTAAACTGGATTTACGTCACGCTTACGAACAGTGTATGTTGACGGAGGACTTGCAGCCGTACCTACACTGCAATCATCACTCATGTGGGTACTTTTGTGTACCGTCGCACACCGTATGGGCTTTCGTGCATTCCGGAGAAGTTCCAAAAGCTTATGGGGGAAACTCTGCGCGGGATTCCTAATTGTGTTGTTTTCCTGGATGACATTTGCGTGACCGGGCCTAATAAACAGGCGCACATGCAAAACTTGCGCGCTGTACTTGAACGCTTACGCAACATGGGAATGACCTTAAAATTAAGCAAATTGTAAGGTCTTATAAGATAAAGTAAATTATTTAGGTTTCATTATTAACAAAGATGGTTTACGACCAGATCCGACTAAGCTAGAGGCCATTTCCAATACTCCAGAACCGAAAGACGTATCGCAACTTAAAAGTTTTCTCGGGATGTTGAATTATTACGTAAAGTTTATACCAAATGTAAGCCCTTTGTTGCATCCGTTGCATGCGTTGTTAAGAACCAGAGTTTGGAAATGGGATTCCGCTTGTAAGCAGGCCTTTTTAGAGGCGAAACAAGTTTTGTTAGATACTTAAACGCGCATTATGTTGATAGCAGCGCCTATGGCCTCGGAGACTGTAAGCTATGTTCAATAAGTTGAAGATTCGTTACCAGTTAGTTTCAAAGAGGAAACGCAGAAGGTGTTAAATAGAATTTATGGTTAGGTTCTGTTTGGGCCGTCTGCCGCGAGCTGTGAGGATGAGAAACACGGACGCTCGTACAACTTTCCTTGCGTTTCGATCCGTATTTGCGCGGTTTGGCTTTCCTGAGCAGCTCGTGACCGACAAAGGTCCGCCATTCTAATGAGTTTAAGAAGTTTTTTGTAGAAAATTGTATTAAGCGCGTTACGTCAGCACCATACAGGCCATAAGGCAACGGTGCTGGTGAAAATGTGGTAAAAACAATTAAAGAAGCTATGAAAAGAGCTCTGCACGAAGGCGCGGACGTACCTACCGCTCCTAATACGTTTCTTTTCCAATACCTATCGTAACAGTGATCATAAGAGGGGAGAAGTTGTCGGAAGGTAGGGTTAAGTCGCAAACTGGTCCAGTTTCTTATACGGTTGATATGGGTCAGGGAATCGAATGGCGATAAGGCATGTAGATTAAAGGTGTGGGTGCTGACGAAGCGTTTGAGGATGCATCGGACGGTGAAGTTCAGGCAGCACCAGGGAGCAGCCTTTGATGCAGCACCTTCCCGCTAGCGGGTGTCCTTACGCCACCGGCGGATGCTCGGATTGCTCCGGCCGCGCCACCGCTCGATGCTTCCGCCCATGCGTTGCACGCTTGGATGCGGGCCCAAAAGTCTAGCTAAGTAAGTGTAGTGTTTGTCAGTAAATAGTATTAGTTGTGTTTATGTTTCTAGTTGTGTTCTATTATGGTAAATCGTTTAAACGTTTAGTTAAAACTTTATTTTATTTTCCCGGGTAGCTAACTTAAGAGGGAGAGATGCTACGATTGTAAAAAGGTTGTTACTATACTGGCACATGAGATTTCAGATGATTTGACAATAAACGTCAGTCAGCTATAAACCGGCTTTTAATTATTAACCGAAAATAACCGATTTGCATTCCCTACTCTTTCATAAATTAAAATACTGTTTGGATTTAAAAATAAAATAATAAATGGTATTTGAATAGACTAGCTCCATTCAGAGGAAGCACCTTATTATTATTATTATGTATAATTATATTTATAAGCTTTATTTCTCGCACATCTGTTCTAAAATTGACTATTCTTTTGTTAGATTTTCACGATGTGTGATCCCTTAAGGGTAAAAGCGTCCTCCATCTTTTTCCATTTCTCTTTGTCTGTAGCATTATTCTCCCAAGTTTTTCCTGCAATTGCTATGATGTCATCAACCCATCGTTTTCTTTGTTTTCCTGAGTTTCGTTTGCCCAGTGGGCCGAAAGGCCAAACGGAAACGTTTGGTTGTTTGAATAGTCCACCTTTTGTCTTTGTATCTAGCCAAATGTCCAGCCTACCTCCATTTTTGTCTTAAACTAAACTGTAGTGCGTCTGTCAGTTTTGTTTTCATCCGGATATTTGAGTTTCTTACTTTGTCTATTCTTCTTAGTTTCAATAGGCTTCTTTCCATTGCATGTTGCCCAGCTAAAATTTTTTCTTTAACTTTCTCGGTGAAGACCCATGTCTGGCATCCATAGGTTAAACTGGGGAGGATGCAGGAGTCCATTCTATATTTTTAGACTATAATTTCCTTTTAGGATTTCTTTATGTGACCAGTATTTTCTCCAGGCTATGTTTATCCTCCTGTCCACCTCGTTTACGTTGCTCTTGGGGTCAAACGAAATCATTTTTCCTAAGTATACATAGTTGTCCACATATTCTATTGGCTTTCCTCCTACAATTATCCTTTTTTGTGGCTGTTCGTCATAACTTTGGTTTTAGACGCGTTCATATGGAGACCCACTGTTTGACTCTCTGAATTCTAGACCTTTAGCATTATCACAGAATAGAACTATATCGTCCGCAAACCTCAAATGTGTTCGTTTTTTGTTTAATATCCATATGCACATAACTTAGCCTGTATTTATTATAATTGTACCATCGCCCACACTGTTAACTGTACATCGGTGGTCCTTATAACTATTGTAATAAGGTCCACCGATGTACAGTAGGGAGTGTTGCTGTTTGTACTTGTCATGCCTCAAACACAGTTTATCAATTAATATATTTATTGCTATTTCAAACTAATGCTAAAATACAAATCTTGTTTACAAGATGAGATCTCTCTAGTTTATAGTGCTCCTGCAGGTGCTCCACGTTATAGCGTCTTGTTGATTATATAATGCATTATGTTTTAGTTGTTAAGGAGGAAGCAGAATTCGTGGATGAAGAGTGTGTGGAGGAGGAGTGCTTGGACAGCACCGACGGGTGCGGCGTGAGCGAGGCAGCCATGCTGGCCAGCCTGTACGACGACCACGAGGTCAAGGACGAGCTCGTGCTGGGGCCGGAGCGCCCGCACCGCCCCATAGTCGCCCCAGTGGTGAGAGGTAGGTTTAATTTAGTTTAACATGTACACAGACTGCAGTAAATATGAGTGTTCCTATACGAGTGAAGGTTATTTGTCTGTAGACAGGGCGCTAGGTGACGCGGACGGCGGGTGTGCTGCGGGGGGTGCGGGGGCCCAGCTCGCTCGGTGCTCCGTGCGGCTCGAGCGCCTCGCGAGCCACGCCGCGCGAGACCACCAGCCACGAGGGACCGCCGGCTGCGACGCCGCCACTCCACCCCGCACAGACTCTGATATTGAACAGGAAACATATGTTAGACCTGAGAAGGAACAGATATGTGATCTCTGTGGAGAGAGTTTTGATTTGAAATCTGATTTAATAAAACATGTCGCGGTCCACATTCATGTGCCTACAAGTGGAGATCTGGGAGCGGGCAGACCTGATGTCACGGGCAACGGTGAGTGTAGGTAGTTTTGTTTAGCCCTTTTCTAAACCGCACCAATCTACACGGTTTTACCACCCAAATCCAAATTTATTCCAATTATTCAGCTTTAATGATTCATTTGAAGGCGTCACAAATCCCGAAAGTGCAATTTGAACCTTAAACCGGAATGCTAAAGTTGAATTTCTATTGGCGCGTATTTGGTGGATAACATACTAAAGGGTAGGGATAACACACTAGGGCCACTACAGCTCTTGATTAATGATTGATTACATTACAATTTTAAAGTGTTTCCTAGAGACCTTGAAAACGGACGCTTCCTTGTATCATTATGAGTGTAAGAGGTCTGAATCTGAGCAGATCTCTTTTACTATTGAACGCTTTTTTGTATCAAAGTTATGCGTGTGTTTACATCAATGTATCATTTTTATTTATTTTATTTTCTTGGGGTGTTGTGGGCCTTTCAGTGGCACGTCGACCAAGCTGTGATCTATTGTGAGGGCCCTTTAAAGTTCACTATTAATACCCGTTGAATCCAGGAAATTCCAGATTCTTTGGGCCGTAATGCTCTGTACCTCATAGGGTTTGCAATACGTGTCGCCCTAGGTAGGTACTTCTTTTTGACATTACTCACAAGAACCGAGAATGTGCATAGCAGTCTCCTCTGACTCCTGGCAGAACCTGCATGTCGCATCTTGTTGATCTTGTTTGTTCAACTTACAGTGCCGTCAATATTCTAGTCACCGCGGAGGTTTTGTGTCTTTTGAGCCCTAGAAGCTCCTTAGCAGTTTTACTGTTGAACCCTTTGATTTGAGCTTTTGAATGTTCTTGTCCTTTGACGAACTTCCACCAATCGATTAAATAAATAAATAAATATTATTATAGGTCATTTTTTACACAAATTGAATAGAATAGAATAGAATATGTTTATTGCTCACATATTGATCTTACTCTACAAGTACAATAAGGTTACAACATGTTACCCTACAAGGGCATTGCAAATACACGTGCATATAAAATATGTATACACATAAGAAAGGTACACTATAATTTATCTATTTCTACGCCTATTAAATATAACAAAATTATTATTTTATTATCTTTGAATTATACTTATTTTCATTGAAAAACTCTTGCAGGGAGTAAAAACTGTGATCTATTAGGTAGGTTTTTAGCTTAGTAACAAATTTTGTGTATGTTTGCTCGTTAGTTATTTCTTTTGGAAGGTAATTATAAATTCTTATAGTCATTACGTGAGGGCTCTTGTTACTTATTTGTAAGTTACTTGATGGTATGGCTATTTTATCTTTATTTCTTATATTTATGGCACATGTGTGGCGGTCTGTTGCTTTTGTATATAAACTTGGATTCTTGCGGACAAATTTACTGGCTTCTAGAATATATAGACACGGTAAAGTTAAAATTTTTAAGTTTTTAAAGTGAGGTCTACAGGTTTCAAGGTTTTTAATATTTGTAAGAATTCTTATGCACCTTTTTTGCAGTATGAATAGTTGTAGTATGTCTGTGCTATTGCCCCACAAAATGATTCCATATTGGAGGCAGGTTTGGGTAAATGCATAGTATGCAGCAACGGCCGTTTTAAAATCTGTGCTTGTTTTAATATTTCTTAAGACATAGGTAAATCGAGAAAGTTTTGTACTAATTTTGTCAATATGAGATTTCCAATTGATATTTTCGTCGATATTTATACCAAGAAGACTGCAATTACTAATTTGTTGGAAAGTATTATTCAGGTATGTGTAATTTATATCTATTGGGGATCTTTGATGCTAAGCCCCACGGTAATAAAAATACCGAACGTTGAGGGAGGCGATGGCTGAGATACGCGTAATACTCGAGAACGGGTGCTGTTTGTGGAGACTGGTCTGTTTAAGCTAACACAAGCTATTATACTTAGTAACTTTATTTTTATTAATTAATTACAGTGAGACGCCTCATTCTGCTCTCGTATGTTTCTTTTCTCTTAATGAATGTATTAATTATACAGGATATTGACTCTTGGAGACCCTATACATCTCTAAGGATAACTTGATAAACTATATAATCTTATAGTTCTGACACCTAGAGACATTTACACCTCTAAATATTATAGTTTTTTTTTGTGTTTTGTATCTGTATTTTGTATGTAATTCGACATTAAGGCGCGGTGTGTAGTAAAATGCACTATTTTGTCACCATATTTACAGACTTTTACAAGGATTTCATGCATTATTTTCTAGTATGTATAACTTCAGTCCTTGAACTACGTTATTGCTTGTCAGAAACACGACGGCTCATTATTTTCTCGATAGAATCTTAAGTTGAAAACATGCCTAACACTGTCTTTATTTCCTTATGTTAGAAGTACTAGGACGAAAATGTATATGAAACTTACTTCAGTCGATAGCTTTTAAGTAAATCTTCATTATTGCTTGTCCTTTTATCGATACGTTAATTTTTTCATTCATCATTTGATGAATTCAACATTTTGCCTACTAAATTACACCCTACGCGGCAATACCTTGCGCCTATTCCTCACGCCAGTACGCCCGTGACCACTGTCAGCGTCGGACCTGTGCTAGTTTAGCGGACGTTTCATAAAATGGGTAATCACAGTATAAATATGCAAATATGTTATACACACAATGTTTTTCAACATACTTACGAAGAAAAGCAAAATAATTCTTAAATACGGTGACATTTCAGACATTCGTCCGTCATATTGTCATTTTATAACAAGTTGGGCAGCAAAGGCACACACCCATCTAACCAATCCGGAATTCAGTCACGATTGATAAATTGTGTAAACATATTTTAAAAGGCTATAAAATTAATCAAATTGAATAATTTAGACTGGTCACATTTTTGTAAAAATCGATTTCTACTGGCAAAACATATTACTTTTTGGCAACCGGGTTTTTTAACCTAATTAGACCCCGCTGAATCCGGTTGCTTGATCGAATTCTTGACTGGAAGTGAGATATGTGATATTAAAGGTCCCTTTTTTTAGTTTTTCGTAAATAACTCGTTAACGGTGGCCAATATAAAAAAATGAACTAATAATCTACACAAAATTTTCAATAAAAAAAGATTTAGTACATTTTTAGCAGGGATCAATATTTAAAAAGGTAATAAAGAGGGAAAGTTAATTAAAATAAATTCTAAGGTTCCTTGGTTTTCTTTTTTCGTTAATAATTTGAAAAGTATGACTCATAGCAAAAACAAATCTTACACATAAATAATAAACATAAAATTTCCTACAAGAAACATGCAGAACACTTTTCGCTAGGATCAATATTTAAAAAGACAAAGCAGCCGGTAAGTTAATTACAATCAATTTTAAAGTCCCTTTTTATTTTTTTGTAAATAACTCGTAAACGGTTTCCCATAGCAAAATAGGTTTTTATGAATAAATAATCTCCATAAAATTTCCTGCAAAAAATATCTGAACACTTTTCTCTAGGATCAATATTTAAAACGATATTAAAGGAAGAAAGTTCATTACAATCAATTCACATGTCACTTTTTTTAGTTTTTAGGGTCCCGTACCTCAAAAGGAAAACACGGAACCCTTATAGGATCACTCGTGCGACTGTCTGTCTGTCTGTCCGTCTGTCACAGCCCATTTTCTTCAAAAGTACTGGACCAATTAAGTTGAAATTTGGTACACACATGTAAATTCGTGACCCAAAGACGGACATCTTACGTAAACAAATGAATTTTAAACATGGAGGCCACTTTTTAGCCAAGGGGGGTTAATTAACATTAAGAACCTATTTTGCTATGGGCCACCGTTTACGAGTCATTTACGAAAAACTTAAAATAGGGACCTGGAAATTGATTATAATTAACTTACCCCCTTTAATACCTCATTAAATATTGATCGTAGCGAAAAAGTGTACAAAACCTTTTTTGTGGACAATTTTATGTTCAATATTTGTGTATAATATTTTTTTGCAACGGGGGCACCGTTTACGAGTTATTTACGAAAAAAAAAGCAACCTGTGAACTGATTGTGATTAACTTTCTTCCTTTAATATCGTTTTAAATATTGATCCTAGAGAAAAGTGTTCAGATGTTTTTTGCAGAAAATTTTATGGAGATAATTTATTCATAAAAACCTATTTTGCTATGGGACACCGTTTACGAGTTATTTACAAAAAACTAAAAAGGGACTTTAAAATTGATTATAATTGACTTACCGGATGCTTTGAGTTATTTACGAAAAACTAAAAAAAGGGACCTTTAATATCAACTATCTCACTTCCAGTCAAGAATTCGATCAAGCAACCGGCAATTTCGGATTCAGCGGGGTCTAATTAGGTTAAAAAACCCGGTTGCCAAAAAATAATATGTTTTGCCAGTCGAAATCGATTTTTACAAAAACATGATCAGTCAAGTATACACTCATATTGTATATAATTAATAACTATTTAGGTACACTCACCGACCTCACCGTCTTACCTACCATTTTTAGGGTTCCCTACCCAAAGGGTAAAACGGAACCCTATTAGTAAGACTCCGCTGTCCGTCCGTTCGTCCGTCCGTCTGTCACCAGTGGCCTATTTTATAAAGCTACAAGTTACAATTTACAAGTGGAAGTCTTGTTCTAGCACATAGGGTTAGAAAGAGACTTCCGCTTGTAAATTGTAACTTTGTAGCTTTATAAAATAGGCCACAGGCTGTATCTCACGAACCGTGATAGCTAGACAGTTGAAATTTTCACAGATGATGTATTTCTGTTGCCGCTATAACAACAAATACTAAAAAGTACGGAACCCTCGGTGGGCTCAGTGGGCGAGTCCGACTCGCGCTTGTCCGGTTTTTAATTTCATTAAGTACTCATCAAAATTCGAATTTACTAATAAATCTTATTCAATATTAATTGCCGAACTAAAAATCCCGGAACTGACAATTCAGAATACCGATGTCGTCAGAATAAGGACGTAGACGTGCTGCGCGGGAATGGTGCGGTGCGCCGCGCGGGGCGCCCGCCTGCCCGATCTACCACGCGTCTGCTTCACCCCCTTGAAAACGTAAAACTCGAGTATAAGAGCGCCTTAAGAGACCATATACATCTCTTAGTAATTGTAATACGTTAGATTGAATTGTTAGTGTTATTTTATAAAATTGTTGGATGTTATTATTTTTGCTTGTATGTAAATTCAATGTTGACGTGTAAAAGTGCCCTTGTGGCCTATTTGCTGAATAAATGTTGATGTTTGACGTAAGCTCAAGAAGGCTTGTGTTGTGGGTACTCAGACAACGATATATATAATATATAAATACTTAAATACATAGAAAACAACCATGAGTTAGGAACAGATATATGTATCATCATACAAATAAATGCCCTTACCAGGATTCGAACCCGGGACCATCGGCTTCATAGGCAGAGTCACTACCCACTAGGCCAGACCGGTCATTGATTGCTCTCGTTTTTTCTATGTTACTGAGCAGAGAATATGCATCCCGGTTTGTGATTCAATTCAACAGAACGGTTCTGGGCCGACCAGGGGTGTGTCTGCGCCCTTTCTAGCAAATTCGTCCGCTTCTTCGTTTCCGTTAATGTCGGAGTGCCCTGGTACCCATCTAAGTATGACTGTTGGAGTTAGCCAGTGCATTTAGGATTGTTTTACAGTTCTGGACTAGTTTAGAGTTAGACTCAAGGGATTCTAGTGCCAGCAGAGCAGCCAGGCTGTCTGAGTCGATGTAGATATGCTGGTGTCTTAGTTTCTAAATAAAAAATATATAAAGAGCAGTCATTTGGCTGCCTCAATTCGAACTATCCTCGAGTCCTCGTCAATGGTTATATTTTTGAAGGCCTATACTGACCTTGATTTACCAACATTGCCAGCTATGTACGTAGGTTCAACTAAGTCAATTTATGTATCAAAAGCGCCAATCTATCAAAAATAGCATGTGAAATGTTGCAAAGTGAGTAGAGGCTTTCATTTTATGTTTTAGATGAATTTATGTGTTCGTTTTCTGAGTGTTCATTTTAAGTTTAAATTCTGTAATTATGTTGTCTATTTAATCACAAAATGCTACGACTACTTGCGCAAATTACTTGTATGTAAGTTTGTTTGATAGGTGTCGGCAGGTTATCGTAGATAAGCCGTAAGTATTATTTTGTCGTGTTGCAGCGCCCGCTCTTGTCTCCTCTGCTGTGGTGTCGGGTCGGCGCCGCTCGTGCTCGGTCAGGCTGGAGCGCCTGCAGGTGGGCGCGGAGCGGCGAACCTGCCGGGTCGGGCGCCGCACATACAAGCTGCACGCCACCGAGCCCGCACCCACACCCCATGTCACCACCACCATCTATCAATGTCACCATTGCGGCAAACGGTTCAGGAACAAGTCGGTTTTGAAGAAACACATACGCATTCACTTGTCGTTAGGACCGTCGAGTAATTCAACCCGACAGAACATTACATCAAATCGTCAAGAAATGTCACACAAGGATAGGAAACCTTATAAATGTAGCACTTGTGAGTACATGGCTAGTAAGATAGAAGATTTACAGAAACACCAGCTGATACACGCCGGTGACAAACCTTATCAATGTAGGTACTGTGAATACAAGTGCATTAGAAAAACAAACTTACGAAGACACGAGAGGACACACACTGGTGAAAAGGCTTTCTGTAACTACTGCGACTACAAGTGCATTGGGAAAGCAATGTTACGGGTACATCTGATGACTCACACTAATGAAAAGCCATTCAAGTATAGGTACTGTGACTACAGGAACCGTCGAAAGCGAAAGTTGCAGACTCACGAGAAAATGACACACACTGATAATGATAAACCATTTAAATGTAGCTCCTGCGATTACCAGAGCAATAAAAAATCGCATTTACAAAGGCACCTCATGATCCATTCTGGTGTAAAGCCTTACAAGTGTAGATACTGTGACCACAGGAGCCGTCAAAGAGAAAACTTACGAACTCACGAGATGATACACACTGGTAACAAACCCTTTAAATGTAACTACTGTCATTACAAGTGCAATAGGAAAGTTCTTTTACGAATACACGAGATAAATCACACTGGGGAAAAGCCTTTTGACTGTAGCAACTGTGACTATAAGTGCAACAGCAAAGCAAAACTACGACGACATGAAATTATACACACGGATGAAAACCCTTTCCAGTGTAGTTATTGCGAATACAAGTGCAACCAGAAACCAAATTTACGAAGACACGAGAGAACACACACCGGGGAAAAACCTTTTGGTTGTAGTAACTGTGTCTACAAGTGCATTAGCATAGCAACTCTACGACGTCATCAATTGATACACTCGGGTGAAAAACCTTTCCAATGTAGTTATTGCGAATACAAGTGCAGACAGATACCAAATTTACGAAGACATGAGTGCACACACACTGGGGAAAAGTCTTTTGACTGTAGTAACTGTGACTACAAATGCATTAGCAAAGCAACTCTACGACGTCATCAATTGATACACTCGGGTGAAAAACCTTTCCAGTGTAGTTATTGCGAGTTCAGGTGCAGGCATAAAGGAAACTTAAAGAGACATTTGAAGCGGAAGCACTAAAAATGAGCTTTGATAGCCACTGTCATTAGCATTGAATGCAAAAGTCTCCAGGGCGCTTTTTTTATTTTATTTAATTGGAGATCCAACAGCTGTGACATTAAATATCGGGTAGAACAGAACAAAGGACTTTTACGCAAACGTGGAATTGTTTAGGCTACGTACTTTATTTTTCACTTAATAATCACGTTAATATTTCTAACCGTTTTTGAGATAAACAGTAGTGCTAAAATCTGTATATTTCAACCATATAAAGTAGATCCTATTGAATGACATGACATGTGGCAATTTTAATAACTTTGTAGGGTTGTCACTGATATAAAAATATTTTATTGTAATGATTTTGTTTTACTTTTTAATCCAGCTTTACGATTATAATAACTCTATTGTAGGTCACTTAGATAACACTATCCTTTCAGCTCAGTCTCTAGAAATGTTCCATGTATATTATTCCTAAAATATATAATAAATAAATATATTGTAGATAACATATACTTAATGATATATCGCCGCCTCTGTCTAACAGTTAGCTGATGACAAATGTCTAAAGACGGCCAACAAAGATGTCAGGGTGGCAGATGCAGAGAGTCAAATGCAAAGTGGATTTGATACTTTATGTAAACGGGCACATGATGCAGGATTATACAGTGGGTCTCTATTGTTTCCTAAAAAGTATGAATCAAGTCATAATGTATTGTTTGCCCGCATTTTCTTTAGTCATAATTTATTTGGTTCAGAAACGCGTAACTTTTCAGGATTGCCATAAAACAAACCTAACCTAACCTATCTATAGGATAATCTGAAAAGTTAATGGTTTCAGTTTTAGGACTAATGATAATGACAAAGCATACATTATGGCTTAAAACATTATGGGAAACAAAGGGACCCCTTATACAATACAAATACGCTTTATTGCACACCTCATTACAGAAAACAACACAAATAATACAGAAAAGAGAGGTAAACAAAAACTAAGACACTCCTCAAACTATAAAAAACAAGGATAATGTATATGTCGCAGTCGGATCGTATAATCCGCCGTATTACATTACGGCTAGCCGTTTTGAAATGCGGCGGTTCAACGATTAGCCGGATTGAATGCGGCTGAATGAGAATCCGCCGGAATGTATTCGGCGCTATACGTTCTTTAACACGGCTAGCCGTAATGTAATACAGCGAGTCATTAGCCGCCGCTTTGACAGTTTTTAGTTCCCATTTTTAACACTCGTGGCGCTGCCTGACGTTGTTATGTCAAACTATGAAAAACGCTGGGGTGTCCATCAAATCTGGAGTTCGTCGGACTGTTTCTTTTCAAAAATCATTTCCTTCGCAACTTAACTAGACGGGCTCCTCCCATATAACCATTCCAGTCGCAGAATCACAAAGTGGTAACTAAATGTCAGATGTGTCGTAACAGAGTCCACACAATGCGTCTAGAATTGTTTCGAAACAAAGTGTCGTCGCCGTGTCTACACTTTTCCGTAACAAGGTGTCGACACATTTGTGTGCACTTTGCGTGCGGTTTGCGACTAAATCTGACAGCAAATTTGTGACAGCAAATGTCAATATAAAATACCTCTTGAAAACCAAGGTTTGTCAAACTACTATTAGTGTCTCGTGTGCTCGTAATTCTAGTAAGTCATCATGGGCAATGCAAATGATAATAATCGACCGAAACCATATAAACACCCAACACCCGTCAACCTTTTACAGAAAAGTTTTTAAAGAAATTCAATAAGCTACTTAGGTCAGGCAACGAATGCTCCAAAAGTTGTAGAGGGAAATGCTCGGAACACAATTTTTGACTCCGTAACTCGGTTTGACAAGTTAGGAGGTGAACATATCAAAAGTCCCCGGCCGTAGCCCTTGAGCGGGGGGGAGAGAGGGGGCTTTGAAGGTCCCATTTTCCCGTTTTTCGATTATATCTCGGAAACTATGCATCTCAGCGACATGGCCACTTATACAAAATGAAAGTTAATTTAATTTGTTACAAGTTTATTCAATCAATTTTTTCGATATGTTGAATAGTTTTTGAGATATCCGCTCTTGAAAGTTTATTTAGGGCTCTCAATTTTATCTTGATATATCTATATCAGTGAAGGTGCTAGGCCGTGTTTGGTATCGTTTTCGTATAAATCTGGGGTGCTGAATCCATTTAAGATATCACATTGACACCATTCCACAAAATAAAAATAAATCTTTTTAGGGTTCCGTACCTCAAAAGGAAAAAACGGAACCCTTATAGGATCACTCGTGCGTCTGTATGTATGTCCGTCTGAATACACAAAATAGTTCTTTACCTATAGATGACAGGAAAACCTATTAGAAATGTGCAGTCAAGCGCGAGTCGGACTTAATGTACGGAACCCTTAATACGCGAGTCCGACTCGCACTTGGCCGGTTTTTTTGAAACTCTTCTTGACGCTTAACCGCTGAACCGATTTCATTGAAATTTGGTATAGAAATAGTTTGCGTCCCGGAACAGGACATAAGATAGATCTTATAACCAAAATCATCTTTTGAAGGTGTGAAAAGTGGCGTGGAAATTTGTACGGGAAATCAATAACCGCTGAACCGATTTATATGAAATTTGGGATGGTCTACATCTTTGATTTAGTTAAAAATGATGAAAAAACATGACTTCAAACCTAAACTTAAACAGTATTAACTTCAAGAAGTCAATTCTGAATTCCCCCTACACCTCATTTCACACCTTTAAAGGATGATTTTTGAGATAACTTATTATATCCTGTCTCGGGACTCAAAATATATGTGTACCAAATTTAAATTAAAACTGTTCAGCAGTTTAAGCGTGAAGAGGAGTTTAAAAGAAAGTATTTTAATAAGTTTATATGTTTTTACTTCGGAATGGTGTCAATGTGATACCTTAACTAAATTTGGTACAGCGAATTTATACGAAAACGATACCAAACATGGCCTCGTAGCTTTACTGTTGTAGAAGTCAAAATAAAATTGAGAGCCCTAAATTCTTATTACTTGGCCAAACTTGTGTAGAAGGAAAAGGTAAAATAAAAGTCTTCGGCAGGAATATAAGACACAAATATATTTTTTTTTGCGTTACTATTTCATTCATCAAATATAAACATACCTTGATTATACTATTCTAGTGAGATCCTCATAGAAACAAAAACATTTACTTAAAAAATTACAAGGTCGAAATGTCACGGAACTTGTGAGAGTAATATGTGAAAAATAAAAACTTTTATGACAAAAAAAATCTGGACACAATTTAAGAATCACCCAATTGCGTCGAGGAATCATCTGTATTTTTGCTTGTTTCATTACCTCCTCGCTTCTTTTTTGTCCTTTGTATTCTGTAGCAATTTGTTAGATCTGAAAATAAAGATAACTTGCGTCGTCACGGATGTCGATTTATAGGTTTTAGGGAGTGCAGAATTCGAAAACGATGATCATTTTATAATCCAAGATGGCGGCTACTTATTTTGTCATAAAAGTGGAATCCAAAATAGTCATCATTTTCGAAATCTGCGCCCCCTAAAACCTATAAAACGATATCCATGACGACTTTTATGACATAGTGCATTGCCGCCATTTTAAATTGAAAATGTTATCATTTTCGAAATCTGCGCCCCCTAAAACCTATAAAACGACATCCATGACGACTTTTATGACATAGTGCATGGCCGCCATCTTGGAATCCAAAATAGTCATCATTTTCGAAATCTGCGCCCCCTAAAACCTATAAAACGATATCCATGACGACTTTTATGACATAGTGCATTGCCGCCATTTTTAAATTGAAAATGTTATCATTTTCGAAATCTGCGCCCCCCAAAACCTATAAAACGACACCCATGACCCATGACGACTTTTATGACAAAGTGCATGGCCGCCATTTTGGATTCCAAAATGGTCATCATTTTCGAAAGCGCGGCCCCCTAAAACCTATAAAACGACATACATGACGACTTTTATGACATAGTGCATGGCCGCCATCTTGGAATCCAAAGAGGTCATCATTTTCGAAATCTGCGCCCCCTAAAACCTATAAAACGACACCCATGACGACTTTTATGACATAGTGCATGGCCGCCATTTTGGAATCCAAAATGGTTATAATTTTCTAAATCTGCGCCCCCCAAAACCTATAAAATGACACCCATGACGACTTTTATGACATAGTGCATGGCCGCCATTTTGGATTTCAAAATGGTCATCATTTTCTAAATCGGGGCCCCCTAAAACCTATAAAACGACATCCATGACGACTTTTATGACATAGTGCATGGCCGCCATCTTGGAATCCAAAATGGTCATCATTTTCGAAATCTGCGCTCCCTAAAACCTATAAAACTACACCCATGACGACTTTTATGGCATAGTGCATGGCCGCCATTTTGGATTCCAAAATGGTCATCATTTTCAAAATTGGGGCCCCCTAAAACGTATAAAACGACATCCATGACGACTTTTATGACACAGTGCATGGCCGCCATTTCGGATTCCAAAATGGTCATTATTTTCGAAATCGGCACTCCCTAAAACCTATATATCGACACCCATCTCGACTTTTATGACAAAGTGTTTTGCTACCATCTGCATGCAAGACATTTCTATTATTTTTACGTACAAAAATGGCCCCCTGTCAACTTTCAATCGAGATTTAATCGATAATTTATTCGATTAATATTCAGATTAATTCAATTTCAATCTATGTTAGGTCGACTAAACTAATCGCGATTAAAATTTGAGAATTAACTTTTTTTATTCCATTAATTAGTCGAATAAACAGTTAATCGATTAATGCCCATCTCTGACCACGGCATTTTTACACTTTGAGAATATCTGAAAACAAATCAACACAAGGAGCCATTTTGCAAATCCAGTAACATACCAGTAACTTTGTTATTACTTTTGACAGCGCGTGTCATGTGTCAACACAGAGTCGACACAAAGTCGAAACATTGCAACTACTTTGTGACTGCAATATTTCTCAGCCTTAAACCATATTTATACATCATAATTAACAAGTTTCGTAGTATGTAAAGCGTTATTTCTGTTATTTAAGTATAGTATACGCATCGAAGTACTAAAAATGCTTCAAATAATATAGTTATGAACACAGGCACTGAGAAGTAAACAATTTCATTTCCGGCTAAACTAAAACAATGTGGTGGCGCGTTGATTATATTACACTTAGTTTATCAAATCACTCGAGCAGTTTAATTCCCCATAATAATTTAAGTCATATTGTAATGTAAATGCAAACAATATATAATTACGTCTTGTAATCCGTTTTAGAGATGGCGTATTAATGTCACTTATTTTTATTTAAGTATTTTTCCATCTGACAGTTTCCATTTGACAGGAACAAAATGAACGAATGAACGAATGATTTTGGCATAAAGTAGTCGCAAACCCGAAACAATGTGTGCACACGGCGACCACACTTTATGTCACTTTGTGTCATGTGTCGACCCTTCCCCATTTCTGGTAACTGTGTCGACACGGCGACGACTCTGCGACTGGAATTGTGACCGAAACAGACGGTGTCGACACAAGATGTGTCAACACCTAATTGTATAATGCTAGAATATGAAATTATGCGGGCATATATAATGATAAGTATTGTTTACATATCTAACTACATTGCTGCGCCCATCAGGGTTTCATGTGTCATTTGTGTACCTACCCATACTCTTAAGTACTTGTAAAACCTTTAATGTACATGTGAATTGCAATAAATAAATACAATACAATACAATACACCGCGTCGTAACGGCGACTGGAAATGGTTGTATGGGCTATTTCTGGGCGGTTTGCCCTTCGGGCATCTGAAGCTACCTAACGAACCTAACCTACCAACCTATTGATTTAGTGAGACGTCCGTGAAAACATTACACTTTGGGGAAAAAAGCGTAGGTAGGTAAGTAGGTTAGGTTCGTTAGGTAGCTTCAGATGCCCGAAGGGCAAACCGCCCAGAAATAGGAGCCCCGCGTCTATTTAAGTTGCGAAGGAAATGTTTTGGAAAAGAAACACATGTAGTAGTGCGGTGGGACCATGGTAAAAATAAATTAAATTGCAAACATTGTCAAACTCCGGTTACGTAGGCGACCGAAAGAACTGGTCACTCTACAATCTAAATAGTAGTACGATGCAGCTAAACGTAGGCCGCCTTATTGAAGAACGTATCGCAATGACAATCCGGCTAATCGTCGAACCGCCGCATTTCAAAACGCCCCTGTTTTTGAAAACGGCTAGCCGTAATGTAATACGGCGGATTATACGATCTGACTACGACATATATTCACTCACCCAATGTTAAAACTATGTACATACACCCCTATGGTATCTCTAGCTATGGGAAAACATATAATACATGCTTACAAAAAATAAACATATTCAAATAAGATTGCTAAAAACTATTGTTTCTTTGAAAATAGAACTTCCATATAATAAGTTTTAGGCAAAAATTTCATTTTTGGTACAAGCTTTTATCGCTAACTGTACTTTTCTTACCACAGACAACTAAAACTTATCGAGACAATTCTAAAAACCCCAAAAACATTAGGTTGCGTTGTTTCATCACAGAGTTCCTATGGCCACCTCCTGTCTCTATCATCAGATCAGCTCGATGGTACCATAATATTGCATTGTCATCCGATTTATACATGCATGTAAAATTTCAGCTCAATCGGAAACCGGAAAGTGGATCAAATTTAACTTGCAAGATTTGATTACAGACCGACAGACAACGGGACAGGTGAATGATATAAGTACTGTAGAATATTACATTTAGTGTATACGATAAAGCAAAACTTGCTGTGATATTAGAATATGAACACTTGTTCAGCTGGTCAGGTATAAGAGACCATCCCACCTCCGGACCTTAACCAATGAACCATACTTTATAATACCCTAAAAGTACCAATGGATATGGGAAAAGGCTCTAGTCAATATACCTACCTAATATCCTGAACAGCTTACCCAAACAAGTAGTAAGTATGTTTAACTGTAAGCACTCACCTAAAACTATACAATACCTACATACGAGTATATGTATAAATAAGGCTAAAAACTTAGTTAAGATAATCTCCAAATTTAGAGATTACGAGTTACGTGTCAAGTTACGAGTTCTAAAATAAACAGATTAGATGATGTCTTTGTAGGTGCTGTTTCAGGCTGCACTTGTAGTCGCTATTGCTGCGTTGTCAGGCTTCGGCCCAGCATGCGTCTTCTGGTGTCTTTGTAGGCTTGATTTATCACGGCATTTATAATCGCAGTGACTGCACCGAAAAGGCTTCTCCCCTGTGTGTATTCTCTGGTGTATTAGCAATTCTCCTTTCCGCCTGCACCTGTAGTCGCAGTTGCTACATTGAAATGGCTTCGCCCCAGTGTGTATCATCATGTGTCTTTTTAGGACTGATTTTTGACTGCATTTGTAATCACAGTGACTACACTGAAAACGCTTTTCCCTGGTGTGTGTCCTCTGGTGTACTAACAAGTCTCCTTTCCGCCTGCAACTGTAGTCACAGTTGCTACATTGAAATGGCTTCGCCCCAGTGTGTATCATCATGTGTTTTTTTAGGCCTGATTTTTGACTGCATTTGTAATCACAGTGACTACACTGAAAAGGCTTCTCTGCGGTGTGTGTCCTCTGGTGAACTAGCAATTCTCCTTTCTGCCTGTACCTGTAGTCGCAGTAGCTACATTGAAATGGCTTCGCCCCAGTGTGTTTCATCATGTGTATTTTTATGTTTGATTTTTGACTGCATTTGTAATCACAGTGACTACACTGAAAATGCTTTTCCCTGGTGTGTGTACTCTGGTGAACTAACAAGTCTCCTTTCCGCCTGCACCTGTAGTCGCAGTTGCTACATTGAAATGGCTTTGCCCCAATGTGTTTCATCATGTGCAGTTTTATGTTTGATTTTCGACTGCATTTGTAATCGCAGTGACTACACTGAAAAGGGATCTCCCCGGTGTGTGTCTTCTGGTGTACTAGCCATTCTCCTTTCTGCCTGCACCTGTAGTTGCAGTGGCTACACTGAAATGGCTTCGCCCCAGTGTGTTTCATCATGTGTATTGTTAAGTTTGATTTTTGACTGCATTTGTGTGACCCGGTGTGTGTCCTCTGGTGAAGTAGCAATTCTCCTTTCCGTCTGCAACTGTAGTCGCAGTTGCTACAATGAAATGGCTTGGCCCCAGTATGTATCATCATGTGTCTTTCTAGGTCGGATTTTTTACCGGATTTGTAAACACAGTGTCTACACTGAAAAGGCTTCTCCCCGGTGTGTGTCCTCTGGTGTACTAGCAAGTGTCCTTTCTGTCTGCTCCTGTAGTCGCAGTAGCTACATTGAAATGGCTTCGCCCCAGTGTGTATCATCATGTGTCTTTCTAGGTCGGATTTTTGACTACATTTATAATCACAGTGACTACACTGAAAAGGCTTCTCCCCGGTGTGTGTCCTCTGGTGTACTAGCAAGTGTCCTTTCTGTCTGCTCCTGTAGTCGCAGTAGCTACATTGAAATCGTATCATCTGGTGTATTTGTAAGTATGATTGGTTAAGGTTAAGATTGATATGGTGACTCTTCATATGGATCCGCAAACTCTTCTTGGAACTTGTTGAATACTCACATTCAGCACACATGAAATTTGTAACACCGTGTTTACTTTTTTCATGCTCTAATACAAGCAATTTAGTTTGAAATGAAGAACTACAAAAATCACAATTAAATTTCTTGGATCCAGACGATAAGTGAGTACATTGTATGTGTTCTCTTAAAATAGACTTATTTATAAAATGTTCTTCACAGTGTCCGCAGCCATAAGGTTTGCCTCCACTGTGAACAGTCGCGTCGTCACGGAGGCGTTCGAGCACCACGGAACAACCCGTCGCGAGCTGTTCTCTAACGCGAGCGGCGCAGCCGTCCGAAAACACTGAAACACAAATTACCTAAACAATTTAAACGGATATGGGGTTGTGAACAAATCACGCGAGGTGTTTTCGGCTACTTTTTGACCCCCTCCTCCCCCTTGGTGATATTTGGTGAGGTTTCGTTAAATAGACTCGCTATTTTGAAGTGCAGAGTGAAGATTTTTGTTTAACGAAACCGAGAAAAAGCATCTACTCATGTGGTAGGTTTTTTTTCTTAGTTTCGTTCACTGTAGAAAAATACACGTGACGTTTCCTTATTAAATTCTTAACAAAAAAGGTTATATTAATTTTTTTGATATGACACACTATAGTCATGTTATGGCTAGATGAACTTCGACAAAATTTAACCGTTGAAAAACTTGTTAAAGTTCAATATAACATAGTACGTGATAGTACTAAAAGAAATCATACAGGAGAATAACCTTGCAAGCTTATTCTCCGTATAAGATTTATTTCAGTAGTATCACGTACTAACTTATATTGAACTTCAACAAGTTAATACATGAATATGGTGAATCTTACCAAAAAGTTGTAAATAACCTTTTTTGTTTTAAATTTATTAAGGATAATATCTTACCTTGACACTTTTTTCCTAACTCTAATACTTTTCTCAAAAAAAAAGGGTTGCACTCCGGGAGTGCCGACAGAAGTGAAAACTCAATGACTAGTCCAAAAATGTCTGCAGCACTATGTATAATTGACCCATCCTCCTTTCTATTGAAAAACTTTAGTTCCGAAATTGCTGGCCAGTGAGCTTGTAGGTGTAGCGTTAATTGCTTAAAATTCGAATAGAAATTGTAAAGTTACCTTGCAGACCTCGCATCTAAATATATTTGGTCATGATATTTTCAGTTTTATTCACCAGTACTAGAGTTCACTTTTATTAGCGATTTCATCAAGATGGAGCTTTATTGAATTATATTTGAGTGATATAAAGTTAGAATGTAACTGTGAGATCCTCGTATTTCAGCCCGTACAAGATTAGACCATTGAGCTTTATTGCTTAATATAAATGTCCAGTTTTAAATAATTGACCTGATTATGATACGTTATGACTAAAGTTCTTTGGTGAATAACATTGTCCGTGACACATGACGTCAGCGTTAGGTTACGCGTTACGCTGAATCATTTTTTCCCCACCTCAAAAAGTGCTCAGCGCCGCTAAAGAAGTTTTCACTTCAAAAAACCGTCAACCGGGGCATATTTCATGCTAAAAGGGGGGGTTGCGTCAGGGGGAAGGCGAGAGACGCTAGTGTGCGTAAAGCACCACACCCAAAGGTATGATACCACATTCATTGAATGCTGGCTATAATTTGTTTGTCTTCTCCATACATTAGAACATAATTTAACCGAATCATATCCGTATAATGTATATATAAATAAATAGTGAATAGCTCAGCTTCATACAAACATCATTATTTTTAAATAATAAACTGACATTGTAATGGGAGCACCCTAGGGCGGTGCCACTCCTCGGGGCCCAGCACGAGCTCGTCCTTGACCTCATGGTCGATGTACAGTCCAGCCTCCGCGGCCGCCGCGCTCACTCCGCGCAGCACGCTGTCCTCGCATTCTCGCTCCTCCTTCACGCACACCTCTCCGGGCTCCGTTTTCACGCACTCCTCTCCAAGTTCCGTTTTCACGCACTCCTCTCCAGGTTCCGTTTTCACGCACACCTCTCCAGGTTCCGTTTTCACGCACACCTCTCCGGGTTCCGTTTTCACGCACACCTCTCCAGACTCCGTCTTCACACACACCTCTGCCTCCACAAGATGTGCTGTCCCTAGTGACATGTTGTGCGCTATAGCTGTAGTAACTGGTACCGGTAGCACCTGCAATGTATGTCCATGATTACCTGTGTTGGTTCAAAACAACAAGTCAGGAAATTATATGATTTATACAAGATGCACTGGGAACCCCAAGGGTTGTATTCATACATTCCTCAGGCCAAAAAAGTAAACAATATTATACAGGGTGGAAAAAATTTATGGGCCCTGGAGGGAAAGTGCCTTAAAACCTTAAGTTAGGAGTGCCACAATGACTGGTCTTGCGCTATTCGCATCCAGCGGACTCCCGCGACCATCAGGTCATCAGTCCACCTTGTGGGGGTCTACCCACTCTACGCCTTCCGGTACGTGGTCGCCACTGAAGAAACTTTCCCCCCCCAATGGCCATCGGTTCTACGGACAATGTGCCCTGCCGACTGCCACTTAAGTTTAGCGATTCATTTTACTTAGAGGAGACATTCATTTATTTTTAAAATGAAAAAACTTCATCCACGCCTACACTACTAGTTCATGTTATGCCACTGACTATTAATATCCATTTCAAATCTCGAATACTATGTCCCATCCCTGTGTCACAAAACTGTGCCACAACTATCTAAAATTACTTCATTACACAATACATATACATATTATATGTAAGGAGGTTGTGCACAGGACAGATTTGAAAAATAAGCAGAGGTAGAGTCATACTCCCAGCTTTCAGACTCTCAGTTAAACTTGTAGTCGTACGTGAAAGAGACAGCAATAACTTGTCCTATCATGCTTCAATATTTTCAATTTAACTGGTTAATTTCATTCCACAAAAACAAAAGGCGAACAAACAGTTCTTTAACTGGTAACCGCGAAAGGAGAGAAAATCCTTTTCATTCCCAGGATTTAACGAAACCGGTTAGAAAAATAAAACAGTTTCTTTTTAAGTTTACTTTTTTTAGAGGTTACTGAGCCCTGGCACAGAACAAATAATAGTACCTAAAGTCGCCATCAGATATATCAGAGCGGCCAAGGTGCTCGAAAATATCTGAACACGCACTCTAACGCCCTGACAATAGAGGCGTGTTCAGATATTTGTGAGCGCCTCGGCCGCTCCGATATATATGGTAGCAACTGTACTAGCCCTGGATAGTTTCTAAGACAAGTTTTGTAAAATCACAGTAGGCGTAAACCCTAGGAAATAGGCGCGTTACGAAATCGCAGTCGGGTCTCAGTGATGCAGCGTCAATTTATTAGGCAAGTTTGTAAGTAAAAATATTCTTTATTGCACCAATAATTTATACATTTACATACGTAAAACTGCAAAGAAACTTTAACGGAAAAATTTAACCAGGTAACAACAGGCGGTTTTATCGCTTAAAAGCGATCTCTTCCAGACAACCAAAAGGTACAGCTACATAGCAAAAAACGTTTATATTTTCAGATAAAGAGCTATACAAGATATACACTAAAACACACCTATGTATGTCTTTATCTTCGAACACACGACCAACGCGACCCGAGGACGACTCGGGCGGGCTCGCGACAGTACCGGGGGTACGGTTATTGATTTACTTGACTACAATATGCGACAGTACCGGGGGTACGGTAATTGATTTACTTGACTATAATACAATTCCTAATAATAAGATATCGTTTAGAACATAATAAATAAATACTAAACTAACCTCAAACATTTTGACATTTTCTCACTCTAGCTACAGATTAGAAAAGGATACGCTTAACCAAAGAATATAATACTCACTAGGAGAAGAACGGTAACTCCATACAAAAAAATGTCCCCAACCGTTTATACGTTTATACTAGTGGCGCCGTCTTTGTGTACCAATGGAACTAAAGTTGACAACCGGTTTAGCCTGGCGGGTATTGGTAGGTAGTAATTCTGTTGATAAACATATTTGTTATCTTCATATCACGAAATATATGCAAGATGCAAATATTACCCCTTGTTTGTGGTATTATCAATTGATTTAAATAAAAGGCATGTTTATGTTTATAACATTATATATATTATTTATTAAAAAATGTTTTACATATAAAAATATACACTGAAAACTGGCAACTGGCAACTTAATAAAAAAATAGACATTAATAAAGCGCATTCACAAAGTTTTCAGTACCTTTTATACAAATAACATTAGGCATGCCTACCTATTACACTTTACACACAGATACACTACACTTTACATACGGCATTTTACACAGATTTCCAACTTGTATTCATTTCTTCACGGTTAATTAATACGCTTTCCAGATGCGTTATGACTCGGTTCCTTCTGAACCCACTAAAGTTGTAAATTTCACTCTGGCTGCTTCAACAGCCGTTGCTCCGCATTTAGCACATTTTCTATGTGCATTGCTGTAATCCATGTAGGTACAGACTTACAGTCTTAAGTGGTACGTAGCGGTACACGTTGTATGTATTATTTAAAGAGTTAATAAATAAAATTTTCGTTATGAACTTTAACCACAGCAGTTGGACAGAGTCATTGACAAATATATTTTTTATTATGGTGGGTAGACGTACCTACCCTCCATATATTTTATGAACATTGATAAAGACAGTTGGAAGCAAATATTCATTATAAAACTTAATCGCATGTAATTAAGTTTTAAGCGTTTTAAGTCCCGTTTTATGATTAATATTGTATAAAATTCGTGATAATTTAAATCAGAGTTGGGAGCAATGTTGCTGTAGAAAAATGTTTTTATTTTTATTACTCGCAACTTTTTCCCGGAGGCCAACGCACACATAGAAGATTAAGGCGCACACATGCGCAATTATTTGGGGACATAACTTTCTTAGGAAGTGAACAGGCCTTGCGCTTAACTTAAGGGCTTCACAGATCTTCTATCAAATTTTAAAGCCAGAACACACTACCGCACCGCACCGCGACCTTGTGTGCCGCACCCAGACCGAGAAAGAGATTTGTCAGTAGAAAAAGGCGCGAAATTTAGATTTTCTATGGGACGATAACCCTTCGCGCATATATTTTTTAAATTTGCAGCTCTTTTCTACCGACGGAAATGGCTTGACAGACTATACATATTCATACTTCGTAGTTGCTTCGTAGTAATGTACAGCCTGCCAAAAAAGAATAGAAATTAAAAAGTACTCATACTGATTTAAACCCTGTTGAGGATTTTTGGGAGCACATGGTGCTAAACTGGGACCCTTCGGAGGCTGAATTGGATGGTACCAGTGCTAGTTGGGATGGTATGCGAGGAACGGAGTTCTGTTGGAAGATGGTTAGCGGGATGAGGAGGCGGCTGGTCATTGACGGTGATAGGGCTCTCATTGTGAAACAGTCAAATGACCGATAAACAGCGATTGATAATAAACAATCCTTCGCTGCCGATAAAAATCTTAGACTAGTCCCGTTTGTATGTAGTCCTACCCACTAGTAAAGCATTTGGGAATATCCCATATTTGAAATTAGTAATATTATTAGGGATTGTAGACTCATTATTTACGCTGTTAGAAAATCCTGTACAACTGTACTCTAAAATTTAATTTTATAAAAGAAGCTTAATTTTTCGCGAATGGCAACATTTAGAAAGGGACAGAGGTCTCTCTCTCTCTCTCTACTTCTAAGGCGATGCTTTGTAATCTGAGGGCCTACCGCGAAACCCGAAATTGCAGGGATCTTTCTCTTTCACTCCAATGAAGGCGTAATTAGAGTGACAGGGAAAGATGCCCGCAATTTGCGAACTTCGATTTTCGCCGTTATAGCCCTAAGAGCTTACTGGGAACACGAGAATTTAAATTTTGTTATCTGCGTCTCTATCGCTCTTGTATATTCGAACGAATAAAGAAGCAGACAAAGAAATTTCGATTCTATTGAAGTGAAAACTTCTTTAGCGGCGCTGTGCACTTTTTGTGATGGGGAAAAAATGTTAAACTCGCGACAGCGTAAGACGTGACGCCACGTGTCATTGTATTTTTCTTTATTGATTTAAATGCCATCTAGTGAGTTTCCCTCTAACTGGCATAATATAACTCGAGTACTAACAGTGATGTGCTTAGGGGTTTCAAGTAATGCGACGAAATAACGCTAGATGGCATTAACCTGAATTATACATAGTGAAAACTTCTTTAGCGGCGCTGTGCAATTTCATTAAGTTTTCACTTCTGCCGGCACTCCCGGAGTGCAACCCGTTGTTTTTTTTTTCTCGGCAGCGCCTCAGCTAATAGGATCTAGATAAAAACTGCACAGAATGAATAAAAAAACAAAAATATTGTATATCACTTTATTTACATTAGTGCTAAGTTCAGTGTCAGTACATTTTTGAATATATTTTTAACGCAAAACATGTAGTTAATGTTATCATCTACCTCACACCTCACACCACCTCACACCACATCACACCAGGTTCATATTACGAATGACAAATAAATTATGAATTATGACTAGAATACTTATTGCAGGCAAGCATACACATCACATATAGGTACAGAATTTAGAAAATGAAGGTAGGTATATAACTAGAGTCGCACCAAGAAAAGCCTGCAGCGGAATTGATAGCCCACGCAGTGTAAGTGTTATTTATACGTAATCATTTCATAGAAGTTTGAGGTTTAAAATGACACTTGCACTGCGTGGGCTATCAAAATCGCTGCAGACTTTTCACGGTCTGAATATATAGAGTTAGAACTTCAGTAGCACTTGTTAGCACTAACAGTGCTTGAAAATGGAGACCTAGGCTCGCGCGAGTGACTAAAATACGCGTGAAACCGTAAAATTAGCTCGAAGTAAAGTCTACAATTAAAATTATTACTGATCAGACCATTTCGTGACACTCTCCTTCCCATGTTTTATTTTGTGTAAATTTCTCTTCTGCGTTTGTGCTTATGAATAGAGTATTTTTATTCTATTATTTTAATCTAGAGATGCCCCGAATAGTGGTTTTGGCCGAATATTCGGCCCCTCTCTCGGCCGACGACATGAGAACATTTTGAGTCACAATTATGTATTATGAAATTTGTTTGTTGAACAGAATTAATTAATGTAGTTAAAGTCAATCAAATCAGACCCATGACAAAAATAAAATATTTTGTAATCAACAAAACTCAAAAAAGGAGACCCTCATATTTAACATCTTTCCAAGAATACATTTTAAATATTAAATATGCCTAGTTTTTGATTATTTTTATGTGTAATTTTACTTGTTAGGTGCAACAGATATTCGGTAATCGGCCGAATAGTAGGCAATCTCTAATTATTAGGGTTCCGTACCCAAAGGTTAAAAACGGGACCCTATTACTAAGACTCCGCTGTCCGTCCGTCCGTCCGTCCGTCTGTCACCACGCTGTATCTCATGAACCGTGATAGCTAGGCAGTTGAAATTTTCACAGATGATGTATTTCTGTTGCCGCTATAACAACAAATACTAAAAACAGAATAAAATAAAGATTTAAGTTGGGCATTGTGGGGACAACAAACGTGATTTTTGACCGAAGTTAAGCAACGTCGGGCGGGGTCAGTACTTGGATGGGTGACCGTTTTTTTTTGCCCTTTTTTGCATTATGGTACGGAACCCTTCGTGTGCGAGTCCGACTCGCACTTGCCCGTTTTATTTTTATTTTTTCGTGCTACGGGTCAAATTGATTCAAATGGCCTAAAGATTAATCGTGCCGATTTTCATACCTTTAACACTATTTGAGGCTGATTTAGGCCAACCGCTGGCACTATTATTTATATGAGCAAGTGTTGTCCTTCCTCCTGGTCCTGGTCGGGCGCGGCGCGCGGGGCGGCGCGGGCAGCTTGAGGTGCACGGTGTTGACGTGCAGCTTGAGCGACGCGGCGTGCGCCAGCAGCTTGCCGCACAAGCCGCACGCCACCTGCGGCCTCTGCCCGAGGTGCACCTGCACACGAATACAGGGGCTGATTGCAATATAGTCTCGTCAGCTACCTCGCGTCATCCCGGCATTTTGCCACGGCTCATGTGAGCCCGGGGTCCGCTTGGCAACTAATCCCAAGAATCGGCTTAGGATGGAGGAATGATGGATACAGAATATGCCATCGTGTTTTCTCGCACACACAAACACCTGATGGTTTTCCAGATGAACACAAACAGACAGACTCACCACTCGGTGGTGTTTCTCCATGTTGTCCTTCTTGGCGAAGCGCAGCGGGCAGCCGGGACACGTGTGCAGCCGGTCGCCCGTGTGTGACTGACAGACAGACAGACAGACTCACCACTCGGTGGTGTTTCTCCATGTTGTCCTTCTTGGCGAAGCGCAGCGGGCAGCCGGGACACGTGTGCAGCCGGTCGCTCGTGTGTGACTGACAGACAGACAGACTCACCACTCGGTGGTGTTTCTCCATGTTGTTCTTCTTGGCGAACCGCAGCGGGCAGCCGGGACACGCGTGCGGCCGGACGCCCGTGTGTGACTGACAGACAGACAGACAGACAGACTCACCACTCGGTGGTGTTTCTCCATGTTGTCCTTCTTGGCGAACCGCAGCGGGCAGCCGGGACACGCGTGCGGCCGGTCGCCCGTGTGTCACTGACAGACAGACAGACAGACAGACAGACAGACTCACCACGCGGTGATGTTTCTCCATGTTGTCCTTCTTGGCGAACCGCAGCGGGCAGCCGGGACACGCGTGCGGCCGGTCGCCCGTGTGCGCTCGAAGATGCACCGCCAGGATTGACAGCGACTGCCAAAATATATCAATTGTGTTCAAAATATAATCATTTTTTTGTAAACGTAAGTTAATATACGTCTTACACAACGACAGAATACATATAGACGAGTTCGACGCGTATCAGTGATAGTTATATATCTTTTCCATAAATATACTCCACCCGCAGATTTGAATATTACCCAATGCTAATTCCCACCCATAAGGGGCTACCCCGACGCCAATGACCTTCGATCTGAATCCCTTAGTTTTCTAATGTTTTTAGGGTTCCGTACCCAAAGGGTAAAACGGGACCCTATTACTAAGACTCCGCTGTTCGTCCGTCCGTCCGTCTGTCTGTCACCAGGCTGTATCTCACGAACCGTGATAATATGATGTATTTCTGTTGCCGCTATAACAACAAATACTAAAAACAGAATAAAATAAAGATTTAAGTGGGGCTCCCATACAACAAACTTGATTTTTGACCGAAGTTAAGCAACGTCGGGCGGGGTCAGTACTTGGATGGGTGACCGTTTTTTTTTGCATTTTTTTCCCGTTTTTTTTTTTGCATTATGGTACGGAACCCTTGGTGCGCGAGTCCGACTCGCACTTGCCCGGTTTTTTGACTTCAACAAACGGTCCACATGACTAACACTTATTTGACGAATATCAGTGATAGTTTTATCTTTTCCATAAATATACTCCACCCGCAGATTTGAATATTACCCAATGCTAATTCCCACCCTTAAGGGGCTAACCCACGCCAATGACCTTCGATCTGAATCCCTTAGTTTTGTAATGTTTTTTTAGCTTATTATATTAACAGTAACGGCTTTAAGCAATATAGTGTCCCATATTTACAAGTTCATTGTCTTAGTCACTGTCTGTTCATTGAAATATTTGGCATGAAAGTTGAACAAATTTAGGCTAAAAACTGGTTTTCTGGCCATAACTTTTGTGTTAATTAGTTTAAAATTAAAACCCTATAGACACGTTTTTCGAGACGTCAAAGACGAACCCAAATATGTAGATTTCGTACATGTAAGATCCTTCACAGCAAACTAGATACGAAAAAAGTGTTTTTTTAGACAATGTTTAAAAAATGCATAAAAAATAAGTATTCATTTCTTTCAAAATCCGGTACATAAAACCGGAGATAAAAGATTGAAGAACCGATAACCGTTTGTCTTATAATTCTATCTGTAGTGCAAAAAAAGGAGATACGATTTAAAACTTGTCAAAAATTGATGAATACCTCGGGTAGCCCCTTAAAAAGGTTGGTCACTAGTTATGATTGGCTAAAATTCAAATCTTGCGCGACAATATTTTACTGTGTCTAAAAAAAACCTATGTCACTTAGGTCACAAAAGGAGTCATCAATTTTCCCTCACTGTTTCATTTGTATTTAAAACAAATAATTGTTTTGAAGTTTTGAAGCCAGGGTGAAGTGGGACTGGGCGGGTCATGTCTGCCGCATGCATCCAGACAAAGTGTCATTCTATGGAACTTGCTAACTACATATGTAAACAAAACCTAGTAAATTCATCATTCAGAGACAATTTCAATATGGCGGTTTGTTTACATAGTTAGCAAGTTCCATAGAATGACACTTTAGGTGGGCTATTATAGCCACCAAGTGGATGCCGCAAAATAAGCGCGGCCTTGGCAGGCGTCAGGCCCAGACGGAGATGTCGGGACGACTTAGGCCCACTTGCACCATCCCACCAATCCGGGGTTAAGCGACTAAACCGTTAACCCATTGTCAAATTGTACTGGTAACCAAGGTAACTCCAGGTTTAACAGGGTAACCCCGTGTTAGTGGAATGGTGCAAGTGGGCCTTAGACACCTTCATGAATAACTGGCCGGAAAACCCTCAACAACGGGAGTCGTGGAAATCAAGGGGAGAGGCCTTTGCCCAGCAGTGGGAGTGGGACACTACAACGGGCTAATAAAAAAAAATGTTTTGAAGACTCACCGTGCAATTCTTACCGCAGACCTCGCAGATGAACCCCTTTTTAGCGACGATCGTCGGCGCCGCCGTCTCCTGCGCCTTCATGTTCTTGTTGCACTATACACAGTGAAACTGCTTTTAAAATCATAAAAGAGGACAATTAAAGCATAGATAGTTAATGCAAGGATGTCCACACAAGTAGAAGGAATTTTTCCTAGTTAGGTATTTTAGTCAAGGTCCTTTAAAGGTTCCACTTTCGCGTAAATAATCCAGCTTATAATTTTCTAACCCTATTTTCTTTGTTTCTACCATCATTCGAAAAATGCACATGTTAATATCGATAGCTCGTTAATTGTAGGTATTTATTGTTTTTTTTTTTCGTGTATTTTGTGTATCTAGTCTAGTAAAATGTAGTTGTACTATATTATGTATATTGCACAGAAAAAATGGACGCGATTTTATATATATCCGCGGCCAGATAGCTTATAAGTTGTACATAAGCAAAATATCGTGTGTACTGATGTACATGGTTAATTCAGTTAATTGGTCGTGCGTTACCTTTTTAATCTGGTGCAGCTTGAGTCCGGGCGGGCCCTTAAAGGACTCGCCACACAACTCGCACGTGCTGGAGGTGGGCTCCGACGTCGCGTGGTTCATACGTACGTGCGTGTAGAATGTCGACTTCTTCCTAGAAAAACATAAAACGTTAGCGAAGGTTTAACAATGCTTAGGAATAAAGAAAACTGGAAATAATAATTGTCTCAGATGAGACTCGAACTCATCACTGTACTGTAGGATACCAAGCCGCTTTATCAACTAAGCTACCAAGACCAAGAGATATCCATTCACAGAGAATGTTTTCACCATATCCTTCAAATGCGTTTAGTTCGAGTATCAACACTTTAAACTCTCGCGTTTTGTACACATATTTAATTACACAAACGGGTCTACCGCGATATATTTTCATTGTTTTTACCCTTAATTCCGACGTTTCAGCTGAGTTGCACCAGCTCAAACGAAACGCTCAGCTGAAACGTCGGAATTAAAAGTAAAAACAATGAAATTATATCGCGGTAGACCCGTTTGTGTAATTAAACATAGTTCGAGTATCGCCTGATACAGTTAATTTTTCCACTTTTCCTTTATTTTTAAGCATTATGGTTTCGTCTTTCACGAAATTGTGTCTATGGCACCTGTAGGCCTAGCACATGATTGGCGCGACAGTATCTCGCGGACTACTCGTCTTTTTCTAATTGTATTAATTAAAAAGGGACGGGTAGTCTATCTCGCGGGCGAAATACTGTCGCGCCAATTACGTGCTAGCCTGGCTGGTTTTTAAAACCCATCCCGGTGCAAAAATCCAGCCTGTGTGTGGTGAACTTTAGAGAGGACAACACTAAAATAGTTCTTGAAAAACAAGCTTTTAAAAAGAGTATGTTGTTACTTGAAAGTGCGCGCACAGTGTCCACACTCCCACGTCTTGCCGGCGTGGTACTCCGCATGCAGCAGCGCCTCGTGCCTGGAATGGAACTCGACTGTCATTTCTACCATTTTTCTCGTTTCTACTACTTTCTACCATGTTCCAAGTTATTGCTATACCTTCAGTTTCTACACTGTTTCTATTTTTAATAAAATTATATGCAAGAAAACGAACTGACCAGGGTGCCTAGCCAATGTGCCAATCGTTTACGCTCCGTGGCGTAGCGTAATCATCTCTCTCTATCACTCTTTCATTTTAATGCGACAGAGACGGTTGCGTTTCGTTCGCTACGAACGTCAACGATTGGCACGTTGGCTAAGCACCCTGAGCTATAATAAATGAGAATAAATGAATTAATGAACTTTGAAAAATTGCGTTTTTAAAAGATCAAAATGTTTTTTCAGTGTGACATTTATGTTTATTTTTACCGTTTCTCCCAAGTTTCCCATAATTACTACTATTGATCAAATTTCTATCAATATCATTTTAGCAAACGCAAATGTCAAAAAGATCAGTACGAACAAACACTTCATCACACACACATCACGTATTTGAATTCATGCGTCTCCATGAGGTGCGTAAAGTTGTTAGAGTTAGACCAAGAAAAGTCTGCAGCGATTTTGATAGCCCACGCAGTGCAAGTGTTATTTTTTACGTCATAATTTCATATAACCCACTTGACGCACTCGTTCGGGCCTGACACCTGACATACAACACACATTACCTCCCTTTAACGACGCGTTGGCACTGCTTGCACACATATTTGAGTTGGTGCGTCTCTATCAAGTGTGTTCGAAGGTTGTTCGGCCACTTGAACCGGCACCCGCACCACCGACACTCGTTCGGCCCTGACACCGCCTGATAATTAATAAAACACAAATACATGTGAGTAACAATCTAAGAATATAAATTTCCAATTCGAGAAAATTAGATTTTAAGGGAATTCAAATTCTAATATAAAACATTGCGTGGCACCAATAACAAGCACTGTATACAAATTATTTTTTCAATACTTGTTTTACTAGTGTTATATTAGTTTTTTTCGCCTTTGCACTTGCCTGTAAACGACACATTCTGCAATCACAAAACTCACCAGATCGTGGACTTTCAGATGGTTCTCATAGGTGAAGGCGGACAGGAAGCCCTTGCAGCATCTCTTGCAGCGCATGAGCGCGTTCCTGTAACTATCTGCATGTCGACGCGCCTCCATCTCGGCCGCCTGCTCCTCTTCTGATAGACGTATCACCTGACAATAACAAGACTCACCGGATCGTGCACTTTCAGATGGTTCTCATAGGTGAAGGCGGACAGGAACCCCTTGCAGCATCGCTCGCAGCGCATGAGCGCGTTCCTGTAGCTGTCCGCGTGTCGCCGCGCCTCCATCTCGGCCGCCTGCTCCTCTTCTGATAATCGTATCACCTGACAATAACATAACACAAAATAATCTACATCACCATCAAAATAATATACTACGAATTACCTAAGTATTTTACATAATGTCAATCAGAGAAGCGGTAGTCTAACCACCCTCAATCCTCTTAAACAAGAAATTTATAGGTATTTATCGACGTTTGTAAGGTGCAGTGAGTTCAGGTCTTTTTCCGTAGTATCATTTATACGCAGCTCGCTGAGCAGTGGGCACTGCCCGTTGATATCAATGTTATTTTAACGAAATAAAGTTAGCTGATTGCTGGCTGGTTGGTTGGCTGCTGGTTGAACCCACGGCACCTTAAGTTGGCTGAAACGCGAGCTCACCTGTATGTTGTACTTCTCCTCAAACTTGATGTAATCCTCGTCGCACATGAAATATCTCTTAAAACCTTTCTTCTTCCTCAGCGGCTTCTTTTTCACCACCCATTCCACTTCCGGTTTCGCTTTTACCTTGAAATTAATATAATTTACTTACTACACTTTATTTAAAATATATTGTGTAAAAAGAACATAAAACTTACCTTAATAACTTTCTTTCTCTCATTCTTAATTCTTTTCCTCTTCTCTTTCTTCACGTCTTCATTTCTACTATTTTCTACCATCACATCCGTTTCTACTATTTTCACTGCCGCTATACTTCTACCATTATCTACCACGTCCTTTGTTTCTACCATACTATTTTCAACTAAATCTACGTCGCTTTTGTCGTCATGGTCGCTGACTGAGTCCTGAAAGTAGTCAGTTTCATGGTATTCCGTATTAGTTTGGTAGTCGGTAAGTATGTGTGTCTTGTCGTCGAGGCGAAGCGATGTGCGGTCGATAGCGCGGATGATATCAGTAGTAATCTGTAAAATAAAACACAGATAAAACAGAATGTTACTACCAAGGCCGTAAAAATCAGGTATTAAAAGTCAACTTTGTTTATTATATTACTGTACATTGTTTTTGATCGGAGCTATTTTCAATTCAATTCAATAATTTATTTAAAAAATCACAATTTTACATTTCATTTTCATTATGGCAATATTTTTAGTATTTTTTTAAGCTACGTTCCAAATAGCTAAATATGGGAATACTGTTATCAAAATTTGGTTTTGCTGACAGCTCCCTCTACCTTTTTCCCCATTAGTAAAATTGTAGCTTAGTTATAAGGTTTGAGTGAGAAGCATTTATGGTTGACTATGGTGTACTGTACCTATAGTTCTTCTTCTTCTTCATGTTAGGGGCTATATAAAGTTCCAAAGCATAGGCTTTGGGCTTTGCAGTGATACATAGGTATCACTGCAACCATCCCTGATCTATTGTGATCGCCACCTACTATAACTCTCGATCCAAACCTGCAACTTCAAACAGCTGCAGGATCTTTTTGCTCTCGAGAGACTTTAACTCCTCCGGGCGCAATATGTGTCCACCCAGGATTAAGTAATGAGTATGCATTAGGCAAGGGCACTCTGTGAGGATGTGCAAGGGCGTCTCCTCTGCCTCCATACAGAATCTACACTGCCCCTACCTATTTACCTAAAGGTTTTGCTGTTGCACGGTATTCAGACCATCCCGCACCGATGGGAAAGTGACCCAATACAGCTGCCCAAATAGGAGATATCAAATGATATTTAATCCTAACCAACATGCACACTTGCGGAGCATTCAGGAAATCTGGATGCACATCCACGATCTACATAGTGTGACTTACATAATGTTGTTGCAGTAACAGCCGCCGCAACACGTCCACAGCCGCGCGGGCGCGCGCGCGCAGCTCCGCACTGCGCCGCAATGCCGTGCGGCACGAACCGCACACGCGATCAGGCAACCCGTCACCCGACGACACCTGTGCATGTAATATTATGTACCTACACTGATGCTTTCTCACACAGTTCGCAAATAGAATTAGATTCAAAATTCAAACATTATTTAGTTACTAACGTAATGCATTGAAATCTTGACTTCAGCATTATTAAAATATGTATAACAAATGCTTTATTATTTTCAGTCACAATAAATCCGAGTGTTATTTATTTAAGGAGTTGACATGCATGAACAAGTCTGAATCAGCTATTATCATGACAGACGTTTAATACACTTGTATTTAATATATAAATTAAATTTTCTATAATAATTAAATCTTATTGCACACATTTACTATGTCATGTCTCACTTGGGCCTTAACTCAATATATTATTTCACCAAATTCTAAATCGACAAAAACCGCTGTGTAGACATCAATATAACTCGATATAATATAAGTTTACTTACAGGAGTACCCAGAATATCGGCAAATGCATCTTCCAGTTTACTCTCAATAATTCCGAAGAGTTTCAAGTCCGTGGCCAGGCAAACGCGGCACGCCAGTAACTCGTCTGCTTCTAATTTAATAGCAGTCATTTTGCTCGATAAATCATAGTTTTATTTCATGATTTAGATACATTTGAGATCGCCAACGCCGTAACAAGTGTAACAACAAATTTTTGTTAAGATTTTGACAGTTGACACCCCATTTACGTTTGTTGAAAGTAATTTTCATATTTTTATGTTTTGTACTATATAGTTATAAAAAAAAACACTATTTTAACACTTACAGCGTTAAGATACAGTCTATTTTAGAATATTTAAATTACATATAAAAAGGACATTATGTTTTATAGCGTAGAAAGAACCGTAATGCTGCCGTGCTTTGTAATTTTCTACTATTATAGCATAGATATATTTCCATGGAAGTATTTGAACGGTGCTGTAAAGATATAGTTGGTCAAGCAGATCTTGTCAGTAGAAAAAGGCAGCAGATTTGAAAAATGTAGGCGCGAAGGGATATCGTCTCGTAGAAAATTTGAATTTCGTGCCTTTTTCTACTGACAAGATTTGCTTGACCATCTATAGTTATGAAATTAATAGTAATAAGAGAATTTCTGTATACACCTAAAGCGTCAAGCAGTATAAGCTTACATTCTATAATAGTTTTTTAATTTATTTATTATAGTTGGTCAAGCAGATCTTGTCAGTAGAAAAAGGCGGCAAATTTGAAAAATGTAGGCGCGAAGGGATATCGTCTCATAGAAAATTTTAATTTCGCGCCTTTTTATACTGACAAGATTTGCTTGACCATCTATAAATATGTATTTTACCTCCTTTACTGAGATATATATTTATAAGATTACATTTTCCTAATAAATATATGGAATTTATTAATATAAATTACTAAAAGACATAAACACGAATATAAAATTAAAACTAACTACAATTAAATTAACTAAAACTAAAAATTAAAAATACCTATCAAAATTTGGTGCCCTCGGGAGGGTGCCCAACACGCAGGCAGCGTTCCCGCGCTGGATGGCGATGGCAATTCTCTGCGCGAGAAAGCTGCCCGCGCGGGGGTCGCCCGTTGCCTCCCTCAGCCGTTTCCCGAGCGCCTTATGGAGCATCTGTGCACCTCTGCCCCACGAACCAAGTGTCTCGACGCCAAATGCGACGAATTCGTATTGAGCGCCGAGACAGCTGTATTTAGCTACCTTTTGACGCTCCCGAGTGTCCGCCGCCGCGCCAGCACGCCTGCTGGTCGATGGGACGTAGGACGCCGCTACCGTGTCAGCGCAAGTGGCGTCCCATACCAATCTATAAATATAATATGTCAAAGGAATAACCTACCCATGGAGTACCCATGTCGGTCAAATCGTGTACAAGTTTTTTAAACTTCTATAATCATGGTAGAAATTTAGTGTACTCACACACCTGGCAACATTTCACGTTCGATCAGATGCTAATTTTGTTAACTGTAGAGCATTAGTAGAGTTAGTGACGTTACTAAAATTTTGAAATAGACCCTATCACCGGCTTATAAGGTTTAATTTTGTAAAAGACTAATTAATATACTTTACTAAACAAAAAGATTATCCAATAACTACGACAGTACTGACTTGTCCTTTCCTTTATCTATAACTGTGTTTACATATCGATTTTACGTATTACACAGATTTTACAACAATAATCACACAAAACCCATTCTAAATGCGGTAGCCGGCTCAAAATGTTGAAAAGCTTAAAGCAGGAAAGTGCGGAGGAGCTCCTAGCTTGCCGCATATGCCTCGCGACGGACACTCGTTTGTATGGGATTTTGGAGCACTGCTTGGAAAATGCTTTCATTGATATTACCGGCACTACCGTGAGTTCGAAATAATAAATTATACCAGCTTATAGTTCGTATGCTTGTCTTTTATATTATAATAGGTTTTTATGCAGAGTTTTAGTTGTTAGTTACGGAATTATCAGTTTAATATTCCTATATTGCTAGCGTTTTTCGGATATGTTTCTTGTAGATATATATCTGGTTTAAATGATTTAAAAAAGTTGCTAGAGCGTCTAATTAGCATAAAAAATACAAAACATTGTGTTGTGGTTAAAAGCCGTCCAGATATAAAGTGTTCTATCAGAGATTAGCAAACTTGTTTTAGCTTTGGTTTTAGAAAGGAATGTGGAAAAGTAAGTACACAAAAATGTATTTGACTGATTTTAATCCTCATAGAGATAATTACTTTGTAGAGCTGTTATTTTAAGTCCAAAGAGCATGAGCTGTGGAGGAGCCATCCCTATTTTATATGTACATATATTATGTATGTATGTGTATTTATGTATTAAACTCTTTATTGTACAAAACATAAAACACAAATTTATGGCACAGGATAGGCAGGATATATTATTGGCTAAAGGGCCGAGTTGCATAGTTTCATATTGATACAGTATGATTATTTCCACTTTGTCATTCAGAATGTCTCGGTCGAATTAGTTGTCAAGTTTAATCATCAGGAAATCATGCTGTACAAACTTAAGTTCTCACTAAAAATTTAAATAATAAAGTGAAACAGGAATAATGTGTGCTTGCTTTTATAATTTTGCCTGTCTTTTCTAACATAACATTACAAACCACTCCACCACGGACATAACCAAAAACAACATAAAAACTATGTAATTTAAACATTCAGTTTTACATTGTTTCTAGGGTTCCATACCCAAAGGGTAAAAATGGGACCCTATTACTAAAACTCCACTGTCTGTCTGTCTGTCACCAGGCTATATCTCATGAACCGTGATAGCTAGACAGTTGAAATATTCAGAGATGATGTATTTCTGTTGCCGCTATAACAACAAATACTAAAAAGTACGGAACCGTTGGTGAGCGAGTCTGATTCGCACTTGTTCGGTATTTTTTTATCGGAATGTTATGAATTACCGTAAAATTATATTTGATTAATAATGTTTTTCCAGCTGTCAGCATGGGACGGCTACCCGCAGCACATCTGTGTGGCGTGCCGCGCGCTGCTGCGCCGCGCCAGCGACCTCCGCGCCCGCTCCCGGCGCGCGCAGCGGGCACTCAAGAGGATCCTCATGTTACAACACACGGTCAGTATACACGCAGCACATCTGCTGCGCCGCGCCAGCGACCTCCGCGCCCGCTCCCGGCGCGCGCAGCGGGCACTCAAGAGGATCCTCATGTTACAACACACGGTCAGTATACACGTAGCACATCTGCTGCGCCGCGCCAGCGACCTCCGCGCCCGCTCCCGGCGCGCGCAGCGGGCACTCAAGAGGATCCTCATGTTACAACACACGGTCAGTATACACGCAGCACATCTGCTGCGCCGCGCCAGCGACCTCCGCGCCCGCTCCCGGCGCGCGCAGCGGGCACTCAAGAGGATCCTCATGTTACAACACACGGTCAGTATACACGCAGCACATCTGCTGCGCCGCGCCAGCGACCTCCGCGCCCGCTCCCGGCGCGCGCAGCGGGCACTCAAGAGGATCCTCATGTTACAACACACGGTCAGTATACACGCAGCACATCTGCTGCGCCGCGCCAGCGACCTCCGCGCCCGCTCCCGGCGCGCGCAGCGGGCACTCAAGAGGATCCTCATGTTACAACACACGGTCAGTATACACGCAGCACATCTGCTGCGCCGCGCCAGCGACCTCCGCGCCCGCTCCCGGCGCGCGCAGCGGGCACTCAAGAGGATCCTCATGTTACAACACACGGTCAGTATACACGCAGCACATCTGCTGCGCCGCGCGAGCTACCTAGTGGGTAGTGACCCTGCCTATGAAGCCGATGGTCCCGGGTTCAAATCCCGGTTAGGGCATTTATTTGTGTGATGAGCACAGATTTTTTTTTTCCTGAGTCATGTGTGTTTTCTATGTATTTAAGTATATATAAATATTTACATATATATTACATACAATAACTGGAAGGTTAGCTGGAAGAGATCTCTATTAGGGATAAGTTCGCCTTTGTACATATACTTACATATTTTACCCTGTTATTTATGTTTTGTGTAAGTTTTTATGTGCAATAAAGTGGCATACATACATCCCCATAACACAAGCCATATTGAGCTTACTGTGGGACTTAGTCTTTTTGTGTAAAAAAATCATAAATCATTTATTTTTCGTGATAAACTTAGTGTACATACAGACATAGCTGGGCATTAACTCGTTAATCCGTTAATCGTTAATTAACGAAGTTAAGATTTCGAGTAACGGATTAACTTTTAAGTTAACTTTAAAAACCTGTAACGGACTTGTTAACTTCCGTTAACTTTTCTTAAGTCCGTTAATCGTTAATACCTAAGTACCTACTCACACCAAGGCCGCGCGCTGCCTCAAACATAACACTAGTATACCTTCGAGTGCTGCTGTGGAACGCCTGTTTTCGGCGGGAAAAGATATTTTTTCTCCAAAGCGGGCGTCGCTATCAGACGACAATTTTAATATGCTCATGTTCATGAAGGGGAACATGCACCTTATGGCAGATGCTAGCGAATGATATTTTTATTGGCTATGCTATTATTAATTAGTAATGATTACCATGTTAATTAGTAGATTAGTATTTAATAAAAATCAAAATTTATGATTATTTCTCCTAGTTTTATTTCTTATTGCGAATATTTACGATTTTGAGTTAACGATTAACGATTAACTTTAACTTCCGTTAAAACTTTTGAAAAGTAACGTTTTAACGTTTAACGAAGTTAACTTTTTATTTAACGGATTAACGATTAACGAAGTTAACTTTTTGATTAACGGTGCCCAGCTCTGCATACAGAAGTAACATGCTTAATACAAACATAATTACAAATTGTTTACCACGAAATGGGCTCGCCTCAGCATAATGCTGACCCGAGAGTCGGCGCTGGTCTTCCGGCGAGTACATTTTGGTGGGCCACGATCGCAGCTGTACGGCACGGCCTCGTAGAACTGAACGCAACCACTTGCGGCGGCTGCCAGCGCCATCTGGCCTACGGGTGCGACAAATGACAGATAACCTAAGGGTGCTAACAATAACAATTGAGAATACTAGAACATTTCAAGCATAAAACACATGGAATAACTGTGAAAACATTACAAATATTCGGATACAAACAAACAACATAAATAAATAAGAGTACATACGTGATTAACGTTTAAAATGTTACCAAACACACTGTTTACTCTGTTTACTATATACCAAAGTGAGAAGTGAAGGAGAGATCAAGAAAATATGTACTCTGATGTCCTATAACAGCGGTTGTCAAACTTTTTTCCGATGGAATCCTTTTGGAAAGCGAAATATTTGACGGAGCCCCAAATAAAATAAAATCTTTCGTCGTCATTGAACTGTGGACCACACATAGAAGAACTGGTTATCAATTTTTTTCATTTCATTTCAATTCATTTCATTTATTTATTGCCAGGCGCGGATCCACCGTTGTGGGCACGGTGGGCATGCCCACAACCCTAATAGAGTGCCCTATTGATTCCCCGAGTAGAATTACGCCGATTTTTGTTTCGCAGACGCTTTGGCAGAGGAACATTTGGCAGAATTTCATTAGGTATAAGTACGCAGAGTAGTCAGTTGATCGATACGTAGATTTACTTTTCGTAGAATGATCGTTTGGTGAATGTCAAAATTGCCCGAGTAAATTAACCATTGGCCGAAACACGGTACCTATTACTTAGTTAAATAGCACTTAGGAGTGCAACTAGGGCTGTCGTAAGTATTTATATCAGCTGACAACTCAAATTATTAGTAATACAGAATAAACAGCAATTTTTTAAATTGTTTAGGTACTTATGGAGTCTTAAATTTAAACATTCAGAAATGTTTGTACAATTTCTTAAAATAATTCCAGCTTTTAATTGATAACCATGACCTAAGACAGGAGTTTTAGACCGCTGATCTATATCTTACAAAAAATCGCATGCCATTTTTGGTAGAATTCTGACTACTTAATTAAGTATTAGGGGCAAGTGCTCTACATGTGGACATTTTCCAGATTTTGGCCTTATTTGGTTCATAAATCATAAACTATTGACAATGTCGAAAACTTATTTATTTCTTTTGAACAATAATTAAATAGTCTATAATTGCAGACTAGTTTTATCACGTTAGCTAAATAGGAACCAGAGATATAATATACACAAATGTTAAAATTGATATTTTTATCCATAGGTACGACTACTGTTTGTACCTATGGAGTGTATGATATTAGGCAGGGTTTGTACCTATGGACAATATCTCGAGGTCTACAAAGACCTCGGAATCATCGTATAGTACGCAAAGCTTTAGACGAATAAAGCTTGATTTTTCGTTAGTCAGGGTGTCCATAGGTACACTACTCTACCTCCTTTTTATTAACCATACTATTTAGTTATCAATTAAACATCTGGCGAAATGCGTAAACTATAGAAAACAACAATGAAACCTTGAAGCTTATTTACAAACTTGTGAATTCGGTAAATGATATTACCGAATTCACAAAAAACATTTATATTACGAGGATACAAATTTTGTTCTCCGTACATTTATTAATATGGTGAATAACTAATTGTGAGTAATATAAGAAAATGATTTTTTTAAGTTCCCGATGGTAGTCTATCGTTAGTAGTTCTTTAAATACCGGCAGTGCCCACAGGTAAAACCGTCCACACTACTTAAAACACTTATATGTAGGTAGTGTAATCGAGTGCCACTTGACAAAAACTTTTAAAAAAGTTATAAAACGTTACTCCACTGAAGGTTGCTTGATGAAAAGATTACTCTACCATATGAAATTCTTCTAATAATTGGTCTGCTAATTTACACAGAAGCGAGCTGAATGATATGTGATTCAAGAGTCTACCAAAAGTTACATCTACGAATAATTGACTCTGCGAAACCATTTTCGGCGTAAAGTTTAAAAAGCAAATTGACAATCTGTAAAAAATTGTTCGGGGAATCACAGTGAATACAGAACCCTAATTATTTGCAAGAATATAGATTATTTACTACCAGGGGCAATTATTTCTAGCTTAATGCCAGCTTTTAATTTACAGCCGAAGGAGTTTTTAGCGTAGTTAACTATCTAAGTGTGTATAGACTGAAATAAATAGCTTGCGATCCCTCTGCGAATTTATTGGTCGGGGAATCATCAGGTACCCTCGACTCGCACTTGGCCGATTTTGGAGTGGCTGTGACCACAACCTTTTTTGAGGGCTGGATCCGCGCCTGTTTATTGCATTCCATGGTATGTATGTACAGGCTCCAATTTCACCACGGTGACAGGTGCGACAATTGTAAAACATCACTGTTGCTGACGTCACAGGCATCCATGGGCTACGGTTACCGCTTACCATCGGGCGGGCCGTATTCCTGTTTGCCACCATCATTGTATTATTTAAAAAAACTTTGTTATATCGGAAAAAACAGATATTTCTTTTGCGAAGTTTCTGACAATTGTCAAGATTTAGAAGAATTGTAGGTAATTCTTGACAGGTAATGAGTTATATGTCGGAATTTCGTGACAATTGTAGTGTTTCTTGTGACAATTGTCATAAACTTCGCAAAAGAAATATCTGTTTTTTTCCGATATAATAAAGTTTTTTTAAATAATACAATGATGGTGGCAAACACGAATACGGCCCGCCCGATGGTAAGTGGTAACCGTAGGCCATGGATGCCTGTGACGTCAGCAACAGTAATTTTACAATTGTCGCACCTGTCACCGTGGTGAAATTGGGGCCTGATGGTATTTTAAATTAAATTGAACAGCATGGAACCTGAATAGGGTATGGCAAGTTAACCTTAATAGCTAAATACTGAAAGTTACCTTACAAAACATATTATGTATTGCTTAATATCTAGTTAGTTTCATCACAGTAAATACTAATTATGGAATCTAATTGACACTAATGATAATCAATACGAATTTAAATGCTATAATAGGGTATTTTCCTACTAGTCAAATCAGTTACTTTTTTAGAACTGTCAAAACGATTTGCTAATATGGAATTTATATGAAACATTACATCGTGACGTCACGGTCAACTCGCCTACTTTTTATATTCCGATCCGATTTATTAAATAGAACTTGTGTTTAAAAATAACTCCTATCTGTGTATTTCTAATAATTATCTGGTGCTTTATTTCATGCATGGTGTAAAATAATTTATTTTAAATACAGTATTATTATACCCTATTGTCTGTGTAATGCAATGATGTCAAATATTAATAATCGAATTTAAGCTGTCGTGAGTCATCTCGCGGAGCCGCGGAGAACAGAGCTTTTGCGGAGACTTTGAGAATGGCTGTCCTATATATTCTTTAATTTTCCAGATCACAACTGACTACATACGTACAGTGGACCGCATAACCGAAGGTCTAAGTCTGCCTCTCTCCATCTCTGTCTGTCCTGAGCCTGTACTCTTCCAACACGGGGACAACGACGATCTTATTAAAGTGAGTGACTACAGTTTTATTGATGATATATACAGTAGAGATGGGCCGAATACTCGGTAATTATTCGGTATTCGGTATATTTTTCAATGTTTGTATTCGGCCGAATAGTTCGGTTCGAACTGCCGAATATTTATTTACCGAATAAACAATAGTTATTTACAGTACATATGGTCTTACTTTCCCGCACTAGTGCGTAAAATAGCACTTTTCGTGCGTATGTCTAAAGTTTAAAGGGCCGTAGGTACTGTAAAAGTTGTACGATACATGTGCGAATAGGTAATTCGAAAGGCGATAAATTAAAACACGACCGAAGGGAGTGTTTTAAATCGACACGAGTTGCGAAAGAGTTGTTCCTCTTTTCCGCACTTGTATCTTAAATAACTATTTTAAAGGCGTCCGTTGGCTGGCGCCGGTGCACGAGACCTGCATGAACTTGTTTTCAGCGGTTTAATTTTTGAGCGGGATGAAATAAAGTGTAAACCAGCCAATGGTTGTTACAGGAGGAGATCCCCCTCCTCTCCCCCTCCCCGCTCCCCTCGCTCCCCTCCCCGCTCCCCTCGCTCCCCTCCCCCAAAGACGACATCGTCGTAAAGGACGAGCTGCCCTGCGAGTATGAATCTAATGACGACGTCGCGCTGAGCGAGCTGCAGGAGAGGCCTAAGGAACATAAGGAGAAGAGGAAAAAAGTTTTGAGAAAATCGAAGGTCAGTACAACAGTACGGATTGGAGGTAATTTTTAGGGTTCCGTACCTCAAAATGATAAAATTGAACCCTTATAGGATCACTCGTGCGTCTGTCTGTCTGTCCGACAGGAAAACCTAAAGTGCAGTAAATAAATGTGCAGTCAAGCGTGAGTCGGACTTCTTTCTTCTTCTTCGTATTCTTCATTACTGAAAGTCGTGCCTGTCTTGAAACGCCTTCACCGAGGCCTCGACGAGCTGCTTCCATTTCACCCTGTCTTGTTATTGATCCGACGCCTATGGGTTTTTTTAAAGACATTTCAGTCAAGTTCCACATAAAAAAATACATTGTTATAAATTGGGTAATGTACGGAACCCTTGGAACGCGAGACCGACTTCTTTCGCAGTTGTATGGTTTTATCTCGCACATGTAGTGGGTACACATGTAGTGCATAATTGTTTTCCATCGTGTTTTCTCGGAAACGTTCGTATTTGTCATGCTACTTCAGTTCAACGTCAGAACTTTTTGTACCGAGACTGTCTGAAATAGCAAGACACGTTCGTACGTTTCCGTGAAAATACGATGGTAAATAATTATGCACTATTATATAATAATGGTATGGTATTTAATTATGCTTATTTTGTTCGAAACTCTGTTTGAAATACTTTTTGAAAATATTCCTCTAATTTGATGGCTGTTTTGAGTTCTCATTTAGGTATCTGCTACACAAAGATTGTCTGGAAGAGATCCCTTCTTAGTAACAAAACCGCCTGGCAGCTAATTTACATTTATTTTCATTTTATTTAATGGTGGTATTTACTTGCCCAATCGGTTGGAAATAATTGGGGCAATCAAGATGCCATTTTTAGTATCCAGGGTATAATATAAAGTCAAGAATTAAAATAGGTTTTTATGTCCACAGACGAAAAAAACGAAGACTGAGAAAGTGAAGAGCAGAGAACGGAAAAAAACGGAGAAGATTCGGGACGAAGACTTCCCCGCGTTCGAGAAGGAATACAACTTCGACGTCGTCATATTATCCAGGGAACAGCAGGTGGGTACACCACACTGCAATACATTACATTATATTACAACAGGAGCGCTGGTGGCCTAGCGGCAAGAGCGTGCGACTTTCAATCCGGAGGTCGCGGGTTCAAACCCCGGCTCGTACCAATGAGTTTTTCGGAACTTATGCACGAAATATCATTTGATATTTACCAGTCGCTTTTCGGTGAAGGAAAACATCGTAAGGAAACCGGACTAATCCCAATTTAGGCCTAGTTTACCCTCTGGTTTGGAAGGTCAGATGGCAGTCGCTTTCGTAAAAACTAGTGCCTACGACAATTCGTGGGATTAGTTACCGAGCTGACTCCAGGCTCCCATGAGCCGTGGCAAAATGCCGGGATAACGCGAGGAAGATGATTACACTACTCAACTCTACACTACACTACAGTAAACCAGGAGGCGAAACTGATCCTTTCGGGCATTCTCGGCTCCGTTCGGCTCAGCATTGCTTCGAGGAATTATTAGGGTTGGCACAACTTGGCGTCCCTTTGCGTGCACGACCACAGATAAGACAATGACTTGAATTTTGAGAACCCTAAATGGCCGAAAGTTAGAGCATGATTCGTCCCTGAACCGCTGTCAAACTTCGGTTTTGTAGGAAGTTTCTTTTCTGTATGGTAGTACTATTACTTATTCTGTGACTAAACTGCGTGACACTCCACAACACTATACAACATTTCTCTACACTATAATACACTATATTACACTTCCCTTTAAAATAAATAAATATCAGGGGACATCTTACAAAGATCAACCTAGCTCCAAACTTAGCAAAGCTTCTACTATGGGTGCTAGGCGACGATTACATACTTATATAGATAAATACATACTTATATGCATAGAAAACACCCATGACTCAAGAAGAAATATTTGTATTCATCACACAAATAAATGCCCTTACCGGGGTTCGAAACCAGGGCCATCGGCTTCACAGGCAGGGTCACTACCCACTAGCACAACTAACATTTATTAAAAAGTACCTTACTAATTGACTACATTTTGTGTTTATTCTCAGATCGAAGATATGGCGTCGCGGAAAGAGAAGGACAACTACATGAACTCGCAGTTCAAATGCGAGAAATGCTTCAAGGGGTTCTACACCGAGGCGACACTCGCCAACCACGACTCCAAACACCACGACGAGGTACGATACTATACAACACAGTATTACAGCGTGGGCCTTGTAGCACGGCAATATGGGACAAATGCGAGGAACAAACACCACGACGAGGTACGATACTATACAACACAGTATTACAGCGTGGGCCTTGTAGCACGGCAATATGGGACAAATGCGAGGAACAAACATCACGACGAGGTACGATACTATACAACACAATAGGGTCTGTGCGGAAAGAGAAGAGTCGTAGAATGTATGGGCTCCCCTACATTTCACGACAAATTAACGCATCGAATGAGGACGTCAAAAGTCTGGCTCTGGCGATTACTCCACAGACAAGAACAAAGCTCTTAAGCTGTGATGATGATGATGATGATGAAGCAACACGACACTTGGCATCAATACTAAAGTAATGTACCCTTGTACGTCTCCGGTCCGGTCCGGTCCGGTCCGGTTGTACGGCCGGTCTTGTAGTGGTTCGTTGCTCCGGCTTCGCTCATGTGATTTGAATGATTTATTTATTTTCAAAATCAATGTTTTCAGGGTTCCGTACCCAAAGGGTAAAAACGGGACCCTATTACTAAGACTCCGCTGTCCGTCTGTCTGTCACCAGGCTGTAATTCATGAACCGTGATAGTATGTATTTCTGTACCGCTATAACAACAAATACTAAAAACAAAATAAAAAAAACAACGGGTTGCACTCCGGGAGTGCCGGCAGAAGTGAAAACTCAATGACATTGTAACAGTTTTTCGATCAGGTCACGTGTCCGTCTTACGTCTTACGAATCTTACGGTCACGTGACCTGTCGCGAGTTTAACATTTTTTCCCCATCACAAAAAGTGCACAGCGCCGCTAAAATAGTTTTCACTTCAATAAATATATAAGTGGGGCTCCCATACAACAAACGTGATTTTTTGCCGTTTTTTGCGTATAATGGTACGGAACCCTTCGTGCGGTTTTATGTGTTTCCAGAGGAATTTTCTTGAAGTTTCCCAGAGCTTTTCCAAGTGTTTATTATATTGACAGGCCGTGGGCCCGCACTCGTGCGAGCTCTGCCTGTGCCGGTTCCGTATCCCCGCCATCCTGCGGCGCCACCTCGCCACGCACCGGTTACGATTCGTGTGTCAGCACTGTGGCTTTACAGCGAGAGACAGGTGAGTTGTATGACTTGACCGTCTGATATATACTCGTTAGGTATATACGTAGTAGGGGCCTTCAAATCAAGAGTGAACAGGCACCTTCTGGGCGAGCTCGCTCCATCGTAGGCCACGTCTACGCCTCGGCTAGTCTGTGGCCATGAGTAAGCCCATTCATAAAAAAAAGTCTATTTCAATAGAACTTGCTAACTATGTAAACAAACCGCCATATTGAAATTGTCTCTGAATGATGAATTTACTAGTGATGGGCAAGACTCCTACTTACTACTTTACGAATGTCAAACCATATCGAATAATAAAATACCAAAAGTAGAAAACAAGTAGTTACTTATTTTTAATTTGTTTAATCACGATCAGAAGACAAATTAGTACTTAAATATGATGTATTGATGTATTTTATAACCGCGGCGGTAGGTACAGAGCGTGGGTTGGGTAGTGTGTAGCGGGTTTATATCACCAACTTCAGTCACAACACTACCCATCATAGACAATTATAGAATTTAAAAGAAACAAAACCGTCATTCCATCAGGTCCTAATAACCTAACTTATGAAACCATTTTAAACTTTTAATTAAATATCCAAGATATTGTTATATATTTATGTAATTTATGGAACGGACCGTTTCAATAGTGTATATGTGTATGGTTTCAATGGTATTTGATGAGGTGGTGTAAAAATTCAAAGAAAACAGTGATAAAACAAAGTTACGTTGTTTGTAATGAATTGTTGTGAATTGTTGTTTGTTGTTGTTGTTTGAATGATGAATTGATGATCGTTTATACAAAACGCCTATCGAATGGTAAATAATACTTATATGGAAATAATCGCGTGATTATTCGTAGCATCTACCCGATACATTTTTTCTTTTCGTTTGGCGTTTGTCAAAAGTGACCAACAAATATGTTAATGTATGTCAGAAATCTGGCAGCCAGATCGCCCAGATCTATGCCTCCGTATTTTGTTGAGATTGAATGGGTTAGGCGTTGTTTTACAAGCTTTTATTTACAAGGAAGTTTTCAGTTTTTATGATAAATAATCAACGTGAAGTTCAAGTGAAACGATGACAAGTATCAAACTTTGAAGTGAGCTTTTTTTTTGTAAAATATGAATTTGAGCCGAAATAACGAAACACGTGTCCATTATTTTTTCATGTTCTCCAACATATAATCAAACCAGTAATTAACTAGCAATTTACTTTGCAAAGTTAAAGACCCAATTTCCAATGAAGCTGTAAATTTGCATGCATAGTAGGTCGGGTGACAATGCAATATTATGGTACCATCGAGCTGATCTGATGATGGAGACAGGAGGTGGCCATAGGAACTCTCTGTTGAAACAACGCAACCTAATTATGTTTGGGGTTTTTAGAATTGTCTCGATGAGTATTAGTTGCCCGTGGAAAGAAAAGTACAGGCAGCGATAAAAGCTTGTTACCAAAAACATAGTTTACATTTTACTTCTTAGGATCGTACCCGACATCCGATATCGGGTCGGACAATATGAAAACATTATAAAAAGGGTTTTACTTAAGAGAACAGAATATATTTGGTTGACACGACCGGATGGTTGCAGGTCCCACGCCATGACTCATTCGAAAGAGCACAGGGGGCTGCGCTACGAGTGTCAGTACTGCGGAGACACCTTCAAGTAAGTGCTCACATGATATACATTACCTACTCTGCAATCTCTGCATATTAACATAATAGAAAATAATTTGATCCATTTTCAGGATTCCGTAGCCAAATGGCAAAAAACGGAACCCTTATGGATTCGTCATGTCAAATAAGAGAATGATAAAACTAAAAAAAAATATGATGTACATTACCATGCAAACTTCCACCGAAAATTGGTTTGAACGAGATCTAGTAAGTAGTTTTTTTTTAATACGTCATAAATCGTGAACCGCAATTTTATTATGTTACTTGCTGCTACGGAACCCTTCATGGGCGAGTCCGACTCGCACTGGGCCGCTTTTTTTATATGTATAGCAATTATTAACTAATTATGTCCATTAACTCATTATCAATTATTATGCCCCAACGACCCCAACGTTTGTTTTTTTTACGAATTTTTAATTATTATAAGAGTTAGGAGCATTTAGAATTTGCATGAAATCTGTTTTTCGCTCCAAATTTTTACAATAATCAAAATATCGAAAAACGTTAAACGTAGGGGCATAGCTATGGTTAATATACAATTAATTGTGTAAAAATGTTTTCCATAATGTCAATATCCATAGAGGAAAATGTGGATTATGTTTGTATGTAGAGGCGGCCGCCCCTTTCCTCTTAATATTTGTATGTATATTGCAGAAAGCGGTCAACATACGGCACCCACGTTCGCATCCAGCATCCCAACCAGAACAAGTCATGTGACGTGTGTGGAGAAACGTTCCTAGGAGCACTCGGGCTCGCGCTACATAAAAAGAAATCGCATCGACAGGTAACTCCCTCATCGACAGGTAACTCCCTCGTCGACAGGTAACTCCCTCGTCGACAGGTAACTCCCTCGTCGACAGGTAACTCCCTCGTCGACAGGTAACTCCCTCATCGACAGGTAACTCCCTCATTGACAGGCAACTCCTTTATCGATAGGTAACTCCCTCATCGACAGGTAACTCCCTCATCGACAGGTAACTACCTCATCGACAGGTAACTCCCTCATCGACAGGTAACTCCCTCATCGACAGGTAACTCCCTCATCGACAGGTAACTCCCTCATCGACAGGTAACTTCCTCATCGACAGGTAACTTCCTCATCGACAGGTAACTCCTTATAACATAACATTATATATTTTGGTGATTTGTGTGTATTATAATGAGATATTCTACATAAGCTACGAAAATATATTTTTTTGTCGTATTAGGATTCAAGTTATTTTAGTTAATAAAGGATTGGTCTGAGACGTCAATGGCGTGGAATGAAAAAAATTCAAATGTCACCCTACCCTTCCCGTTTGCAAAACACTATAGTGGTCCATAGCTAAATACCTTAAAAAGCCTACTTATTATATGTATTTATATGGGTCATTAATGGCATTATCTATGAAAAAGGACCTTATTGTCGATGGCGCTTACGCCGCACAGCGTCGCGCGCCATTCTATTTATAACAGAGCATCGTTAATAATGGCGTAAGCGCCGTCGACAATAAGGTCCTTTTTACATGTAAGCTTTTATTTAGTTTCTACCTACCTTTAGTAACTGTCCCGTTGTCTGTCTGTCGGTCTGTAATCAAATGATTTAGATTATTTATTGGTAAAACAGATACAATCTTGCAAGTTAAATTTGACCCACTTCCCGGTTTCCGATTGAGCTGAAATTTTGCATGCATGTATAAATCGGATGACAATGCAATATTATGGTACCATCGAGCTGATCTGACGATGGAGACAGGAGGTGGCCATAGGAACTCTGTGATGAAACAACGCAACCTAATCGTGTTAGGGGTTTTTAGAATTGTCTCGATGAGTATTAGTTGTCTGTCGTAAGAAAAGTATAGTCAGCGATAAAAGCTTGTACAGAAAAAAAAAAGATTTCCATGCCAAAAACCTTTTTTATAGATAATGTGACATGATTAGGTGGTTTCGGCGGGCGCGGCGCCGTGCGCGGCGTGCGGCGTGCGCTTCGAGAGCGAGTACGCGCGCGCGCGCCACGCCGCGCTTGCGGTGCGCGGCTGCCAGCACACCAGGTAGGGAATATGTCAATACTACGTGGCACATTTTTACCCCCCTCCCCCTCGGTGACCGCCCGTAGTATATGCCAAGACCCCCCCCCCCCCTCTAGTTTTCACGTAGTAAATCAAATTCACTAAAGATCGTGACTAATGGAGGATACTTCTGCGAGCCCTATGTCCCTAAAGAGGGATAAAGTCATCATCAATTCAAATTCAAACGACTAAATATTTTTTGTGCAAACAGGACGTAAAAAAAAATTGCGTCAGTGTTGCCACTTGTGAGTTTCAAGTGCTTTATCTGAAAATTAGGTCGAATGAAAAAATAAAAAAAAACACGTGAGGTTTAGTGTGGGAGGGGGAGGGGGAGGGCTGTGTAGCCAAGAACTTCACCAAATATCACCAAGGAGATGGAAAGGGTGGTCAAAAAAATAACCGAAAAAAAACTCGCATGATTTATGCACCGCCTCGTATAGCTAGTTTGTTAGTGCACGACACCTTGCACTTTGTGACTATGCGCTGAAACTTGGCACAGTTGATTCTTAGCTGGTCATGAGCAGATACAGACCGGGAGACCTCGAGAGCCACGTCTCATTTAGTGGGGGGGGGGAGGGGGGAAGTTCGACACCGCCGCGCTTCACTTGGAGCAACATTTCTCTAAAACTGTACCTATTAGGGCATGTGATATATCATTTTCGGATAAATTAAGGATGAAGATTTTTTTTTTGAACCAAAACAATGCACTTTCTAACAAAAAAAAACATAAAGTAGAAAAGACAAAAAAACGTATCTTGGATTTTATCATAATTACCATTTTTTTTTAATTGTAGTAGGAATCTGAAAACAAAAAATATAGTTGTAAAGCTACACTTATTACGTTTAAGAAAATATATAGTTTATTATACAAAACTGTTGTTACATGGGAGATAAAAAATAATATTAAGCGTGGGCCAGAGTGATCTCAATACAAAATATTATTAATGTGGGAAAGTTACTTATAATTTGTTCTACAATCGTTTATTTTTTTAGTTTTTCGTAAATAACTCGTAAACGGTAGCCCACAGCAAAAAAATATCTTTTACGTAAATAATCTGTTTCAGATTTCTTATAAAATAAGTGCTACTTTTTTTCGCTAAGATCAATATTAAAAAAAATATTGAGGGGAGAAAATAAATACTAATAAGGTCCTCTTTTTTAGTCATTCGTAAATAACTCGTAAAGGTTGGCCAATAGCAAAAAATATTTTAACACATGAATAATTAGCATAAAATTTCCTACAATATTATATACAATAATTTAAAAAGGGGACCTTAGAATTTATTTTCTCTCTTTAATATTGATCCTAGCGAAAAAGTTTGAATGGCCTTTTTTGTAGGAAATTTTATGTAAATTATTCATGTACTAAAATTTTTTTTGCTATTGGCCTTCGTTTACGAGTTATTTACGAATGACTAAAAAAGGGGACCTAAGTATTTATTTTCTCCCTTCAATATTTTTTTTAATATTGATGGTAGCGAAAAACAGTAGTACTTATTTTATAAGAAATCTGAAACAGATTATTTACGTAAAAGATAATTTTTTGGTGTGGGCGGTAGCCTGCATTGTTTTTGTTCCAAAACTAGATTCCTCATCCTTAATTTATCCGAAAATGATATATTACATGCCCTAATAGGTATAGTTTTAGAGAAATGTTGCTCCAAGTGAAGCGCGGCAGCGTCGAACTTTCCCCCTCCCCCCCACTAAATGAGAGGTGGCTCTCGACGGCTCCCGGTCTGTATCTGCTCAAGACCAGCTAAGAATCAACTGTGCCAAGTTTCAGCGTATAGTCTCAAAGTGCAAGGTCCCCATACAACGGTGTGCACTAACAAACCAGCTAGTAAAGGCTCCCTTTATTCTTCAAAAACGGTCGGATTGCATTTTATCCACAAGAGTGTAATTTGATGGAATGCTTTACAGAGCATGTGCGCTGTGCGGAGAGAACTTCAAGGACGAACCGGCACTGCAGGCACATGTTAGAGAGAGACACCAGGACCGGCAGACGCAGTGCCAGGAGGTGAGAGGGATGATGATTATGACACCTGTCTATTTTATTACATACATCTAGATAAGCGAGTAGAAAAATAGATATTTTATTTTGCTAATACATTTTGGAAAGTTGTAAATAAACAAAGTAGGCCAACTTATTCCACTCCGTGGCTAATTCCCGCAACCGGACATGTCTATTTGAATTTTAATAAAAAACCGGCCAAGTAAATAAATAAATAATAATAAGTGCGAGTCGGACTCGCGCATGAAGGGTTCCGTACCATATTCATTTTCCGTAGCATAAAAGGATAAAGAAATCATGTTTGTTGTATGGGAGCCCCATTTAAATATTTATTTTATTTTGTTTTTAGCATTTTTTGTTATAGTGGCAACAGAAATACATCATCTGTGAAAATTCCAACTATCACGGTTCTCGAGTTACAGCCTGGTGACAGACGGACTGACAGACGGAAGGACGGATGACAGACGGACAGCGGAGTTTTAGTAATAGGGTCCCGTTTTTACCCTTTGGGTACAAAACCCTAAAAGCGCTGGTGGCCTAGCAGTAAGAGCGTGCGACTTTCAATCCGGAGGTCGCGGGTTCAAACCCCGGCTCGTACCAATGAGTTTATCGGAATTTATGTACGAAATATCATTTGATATTTGCCAGTCGCTTTTCGGTGAAGGAAAACATCGTGAGGAATCCGGACTAATCCCAACAAAACCTAGTTTCCCCTCTGGGTTGGAAGGTCAGATGGTAGTCGCTTTCGTAAAAACTAGTGCTTACGTCAAATCATGGCATTAGTTGTTAAGCGCAACCCAGGCTCCCATGAGCCGTGGCAAAATCCCGGGATAACGCGAGGAAGAAAAAGATGGTTTACTATGTGCTAGTGCTGCACTCTGGCGGTAGAATATTGCACTAATACTCCCTACTTTCAAATTTGCCGCGGTTTCTACTGACAAAATTGGCTTTGCCAGACTGAATATATAAATAACTAGCTTTTGCCCGCGACTTCGTCTGCGTGGAATCAGTAACAGCAGCTAGAGTAAGCATAGCGCCTGGATAAAGTGTAATAGCAATCATTCAATTTGAGCATAAGTTCAATTGCTTACATCAATGATCAGGCAATTCATTAACTCTCTCAATTCCATCCCCTTTTTGACTCTCTTTAGGGATGATTTCCGACATAAAAACTATCCTATGTCCTTCCACGGGACTCAAACTATCTATATGCCAAATTTCAACTAAATCGGTTCAGCGGTTTAAGCGCGAAAAGGTAACATACAGACAGACAGACAGACTCACTTTCGCATTTATAATATTAGTATGGATTGGTTTGCAGTGTGACATGACGTTCGCGAGCGAGGCGTCCCGCAGCGTGCACTACGAGCGAGTCCATCTCAAGGTATTTTATTTACTTATTGTATTATTCATTATCATCCGTCGAGTTTACTTAATAAGCTGATCATAATCGTTTGTACCATTCGTCAGTGGGCGTTTTCTAAAATAAATATTGAAAACCTGATTCTTACAAATCTGGACATTCCTGGGCTCATTCTACTCAGAATCGACAATGCGACAGCATTCTCCATCCTACCATTAAAAAAGATATCCCAAAACATTTTGTTTTGGGATATCTTTTTTAAACGTCGCTAAAACGTGACGGAACAGACATCTGTTTCGTCACGTTTTAGCGTGAAGAATTTTTTCACTTGTATGTGCGTGACGCAGTGGAAAGTGCAAATTTCCATACACATTTTTGGGACTTTTTTTTAGCATCAGGATTGAATATGCTTGTGATTCTGGGTTGAAAAAACCCAAAAACACCAGGATCTGTTAGAATCAGATCTTCAATATTTTTTTAGGAAAAGCTCTAGTCTAGGTTTCCAAAGTCTTGTGAGTAAAGGGGTTAATCATAATACAGCTATGATGCTGGACTGACTATAGTATTTTTACAGGTGAAAGTACGCCGCTGCCTGCCCAAGACGGGGCGCAAGTACGACCGCTACGGGGACCATTTCATGTGCGAAATGTGCGGCAAAAAGTGCCAGGTGAGTATACAGGGCGCCTCGGGAGACGGGGCCACAGGATCCTGTGTAAAAAAACATTTTATGTATCTATTATAGTATTATTCAAACACGATAGGTACGTTAACAGATGTCATCTCTATACAATTTATAATCTTAAAACGCAAAATTGTATTGTGATGACATCTTTCACCGTACCCATCGTGTTTGAAAAATGCTATAAAACTCGGCAAAACGTATGATCTGTGGACAATTAAGCCATTTAAGTTATATGCATGAAAGTGTGTTAGCGTATGCGATAGACTTATATGTGTATGAATTAAGTACAATAAACAATACAATTTACATACATAGACGACCGGTCTGGCCTAGTGGGTAGTGACCCTGCCTGTGAAGCCGATGGTCCTGGGTTCGAATCCCGGTAAGGGCATTTATTTGTGTGATGAACACAAATATTTGTTCCTGAGTCATGGGTGTTTTCTATGTATATAAGTATGTATTTATCTATATAAGCATGTATATCGTCGCCTAGCACCCATAGTTTAGCTTTGCTTAGTTTGGGGCTAGGATGATCTGTGTAAGATGTCCCCAGATATTTATTTATTATATTATATTTATGGTTAGTTTTCGTAACACAATTGAATCAATTGACTAAGACTAATCACAGCTTCTTAACTACGTTTAATTTTTGCAATTCACCCTGTAGCAACATGAGTGATTGAATAATTGCGTTTGTTACAGAATAACATCGCCCTGAAGTACCACATCCGCTCACACACGGGGGAGAAGCCACACGCCTGCCCCCACTGTCCGAAGCACTACTCTACGCCCGTCGCCCTGCAGGTGGGCATTTTCACTTAAAAGTCCATTTACTTGTTTTCGAAAATCCATCAAGTATCCATACTCACGAGAACTATCGATTTATAAAGAAAAAAATGTGTCCCAAAAAAACAGTTTTGGTAACGCATTTTCACTTACATTTTGTATGGACCGTTACAAAACTGACACCCAAAATTTGTATGAAAAACTGGGAACACTTTTTTTCTTTGTTTTATTCAATAGTTCTCATGATTCTGAGTCTAAATAACCCAAAAGTTGATGGTTTTTCGAAAAAAAGGAAATGGTACCATTTTTTCTGAAAACTCCCAGGTACACTTCACTTGTTATGAACAGCTTGGTATGAAAATTGGCAGCCAAAATTGAATCAATGGTATTAGAAAATAAATTTAAATTCGTTTTATTTTAAAATCGAAGGAATTAAAACAAAAGCAGGTCGGTTCTATTTAATAATGGTTAAAACTTCATTGTAGGTAATTGCTCCTAACTAGGACCTAATCCTAAATAGGACCAATCCCCTGTCCTAATTACTAGTATTAGGACGGGGGTCGCTAAAGGTTAAGCGATTCTACCTGTGCCTTTCAACTCTGTGCAGTCGGAAATCAAAAAAAGAAAATTAAATAAAGCGAGTACGACCCTACGCCTATTTTCTTAAATAACTACAAAATTATATTAAATTGATTAACAGGGTATATTTGATTTTCTCACAATAATTCCTCATTTGATATGTCACACGATATAGTTTATTTAATTACAGTATTAATTAAAAAAACACTAATAAAATAAAACCCCCAACGAAATTTTGAAGTGTCCCGTTTTTGCGCAGTACCACATCCGCTCGCACACGGGGGACAAGCCGCTGGCGTGCCCGCACTGTCCGCTGCGTTACGCCACCCACAAGGGACTGCAGGTGGGTCAATCAACTCTTATCACTAGCTGCCGTGCTCATGTCTCCTGGGCTACACAATGTATCATTTAAAAGCGTAGGACCGAAACTTATACTTACAAATCAAAATCATGAGAATTAAGAATTAATGAAGTCCATTGAGTTTATTCTACGAGTACAGTCAACGGTAAAAATATGGGTGTACAAATCATCTCAAAAATATGTCCCATAACTCTTATGTCAGTGAATTAAGAACTATGGGACATATTTTTGAGTAAGTTGTCTACACCCATATTTTTACCGTTGACTGTACGTAGAGTTTGAAGGGTCTCTATAAACGTTATAGTTTTGGACGATTTTGTTGACAGTTAATGAAAAATATGCAGATAATTTAGTGAACATTTTAACTTATTGTCTCCCGAGTTAACTTCTAAAAGTTGATTGACCCAGATGCAGTCATCCTCTTATAGTACCGTATTTATACACTTTCGTGTTGAGAAATATCTACCGCACTCTGATTGTGTGCACCTTCACATATCTCATTTTGTAAAATTATTATTGAAAAGTAGATATTTTTGACACGTAATTTCATCCGGGTCAAAACTTTTTAGTCTATCTGTAGATACTTTTATAACTAACACGGGACTTAATCGCGTTCAATTATGTATGGCCTGACGTTTCGAACGTGACGTATCTGTAGATATCAACACATTAACTTTTCAAATATGTACAATGAATATCTTTGTAAAATGTACACAAAATGCATGATAATAATTCTCTGTTAATAAGTCAAATAACCACCCTTATAAAAACTAGCGACATTGAACACCCTGTTAATGAGAATGGTGTTTCCAGACACACCTGCTCAAGCACACGGGCGAGCGACCGTTCAAGTGTGAGCTGTGTGGGAAGGCCTTTACGCAGAAGACTATGTTGCAGAAACATAAAACGGTGAGTAATCATAAAATATTATCGTTTCATAAAAAGCCATTTTATGATTGATTACTTCATGATATGGTTAGGTTTGACTGTCAATGAAGTGGCCACCCGATAATTTCACGAAATTATTGCCACATCATGAAATGATCAATTCTAAGATCTGACCACGACACATACATACACACATTACATATATACAAACACATCGCTGGCTTGAGTACGTGAGTAGGTATTATATATCTGTACTGGCGTACCGCTTGAAACCTCCAAAATGTATGGATGTGTTAACTGAATTTTGACGATTTATCTACTTTGTGACGCCAATTATGATATCACAAGTCATCTCTATCACCAAAAATCTTAACTAAATATAATCTGCGCAGGTACACACAGGTGAGAAACCATACGCGTGCGATATATGCGGCAAGGCGTTCACGCAGTCCGGCTCCGTGCACACGCACGTCAAATACGTGCACAAGAAGCTGCCCGCGCCACCGCGCAACCGCGGCAAGCGCGACAAGCCCGACTGACATACGCACTACTGACATACGACTTACCCTTCGCCGGTTTGAGCCGGCTATATTCCTGAAGTAACATCGCCCCGTCTTGTGAACTGTATAGAGCTGTATTTAAATAGGCCGACTGACATACTTTTGCGATTTATTTAACCACACACACCAACATACCTGTTACTATCCTCCTGAGTCCCAGAGGCCTTTATAAAGGACTTATTCCACAATTGAATTGACACTTATATTAAATAACACAGTTTTAAATTTAAATACAAATCTTAAGCTTGTGGGACTTAGGGGGCTATAGAAATTAAGACGTGTCATATATTTGGCCACTTTGCCCGTCACTATATATTTGATGCAGCTGTGGTGTGGGCTGTGCCAGATCGTAGAGAAATAAGCCAGAATAGAGTGCTCACTCCATACAAAGATAAAAACCTGTTTATGAGAAGAGCTTTGCGAAAACTTATAATAAAATTTAAGCTTAATAAGTATTAAGCATACCTCCCATACAATTTAATAATTATTAAGTATTAAGCATACCTCTCATACAACTTAATAATTATTAAGTATTAAGCATACCTCCCATACAACTTAATAATTATTAAGTATTAAGCATACCTCTCATACAACTTAATAATTATTAAGTATTAAGCATACCTCCCATACAACTTAATAATTATTAAGTATTAAGCATACCTCCCATACAACTTAATAATTATTAAGTAAGAAAACTGATGAGTGAGAACTCTATGCGTGCATATTTATCAATGACTATACAGTTTTCTGTAAATATTAAGATTATTTCTAAATTTATTATTTACATGTAACTTCGGGATATTTAATACCATATATGATAACTGAATTAGCCTAAGTATTTATATTCGATTGTACAAAGTTATTTGTAAGGAATTGTAAGGAAATAAATAATCAAACAAATATATGTATTTACATTTTACATTTATCATTTAGTACAATAATTAGGAATATCGAATATAATGCAATAGATAGATAATCTCATTATTTATTATTAATAAAATTACAGTATGAACTTGCATTGATGTAAAAATTAAGTTTTTTTTTAAACGTTAGGTACATAGTAAACAATTTATAAAAACAATAAATTGTCTCTCCCAAGGCTATATTTAAGCATCGTCATGTATCAAGAAAACGTGTTAATGAAGTATAAATCAAGTTACACCTTTTTAGGCCGCACTTTTAAAAGTTTTCCCCAAAAAATCCAAATACATACTTTGTCTTGACTCTATGCTTAGGTATATGTGTGTGAGGCATAGCACATACTCTACAAACGTAACAGCCCAGAGGGGCGCGAGCGGTTGCACGGATACGGGCCGCTGTACACACACCTCGGCACTGTGCCGTCATACTCATCATCTGCATTTGTATTGAAAACGCCCGCTCGCCGCACGTCGGCCAGCAGCTCTAGCAGACAAGCGCAGTGCCAGGGGTTGTCGTGGAAGGGAAACTTATTAAACCCGTTGTTGCGACGCTTGAGACTGCCGACGAAATCAAGCGGTAAATGAGTTAAGTTGTTGTTATTAAGAGATAGAACGCGAAGCGAATTCTGAGCAAACATGTGCTCCGGAATAAATGTCAGTTGATTGTTACTTAAGTATAAAGTTGTCAAATTAGTTAAGGAGTGAAATACGTCCGGGTGGATGTAAGATATCTTATTAAATGACAAGTCAAGGGCCGATAACCTCGTGCATGCCGCAAACGTCCTCGGGTCGTTTATTCCCGTGAGCTGGTTCTTGCCTAAGTCTAAGTCGAACAAGCGGGGACAGGAGTCCACGGGGAAGATCGGCAGCTCGCGTATCTTATTATAACTAATAACCAGATATCTTAATGTAGGCAAAGAACGGAACAAATCGGGGTTTATGTAATCAATGGCGTTGTGGTTTATATACAACACCTCTAGTCGCGTCAGATTAGCTATGTCGATAGGGTTTAGCTCCGTTAATCCGCAGTCGTTCATAAATAAGCGGGTGGCGTTGTCGTCGGTGGGGTACCTCCGGAGTCGGGTGTAGGGGCTACTGAGGCAGCGCTGCGTGGTGGCCCAAACCCCGCTCGCGTCGAGCTGCACCGCCAGCAGCAATGCTGACGCCAACCCTGCTACCGACACACTACTTTTTAACCCATTTAAATAAGGGGTGGTCACAAATAAGATTTCGTTATTTTTTATCTTATAATCGGTGAACATACATAAAAAAACCGGACAAGTGCGAGTCGGACTCGCCCACCGAGGGTTCCGTGCTTTTTAGTATTTGTTGTTATAACGGCAACAGAAATACATCATCTGTGGAAATTTCAACTGTCTATTACGGTTCGTGCCTGCACGTGCGTAGCTGGCACGGTGCCTGGTGACAGATGGACGGACGGACAGCGGAGTCTTAGTAATAGGGTCCCGTTTTACCCTTTGGGTACGGAACCCTAAAAAAATCCGCCGAATCTAGAACCTCCTTTTAGAAGTCGGTTAAAAACTGACAACGTGTTATTGGTAAATTCAAATGTCTGACCTCGAATGCCCACCCGTTACAAATACATAAACTATCATGAACATCTTCGGTATTTTTGTTATTTGACCATTTTTAAGGACTTATGAAAAGGAGGAGATTCTCAATTCGTCTGAATCTTTTTTTTCTGCATGTTCACTTATTACCTACTCAAAGGCGCCTGAACCGATTTGGTAAATTCTTTTTTAATGTATCACGTATAAGCAAAGTTTGTACTATGGGTAGTAGGCGACGATATACAGGGTGTAATCGTTAAGTGTAGCCAGGTGATAATTCCGTACAACAGATATCAGAAAACTACAAATTGATATCGAAAGTTATATCTTACGACACCGACGTTCTTTGAGGGGTGAGTCGTCGTATGGGAGGGATTGAAGTTAATGTTTGGGATATTTCTGCTTTTATTAAAAAAAGTTATTAATGTAATTTTACTCATTGGGTAACGCACTTTCGATATCAATTTGTAGTTTTCTGATATCTGTTATATTTACGGAATTATCGCCTGGCTACACTTAACGATTACACCCTGTATGTACATACTTAGATGCATACAAAACACCCACGACTCAGGAATATCTTTATCACAGGGCCAGGACCATCAGCTTCGTGGCTGGCTCACTACCCACTAGGTATTATACTTGGCCAGACAGATTGTCAAATGTTAACGTGATCAATTAAGTTAAGGTAGTGGGGATTTTTTAGATTTTCTTTCATTATAGGTATTTTAATAACAAATGTTCCGTGAGAGCCAGACGTATTAAATAATATTAAACCGGGCCCTCGCTACGGAGCGAAACATGTCGTTTTAAAGTACGTAAGTGACCCTGCTTAATATATTTAATTTTTCCTTCATGTAACTGACTAAATTTATTCACTGCTAAAAAAAGATGCTATCAAACGTATGATTAATCTCACCTAGAAAAGTAGACACAGCTCGCATCCTAACTTCGGTTTTGGAAATAGACAATTATAAATAACAGCTCGAACTTATGCAGCTGAAGGCTGACGCACAACTCGCAACTGACCGAGACAGTTTGAGCGTGACAGTGGATGCCCAGCGCCTGGCCGTGGCCTGGCCTGGAGGCCCATTCGATCTTACTTTGATATCTAAATGATGTAATTTAGTTATCATTTGCGCGTGAGATGGCGCGTTCGTACATGTATTGGAGCGAGCGAGACGCATGATAATAAAATGACACAATTCTTGATGTCAAAAATTAGGTTTGAACTGGCATGTTGTTTTCGTAATTAACTGTAGGTATAGGTGCATTGTTAATGATAACTACGCGAGAATTGTTTGGGTGTAGTTATAAATAGTTCACGCTCGGTCAACTTTAAGATAAACAGAGAATTCCAATTTCTTTAACAATTTGTTGTGTTTTCGAAGTTGTTTTGATCTGGTTTTATTACGACGTTGACGAACGTCTTGGTGATTGGCGAGCATCTCACGTCTTACTATGACTAGTGGCTCTGTGAGCTGTAGACCTCGCGTTATAAATATAGGTAGTAGATTGTTAACCAAGGGATGAATAAGGCACTCATTTCTGCCGAAGTAGTTTGGCGCTCGAACGCAGTGAGAGCGCCAATAGTCCGAGGCTGAAATGATACCTTTCATCCGAGTTAAACTCTCTACTTTTCATTCCGAATACGAGGAAAGTAAAATGCATGTGTTTTTTTTAAACATGACAGTATACATTTTTATAGTATTTTTTGAGGGTACTTTCAATTAATAATTTAGGCAAAAGTATCGTTATTTATGGAATGGGTAGTCAAATATCAGAATGGAAATTGTATACAGGTTGTCCCTAGCCATTGGACAAAGCCGAAATGTACATATGCATTAGGGTATTTAGAACCAGTATACAAAGTATCATAACAATCGGTGTTACGAAGAAATTAACAAATTACGATTTTTTTACTTTGGAGCAACCTGTATGTGTTAGTAGCTCCTGAGGTAATAAATAGTATGAAACCTTCTTCAACCGTTTTGATTATCTTTTTTATTTATGACATTAACAAGATTCTGACATTTGACAAATGTCATCATTGCCGCACATTTTCAAACAAATTGTCAAAAGCACTGCCAATGATTAATACAGTATGTTTCTTTTTGTTGTAGATTGTTGGAAATAACTTTTCTTTGATAATTTATTTTTTTATCTTATAAATGTTCTAATTAAAAAAATATTACCGTTAGAGCATTTCTGAGAAGTAACCCTACATGGGATTTCAGGATTTGTCCAATGGCTAAGGTCACCCTGTACATATAACAAATCCATTTATACCCAAATTTCAATTGCTTATCGTAATAAAATTAATAAAATCGTACTTGGAACCTAAAATGCTACGTTTTCTGCACACCTTTTAGAACAACAATGACCCTCTTTCAGAGCATGAGAAATGTAAAATAAATGTCTGTGCTCATCACACAAATAAATGCCCTTACAAATAAATGAACCCAGGACCCATCGGCTTCACAGGCAGAGTCACTACCGACTAGGCCAGACCGGTCATAAGTTTCATAAGTTTAAAAAATGTAAAACAAAAAAAAATACTTGCTTCTTTGAGTCATTATCACAGCGTACTCGCAATGGTCTTAAGTGCCATAGACGCTAATGGTACTAAAGTCCTTTATGCCAATTCCATAATTTTGAACATTTCCCAAAAAACCGCAGAGACAGAAAAGTTTTATTTACTTAAAGGGGCCCACGATTAACATTCCGCCGGACGATATCGGCCTGTCAGTTATTCGGAGCTGTCAAAATTTTGTTCTAACTGACAGGCCGATATCGTCCGGCGGCCTGTTAGACAGTGGTCGGCTTAACAACTAAACCTGCTCACACAATTTCACTAGAATCGATTGAGAATTGCGACCTGTAGAGGAGAACATCCGGACATACAAAACTAGTTTGCCCGTGTCAAAACGGAGACCATCACTAACGCTTCAATCAAAAGCATAATATGAATCGGGCTCCTGGTTTATATCTAACTGAGCACGCAGTGTAAGGCCAAAGAGACGAAGATAAAGAATGTAAACAAACTGACCGCTACCTAGCTAATAGGTAGGTATACTGTGTTTACATTGTGATAGCCAGCGACGGCGGCCAGCGATTATTAGATAAGTCATAGGTACATAGTACATCTACTGTCCTTATCTATTTCTCGTATCTAAGTAGGTACGCAATTAAGTCGTCGGGGGTCCATTTGGCGAACCATATTAGGATAATTAACCGAGCGTTAGCGAAGGTATCTGTTTCGGTTTGGGCAAAAATGCTTTATATTATTATGTAAATAGCGAAAACTCAGATTTCCGTGAAAATTTTAGCGGCGAATGCATGTCACTAAATCTCGTCAAAACTCCCTCGATACCAAAACCCTCTTCCCAGTGGCGGATTTCCCATAAGGCACAGTAGGCCCGGGCCTAGGGCGGCAAGATATTAGGGGCGGCAAATTGTGACAAAAAATTCGCTGATGATAACAAAAAATAACTCAAAATTAGGCCAGGCAACGAATTCTCAAAAAAAGGTACCTATAGATGGAAATGCTTGAAACACAATTTTTGACTTCGTACAGTCAGCAGCAGATATACCTGAGCGGGCAAGGTGTCCAAGAAAACATATACACTTCAATCGTCACAAAAATAAGGACATCTAAGTTGTCATTTTAGCGTAGGCTTTCAGTTCGTCGCATATATCTTAACTTCTGAGTTTTTCTTTAACACATACACCCTTATTTAATCACAATGACAATAACGGTTAGAAATTCAGTGGTAACTAAGCACTCAAATTGAAGCTGCTGTCATTAATACCTACACGCACTGCCAATCACGTACGTCAGCAGCCAGGGTGCCACCAGTTGCTAAGCAGTTGTTATTTCAATGGTAACTAAGCATCAATATTTTATCTGTTTAACTTTAAAAATAATACTGTAGCAACTTACGCATTGACACCTCCTTTCTTAAAGAAGTATTTTATCGTCAAGTGTCAAACTTAGACAATAAATATAGACAATAAGCACTTAGGTTATACGAGAATGATCGGTTTTTTATTTTAACTATCATATGCGGCCGTTCTTCCAAACCGTAGAGCATATTATATGTTAATATATTTATTAAGCCCGCTTATTGTACTAAAATATACTATATAGTACTAAAATACGATGCTCCGAATCGATCAAAGAACGAAGGAGAAAATAATAGAATTTAAACTTAACACGTTCACTGTCCCAATCTGACATGTAAACCTTATGGCTTTGTAATAGAGGCTAGCCGTGGCCCCACGTGAGGAGCACGGGCAGTAAAGGTGATAAGCATATCCAACTATGAGTACTATGACTCCTCTCTTTATTTTGTTGGTTGGATTCATGATCCGCAAGAAAGGTGCCTCCTCTTCTATAGATGTACCTATGCGATAAAACCATCACTGCCATGCATATACCTACGTAAAATGCTAACTTTACTGTTGACCATAGGAATGACCAATTTTGTTTTTACAACTTAGCAGAGAGGATAGAATATACGGAGGTATATACAGTATGTATCAGAACGAAAGGCCAAGAAAGAGACCCATTAATGTTTAAGTCATACTGAGCAACTTTTAAGGGGCCCACTGATTAACAGTCCGCCGGACGGTATCGGCCTGTCAGAACCAAATTTTGCCAGTTCCGAACAACTGACAGGCCGATACCGTCCGACGGACTGTTAATCAGTGGGCCCCTTTACTATGGGACCAACCCTGAAACCCCGGGAAAAAATTTCCTCTCCCATAGAAAATATCAACATCAGACCAGCAAAATGTATGAAACTTCCAATTATTTTTCCGCGTTTTCGGGGTTGGTCCCATAGTAAAAGTTGTTCAGTATGACCTAAACATTAATGGGTCTCTTTCTTGGCCTTTCGTTCTGATATATACTGTATATCTATGAACTTATTGTTAGCATAACCTAGCAATAAACATCAAATGGCATTCCGCACAGGAGTAATCTAAGGAACGCCCACTGCGGTTTCAAACCTACAACGTCACATACGCTACATGTGACATATCTTCAAAAAACATACAATTTTATGCGAAATTAATATAAAACTACAAATTAATAATAGAAATGAAACCCAAAAAAAAAGCTGTAATCTCTAGGAGCGTCTCGACTGAGATTTGAACCCGCGGTCTCTGCTTGAAAAGCAAACGCCTTAGTAACAAGACCACAACGTGCCTTGACATTTGGCTCTAAATTCGGCTTCAGTTAGCTTTCGCTATGTGTCACTCATTCGTTTTGATGATTCTATTCAATAAAAGAAATAGTTTGCAGTAAGTTGACTGACAGGCCCCTGTCAATGGTTGAAGGGCAAAACGTGAGATAGATGTATGTGATGACAAGACTGTACTGCTTTCGATGATTGTCAAAACGCTTTACCTAAAATTAGCATAGCTATCATTCATTCAATATACGACCATACATGCATGCTTTAAACGTCTATTTTTCCATATTGTTCAGATATATTTGACACGTTGACCGCTTAGATACCAGTGGTTTTTTGACAGCTAAGGTATCAATGATTTGTTGTAAGTGTAGAAATTAATGAATAGCGACTGTTAAGATATTTGTGACATGTTGAGCGCTCACGAGTAAATGCTACCATGACAGTCAACAACTTTTTGACAGGTTAAACGTTTACCTCTCTTTGAGCACCTGGAGTACCTAACTTTATTTGGACTATCTAGGAGGTGAACATATCAAAAGTCCCCGGCCGTAGCCCTTAAGACGGGGGAAGAGAGGGGTTTGAAGGTCACATTTTTCGGTTTTTCGCTTATATCTCGGAAACTATGCGTTCTATCGACATGATCATTATACAAAATGAAAGCTGGTTAAATTTGCTTTTCAACAAGTTTTTCGATATCTTGAGGGCCCTCCATACTTGTGCGCGAATCGCGGCGCGAAGCCGCGAACGCGAGTGTGGCGTCGATTTCGCAGATTGTTGACGCCTTCGCGCCTTGTTCCCCGTTTTTAGGGTTCCGTACCTCAAAAGGAAAAAACGGAACCCTTATAGGATCACTCGTGCGTCTGGCTGTCCGTCTGTCACAGCCTATTTTCTCCGAAACTACTGGACAGTCAGCAGCAGATATACCTGAGCGGGCAAGGTGTCCAAGAAAACATAAACACTTCAATCGTCACAAAAATAAGGACATCTATGTTGTCATTTTCACGTAGGCTTTCAGTTCGTCACATATATCTTAACTTCTGAGTTTTTCTTTAACACATACACCCTTATTTAATCACAATGACAATAACGGTTAGAAAGTCAGTGGTAACTAAGCACTCAAATTCAAGCTGCTGTCATTAATACCTACACGCACTGCCAATCACGTACGTCAGCAGCCAGGGTGCCACCAATTGCTAAGCAGTTGTTATTTCAATGGTAACTAAGCATCTACATTTTATGTTTAACTTTTAAAAAAATACTGTAGCAGCTAATTGACACCTCCTTTCTTAAAGAAGTATTTTATCGTCAAGTGTCAAACTTAGACAATAAACAAATAGGTTCTATGAGAATGATCGGTTTTTTATTTTAACGGTCATATTAGGCGGCCGTTCTTCCAAACCGTAGACCAAATATATGTCAATATATTTATTTAGCCCGCTTATTGTACTAAAATATACTATACAGAGTGGCCCATTTAGATCGGTCAATATTGGAAAATCTGAAACTATAAGATATACACCGATGTCTTCTTAGGGACCATGTCGTCGATTTTAGTAACAAGAAAAACTGCATTCATACCTACATTAAAAGAAATGTGTACTCAGCTCGGGAATCGAACCCCGAACGTTTTGAAAAATAAATCTAAGACTATTTCTATTTAGATATCGATTGTGTAGGTTTTATGCAGTAAATGTTACTATGAAACATGATGTCTGAAATGAATAAAATGCATTGTTTTCATATCATTTAATTTATTTTAGTAAGTTTTCGAAAAGACCATTTTTTTTTCAATATATTTTACATAATTTTTTTTTAAATGTTTGTATGCAGTTTTTCTTGTTACTTACTAAAATCGATGACATTGACTGACTGGACCAATTAAGTTGAAATTTGGCACACATTCCTTTAATAATATTTTAACGGTGCTCACGAGGAAAGGAGCCCGAAAGATTTTAACAGTTTATTACTGATCATATTTAAATACCTACTAATTTGTCCTTTAAACTTCTCTGGAATTCGCTGGAGGTCAAAAGAAGGAAAAAAAATGTTATATGAGTGTTTATAGGTATAGCAAAAAAAAAGGTTTTTGTTATGTTTCTTTTTTAGATTTTTTGAATGTTTTAAAAATACATGGTACATAAAAAGTCAATGTTATTGGTAAAACTGTCACTTAAAATGAATAAGTATTTGCGGACTTTTGATATGTTCACCTCCTAGGTTCCAGGTCCAAATAAAGTTACTAAGTTAAAAATGTGTCCCAAGCATTTCCCTCTATACCTTTTCGTTGCCTGACCTAAATGTAGTCAATATGATGGGTGCTGATGCTGAGAAAGGGGCGGCTTCAAGGCCTGGGGCCTAGGGCGGCAAAGACTGCAAATCCGCCACTGCCTCTTCCATTATGTCGGATAAATATTTAAGCAGCCCCGCCCCTCCCATCATGGCCACGCCCCAGCTATTTAAGCCACGCCCCTCGTCGGCTGGCCACGCCTCCGCGCGCAGAACCTCCCCGCCCGCTCGGGTGAACGGACGTCTGTGACAGGTGATTGTGATACGATAAGTGATAAGTGACAAAGTGTAGTGGTGTGTAAAGGCTCACGGAGAAATTGTGGTAAGTGTTTTCCACATACAGGAAAAAGCGGCCAAGTGCGAGTCGGACTCGCTCATGAAGGGTTCCGTAGCAGCAAGTAACAAAATAATTGCGGTTTACGATTTATGACGTATTAAAAAAAACTACTTAGTAGATCTCGTTCAAACCAATTTTCGGTGGAAGTTTGCACGTTAATGTACATCATATATTTTTTTTAGTTTTATCATTCTCTTATTTTAGAAATTGCAGGGGGGGTGGGGGGGCACATTTTACCACTTTGGAAGTGTCTCTCGCGCAAACTATTCAGTTTAGAAAAAAAATATTAGAAACCTCAATATAATTTTTGAAGACCTATCCATACCCGAGACATACGTGTTCGACGAAAAAAAAATTTTGAGTTTCAGGTTTAAGTATGGGGACCCCCCAAAATTTATTGTTTTTTCTATTTTTGTGTGAAAATCTTAATGCGGTTCACAGAATACATCTACTTACCAAGTTTCAACAGTATAGTTCTTATAGTTTCGGAAAAAAGTGGCTGTAACATACGGACGGACAGACAGACAGACATAACGAATCTATAAGGGTTCCGTTTTTTGCCATTTGGCTACGGAACCATAAAAATATATCTTCAGTAAGGAGCCCTTTCGATTTGGCGAAATTGAATTGAATTGTGATAATTCAATTCAATTCAAAAGCACAGTATAATAAAGAGTACTCAAAAGGTAACATAAACAGTCGCCATGATCGCCATAAGCTTTATCGGAGCTGAGCTTAAAAATATGTGTGCACAAATCTACTCAAAAATATGTCCCATAGCTCTTATGTCAGCGAATTAAGAACTATGGGACATATTTTTGACTAAATTGTCTACACCCATATTTTTACACTTCACTGTAGGTACAATTAACGCAATGTGTTTTATTATTGAGTGAATGATAAGGTAGATTTTAATAGTATTAAGTTATTTTTAGTTAACTTGTGCTCCGCAAGAGGTATAAGATGGGTCCCATTTACTTCTGCTTTCATTTTAAAATCTATCTATTTTTCATAGTTAACATAGATAATAAAATCTTTACTATCAGTGCAATTTTCCCAAATTATTTGCTACTATCTTACCACGCTCGAAAACAGCTACAACACCAAAATTTATACAGAAATATACCCTAAATACATTATAATAAGCGCTAACCACCATTATCCCAACCGCAAATTAAATCGTTGTCGCAATATCTACCACTTTATCAATGCGGCTGCTCAGTAAAACACTTTAAACGTAATCTTATAAATACTACTATAAGGTTTATATTATAAGAAGAGGGGTCGTCGAGCCGCAGAGACGTTAGTCGTGTAAGATAGGGCGGCATCAAAGAGCCTCGGCAGGTGTGCTTTGTGGCGGCGACAGCCGAGCGACAGGCGACGGGCGCGCGACAAGCGAATGAACTGTCGCTCGCAAACGTTAGCGTATTAAATGTGGCGGGCAAATATTGAAAAACGATCAAAGACGAATATTATGCTGAACAGGTTGAGAGGTTAACAAAATTATAATACACTGATAAATATAAACATATATATCCCTACTAAATGAGAAAGTTACGTTCTACTATATTATGTGTTTGCCAGTTCCCAGTTACCTTAATCAAACCGGTGAATTTTGGTGAACTTTTGGTATGAAGATAGTTTGAGTCCCAGGAAGGATATAAGTAAGATAATTGAAGGACTGAAAATAATTGTTCTACACAGACGAAATCACGAGCAGCTTGTTTGTAATATTATGTCGCGACTCGCGAGTAAATAAATATTATGAATTAAAAAATAAGAACATTTATTGTTATTATGAAATAAATAAGATCCAGGTAAGATAAGAAGGTAACTAAACTAATAACAACAAAATAAGCTTCTTAATCCTGTCGTCCTCTTATTTTAATGATAACGACAGGAAATAGTCTACAAATCTAATTAGGTATCACATATTGCACTCAGGTTAGTATACAGTACCTAGTTACCTACAGATATTCATATTGTGTGGCTGTTCGGTCCTAGTTTTAATTTTCCCTATTAAAAAATAATACTTATTGATATCTCTTTTACATGTAGGTATTATTATGAACTTATCTAGTTACTTTATAGCTGCGAAGCAATTGAATACGTCTAAAATAGGAAACTAGTTTATCCATTAACTAGTAAATGTCCCGATCATCCCTTTAGGTCAAATTGTCACCCCTGAATGTCAACACTCGGGCAATAGCATAACAAGGGTAGGTAGGGGGCCGAGGACAGGCCACCTGCAGGCCCTGTAGCGACGTGCGGTGTTTATCACTAACAAAAACAACATTTATTATTATTTGTAACTCCATTTTGGATTTCACGGGCCTATAAATCCCGGTCTTTTGATAGGGTTGCGTGGGATACAGATCCAACACGTAGAGACCCTTTGGAGAGCCTTAATGCCATGTAGAACATTTATTATTAGAGATGCCACGAATATTCGGCAACTTTTCGGCCACTTTGCCGAATATTCGGTAATCGGCTGAATATTCCTACATTATATCATTCATTCACACGTTGTGATTTATGAAGAAAAAAAACCGGGCAAGTGCGAGTCGGACTCGCGCACGAAGGGTTCCGTACCATAATGTGCAAAAAACGGCAAAAAAAACCCGTCACCCATCCAAGTACTGACCCCGCCCGACGTTGCTTAACTTCGGTCAAAAATCACGTTTGTTGTATGGGAGCCCCACTTAAATCTTTATTTTATTCTGTTTTTAGTATTTGTTGTTATAGCGGCAACAGAAATACACATCATCTGCGAAAATTTCAACTGTCTAGCTATCACGGTTCGTGAGATACAGCCTGGTGACAGACGGACGGACGGACGGACAGACGGACGGACGGACGGGCAGCGGAGTCTTAGTAATAGGGTCCCGTTTGACCCTTTGGTTACGGAACCCTAAAAAATTGTATTAAATCCTTGATCATAGAGTAACGCTAAGCTAACTCTGCAGCGTTTTTGATAGCACGTGTTATGTTAAAGATCATTATTTCATAGGAGTTTGACGTTAACAATAACACTTGCACACTCTATGCTAAAATGCTAATGCTGCAAAAGCTTAGCCTGACTCTAAGAGAATTGAGTCATATGAATTATCTAAGTATGGAAATTAAAAAAAAACCGGCCAAGTGCGAGTCGGACGCGCGCACGAAGGGTTCCGTACCATTACGCAAAAAACTACAAAAAAATCACATTTGTTGTATATATAGGAGCCCCACTTAAATATTTATTTTATTTTGTTTTTGGTACTTGTTGTTATAGCGGCAACAGAAATATGTACATCGGATCATCTCTGATTTTAACTATCTAGCTATCACGGTTCTCGAGTTACAGCCTGGTGACAGACAGACGGACAGTGGAGTCTTAGTAATAGGGTCCCGTTTATAATTTCTAATAAGTAAATAAATAAAAATGTTTTATTTTTCATCGTCATGGTACGATAGTATTTAAAAAAGTGAATTGTTCTTAATTTTATTAATTTTAATTTCTAAATGGGCACCGAATACTCGTACAAAATGAACGGAGTAAAGTGAGGGAATGTCATTATAATTATTATATTCGTTTTTTTTAATAGAAATTTCCCCCTCTTTTTACTATAAATTCATTGACTACCAATACAAGATATCAATATGACGAGTTGGCAAAACAAAGCGTAATCCCGCCCCTGCATAAATATTTGAGCGTCGAACAAGGGGTTGTTAAGTACAGTATCCATTACCCGCGGGATATTTGCCGGCGCCAATAAGCGCAGCCCGGGATTCCGGGACTCGGGACTTTGGGGCACAAGCGGCTGGCTAAAACTAAAACCGAGTATCTATATACCTAACAGTCGGTGAAAGACTTCCGAGTGCTCGTCACTGTCCCAATAACTATATGTCATCTTTAAGGTTAGAGAGTGGAGTTTATGAAAATTCGTACAGCGTTTTAGGGTCCCGTAGTCAACTAGGAACCTAGGGGTGTAGTTCCACCACGTCCGTCTGTCTGTCCGTCGGCTTTGTTCCGTGATCTTCAGTTGCTAGAGAGCTGCAATTTGGCATGGATAGGTACATATGTACTTAAATCGTTCATGGTGACAGAACGGTGAAATAAAAACTACAAACATTTTTTAGGGACAAAATTACATTAGGTTATGGAGCTATCCATATAAATACCTAAGAATGTAATTTTTAGATTTATTTTTGCTTTATGTAATCCAATAGTGTGGGTATCGTTGGATAGGTCTTTCAAAACGAATAAATATTTTCGGAAATACTCGCTCCGAATGAAAAAAAACATCTACCCCCCTCTAAATTTTGAACCATACACTGAGCATAGCCCGACATGTTCTTGGCATGACATAATCTTTATTACATAAATTACATACGGTTGCCAACAAGTACTGTGCTGCACACCTGTACAGAAACAAAACAAAACAGACGCCAGCAAGAAAAGCATTTCAAAAATGTAATATACAAGGTTTTGGATCGGGAGAGCCCTCGACTAGGGGCCCGGGCCCGGGGCCCCGGGGAGCCCGAGATGGCTGTTTTATTAATTAAGCTGCAAATCGGTTGTTAACATTACTGTTTGTTGACGGCCTAAGATTGAGCTTGGACTTGATGCTATAGATAGGGTATTTTCTAGCAGGTATTTCACCCCGAAATCGCGAAAAAAAAGGCTGTTTCATACATTTTAGCTGGTGTTAAGTGCTGGATAAACGCACGGGAGGAGACGCGCGGGCGGCGGGCAGCACGCGACGTCATCGCGGCAAGCCGCGAGCGACGCGCGGCCCACCACTTCGCTTTACCTACTTCACCGGCAACGGACGAATACCGTATATAATTTTATAATTGTTTTTCCGGGATTTCTCATGTAATTAAGGCGGAATAAACCAGCCTATTTTTATACAGCCCGCTATATTATTTCTACGTCCCAGTAGGACCCTAACATTCCCGCCGCTGCACACACAACAACTGGCCCATTTTTTATGGGAGGAAAATTTTTTATTCGTGATTTCGGTGTTGGTCCCATAGTAAAAGTTGCTCAGTATACTCCCAAAACCTCCCTGGCAACGAAAATGCACTTATTTTTTAGCCACCGTGTATAATGTAGATAATTTGACGACCGGTCTGGTCTGGCCTAGTGGGTAGTGACTCTGCCTATGAAGCCGATGGTCCCGGGTTCGAATCCCGGTAAGGGCATTTATTTGTGTGATGACACAGATATTTGTTCCTGAGTCATGGTTGTTATCTATGTATATAACTAAGTATGTATTTATCTATATAAGTATGTATATCATCGCCTAGCAGCCATAGTACAGGCTTTGCTTAGTTTGGGGCTGGTTGATCTGTGTAAGATGTCCCCAGATATTTATTCATTTATTATTTATTATAAATGATGATGATAAACCTTAAAGTGGTGTACCTGAACGGGGTCAGTTGATCCGAGATTGTTTGTAATGAGAACGAGTTAATCCTCTCAACGGTGCCGGTTAATAGCTGCATCAATATTGCAGCGGGGGGGTTAGGTGCACGCTCCGGGGATTAGCGGCTGCAGGGAAAGGGTTAATGTTTGCGTATGTTATGGCTAATTATTTGGCGCTATTAGCAACTTAAACGGGAAATCAGAATCAGAAATATTTCATCTAGCATGGTAATAAGTTTATAATGGTCTTAGAGACCAAAAGCTAACTCTGCAAGGGATTTGCAGTGACGAAGTGTGGTAATGTGATTCTAATGTTCACTTTCTTCGGTTCTAATCGGTGCCAAGTTGACTTAGGCCCACTTGCACCATCCCACTAACCCGGGGTTAAGCGGTTTAACCGTCAACCCAGTGTCAAATTGTACTGGTAACCATGGTAACTCCAGGTTTATCCGGTTAACCCCGGGTTAGTGGAATGGTGCAAGTGGGCCTTAGACAGTTAGCTCTAACACATTCACCGCTGAGCTACGGTCGAGGCGCTACGCCGTAGCAGATAACACTGGTTTACCGGTATGTCGTGAAAACGCTTCGTAGAGGCAAAACGACAACGTGTTGTGATTAGCGCTGAATGGGTAAAATACTGACTAAGACTCATCCAACAATAATAAATACCTACATAGGTAAGTAATCATGGCGTTTTTGAAATTAGTTATTTCTTAGGCAAAAAGAATTGTGACCTGCCGGGCTAGCACAGAAGTGTCGCAACGTTATCTCGCCCGCGAGATAGACTGCCTGTCCTCTGTCCCTATCAATCTAATTAATATAGTTAGAAAAGGGCGGGTAGTCTATCTCGCGGGCGAGATACTGTCGCAAATAACTGTATTTCTGTTCTTTTCAGAGACTAAGTAAATAGTTGAGCTGTGATTCGCTTGTATGTTATAAATAATTACCTGGCCTATATTAATAATTTAATAAAATGTAGAACATTTAAATAACATACCGACACTACCGACAAGCAAATAGTTAAACCACACCCACAGCGGCCGACAAAATCCTTGTTCAGAATAACACAATACAAAGGGAAGGTCACTAAAACTAAGTAGCTGGTATGTTGTATTGTAACTCAGCAGACACCCGCTAATGGCTGTTGTCCCCTGGGGAGAAGATGCGTCACCCAGGGGACGAGCTACAGGTGGCGTCATTAAAGGAGAGGAGCTACAGGCAATCTTATTAATTTATTTAACCTTTATTAAACAAAATAGGTAAAGTCTATTTTCATTGTCTCGCGATACAGTAAAAAGGTCTCATGTTTAAATTAAGTTTTGATAATTATTAAAAACTTTATATTCTCAGTCAGGAGATATATTATGTGGAAGGTTTTCGTTTCTTTTTTTAATTCGGTATTTGATTTTTGGTCTTAAATTGAGAAACTAAACGAAAAAACTATAGCCACCTTTTATGAGTTTTTGCAAAAAGTCTATTTTAACCGACGGGTAACTATACGGAACCCTACACTGCGCATGGCCCGATATGCTCTTGGCCGGTTATTTAATTGTAATTTTATGGACAGGATGCTATAGCTCTTTAAGCTAAATCTCATAGAACAAAACTAGAGACATATAAAATCTATGCTGGCGCCATCTCCAAAAACCTTCAATTGACAGTTACCTACCCACCGATTGGGGCAGTGGCGGACACCTAAGCCTTTTTGTAGAAAATAAAAAAGGTATTTGAAAAAACATTCATTTACATAAATACAGTGGTACTACTAAACTAAATTAATAACTAGCCTAACAAATCTAGGCATTGTACCAAGGATGCTGGCGGCATTTCCTCGCTGTATCGCAATGCTGATACTTGCGATGAAGCCGCCAGCCCTTCGGTCACCAGTTATACGTCAACCAGATGGACCGAGAGTGAAAAAATATGTCTTTATTTATGAATTAGGTCTATGTGCAGCAGTGGACGTCCTCTGGCTGATATGATGATGATGATTATTATTATCCCTTCAAGTGGTGCCACCGAAAACGCGAAAAGTAGTCAAGTGGCGGGGCCCCGGTGGGTGGTCAGCGCAGATTAAGAAAATTTTACAAAATCGTCGATTTAAGCTTTTCTATGATTGAAAGTAATTGAAAGTATATTAAATCACATATTGTTAGAATCAGCGTTATATAGGCTATTTGAATATTATTCTAATGTTTATACATTTGGCCAGACGTAATCAAACTCCGGAAGAATGACAGTTTTCCAGCTTCCTTGTTAAAAATGACTACCACCATAAAACTAATTGATTATTGGAGGTAATTGCTATTTAATTATCAATTATCTTTAAGATTCAATCAATAAAAAAGACCTAATATACAATTTCTTGTACAAAGCAACCTCTTAAAAAACGAGACTGACCTCGGACTAGGCGGTCGCTCCCGAATCAATGGTCCTCACCAACAAATTTTATACCAAGTGTTTTTGCGTTTCTTATGGTATGCTATCCTTCTCTAACTCGCTACCTAATTTTGGGCGCTAGAAGAGCGTAACTATACTTAAATGCGTTCAATTTCACCTCTAAATACGTCAACACCTCATTAACCACTCACTGGTGGATGACAGTTTACTGGTTTTCGCATCGACTTTCACGGGTTGACCGCCACTTGAAGGGTTATGAATTAGGTACTATAGTCAACAACTCTAGAATCCAAATAAAATAACACCCTAATTAATAGAAATAGCAAAGAAAGCGAGCATGACGAGTTAGGCGTTTTAGTTATGTTTCTACACAACTGCTTGTAACCAAACATTCAAATCACGCCAAATTCGAATAGTCATGTTTTACCGACTGCGCCACATAAGGTCGTAAGTGATGCCGGGGTGAATAAGTCTTACTTTACATCGACTGGCGTTCTATCGTGGAGCCTCGATAAAACGAATTTGCCAGAAAAAATCCGTATTTAGGGGATTTCGAATTTATTAAGATTCATTTTTGATTTCATATTTACTTTTCTTTACCTACTGTGTTTGTGGAAATAACTAATAGTGGGATAGTTCAGCTAGCCCAATCCAAAATACTACCTACCTATTTCGAATGATAGAGATTTTAACCCTCGAAGGGTATGACATTTTTTACTTGGACCTAAAAACGATTTGGTCTTACCTTATCGCCACACTTCTGACACCGAAGTCCGAGAAACTATACAACAGTGCAATTACCCCAATTCTTCTAATCTGTCATTTTAGTACAAAATTTAACAAATGAGAGTCCGCAGCAAGTTCGGCCGAATTTCACCTCCCCATACAAATGGAGTTTCATTCTCATTTTAAAACTACGTGTTGGAATGTAATGAAACTTTGTACATACAATGACATGAGGTATATCTATGCCAGTACCTAATTAGTTTATGTAGCTCCAGGTTGGCAAACAGACAGCTTAGAGAGGGGTCTCTATCGTTTCACAAAAAGTTTTAAATCATAGTTTGCCCGCATTTTCGTTCTAGTCACAATTTGTTTGGTTTGGTTTAGAAACGCGTAATTTTTCAGGATTGCCATAAAACACACCTGACCTAACCTAACCTATCCATAGAATAACCTTACGAAAATCCTGAAAAGTTAACAGTGTCAGTTTATGATAATATGACAAACAAAATACATTATGACTTAAGACTTTATGGGAAACAAATAAGGGACGCCCTTAGGGAGTGGCAGTCCCACTTATCGAGGTTGCACTGTATGTGATTGAGTTACCCGGCAGGGGGCGCCGCAATCGCATTAGGTGTCCGTGGCCTGCATTCACCGACTAAACCGATAAATAGAGAAAGAACTGGGATATTTTGAATTTCTTTTACAGTTGTGTACTTAGAAGTCAATTTTGTTATGGTTGGAACGCGACCTACATGCACATATATTTTGTCCTAAAATGTTTTTGACACTATATTAAGCAGATATTAAGTAATATTAAAAAAACGGACCGCCTGTTGCTTACCTCTACGTGTTGTTGTATTTTTTCTTCTATTGTGGTGTACAATACAGAGGTGTATTATTAAGAATTTAATAACCAGCTCCGTAAGTTTAGATGCTATAGGTATACGGTGAAGCGAACGTATCGACACACATAACATACCCAGATCTTAGAGCTCTTTATAATTTGCGTACCAGGGAACCTAGTTAAATAAGACGTTATATTAAGAGACTGTTCAAAATAAAAACCCTGCCCGTAACTGAGTAAAAAAACAAACAAAAAAAACAGCCAAATTGAACGAAAAATTGCCTTTTAACCTTCTATTCCATTCTAACGCCAAATCAAACAAAAAGTGAACAAAATGAAGTTTTCCTTTTAATCTTTGTCAATAGTGAGTAGTTCTCACCAACACCGTAACTACACACCGCGGACAATGCTCCCCCCCTCATTAGCTAATAGCTGCCATCGACAACGCGTAAACATTGCTTTTATTCATTTTGTTTGGTGCATTTTATTCTCTATATCTAAGACGATTTTTACTATTAATTTTAAGCTTCAAGTTTGTGTTCTTTAATATACGTACAAACCCCGCACCAACTAGGTATGCTTCTCAGTTTGCCCTAAAGGTTGACTGGTAGAGAATGCCGTGTGGCAAGTCCGCCTTTTGTCACTGTAAATTTTTTACTGTGCTATATTAGAATGATATTGATCAGTTAGATGTCATTACAGGATTTGATGAAAAAAAAACCTATAAATATATCGGGTGGTACAGATCGAAGGACTTACGCGCGCGATTCGGGAAATGAATTAGAGATTAACTAAATATGAATTGGCAAAGTTTTGTGACGTTCCACGGCAAAAAGGTACCTTATGACGGCTGGCGCTTACATCGCATAGCGCCGAAATAATTTTGGAGCGACGTTAATAATAGCGTAAGCGGCCATAAGGTACCTTTACCCGTGGGACGTCACATAACTTTGCTATTTCATATCTAGTGAATCTCTAATTCGTTTCCCGAATCGAGCCGTTATATCTCTAACCATTTTTGAGATACAGTTTGTTAAACATTAGTGCAAAAATCTGTACTTATGTGTCAACCCTAGCACGTGTTGAATGACATGACATGTGTCAATTTAAAATGTAAATTACTTTGTAGGGTTGTCACTGATATATTTCTGTTTAATGATTTTGTTTTACTTTTTAATCCAGCTTTACGATTATAATAACTCGATTGTAGATCACTTACATAGATAACACTATCGATCCTTTCAGCTGTCTCTAGAAATGTTCCACCCTGTATGAATTAGCAGGAATTGTAAGATCCTCTTTATACGACCTTCAGTTCGTTATATTATGAGATCCATGTTTATAACATAAATAAATGTTAAATATACAAGGCGGGGTCACCGGTGGGCGGGTCCCGGCCACGCCCACCGGCGGTCAGGGGCCGTAACCCTTCCGTTTAAAATTTAATGCTTTAAGCAAACATTTGTTCTCGCTGTTGTCGGTTATTAATATCCACCCCTGGCTCGGCTGATAAATGCACGCTCCGTTGTGGAGCTGTCTTATTGAGTTCATTTTGTTTAACAGAGATTTAAACATTTATTCAATATTTGAAACGTTGCTAACAAGTAGTTTCGAGTTGTCAGTTATATAAAACATCGACTTGAGCTAATACTTACTCAGAATAATACCTATAGTTACCTATAAATATAGGTATTTCATAATTATGTAATGATTCATTTAAAATTTAAATATGCATTACTCGTGGGTCTACTGTTTACATTCTTGTATTGTTAAATACTGTTGTTAGCATTATAGGCGCTTTGGTACTGTAGTAAGCTTATAATTGTAATTGAATAAATAAAATAAAATACCTAGATCAAACCTATAATTGTCTATTATCAAACATATCGTTTACTTCTTATTTCATCAAAAAAGCGTACGTGACAACCACGCTTTATATCTTAAAAAATATTCAAAAAAACTATCATTAGGAAATGTATAAGAATTTTAACATATCTACATAAACTATTTATGTCCCAATTATTTTTCTACCCGTACCAATATAGGTAACTATAAAGCACCTTATAAAACAAAGTCCCCCGCCGCGTCTATCTGTTTGTGTGTATGTATGTTCCCGACAAACATAAATACTACTGAACGGATTTTCATGCGGTTTTCACCTATAAATAGAGTGATTCTTGAGAAAGGTTTATTTATAGGTGTATAATTTCTTAAGATTTTTTGTCACCCGTGCAAAGGCGGAAGGATCGCTAGTATATACCTACAACTATAAGTGGCTAAGCATCTGTTATTGTTAAATGTCCTTGTTCCTATGTAATTATGTAGATGTATTATCCGTTGGTGATCCTTAAATAAATGTAATAAAATACCCTACTTTTCGCTTCTTTACCCTTACTTGCCCTTACCAAGGGGCATGCTTTGAACTATTTACGTGTTGAGTTACACACTGTGTAGTGCCAATAGTTACACTTAAACAAAACCGATCTTCTCAAGTACAAACACGTGACGGTGTAAAATACCGACTACACTAAAGTCTGAATACGAAATCGTTACGGTTTCCTAATAAAATTTATGTTAATAAAAATGAGAATGAAGAATGATTGGCCTTGGGCTGTTTTCACTCAATAATCTCCAATCAGCCCCGCATCACCCGCGCCGCGCCGCGTCACCCGCCGCGTCACCCGCGCCGCGCCGCGCCGAGTGAACCCGCTTATGTTCATTGTTATCACAATCAGACGCCATTTTTATGCGACGGGCGAAGACGCGGGGATATTTTTCGGAGGAAAGAGCAATAATTTTTTTTTAAACATGCAGATACGTCTGCGAGCGATATTCCAAATTTTATATTAAAGGAAAAAATTGAAAAAATACGCTTCCGGTAGGACTTGAACCCGCAACCTCCGCAATCCGTGCGTTAGCTCTCCCAATTGAGCTACGGAAGCCTACCAGAATCTCGCGAATCTTGTCACTCCTTTTAACATGTGTAGCTTGACTGTAAATGTTAATTTAAGGAATAAATAAATAATAATAATAATAATAATAACCCCGCGGGGGCAGCTTGTGGCGAGCTGACGGTGAGTGGCGACACCGCGGACCCCTATTCCAGAGGGCACTTTCATCTGGCCCTCGCCTCTGTGCTTGCCTTGATTGGCCGGCCAGAGTGGAGTCGCAAGAGCGGGACCTATGCTCCAGGTTGGAAGTGTAAAATGTCATAACGCCGGCGGCCCTTGAACGGATTACCGGGATCTGGCTACCGCAGACTCACCTCTCGACAACCTCACAGCCACTCCAAAGTGTTGCCCTGTTGTCGCACTGTGCGTGCGGCCATTGCGGGGCCCACTCAATGAGTTGGCGAGTCACCACCTGTCTTATACAATTTTGAGACTGATTGTCACGGCAGGTGTCCGCTAGTCTCCTCCCATAGCCCTATATCCAGTCCATCCAACATTCAAATCAAATAGCCTATGACCTTAGTTTCCATCGCAGCACAAAAGTGCTGCACTGCAATAGTCTTTGCACCTGGCGGGGACCATCTCCGTATGTATCACATTGTGCGTTCGGGGATGGTATCCGCCACGTGTATCCCTTGATTTTAGATTAAAGTGTCTTAAAGCCTCTGCGCTGTTGGCTTCGGCCCCACGTACGCCTCCCAAAGGTCCGGGACCCCATGGTCCCGAGATATGGAACAGACATACAAATAATAATAATAATAATCTTTCCATTCCTTCCCTCATGTATACATGTGGCGTATAGCGACATCTACCGAAAGACGATTACATCTTTTAACGGCACCGGAGTCTCAAGTTGCATTGAGAATTCTGGTAGGCTTCCGTAGCTCAATTGGGAGAGCTAACGCACGGATTGCGGAGATTGCGGGTTCAAGTCCTGCCGGAAACGTAATTTTTCAAATTTTTTCCTTTAATATAAAATTTGGAAAGAGTAATATTTTACGATAAAAAGTACGGGAAGAAGTGGTGATGGCATAGCATACTCGTTTAAGGACGACTCACGCTAGACCGGGCCGGGGCCGGGCCGGACCTTCCGGCACTTCGTATTCAGCACGCACCACGTGATCACCGATCAACCGTCATAGAAAATTACATGTCGGACGCCTCGGCCCGGGCACGGCCCTATCTAGCGTGACTCATCCTTAATCATAGGTACGTACATTCACTTGCAGTATGTTACACAACGAAGGCCGCAAAAATATCTGACACGATCTTATTTGTAGAGCCATAGGAGCGGGTCACATATTTTTGCGACCTTAGAAGAGTAACATATTATTGCCGGTGACTGTACCTACTATTTTAGAATACCATTCATAAGTCGAAAAATGTATTATGTTTATTAGGGCAGAATTTGGGAATTATAGTTGGTCAAGCAGATCTTGTCAGTAGAAAAAGGCGGCAAATTTGAAAAATGTAGGCGCGAAGGGATATCGTCTCATAGAAAATTTGAATTTCGCGCCTTTTTCTACTGACAAGATTTACTATGTACCTACATGTCATGAATATTTTAAAATAAAATGTACCTATACTTCTACAGTCACCTGCAATAATATGTTACTCTTCGAAGGCTGCAAAAATACTTACCTATGTGACACGCTGTTATGGCTCTACAAACAAGATCGTGTCGTGTCAGATATTTTTGCGGCCTTCGTCGTGTAACATAATATTGCAGGTGATTGTACAGCACTCAAAGTGTATGTTGTCATTTCTTATGCACTCTATCCTCTATCGGACGACGATTGGTTGATTATATTACTTTCACCATGACTCTACTTGTTCAATCATCAAATGTTATAGGTATTTGTGGGTCTGTGATTATTAGAACCTGCTGCCTGTCACCTCATATTAAACCCGCGGCTCGTCGGACCCCATAATGTGAAGCAAATCGCAAATATACAATTTCCACAATCTTATTATGAGTGCGTGCCGCCCCGCGGCGACACGGTGTATATTTTCCAGTACGCTAACTCTACCAACTCTACTAAGGGCCACTTGCACCATTCACTAACCCGGGGTTAGCTGGTTAAACCAGGAGTTACCATGGTTACCAGTACAATTAGAGACTGGGTTGACGGTTTAACCGGTTAACCCCGGGGTAGAGGGATGGTGCAAGTGACCCTAAGAAGTTCAATACTTTCCATTTCATGGTCAATGATCATGCTTCAGTAACTGATTGATGTTACTGGGATATTGGTATGAAACTCCTCTAAATTCATGATAAAATTGATAAACCTTATAACGTGCGAACTAAAAGAATTTAAAGAACCGAAAAAGCCGTACAGTTGAAGTTAAAGTGACGTCACAATTAAAAACTTTGTGACCTCTCCTCCCCCTTGTCACAACATGTCACATTGACCCCCTCCCTCCCTCTTGACGTAATTAATGGATGACCCCCTAGTGTACGATCGAAGTTTCGGTTTTGGTATAAACTGATAATCATGCTTCGGCCGAAAAAAAGAAGGTTGTTAGAAGATTTCCGTGCTGTGTTATTTCCGCCCTGTGGTCTCTGGTACACATTTTTGTTTGGGATACATTTTTTCATGTATGAGGCTTGAATGTACAAATGATTCTGAGTAAAATGAGCTCAAGAAGTCAATATTTTGAAGACATGAATGAAATGGAAATGTTTTTTGGAAAACGCTCAGGTACTACTATAGGTATTTATTATGTGCCTGCGGTAGCGTTTAAGTCAAGGTACTGCGCTGGGTGGTATGTACTATGTACTATGATCCCTGATTGAGCCGAGCCGCGACACGCGACGGCGACGCGTTTGACATTTTTAAAACGCCCGATTGTGCTCTTTGTGCTCTTTCGCGGTTCTTGTTGCCACCGCGTTTAAAGTAATAATCTACCTACGTATTAAGGATGACTCACGTTAGACCGGGCCGTGTCCGGCCCGTAGCTTCCGGTGCTTACTTTTCTATGACATGACAGGTGATCACGTGATGATTGCCATAGAAAACGATGCGCCGGAAGCTCCGGCCCGGACACGGCCCGGTCTAACGTGAGTCATCCTATACAGGGTGATTCAGGAGACGTGAGCAGGACTAATACTGCACATTTCGTAGATTATAAGCAACACTTTCGTATCAGTATCAGTATTATCAGTGAGGTTAACGTTAATTTTCTAGTCGTGTTGAAAAAAAAAGTTATTAATTTATTTACGACATGCATGGTCACCCTAAAATTAGAATACTAAACTACCGATATTCTGTGTCAAATTGAATGTCACCACTGTCATCGCGCTCTGGTTACTTTTTAAAACTCGTATCTCACTCAAGATTGACAGTTTATTTTCTTCGTAATCAAAAATTAAAGAGGTTTTATGCTTATTAATTAGGTCTTGTAGGGTGACCATGATTGTAGAGGATTAAATTTGCCCTCACCAAAAAGTTAAAAAATAGGAAAAAAATCTGGCTGTTTCACCTAAATACGACGGTGATCGATCAATTATCAGTTACTGAGTGTGCAGGATTAGTCCTGCTCACGTCTCATGAATCACCCTGTATGGGGTGGTCCACGTACAACCAGCAACACTCTTCACTGTCAACCTTATGCCTTTTGTAATTAGGTTTACAGAGTGTGGGTGATACTCTATAGTCTCTATGGAATATGTATTTTTTTAAATATTTTTTAATATTAAGTAAGTACCTACTCCCATCTTAAAGGCCGGCAACGCACATTCAACCCCTCTGGTGTTGCGGGTGTCCATAGGCGGCGGCAGTCGCTTACCATCAAGCGATCCGTCTGCTCTGCTCGTTTGGAGAATACTAGAGTCGGACCAAGTCAATGACTAGGTGTGGGAATGTCAAACTTCTATGAAAATATGACGTTTGTAACGACATTCACTCCGTTTTATTAAAATCGGAGCAAAGTTATCTTAGCCGGATTCTAACGACTTTTCAATCAACCTGTGTGTAGATATTATTGCTCTTGTTCGCGGCGTCGATCGATAGCCGCAATATCCGGTTGTCGCGCGCACAAACTCGATTTTTGTCACTTCCGGTTCCTACCGTGCCGACTCACCTGCCGAGCTACTGATTTTACTATTATTTAATGTTCAAAATTTATGGAATACTTATTGCCATATTGCATTAATTGTATAATAAGTGAGCAAAACAATGAACTGATGAATAGTCAATAGTCAAAATGTTTAATTTTGTATAGAGGAAAAGCGACGGCCGCTTCTCCATACAAACGTGTCCCCATTTTCCTCTCTGGATAATGACAAAATGGGAAATATTTTTACATAATTTGATGTAAGTATATTAACCGTAGCTATGCGTTTGATTTGTTTCGATTTTATAAATCAATCAATCAATCAAATTGTATTCGCTATATTAAGTAAGCACAGTTGCATGCAAATACAGTTCATTTCACTTATGATTATTGTAGTAAAAATTAGGAGCGAAAAACAGATTTCATACAAATTTTTAGCATTTTTGAATGCTCCTAACTCTTATAATATTTTTTTTTAAATTCGAAAAAAATCCAACATTGCTGTGGTTGATATTTGATATACAACAGATTGTGTCAAAATATTTTCAATAATGTTAATATCTAGGGAGGAAAACGAGGACTACGTTTGTATGAAAAGGCGTTATCGCGCGGGTCCTCCAATTTCGTCTTAAACATCTTAGGTAAACTAAAAACTAAAACAGTTACAGTGGTGTATACAATTAAAAATTTGGTAGCGATCACTTTTTGCCTTTTGGCGTACCTACAAAAACATGTCCTTAAAATAATTTACATAATAACTAATAAATATTGAAATCCAACCCCTAAGGGAGGCCACAGGTGACCCTCGCGCAGGCAACTTTCTCGCGCAAAGAAGGCCATAACAATCCAGCGCAGGAACGCTGCCTGCGTGATGGGCACCCTACCAAAGGCGTAAAATTTTGATAGGTATTTAATTTTTTAGCTTTAGTTATCTTAATTGTAGTTAATTTTAACACTTATTAATATAATAAATGAGCTTTTTTTACTAATAAACAAGTGAAAAACTCTTGACTCCTAGGTCGGACCAAGAAAAGTCTGCAGCGGATTTGAAAGCCCACGCAGTGCGTCATTTATATGTCATAATTTCATAAAAGTTTGACGTTTAAAATAACACGTGCACTGCGTGGGCTATCAAATCCGCTGAAGACTTTTCATGGACTGGCTCTAAAAACGATGGCAGATTGACACAACCTTCAATGTGGTGAGGTGTAAGAATGCAGGAAGTTCCCGTTTACGAAGTCGCCTTGCGAGTCTGCTCGGCGCTTCCGGGACCTGATGGGCTTCCGGCGAGGGCTCTAACCGCGTTGTCTGTGGAAATCACGCGCTTATTGCATTGTGCGATCTGTGCGAGTCTAAAAGCCGTGACAGACCGCACCGTACCTCGGTCGCTTCCTCGCGCTGTCCCGGCATTATGCCACGGCTCATGGGAGCCTGGGGTGCGCTTGACAACTAATCCCAGGAATTGGCGTAGGCACTAGTTTTCACGAAAGCGACTGCCACCCGACCTTCCAACCCAGAGGGGAAACTAGGTCTTATTAGGATTAGCCCGGTTTCCTTACAATGTTTTTCCTTCAATGATATTTCGTACGTAAGTTCCAAAAAATTCATTGATAGGTACCAGCCGGGGTTTGAACCCGCGACCTCCGGATCGAAAGTCGCACGCTATCGCATCGATGGTGTGAAAAAAAGACCAAGACGATATCGTGAAACAGTTGTTAAACTAAATGGGGCTCCCAGAGTTTTGTACTTTTTAGGGTTCCGTACCCAAAGGGTAAAACGGGACCCTATTACTAAGACTTCGCTGTCCGTCCGTCCGTCCGTCCGTCCGTCTGTCACCAGGCTGTATCTCACGAACCGTGATAGCTAGACAGTTGAAATTTTCACAGATGATGTATTTCTGTTGCCGCTATAACAACAAATACTAAAAACAGAATAAAATAAAGATTTAAATGGGGCTCCCATACAACAAACGTGAGTTTTGACCAAAGTTAAGCAACGTCGGGAGTGGTCAGTACTTGGATGGGTGACCGTTTTTTTTTTGCTTTTTTTTTGTTTTTTTTTTTATATGGTACGGAACCCTTCGTGCGCGAGTCCGACTCGCACTTGCCCGATTTTTTTCTAATTGACTTGAAGTCCTTTTATTTGCAATATCCGTTATTGATCGTTCAACTAGCTTTCTCGCAGCTCGCTGACTGGAGAAAATAATTTGATTTGTAACCAGACTAGTCGGAAAGCTGGTTTAGTCTACCGATTTAATTTCTTGGCTCAGAATCTGGACAAACTGTAGGTAGATAAGCACAATAGTAGCTACCAAAGGCGGCCGGATGATAATATCATGCAACTTTTAATAATAAAAAGCTGTGTAAGTACTAATATATGGTATTTAAAATTATACAATTATGTGTAATTAAATACCATTTTTGTCAAATCACTTATTGGAATATTAAAAAAAAATGGCGGATGTATGGGCTTTTGCGAATTAAGTCACACAGAGCTCAGAAAACCTCTATTATCTAAGTACATATACTTATATATTGGGGTCTATTTATTGAAAACTAATTATGTATTTGCGGTACTTGTGATTGAAACTTTCGGTCCTTGGTCGTCAGACACCAAAAAACTAGTAAAAGAAATTTCTACCAAACTATATAGTCTGGGTGTTTGGCGACCTACGAGCAGGCGCATTTATTGCGCAAAAACTCAGCCTCACTGTGCAGAGGGGGAACGCGGCCAGCGTCCTTGGAACAATGCCTCAGGCTAATTTAGGTTTAGACCGTTTTAATGACGCCTAATAATTGAGGTCTATACATCACTATGCCTCACATCTTATCTAATTGTCTCTAAGATTATCGGCGTGCGCGTCTTTTCGAAGTAATATAATAGGTATAATAAGTCAATGCTTACGCCCTGCTATTAACCTTATTTCGGATGTTAACTTAATAGAAATCGTATTGTGCAGGAGGCGATGGCGGACGGCGGGTAGAGAGCTGCAGGCGCACCGACTGCGACTGCAGGCGCCGGCATCACGGCATGGCGCAGCACGGGTGCCCTCTGCCGTGGGGGCTGCACTACCCTCACAGGTATTATAATGATTAATTTAAGAGCCAAACGCCTATCGAATTTAAATAATGTGTGGAACTGATGACCACTACGACAGCGAAACGTATTGTGTTTCTCTATCGCTCTTCCACATTAGTGCGACAGTGACAGTCGCATTTCGTTCGCTATGTAGCGTAAACTATTGGCATGTTGGCTGGCACCTCGTCTTTAGTGACCTGTCGTCCCGATATACTTTACTAAATATATTTAATAACCCTACAATCATGGAAAGTGTCATATTCTATGACGGCTGATCGGTGATCACGTGGTTCTTTCCATTAAAAACGAAGCGCTGGAAGCTCCGGCCCGGCCTTCCTACCTTTATAGGCAACCTTTATATCGACTTATCTCGAAGACAATGCAAACGATAATCACGGTCGATATAAGTCTAGTGAAAGTAACCGTGAATCATTCAAAACTATTATTTTGGTTTGTGTTGTTTTAACACTTTTAACTCAGTTTTAAGTACTCGTAGTCACATATACCTATATTGAATTGTTACGGGTGCTGTCGCGATCGGATGGCCTAAATGCTATGGCGTTTAACCACGAACGCGAAAAAAAACCGGTTCGAATCTGTTAAATAAAAGACTAGGTGTGGTTACGTAGATGATCATCTAATGACAGCTGTCAAAAACCCTTGCTCAAACTACCTACATATATAACAGAATCCATCTCAGCCATTTAAAGGCAATGAATAAATCTTTATTTACATACAATATATATACAGTGGTACTACTAAACGAAATTAATAGCTAGCTTAAATCTAAAATAGGCCCTTGAGGCATTGTACCAAGGATGCTGGCGGCATTTCCTCGCTGTATCGCAATGCTGATACGTTGTGCGAGGTAGCCGCCAGCTCTTCGGTCACCAGTTACGTCAACCAGACGCTTCGCGATTTCTGCGAACAACTTATGCGCGCTGGGACCCCATGGACCTAGAGTTTCAACACCAAATGGTACAAAATGGTACTCTCTACCGAGGCTCTTATAATTGTTACGTTTTAGAATTTCGGCGCTTTCCGCCGCTCCGCCCGCTTTTACAGTAGTCCGTTGGCAAAGGCAAAGGCATTTAGTATATTTCTCTCATTTCTCTGGGTGCGTATCATAATGAATACGAACTTTTGGTATAATTTCAGTTTACAAACATTCAAAACGTATACTAATCTTATGTATAATGCACTAAATCTATATTTTCAATTAGTATAACATAAAAATAATATAACATACAGTATACATACCGCTGTTTGGTATAACATACAAATAAACTAATTACATTTAATATAACATTCATTATGCATATATACATTAAAATAATGAATAACATCTCATATAAGTATCTGAAGAAAACATCAGTAAAATTATTTGGATAGCTCAGTATTTCATAGGTCATCGAAACTAATTACTGTCAGAAAAGTAGGTTAGGTTAGGACTGTGACTCCCCAGAAAAAAAAACTGCTACCAGAAAAGTAGGTTAGGTTAGGTTAGAACTGTGACTCCCCAGAAAAAGAAACTGCTACCAGAAAAGTAGGTTAGGTTAGGTTAGAACTGTGCCCCTCAGAGAAAGAAACTGCTACCAGAAAAGTAGGTTAGGTTAGGTTAGAACGACTCCCCAGAAAAAGAAACTGCTACCAGAAAAGTAGGTTAGGTTAGGTTAGAACTGTGACTCCCCAGAAAAAGAAACCGCTACCAGAAAAGTAGGTTAGGTTAGGTTAGAACTGTGACTCCCCAGAAAAAGAAACTGCTACCTGAAAAGTAGGTTAGGTTAGAACTGTGACTCCCCAGAAAAAGAAACTGCTACCAGAAAAGAAGGTTAGGTTAGGTTAGAACTGTGACCCCCAGAGAAAGAAACTGCTACCAGAAAAGTAGGTTAGGTTAGGTTAGAACTGTGACCCCTCAGAGAAAGAAACTGCTACCAGAAAAGTAGCTTAGGTTAGGTTAGAACTGTGACCCCTCAGAGAAAGAAACTGCTACCAGAAAAGTAAGTTAGGTTAGGTTAGAACTGTTACCCCACAGAAAAAGAAACTACTACCATAAAAATAGGTTAGGTTAGGTTAGAACTGTGACCCCTCAGAGAAAGAAACTGCTACCAGAAAAGTAGGTTAGGTTAGGTTAGAACTGTGACCCCTCAGAGAAAGAAACTGCTACCAGAAAAGTAAGTTAGGTTAGGTTAGAACTGTTACCCCACAGAAAAAAAACTACTACCATAAAAATAAGTTAGGTTAGGTTAGAACTGTGACCCCTCAGAGAAAGAAACTGCTACCAGAAAAGTATTAGGTTAGGTTAGAACTGTTACCCCCCAGAAAAATAAAAGGTTAGGTTTATTGCGTGGTATTTGTTTTGTATATTATATTATTTCAACGTTAATACCTTTTTATACTTATCATAAACGATATTATATGTAAAGTTCATTATACATTATAAAATTATATAATTCATTGTTATACGTATCGCACGTTATACTTATTGCACGTTATGCCATTCAAAATTATACTAATGAATGAATGAATGAATGAATGAATGAATGAATGAATTTATTGGTTTATTCCATTATATACTATTAGTTTATTGGTTTATTCCATCCCGTTGTCTCATGGTCTGTTGTTCGCAGGGAGGCGCCGCCGCGGCGCGCGCCACCACTGTACGCGCACGCGCACGCGCACGCGCACGCGCGCGACACGCAGACGCTCATCGACGCGCACGCGTAAGTTCTGTCAGATCAACTTTACAGACCTCTCGCCTCCACAGTTGTCACGTATAATATTTGTTAGTAGATATTGTTGGGAAGTTTAGGATATCAATTTATTTTTATTTAAGTACCTAATATATAAATACGGGAAAAATATTTCTTCAATTATTATTTAAATTACATACCCAACCAAAAGACACTTGAAGGAGCTGTCATAGAGACCATTATTCGACGCAAGAGGTATACTATCGGAACTCTGTTGTGAGTTGCGATTTTACAAGTCTCTCAGAGTCTCTCTAATCAATTTTAGATTATTACCGTAAAACGGGGTGAGTAGGTTTCGCGGGGAGAGGTGGGTTATGAATGGGGAGAGAAGGTTTGAGAGGGGGGTGAGAAGGGATTTTAAGGCTACTGCTACAAAAATAATGTATTCCAATTTAAAATGGAGCTACAGTATACGCATAATAAAAAAAAAACGATCTTCCAAAATCACCTTTGTATGAAAACCCCTCTCACCCCAAATACGAGGCACTACGGGGTGAGGTGGGTTTTCCTCTTTATCGTCAAAGTTATGAAATGGAACTACCCAAAATAAAATAAAAACTAAAATACAAGTGTCCGGAACACTTATTATATACACCATTCAGTTTTCATATGTAAAAATAAAATGTTATCGAGGTTTGAATTTCAGTTTTGACCCTACTCACCCCATTTTACGGTACCGCGAAGATTGTAAGTACCTAGAAATGCACGAAATGTCGATAAATGCCTCATTATCGCTCGAGTATGCAAGACATGTTATGGACAATTTATTTCAAAATATTAGCCAGAGATAATACAATTTGTGTACAGGTGTAAAGGCGAGACGGAGGAGCGTTTCGCGTACGGTCCGGCTGCGGGGGCCACGACGTTAGTGCCCACTCTGCTGCCCGACCACGAGCGACTCGAGTAAGTACGTAACTACGTATATCAGTCGGTCGCGCAAGCGCTCAGCGTACGGACGGGTTGATGCGTTTTTAAGAGGTTATACGTACTACTACTAGTATCCATACTTAATAAATTACTTAGTGGCGGTAAATATCCTTAAAATGGTGAACTGTAAAAAGTGCAAACTGTATGTGTCCATTAAAAAGGACGGTGATCTCTTACGGTGTGAAGGGCGGTGTGAGGGTGTATACCACAGAAAATGTGTACAAAACCCGAGCCAGTTTTTAAAAAACAGAATATGTGATACATGCGCCAGAGGAGACAGCAGTCCAAAACCTGAGCCCCCCAAAATTGAAATTGATGTGAATAAGGCGACGGTGGAAACAGTCCTCCGCCAGGTGAATAAAAAACTTGAAATAATATTCACCCTACAAAATCAGCTGACGGAATTGCAAGAAACAGTCGATTTCTACTCGGACCAATACCAACAGATGTCTGAATTTAAGGAAAGTGCTCAGAAAAGGATCGCAGCCTTGGAAAGCAAAAATACATACCTACATAAAGTAAATGAAACCTTAGAAGAAAGAATAGCGCAACTGGAAGTTAAGGAAGTTGAGAAGGAGATTGAGATAATAGGCCTATGTCAAGTTGAAAACGAGGACATCAAAAAAACCGTAGTAAAAATAGCAGAAAAACTGAATCTAGACACAAAGGAAATCGAAAGCGCGCGGAGGGTAGGCCGGGAAAGAACGGAGGACGGCGGGCGCCCGCGAGTGCGCCCCGTCGTGGTCAGGCTTGCATCCAAACAAGCGAGAAACAAGTGGCTTATGCAAAGAAAAACTAGGCGAACGAATAAGGACTTATTATCCATTGATAATGAGCAAAACGTTTACATTAATGAAAACCTTACGCCCCAAATGCGTCAACTTCGTTGGAATGCTAAAACCACTCTAAAAGGATTATATAAACATATCTGGGTGCAAGATCACCGGCTACTAGCCAAAAGGGATGATGATGCGAAAATACAGCGCATAAAGAATGACGCGGAGATAGGCAGACTATTATCAGCCGCGCAGCGCGCGGAGTCATAAGTAAGATAGCCACATAATAGCGGGCGAAAACACACTACACGGTTTTGTAATAAGTACCTAAAATTCAACGATATATTAGATACTATCAGTGAATGTACGACGAGTTATAAAAAGTTTGATGATATAAATAACTGGAGCACATATATAAATAGCACGAAAAAAGATTTACAAATAATACATGTAAATATCAGGAGTATGAGAAAAAACTTTGAACAATTGCAATGCCTATTGAAAAACTGTAAGGACGTAATAGACATAATTATAGTAAGCGAAGTTAACATTAAAAAAGAAGAATTATGTATGTACAATATGGAAGGATATAATATGCAGTCGCGTACACGGGAAAGCAGAAGAGGAGGAGGGTTATTAATATACACCAAGAGCGAGTTGAAAATAAAAGAAGTAAACAAACATGGACAGACATCGGAAATTCTACATGTAGTAATTACTAACCCGACGAGGCCAATCCACATTTTTGCCATATATCGTCCGCCGAGTAATAGTAAACACAGTTTTATACAAGAGTTAAGTGAGATTCTGAATAAAATTCCACTCCCCGAGAGCGTAGTAATTATAGGAGATATCAACATAAACTTGATGATAAGCAATACTATCACGGAGATCTATAAAAACACCTTGTGTGATCGCGGCCTCGAGAGCGTTATCAATGAGTGCACACGCGAGGAGATACTGGACGGGCAGCTCGTGACGTCGTGCCTCGACCATGTGTGGGTGCGCGCGGGCGCAGGCTCGGGAATGCGCGCTGCAGCCGCACACATGCTCACGTGTAAGATTGCGGACCACTATCTAGTAGGAGTCAGCTTAACTACGGCGGGCGTCGACCCGCGCGCCAATTGTCAACAAAAAAGGGAAGTGCAAGTTATTAATAATAAATTAGTAAAAAATGAATTAGAAAAAATAGACTGGTCGGAAATATATAACATTGACTGTCCTAATGCTATGTACGCAAGGCTACTTTCCATCTTCAGCAACATATACATTAAATCAAAAACCACGAAAACGTTTAAAACCAGTAGAGTGTCGCAACCGTGGATAAACACTAATTTGATTAATATGTTATCGCGTAGAGATGAGTTGTTTAGAAGATGGAAAGCTAGTCCTAAAAATGTGATGTACAGGTTAGATTATACTAGATTTAGAAATGTTACAAATAAATGTATATATTGGGCGAAACAAAACTACAAACAAAAAGAGATAAAAAACTGTGAAAGTGACTTAAGAAAGCTGTGGGCAACAATTAATGGTTGGCTTGGAAATGTCAAAGCAAGTCTGGACGATGTAATAATTAAATATTTGGGAAAAAGCACGTCGATAGAGGCGGTATGCACAAACTTCGCCAAAACATTTACAATGGAAATTCAAAATTTAAAACATAAATGTAATGTAAAGTTCCTAAATCGAGATGACTATGTAAAATATAGTAATGTATCCTTTCGTTATCAAAAAGTCTCACACGCGGATATAGAAAAAATAATAGATAAATTAAGTATTAGAAAATCCCCAGGAATGGACGGAATTAGATGTCAGGACATAAAGCTTGTCAAAACAAGCATAAGTCCGATTTTGGCCAAGTTTGTGAATAGCTGCGCGGCGACTGGTGTCTATCCGGATATGTTAAAAAAAGCGATAATTAGACCTATTTACAAACAAGGAAACCATTTAGATTATAGTAATTATAGACCAGTAGCTATACTATCAGTAGTGAATAAAATAGTTGAAAAAGTTATTACAACGCAAATTAATAATTATTTAGAAAAACATAACTTAATATCGGATGGTCAGCATGGGTTCAGGCGTAGGCGCAGCACCTCAACCGCTTTGGCCCAATTCACGGATGAGGTAAATGAGCATTTGAATAATAAAAAATACGTAGTAACTTTATACATAGATTTCAAAAAAGCATTTGACACTTTGGGCCACGAACAGCTCATCCTCGCTATGCAAGAATGTGGTGTCCGTGGCCCAGTGATAGAGTGGATTAGAAACTACTTAAGTAACAGAACAATAACCACGTTGATCAATGGGCTGAGCGGCGAGGAGGCTAGCGTAGTATACGGGGTGCCAACCGGATCGGTGTTCGGGCCGTTAGGGTACATAATGCACGTAAACAGCATGATTAACGTCGTCCAGGCCTGCTCAACTTATATGTATGCCGATGATACATGTCTATTGTATGCTGATAGGGATATTCAAACTGTGGTTAAAAACATACAGACAGATTTTACAAGCATAATAAAATGGTCGCACGACAATGGTATAATCCTTAATATAGAAAAGACCAAATGTATGATAATTAAGTCACCATACTTACAGGAACCATGTGAAAATGTTTGTATATTGGGGCATACATATGACTGTCTACATAATAATAAAAACCAGGAAGACTGTAACTGTAGTAGTATACAAGTCGTAGATAGATATAAATATTTAGGCTTAACTATAGACACTAAATTTAATTGGGGTATCCATATAGAAATAGTATGTAATAAACTCCGCTCAATTCTGGCAAAATTAATTAGCTTATAAAACATAGTAAGTAGAAAATTAATGCACATCCTGTATAACTCGCTAGCCGAGTCGGTAATTAGTTATGGGTTAATTGCATATGGACGTACGTTTAAGAGTTACCTTGATAAAATTTGTAATCTCCAGATAAGAATAGTAAAAAGTGTATTAGTAGATAATTAGTAGAAAAAAACTAAAAACGAATGCAATAATAATTACAAGCGATTGTATAAGATACTAAAAATCTTACCAGTGCATGAGAAGGTTAGGCATTTAGTTTGTATGGATGATTATGGTCAAGACAAATTCAAAACGCATAGACTACCGTTACGTAATCTCAGAGCAAGCACGCAACAAACATACGTAGAACATAAAGCGAATAATTACTATGGCCAAAGAACGCGCAAACATATGGTTCCTAAAATACTGTGGGTTCCTTTGAGAACGGTTAGTACTTATAACGGAAACCCACGAATAAGTTTATAAGTTTTATTACACAGTTATAATGAGCTACATAACTAAATACTACAAACAATATCACACGCGTTGGTTAGGTTACGGAACTCGCGAGAGCGGTAAACGTCAGGACGAGTGACGTGACCGTGCACTAGAAGTGTCTGGCTCGTACTGGTTGGCGGCGCCGCTCGACTCGAGGGGCGCGCGCGGGCATGTCGGCAGTTCTCGGAAACTCGGTGTTTGCCAAGGCCGTTAGTTATAGAGATGGGAAAACCGTGTGGAACATGAGCTCGCCTCAGTACTCCCCCCCCAGAGAAAAGGTAATTAGATATCTTATTCATAGGTCTAGCTTATCAGGAAATCTCACAGTTCTACCTGTCCTGGTCGTAGTGGAACTTCGCTGTTTCGTGGCAGGTGCAGGTGGTGGCGAAGTAGGAGCTGGTTCATTGATAGGTATAGGAACAGGTCGATCAGGGATATGAGTTGGACCAGTATGATCCGTGTCGATGAAAGCTGGCTTTACGTTGTTGATGGAAACTACGCGAGGCAAGCCGTTGACGGTAATGGTGAGGGTTTTTTCTTGTCTGTCAGTGATTCTAAAAGGTTCTTCGTACGGATTCTGTAGGCCTGTCTTGTTAAATCGTCTAACATATACATGTGTTGCTGAAGCTAGCTCCTTGTAAACGAAGATTGATGTTTTTGCGTGAGAGGATGTTTTATTTGGTGCTAATCGATTAAATGCTGATTTGAGTGAGGATGCGAATGTTGACTGAGGTTGAACCGTGGATGTTGCAGGTGATACAAATTCTCCAGGCAGTCTGATATTCTGGCCGAAAACCATTTCCGCTGGAGTAGCGTCGATATCTTCTTTGTAGGCTGCTCGGAGGCCCATCATGACAACTGGTAAATCATCTGTCCATGATGGGTTGTTATGGCACCTTAGGGCTGCTTTAAGTTGCCGGTGAAGACGCTCGACCAAACCATTTGCGATTGGGTGATACGGAGTGGTATGTATATGTTGGAAACCACATATTCGAGACAGAGATGAAAACAGTTCTGATTGAAATTGTCTGCCTTGGTCTGTAGTTATCCGAAGTGGTACGCCATAGCGAGATATCCAACCAGAGAATAACTTTTGTGCAACGGTTTCTGCTTCCATGTTTTTAAGAGGATAAGCTTCTGGCAGTCTTGAAAATCGATCCACTACTGTAAGCAGGTATCTGTATTCCCGGGAATAGGGCAGGGGTCCAACTAAATCGACGTGTATGTGTTCGAATCTGGTGTTCGGTGGTGCGAATGATCCGGGTGCGGCCGTAATATGGCGGTTGATCTTGGATGCTTGGCAAGCGAGGCAAGAACGTGACCAAGTAGCGCAGTCTTTCCTGATTCCGGACCACGCATATCTGTCGGTGATTAGCTTTGTTGTCACTTTAACTCCAGGGTGTGCTAAGTTGTGCAGCGAATCGAACACCTGTCGTCGGAGTGTTGTTGGAATGTACGGCCTAGCCACGGTAGTAGAAGTGTCGCAAAAGATTGGTGTGTTCGTATCAGGGAATACGATTTTCTTGATTAAAAGGCTTGTGTGGTTATCGTTAAGAAGCTGTTGTAGCTCTCTGTCCGAAGCTTGAGCAGCAGCAAGTTCTTGATAACCTACTGGTTGACTGATGGCTTCGACTCTTGACAGAGCGTCTGCGACTATGTTGTCATTGCCACTGATGTGTTTGATATCCGTTGTAAATTGGCTGATGAATTCTAAGTGGCGGAACTGACGAGGACTGCACTTTTCCGGTTTTTGTTGGAACGCAAATATCAATGGGCGGTGGTCAGTGAAGATAGTGAAATGTCTTCCTTCTAACCAATGCCTAAAATGATGAATGGCTTGGTAGACAGCGAGCAGTTCTTTATCATATGCGCTATACTTGGTTTGGGCTGAGGTCAGTTTTTTTGAGAAAAACGCAATCGGTTCCCAGCCGTTGTCTCCTTTTTGATGAAGGGCAGCCCCTGTGGCAGTATCTGATGCATCCGTGTAGAGAGAAAGCTCGCTGTTTTGTTTTGGATGAGTAAGTCTAGTTGCGTGTGCGAGACTTTGTCTACATAATTCGAATGCAGTATCGGCCTCAGAAGACCAGTGTACAGGTTCATTACCTTTGACGCCATCTTTGAGTAGATTATTGAGAGGTGCTTGTGTTTTAGCAGCATTTTTGATGAAACGCCGGTAGAAGTTCAGAACTCCTAAAAATCTGCGAAGTGATTTAACCGTTGCTGGCTTCGGGTACTGTTGAATGGCTTCAATCATTGATGAAGGAGGTTCTATGCCAGAAGCTGATACTTTGTATCCCAAAAAATCAATTTTTGTTTGGCCAAATAAACATTTAGAAGTGTTTATAATGACTCCATATTCTTCGAGCTTCTGAAAAAGGGCTTTGAGATGTTCCAGATGTTGGGAGTCATCAGCGGAGGCTACTAATATGTCGTCAAGGTATGGGAAGGTGAATGGTAGGTCTCTGGTGATCTCGTCTATGAAGCGCCGGAAGCGGCGGCGGCAGCCTCGGAGTCATTTTCATTGTCACTTGCCATTTTCGGGGTCACCACTGTGGGTTCCTTTGAGAACGGTTAGTACTTATAACGGAAACCCACGAATAAGTTTATAAGTTTTATTACACAGTTATAATGAGCTACATAACTAAATACTACAAACAATATCACACGCGTTGGTTAGGTTACGGAACTCGCGAGAGCGGTAAACGTCAGGACGAGTGACGTGACCGTGCGCTAGAAGTGTCTGGCTCGTACTGGTTGGCGGCGCCGCTCGACTCGAGGGGCGCGCGCGGGCATGTCGGCAGTTCTCGGAAACTCGGTGTTTGCCAAGGCCGTTAGTTATAGAGATGGGAAAACCGTGTATTAAGTCCAACAGTAGATCAGTGTAGCAGTAAGATAATATTTAAGAAAAGGCTGCAAGCAAAACTTTTAGATTTGTATGATAATAGTAGTTAGTAGTAATAGTATATTGTTTGTATGGCATAACTCTAGTTAAGTAATGTATTAGGTATAAGTATGTAAGTTAAGTGGGTAGAACACAAAAGGATTGAGAGCGCTTTATCCGCCAACAAACTGTCCTCAGTTTGGCGGAATATAAATATGTAAATACCCTGTAAGTTTTTTTTGCGATAAATAAAATAAATTAAAAAAAAAAAAATATATATAGTCCGTACGGTCCGGGCGGGGGCCACGACGTTAGTGCCTGCTCTGCTGCCGGACCACGAGCGACTCGAGTAAGTACGTAACTACGTATATAGTCCGTACGGTCCGGGCGGGGGCCACGACGTTAGTGCCCACTCTGCTGCCCGACCACGAGCGACTCGAGTAAGTACGTAACTACGTATATAGTCCGTGCGACTCTTTGAATCTCTTCTGAGCACCACAGTACTTCAGCAGAACCACCGTACACTTCAGCTTGTGGGTGAGAAAATCTCTACCACCTCCTTCTATTTACTAGAGACAGTAAGTAGCTTAGCTGGGCGTGGACGAAGCGGCCCTGCGTCCACGGCCTTGAAGGAAGAGGGCGCGGAAGCCAACCTTTTCATCACCTTGGGAATCCATATTGAAAGAAAAGGGCCTCATAGATTCGACTTTGCCCACGGCTAGATGAGTTCACGCTGCGCCACTGCCTAGAGATATAATTTCGTACGTGTATAGTTTATCCTACAGATTTGTCTCTAGGAGATGTGTAGGGAAGACGAATTTGTCTTTTCAATGTACCTATGGCTAAAATTAGGTACCGGGCATATATCTTAATCTGCCCCTAAATCCCGCCAATTAGACCAGAACAGAACACGTAGTGTAAATTTAATTCGACAGCGTGACGTGCGTTTGCGTTTGCGTTTTGCCTATGTTTGTACGGAATTTTGAACAGCGCGCCAAGCGGGACATTTTGGAAACTCAAAATTCCAAATAAAATTATACACAACGCAAACGCGTACATCACGCCATGCTATCGAATAAAATGTACACTAGGGGTTTTGTACGCCTAACAAATCTGCTTTTTTTCTGCGTCCGGATAAAGAAAACCGCATTAATAAACTATCGGGAATGATCGACAGTACTGGCGAGAGTGGAGAGCCCATAGATTTAATAATTCCCTTGACGTTGTTCTGCAGACCGTACAAATGTGTGGACGGCGCGCGCGGCAGCGACGAGAACGCCGTCTCGTCATCACAGTCGGGGCACACACACTGGGACAAGATGGGTAAGCAAACATTGGCCGGTATATCAGACACCTTCACGGCGGATAAGGCCGCTCATACTGTAGGGTATGGAGGAATGGACGGGTCGAATGAGACCCCCCACCACCACGGGCAGTACAGTCGGCAGACAAACGTATGGGACGTCGTCTCGTCCTCGCAGTCGGCGCACACACACTGGGACAAGATGGGTAAGCAAACACTGGCCGGTATATCAGACACCTTCACGGCTATAAGGCGGATAAGGCCGCTCATGCTGTAGGGTAGAGTATGGAGGAATGGAGGGATCGAATGAGACCCCCCACCACCACGAGCAGTACAGTCGGCAGACAAACGTATGGGACGTCGTCTCGTCGTCGCAGTCGGGGCACACACACTGGGACAAGATGGGTAAGCAAACATTGGCCGGTATATCAGACACCTTCACGGCGGATAAGGCCGCTCATACTGTAGGGTATGGAGGAATGGAGGGGTCGAATGAGACCCCCCACCACCACGGGCAGTATAGTCGGTAGACAAACGTATGGAACGCCGTCTCGTCCTCGCAGTCGGCGCACACACACTGGGACAAGATGGGTAAGCAAACATTGGCCGGTATATCAGACACCTTCACGGCGGATAAGGCCGCTCATACTGTAGGGTATGGAGGAATGGAGGGGTCGAATGAGACCCCCCACCACCACGGGCAGTACAGTCGGCAGACAAACGTATGGGACGTCGTCTCGTCGTCGCAGTCGGGGCACACACACTGGGACAAGAAGGGTAAGCAAACACTGGCCGGTATATCAGACACCTTCACAGCCACAAGGCGGATAAGGCCGCTCATACAGTAGGGTAGGGTATGGAGGAATGGAGGGGTAGAATGAGACCTCCCACCTCCACGGGCAGTATAGTCGGCAGACAAACGTATGGGACGCCGTCTCGTCGTTACAGTCGCACTGAAAAATGATGGGCAAGCAAACACAACTTCCAACGTAGGAGCTCCGAACCATTTCTTTGAATTATTCTTATTAGCCTAGCTAGTTGGTAGTGAGCCAATACTTATTAGTGTTAATCATGAATATTTTGTTCCCGAGTTAAGCATGACTCACGTTAGACCGGGCCGTGGCCGCGTTGGAGCTTCCGGAGCTTCGTTTTCTATGGAAAGCACCACGTGATCACCGATCAGCCGTCATAGAAAATGACATGACGGACGCCCCGGCCCGGTCTAGCGTGAGGTGTTTTCTTTTTAGCTAAGAGCGATGTGTGTAAGATTGCTCCACAATTCTGTTTGTGCAGGCGCGGCGGGCGCGGCGTGCGCGCGAGCCGAGGCCGCGTCGCCGCAACAACTCGTCACCACCACGCATGCGGGTACGTCACGCACGCACCACTTCACTACACCTTATACGGCGGCCTTATTTTGACGGCCTCCTAGCCTAGTCGGTAGTGACCCTGCCTACGAAGCAGGAGGTCCCGGGTTCGAACCCTGGTAAGGGCATTTATTTGTGTGTTTATCACAAACATTTGTTCCTGAGTTATGGATGTTTTCTATGTATATAAGTATTTATATATAATTACATATTATGTATATCGTCGTCTAGTACCCACAACACAAGCCTTATTGAGCGTACTAGATTGGTCTGTGTAAAATTGTCCTATAATATTTATTATTATTTATTATACACACAAAGTCTCCCCTCCCGCCGAGTCTGTCTGTGCGTATGTATGTTCGCATAAACTCAAAAACAAATGAACGGATTTTGATGCGGTTTTTGAGGAAAACCTTGTGGTGTATAATTTGTTTGGTTTTGTGTAACCCGTGCGAAGCCGGGGCGGGTCGCTAGTATTTAATAAAACAACAAGTTTAAAAGTTTAAATTTTGTCCCTTTCTAACAAACACAAATTTGTCAATTAAAACGACGGATAATGACAAACGATTTTATTTTAGCCCATTTTCCCATTTCCAACGTTTTCCGTGCAGGGAACAGTTCCGGCAACGGCCGCCGCGGGGCGCTGCAGCTCTGGCAGTTCCTGGTGGCGTTGCTGGCCGAAGGGGCCCGCTGCGTGTCCTGGACGGGCAGGGGGCTTGAGTTCAAGCTACACGAACCTGAAGAGGTAACCTTACATACTTGTACTACCAGTAGAAGCAGGACCATCGCCCACAGTTTCCCGGTCCCGGACCGTTCTACCGTGTCATCCTTTATACCAGGGGTCTCCAAACCCCGGCCCGCCGACACCCAAAGCGAGTGCTCACTGTCCACGGGAGCCAGGCTCCAGGGGTTCAGCATTCATTGAGAGTGGAACTGTTCCTAACAGCAGCAACCAGACACCCTCCTCCGGCGCAAAAACCGAAGGTGGCCCGCGCGAAAGTTTCTGAGGGGCAATATGGTCCTCAGATAAAACAGTTTGGAGACCCCAGCTTTATACTAAATAAGATCTTTACATGATGCAGGTGGCGCGGCGCTGGGGCGCGCAGAAAAACCGTCCGGCCATGAACTACGACAAACTGTCGCGGTCGCTGCGGTATTACTACGAGAAAGGCATCATGCAGAAGGTAGCCGGTACGTACATACATACTCGTACATACACATGTGTTGAATACGTAATACAGTATGTAGATTAACGAAAAACATTTACTGAAGCCCGTTAATGAAGGGTCACACTGAGCAACTTTTACTATGAGACCAACCATGAAATCGCGAAAAAAAAATTGACTCTCCCATAGAAAATTTCAATGCGATTTCGGGGTCGATGCCATAGTAAAACTTGCTCAGTGTGACCTACACATTAACGGGTTTGAGTAAATTGGTTTACATACCGTACACTTGCATAATTGGCTATTTGACAATTGTAGGGTACACAGTTAAACAATAATTTGCGAAAAACCGAACTTAAGGTATAGTATACTATACAATAAAGGCGCCCACATTTTACTCTACTTTTCTGAAAACTGTCAAGCAGCTATTTGACATTTTACTTATTTTGAAGTACGCCCTTACAATGCGCGTTGAGCAATCTGCTCGTGCGCAGTATCGTAGCACGTAGTAGCACGGCTACGACTTTTCGTAGCCCGCGTTGCGCCGTAGACGACCGTAGCACTATATATTCTACGGTTGGACGTAGAAGCGGTAGTCAGGGCAGCAGTAATGCAGCACATTCATTGCCACTAAGTGCTACGGGTTACGCTCGTAGCGCGTGGCCACGATTTCGCCGTATGTAGCGCGCAGTCGCTACGAACAGTGTACCCGACAGTCGGGTTCTTGGCCCTGAATGTGTTAGTAAATAAAGGCCTATTATTAATGCAGCCAGCTGCGTGTATACTTATGGATACTTTATTCGATGTTATTTATAAAATTAAATAAATAACAAGGTCGTTGTTTGTGTGTGTTGGCAGGCGAGCGCTACGTGTACAAGTTCGTGTGCGACCCGGAGGCCCTGTTCAGCATGGCGGCGCCGCGCGCGCGCAGCCCGCCGCCCCAGCCGCCAGGTAACGCCACGCCATTATAACCGACTTTTAACATTAATAGCTGGTCAACATTTATTTTTTCTGTTTCAAGGGTGACTGGGAGTCTGGATCAAGTTTAAAAATTATCTTTTCACTTTAAAGGAATAATTTTAAAAATTCTCTTTTCGTTTTAAGGCCTGTGCACACCGACTTGCGTGTGTGTGACGTGCACGTTTGCGTGCGCTAAAATGTTGGAGCCGCACACGCACACGTCACGCAAGCGGTGTGCCGTCTCTCATAAGGATCTGTATACTACAACGCCGCACGCGCAAGTGCACGTCACGCACACGCAGCCGGTGTGCATTGGCCTTTAAAGGGATAATAAACATTCTAGAGAAATTTATTAGGGAACTCTTCGACTCGGGTGGTACAAAATTAACTTTGACTACCCTGCATGGAAGATGGCCGATGGGGCCGAAAAGTGCTCGAGTGGAGACCACGGACTAGCAAGCGCAGCGAAGGACGTCCACCCACAAGATGGACAGACGACGTTGTTAAGGTCGCCGGAGGACGCTGGATGCGGGTCGCTGCCAACCGGTGCGAATGGAGGTCCAAGGGGCCCTAGTAGCATTTTCGTTGGGGCCCACGGTGCCAACGGTAGGGAAAACGTTGGGATGAGGTTCGTTCCGTAGCCAACATTAATTTTGTATTGGCCCACCATCGCATTTACCAACATTCGCTGTGGCACAGATGCCCAACAATGGGCCTTTGTGTATTTTGGTACCGTTGGCTAAACAACGATAATATTCGTTGGCCCAATGATGACATATATCGCATTTACCAACATTGGCAGTGGCACAGATGCCCAACAATGGGCCTTTGTGTATTTTGGTACCGTTGGCTAAACAACGATAATATTCGTTGGCCCAATGATGACATATATCGCATTTACCAACATTGGCAGTGGCAGTGATGCCCAACAATGGGCCTTTGTGTATTTTGCTACCGTTCGCTAAACAACGATAACATTCGTTGGCCCAATGGTGACGAATACCGCATTTACCAACATTGGCTGTGGCACGGATGCCCAACAATGGGCCTTTGTTTATTTTGGTAACGTTGGCTAATCGACGATATCATCCGATGGCCCAATGACGACAAATATCGCATTTACCAACATTGGCTGTAGCATTGATGCCCAACAATGGGCCTTTGTGTATTTTGGTAACGTTGGCTAATCAACGATATCATCCGATGGCCCAATGATGACAAAAATCGCATTTACCAACATTGGCTGTGGCACTGATGCCCAACAATGGGCCTTTGTTTATTTTGGTAACGTTGGCTAATCAACGATATCATCCGATGGCCCAATGACGACAAATATCACATTTACCAACATTGGCTGTAGCATTGATGCCCAACAACGGGCCTTTGTTTATTTTGGTAACGTTGGCTAATCAACGATATCATCCGATGGCCCAATGACGACAAATATCGCATTTACAAACATTGACTGTAGCATTGATACCCAACAATGGGCCTTTGTGTATTTTGGTAACGTTGGCTAATCAACGATATCATCCGATGGCCCAATGATGACAAATATCGCATTTACCAACATTGGCTGTGGCACGGATGCCCAACAATGGGCCTTTCTGTATTTTGGTATGGTTGGCTAGTCAAAGATATCATCCGATGGCCCAATGATGACAAATATCGTATTTACCAACATTGGCTGTGGCACTGACGCCTAACAATGGGCCTTTGTGTATTTTGGTACCGGTGGCTAATCAACGATATCATCCGATGGCCCAATGATGACAAATATCGCATTTACCAACATTGACTGTGGCACTGATGCCCAACAATGGGCCTTTGTGTATTTTGGTAACGTTGGCTAATCAACGATATCATACGATGGCCCAATGATGACATATATCGCATTTACAAACATTGACTGTAGCATTGATACCCAACAATGGGCCTTTGTGTATTTTGGTAACGTTGGCTAATCAACGATATCATCCGATGGCCCAATGATGACAAATATCGCATTTACCAACATTGGCTGTGGCACGGATGCCCAACAATGGGCCTTTCTGTATTTTGGTATGGTTGGCTAGTCAAAGATATCATCCGATGGCCCAATGATGACAAATATCGTATTTACCAACATTGGCTGTGGCACTGACGCCTAACAATGGGCCTTTGTGTATTTTGGTACTGGTGGCTAATCAACGATATCATCCGATGGCCCAATGATGACAAATATCGCATTTACCAACATTGACTGTGGCACTGATGCCCAACAATGGGCCTTTGTGTATTTTGGTAACGTTGGCTAATCAACGATATCATACGATGGCCCAATGACGACAAATATCGCATTTACCAATATTGGCTGTAGCATTGAGGCCTAACAATGGGCCTTTGTGTATTTTGCTACCGTTCGCTAAACAACGATAACATTCGTTGGCCCAATGGTGACAAATACCGCATTTACCAACATTGGCTGTGGCACGGATGCCCAACAATGGGCCTTTGTGTATTTTGGTAACGTTGGCTAGTCAAAGATATCATCCGATGGCCCAATGATGACAAATATCGCATTTACCAACATTGGCTGTGGTACTGATGCCCAACAATACCAGTTGAGTTTGCTTGTGGCGTCACTAGATGGCGTTACTGTCTCCAAACATCGAAGTTATAGTTATTTTCTCGATTATTCCGGATATAATCATAATATTTTTTTAAAGTAACTTATAAATCTAATAGCTATAACTATAAAATTTATACATAAATTTAAAAAATTGTATTTTACCAACATTTTCTCAATTTAAATCTCAAAAAACATAAATCTCGCTTACGAAGTTTCGAAGTGCGGTTAGTATATATACAAATTAGAGTGTATAGTAAGTGTACTTGCTTCGGCAGTACATATACTAAAATTGGAACGATACAGAGAAGATTAACAACAACTGCTGCCTAGCCTTAAGGCTTTCATGTGGATACAACCAATGCCTACCGTAGTGTAATTGTAATATTTATCAGCAAAGGCCCAACGTCGTATTACACAACCACTTACTTAACGTAGGGTAACTGTAGGACTCGTAAACAAAAGCCCATTACATAATTAGACTGTAGGCACACTATAAATTACACAACTATTTACCTACGGTAGTATTGTAAGAATCCTACACAAGGCCCAACGTTAAAGTTACAATGTTGGCCCTTTGTGGGACAAGCTGTGTTGGGCCTTCAACCTGGTGCACGACTACCTACCGACCTACCTGACTTGCCGTTGGGTAATTGTTGAATTTGCAAACAGAAGCACAACGAAAAAATGGCCCTTTTTTATTTTTTTGCAGTTGGCCCTACAGCAAGCCATACGGCCAAATGTAACAATTAACCAACCATCAAACAAATGTGTATAGGCCCAACCACGGCCCAACCAAAACCACCACCGTTGAATAATTGTATGATTTATTTAAATAGGCCCAACGAAAAAATTACTCTAATGGCCCTCTGTTGGGAATCTTCGGGAGGGCCTTTGTCGAGGGCCCTCCAGCAAATCGTACGGCCAAATGTAACAATTAACCAACCATCAAACAAATGTGTATAGGCCCAACCACGGCCCAACCAAAACCACCACCGTTGAATAATTGTATGATTTATTTAAATAGGCCCAACGAAAAAATTACTCTTATGGCCCTCTGTTGGGAATCTTCGGGAGGGCCTTTGTCGAGGGCCCTCCAGCAAATCGTACGGCCAAATATAACGGTTGCCCAACTAATACGTAAACAAAGGCCCAACAAAATCCCTACAAGAAAATGCTATTAGGGGGGAGGCCTATGTTCAGCAGTGGACGTCTTATGGCTGAGATGATGATGATGACCCTGCATGAATTTATCCTAGAATAAGACAAACAAACGACGATTTTATTATCAAAACTAAATTAATATGTCAAATATTAGCAAATAATATGTCCCAGAGTTTGCATGAAAGCTTTTATTTATATTGCAGGCACATACGACGTGCTAACGCAGCTATACGGCGTATACCCGCAGTGGAGCCCGCACACGCCGCACGCCCCGCACGCGACGCACGCGCCGCACGCGCCCGACTACAGGCTCTGTTCGCACGAGTGCTACGACCAGTGAACTGTGCCCCACAGCGGCGCACGACACGTGTACTGTATAGGTTGATTAACGGAAGGTGACGCTGAATTTATGTATAATGAGTACTTCATTTCAGTAGGTACAGTCACCTGCAATAATATGTTACTCTTCGAGGGCCGCAAAAATATGTGACTCGCTCTTATGGCTCTACAAATAAGATCGTGTCAGATATTTTTGCGGCCTTCGTTGTGTAACATATTATTGCGGGTGAGTGTACTTAAGCACCAGGAAGCCTAGCAAAGAAAATGTATGGAAATAGTCACTTGAATGACTTTTCGTAACATCTGTCGCCCAATACATTTTTCTATTTGATTGTTATTTTTGCTAGGCCTCCAGCTCGTATTGAGTCTATCTATCAGCCATAACGTACATAAATACAGAGTTACGCTTGACTCACGCTAGAACGGTCCGGGCCCGGGCCGAGGCACCCGACACTTCGTTTTCTATGATGGGTGATCGGTAATCAGTAACTTGAAGCGCTAAATATAGGTTTATGTTCATTTGGTTGCTTCAGTACCTAATTACACTACCTATACATACATATATAACATGTCCATTGTAAACCCAATTTTTTTTTCCTAGCTTACTTTTGTGTCCCACTGCTGGGCAAAGGCCTCCCCTCGTTTTCTCCACTCGACCCTGTCATCAGCATTTTTCCACCCTAAATTTAATCAAAAAAAATCAAAATCAAAAAATATTTTATTGTATGGTTATGGGTGGGGTCTACAAAGGTGGTACAAATTATTGATGTACTCCATATCCTGCCTTACAAAGGCGTACAATATTGATAAGTTGTCTTAGAACTAATAGTTATTTGTTGTACAAGGGGGCAAAGTTGTTGTTTGACCGCTCGTGCTAATATTGATAACCGAGCAGGCGAAAGATTCCAAAATTGAACCACGAGCGTAGCGAGTGGTTCGAAAAATGGAATCTTGAGCGTTGCGAGGGTTTCAAAGCACGAGGGTTAAACAAAATTTGCCCCCGAGTGAAACACAAAATTTTTCACCACACCAACCCGAAGCAAATATTAAATGTAAAATATCAAACAAAATCAAACCAAATGAATGTTATTAAATATTTATCATCCAAAATCATCATTTAAAACTCAATTCTACCAGCAAACATAAGAAAACAACTCAAAATTTGCATTTGATTACTTTGCCTCACATGTGAATAAAATGCAACTTTGCTATCAGTTTTTGAAGTGCAAAGTAAGCCTTTCCGAGCTGGTGCGGTGAAAATACAATTTTACACTTTAATAACATTTTTAACAATAAACTACTAGATAGACTCAATAATATTATAGTGTAGTGTAGTGCAGTGCTAGGCCTAATGATTAAAGAAGCTCAACAGCCGTCAATCGGACGCCACTCTTGTACACATAAGTAACTTACACAATCTTAATTATTGTACCTTTTCTACACAACAACGGACAAAATTGACAAAACATAATAAAACTGTCGTAGTAGTTTAACATTTTGGACGCCAATGACCGATATATCCGCACCGCAGGTTCAACGCCAAAGACTGATTAATCGCTCACAGACCACAGAGCAACATAGACCTACGTGCATATCCATAAAGTTCAATTTCAGTTTTGACACTTCGGTGCCGTGGCGTCCGCGTGACAACTTTTATGTTTGACACAGCGTCGAAAAGGTTAAAAGGTTATAGTTAATATATGTGAGTATAGTAAAATTATCCATATTTTTTTTGTTGGTTACTAACTCACAGTACTGCGTGCCTTAGCCAAGGTGACAATCGCTTGCGCTACGACAACGAAACGCTTTGTGTCTCTCTATCACTCTTCCATGCTAATCTCTCTCTTCTTCTTTCGCTAATGCGCGACAGTGACAGTTGCGATTCGTTACGGAACGTAAACGATTAGCATATTGGCTACGCACCCAGCTGTACCTATTTGCAAACTCATTCACTTATTACCTTAATTGGTATTTGTGTAACTCACGGCCCAATCGTTTATAACATCGCCACCGGGCGTTTTGTCACGTGACACGTCGAACCATTCAATATTTGTGTAGTGCGAGCCCCGGTGTGGGGCAGCGCCACACCGGGGGCGGGAACGCTAATCGTCGTCATATTAAGAGGAAAGGGGCCTACGCAAAAATGCATCCAATTCGTTAACTTTTGTAATGCCCACGGCTTCGCATTTTGATCCAAATATGAAATCGTCTAAAAAATCTATATAGAATTATATAACCTGCTCACTAAATTTCATGCCCATTCAACAATGTCCGCTAAAATGGAGATCTTTCGCTAGGTCAATAAATTATATATTTATATACCTATTTTTTAGGCATTTCTACGCGCTAAACTTACTCTTTTTTTCCTCGCGTTATCCCGACATTTGGCCACGGCTCATGAGGCTCATCGGAGCCTGGGGTTCGCTTGGCAACTAATCCTAAGAATTGACGTAATTGACGAACACAGTCGGGAAACAAGGCCTTATTGGGATTAGTCCGGTTTCTTCACGATATTTTCCATCACCGAAAAGCAACTGGTAAATATCAAATGATATTTCGTACTTAGGTTCCGAAAAACTCATTGGTACGAGCCGGGATTTGAACCCGAGACCTCCGGTTTAAATCGCACGCTCTTACCGCTAGGCCACCAGCGCTTTATACGCGCCAAACTTACTAATTTTAAATTTATAACATTATTAGTAGAATGATGGTTATTATTAAATTGCGTTGAAATTTGACCTTTTCTTCCTTTTGTTGTATTTCCATAATTTCTAATAAAAAACTTGAAAAGGAAGTTTTAAATTCTAAAATTCACTGAATTCCACTAAAATCTCTTTTCAAAACTAATTATTTAAAGTTAAATTATTTTATTAGATTAAGTAATAAATATATATATGCAATTGAAGATGACCCGAGATGACCTTATATGGAAAACGTACTACCATCACTAACAAGTTATCTAAGTACAATATTTTAAAAATAAATAGTTCAATAATAATTTTTACCCAGCCTGCTTTAGTGTGTCTCGACCCTAACCTAGCCTAAAACGGCTAATCATAGCGGTATTACTAGCCCGCCCGCTTTTACCTGATTGCCCCTGATATTGTTGACTTTAACCATCTTTAACTAAATGACGCTATTATAAAAAGCTCAATCTATTTTGAACCGTAGAAACGTTACAAAAGGATCAAAAATGTTAAAAATGTGGGTGTTGATTGGAGAACTACAGTACCTACCTATATAGTATATAAACTCTTCGTGTATTTGACATTTCAAGGCTATTTTAACCAACTACGTAAACCTGCTAGAAAAATTTTCTAAATCAATTTTACTCATTATTATTATCTTGTAACAGGTGTAAAATTATTATATTGAAATCTAGTCAATAAAAAATAAGAAATTATGTGTAGTGTAATGTAAGAGTTAAGATGTATAATAGTATATAAATTTATAGATATAGTTATAGTAAGGTCTTCTTCCATGGTGTGTTAAATAAATTACGTGATACCATTTTTGTAAGTACGCGACGCGTGGCAACGGGAATGCTGCTTAGCACGGTTAGACCTTCAAAACGGAGACCTAGGCTCTCTGAAACATATTGTCACGCGAATAACTAAAAATACCGTTAAATTAGTTTTATTTTAAATACAGATCTACTTTATTTCAAGAGATTTTTGTATATATTACCTATCACTGTTTCGCAATCAATTGTGGAACGGTAAAAAATATTTTTTCGTATCTCTCTCTTCGGTCGTCTCACTCGTCTTCAAGACACAACATGTATTATACGCTAGTCAGTAGTGTAGAGTAAGAATTGATCTCAAATCTGATGTAAGCATAACTGTAAGTAAATAGTAACTGTAAGTAGACATTGTAAATTGTAGTAGCAATAATATACCTACCTATACTTAACTAACTTATAGCTATATATATATATATATATATATAAGCAGGTCTTTCCAGAAAGTACTTTTTTTTTGACTTAAGATATTTTTTGTTATTTCTAATATTTCTAGTACCATATCGCAATTGTTTTCTGATGCTTAATTATTATTAGATTAGATTTTTGATTCTGAAAATACGGTTTTAAAAAAATCTGATAAGTGAAATTTCGGAAAAAATGTTTTGATGCCAGTTTCACACAAACACTCAACGTTGGTCAAATTGTTTCCAAATTATATATTTAAGTGACCTATTTTGATTGCTTTTGACGCTTCTACTTATGAGTGTAGAAGACAAGTGTACATGTTTGAATCTTAATATTGTTAATTTGGTAATATTTATATGCTTTAGAATATAAGCAAAAAAAGCAATCTCGTAAATAAATACAATACTTACCACAATCAGAGCTGGTTTTATTATCGGTCTGTATATATGTGTACTCTGTCTTTAGGTATTTAAATAAAAGTAAACAAACAATTTGTACATTTTCGGGTAGTTACAACATTTATTGGTTAACCGACCAATTACAAAACCGCCTGGATCTGTCCCTGAACGACCTGATTTGAACCTACATTATTTAATCATGTAATGTTTTCATCTACCCTCAACTGGCTTAAGGAGCCATTTGAGGGTAGATTTTGTTTACTTTTATTTAAATACCTAAAGATACAGAGTAAAGGCGCTGAGATTACAGTTTTCTTATAGATTGACTAGCGACCCGCCCCGGCTTCGCACTGGTTACACAAAACCTTAACAAATTATCATGAATCTAGTATTAAACTGGATTGGGCATGAGTGGTGGGGATAACTGACAGAACGGGATAGTCTTACGTATCTTTCAGTAGGAGTAGCAGAGAAAGCGCTATTATTGTTTGTCCTTATCACAGTCTCACATATTTTTTGTTCCCCACCATTTTTTTAGTATGGATAATGGTGGGCAACAAATAAATTCGACCAATCACAGTGTCGCATTTGCGTATGTTTTGTCCCTCACCGAGGTACGCGTATACTTACCACTTCTATACGATCCTACCTTCTATGCAAATTATACACCTACACCTTCCTCAAGAATCACTCTATTGATAGGTGAAAACCGCAGGAAAATCCGTTCAGTAGATTTTGAGTTTATCGCGAACATACATACACATAAACAGACAGATCAAATCGGTCGATTTGATCATACCGTCTGGACTCTACATAAGGCCGTAACAGACGGGCATACAGAACCGCGACCTTGGTCCGGTCCGCGCATCTCTTTCTCGCTCTCACTTATAGCTGCGTCCCTTACGGACGTATGGCAGACCTTCAACAGGGTCGAACCGGCCTCGGAGCGGACCAAGGTTGGGGTCCGATACCTACTCCAGTCTCTTAGTTACAGCTTTTAGTGGTGGCACATAACCAGAGGGGAGACACTCCTGACTTCGGGCAAACTCGGCTCCGTTCGGCTCAGCATTGCTCCGAGCAATTATTAGAGTTGGCACAACTTGACTTCCTTTTGGATACACGACCACAGATAAGATAATCACTTGAATTTTGACTACCCTAAATAGCCGAAAGGGATAGTGCCATAAGTTAGAAAGGAACAGCATGATTCGACCCTGAATCGCTGTCAAACTTCGGTCCTTTCTGTACGGTAGTACTATTACTTATTCTGTGACATAACCAGAGGTCGGACAGGGTGACCTACTTGCCTTATATAGATGGTCAAGCAAATCTTGTCACTAGAAAAAGGCGCGAAATTCAAATTGTCTATGAGACGATATCCCTTCGCGCCTACATTTTTCAAATTTGCTGCCTTTTTCTACTGACAAGATCTGCTTGACCAACTATAATTTGTCATGTTTCACGTCATATTATAAGACAATTATTAGCTCACCCTCTCCGAACTCTGCACATAACCGTTTGAACGCCACGACCATTGTGCGCGGCGCGACATCTTGAACCTTGCCCGAATGCACGAACGTTCATATTGGTAGGGTAAAATGGACAAATAAAAAAGTAAAAAAACTAAACACAACAATACTTATATTTACGGATACTTGCTTATGTACAAAATTTAAACGTCCATGTAACATACAATAATTTATTCTACAAAACAACACTTAAACTTTCACGATTTTTGCACTACAAGTTTGGATAAAACAAAGGTTTAACTTTGCCCAGATTACTTTCGCCATTTTAAAATACAGATTACATTTACTTTTAAAAATACTTAAACATATACCATCGCCCACGCTGTTAACTGCGGATGCTAGGAGTATCTAGGAGTATCTAGGAGTATCTAGGAGTATCTAGGAGTATCGTGGACAGTTTCGTACAAATGACTCCATATTAAAAGAACTCGGCATCAGACAGCGCCTATCAACCACAGTGGAGTCACGCATTCTGACCTTCTTCAGCCATATTTCTCGTCGTGGTAATGACTCCATAGATCGTCTCGTAGTGCAGGGAAAGGTCGAAGGCACCAGGCCACGTGGTAGATCACCAATGAGATGGACAGACCAGATCAAGGCGGCAACTAAGTGCTCGGTTTACGAATGTACCCGGAAAGCTGCAGTCCGCGACGAATGGCGCCGTAGTAGCAAGATCATCACTCATCGAGATTCACAATGATGACCACGACCACTCTGGCAAGAGTGTACCGACAAAGAAGAAGAGACGCTGTTAACTGTCCATCGGTGGACCTTATTACAAGAGGCATAAGGCCCACCGAGTTTGTACAAACAATATACTGGCTGATCGTGATGCACTTTATGTAATAACAACATCATTTTAACTAATACATACTTTCAAACAATAAATAATTTGTATTGTATTGTAAAGCATATGAATAAGCTGGGCAAAGTTACATATTTGGGCAAAGTTAAAACCCTATTTTAGTTTAGTTTTTTTAATAACGGTCTGTAGTCTCATCCGCTACTATTACTACGTCCTGGCTGTGCAATATCGTTTAATAAGCTACTGAGGTAAACTTAATACTTAAAACCATGTGCATGTGTGATCGCTTACTCAACTCAATATCACTCACATTACATAACAATAAGGAATTATATATTTTAGAGTGGACTTCCCGATTATTGGCACTTAAAAGTCGAGTAGAATTGTCACCAATAAGGCTGTAAGTGCCAAACAATGGGAGGTGCCGACAACAGGGTAGTTCATGCTACAAGCTTGCTCAAGTATATAGACGCGTCAAAACACATACAACATTTTCACTAATATAGATAAAACTCTCAAAAACAATATAAAAATTGTGTAATATCAGTATTGCACGACAGGCCTTCGACATAGTCTTAATTGAGTTTATTTTGTTTCATGCAACTTTGGTGGCAAACAAATGGCTGACTTAATGCCGGAAGGCATTCTCTACCAGTCAACCATGGCGTCATCGGGATGTATTTTATATTAATTATATGCAATATAATCCTTTATCGTAGTTTTATTTTACTATTTATAATATGTAATTTTTTTCTTATAATTTTGTGTAAATTGTGTATGGGCAAAGTTAGCGCTGAAGCATACTTTAGTAAATATTAATTAATTACAATAGCTTATTAGATGAGCACTTAGACTAAGACGATGTCGATTTAATATAACATTTGATAAATTGACAGATACAATACAATAGAACTAGACAATGTACATCATTCTTACATAATAAATAATAATCGCTTATTCGTGTAAAAAGGCATACATTTACCGTTTTAAAACATTATACTGGGTGTCACAAATTGTTATTCATTTAATTACGCAAAATTAATAAGGTATTAAAATGTATAACACGCCGTGTTTTGAATGTTTTGATATTTTTCGTAAGTATGTCGTAAATGAATAGATTTAATAGATTTAGGCTATCGATACGATATTCAGACGACCTGTATAAAGTCTACATATAATATCCCTTATACTTGTGCTATTTTATTGTCACCTTCAGTTTGTATAACAAACACTATGGGCCCGTATTTCTGAATGCAGTCAATATCAAAGATATCGAGTCGGATAGAGTGACAAAAATATGTGCACATGACTTAAAAGCCAAGACAATAAGGCCGTGAACATATCGTCACTACTTGGAAATAATCTCGTATCTCGCTCGCACTGCTACTTAAAGTTGAAAGGCAGTAACTCTGTATGCATCCCATACATACCACATACATACCACATACATTATACATAGATACCACATTTTCCTTTTTTAATTTTTAACAAGCAGAAACGTCTGCGAACGAACAAGACAGTATTTTTTACCCAAGACAGTAATTTTTACCCAAGACAGTAATTTTTACCCAAGACAGTAATTTTTACCCAAGACAGTAATTTTTACCCAAGACAGTAATTTTTACCCAAGACAGTAATTATTACCCAAGACAGTAATTTTTACCCAAGACGGTAATTTTTAGAACTTATGTACGAAATATCATTTGATATTTACCAGTCGCTTTTCGGCGAAGGAAAACATAGTGAGGAAACCGGACTAATCCCAATAAGGCCTAGTTTACCCTCTGGATTGGAAGGTCAGATGGCAGTCGCTTTCGTAAAAACTTAGTGACTACGCAAATTCTGGCGGATTAGCTGTCAAGCGGACCCCAGGCTCCCATGAGCCGTGGCAAAATCCGGGACAACGCGAGGTAGATGATGATGATGACAAAACAAGATACAAGTTTTTTCAAAGTAGTCACAATATATTATTGTGACTTTGCCCGTATTAATATATTTGACCTTGACTGGTTAAACATTATTTGATGCATGAGTGTGATGTGCGCTGAAGCTCTTTACAAAAGAAAAAACTAGCAATAAACTTTGAGAGTATTTAAGCCTAATCTAATAGTCAACAGTTAAAACACTTATGCCCACTTGCACCATCCCACTAACCCGAGGTTAAGCGGTTTACCCGTCAATTTTTATTATTTATTTTTTTATTCAGAGCCCACTGTGTCCCACTGCTGGGCAAAGGCCTCCCCCCCTCTTCCTCCACTCGTCTCTATTTAGTGCAATATCTGACCAGTGCAGATAGTGGGATAACTTGGACTCCTTCTTGAGAGGCCTCAAGAAGGAGTCCAAGTTATCCCGCCATCGCCGACGAGGCCTGCCGGCTCCCCGGTTAGACTTGTGGGGCTCCCACTCTGTGGTTAACTTGGCCCACAAGTCGTCCGGCATTCGGCAGACATGACCAGCCCAGTCCCATTTTAACTTGGCCGCTTTCCGAGCTACGTCCATTATTCGAGTCTTAGAGCGCAGCGTGGTGTTTCGGACTCGATCCCTTAATTTTACACCTAATATGCTGCGCTCCTATATATATAGCTCTCTGGCAAACCCCGAGTTTGGACTTCTGAGCTTCCGTCAATGACCAGGTCTGAGCACCGTAGGTGAGAACTGGAAGTACGCACATTTCAATGAGTCTACGCTTGTCAACCGTCAACCCAGTGTCAAATTGTACTGGTTACCATGGTAACTCCAGGTTTAACCTGTTAACTCCGGGTTAGTGGAATGGTGCAAGTGGGCCTTATGCACCATTAACAGACAAAATATAGGTACCTACATATGATCAACACGGTTAAGTGCCTTTTTAGGGTTTCGTAGTCACCTAGAAATCCTTATAGTTTCGCCATGTCCGTCTATCTGTCCGTCTGTCCGAGGCTTTGCTCCGTGATCGATAGTGCTAGTAAACTGCAATGTGGCATGGATACATGAATTATGCATTGCGATAGAACGGTAAAATAAAAACTATAAAAAAATAATCGCTCCAAAATAAATAAAATATATCCCCCCTTCTAACTTTTGAGCCATGGGTCCAAAAAATATGAAAAAGAATCGTTAAACAAAAGCTTAATAAATACTTTTAATTAAAACTATAGCGAACATGATCGGTCCTGTCGTTTTTGAGTTATTGTAAAAAGTCTTCTCTTCTTAGTAAAAAGACGTGCAAAGCGCTGCAAAGGTACTCCTTTATGCTTGTAATGTAGATGTTACTTACTAATAGCAAAGAGGATTTGAAGAAGAGAGTTACTGTCATGGTAAATTATGTAGCTACAGTTCATTTACTGCCATCTTTCGACAGAAGATTAACTTATTCTTTGATACTTATTCTTTAACTGATATGTGTTAACTTTTTAAATATTAATATTCACGCCATCTACTCGAGCATAGGCTGAAGGTTGTGGCGCCATCGCTCGAAAACATGGAACTATACCTTTGGCCTATAGTCGAGTAGATGGCGTGAATATTAATATTTATAAGTTAACACATATCACTGAAAGAATAAGGATCAAAGTCAAATGGCGTTCTAACAGTTTTATGTTCTGTCGAAAGATGGCAGTAAATTTACAGTGGCTACATAATTTACTTTGACAATCCGTCTCTATAGACTTTATTCTCTTTGCTAATAGCCCCGGTTTAGCCTATTTTGACGGAATGGTAACTACGAAACCGTACACTGAGCATGGCCCGACATGCTCTTGGCCGATTTTTAGCGTTCCGTACCCAAAGGGTAAAACGGGACCCTATTACTAAGACTCCGCTGTCCGTCCGTCCGTCCGTCTGTCACCAGGCTGTATCTCACGAACCGTGATAGCTAGACAGTTGAAATTTTCACAGATGATGTATTTCTGTTGCCGCTATAACAACAAATACTAAAAAGTACGGAACCCTCGGTGGGCGAGTCCGACTGGCACTTGTCCGGTTTTTTTTCATGATATTGGAGGGAGCAGAAAACTTCAAGAGTTCATAAAACTTGAGATGCCGACAATGATACCGTACTCCTAGTAATGGCTACTGCAGCGTGAGCGCCAGCTCCCGGAGGGTGGTTTTGATCTTGTCGTAGGTGGCGAAGGAGATCCCGACGGCCACGGGGCCCTTCACCCAGTTCATGCTGAGGCCCTTGAAGAACCCGCGCCAGCCCTCCGCTCTGACAAAAAAAGTCATAAAATAAGTTTTTGGCAAAAATTTAATTTTTGGTACAGTCACCTGCAATAATATGTTACTCTTCGAAGGCCGCAAAAATATGTGCCACGCTCTTATGGCTCTACGAATAAGATCGTGTCAGATATTTTTGCGGCCTTCGTTGTGTAACATCTTATTGCAGGTGACTGTACAAGCTTTTATCGCCGACTGTACTTTTTTTTCCACAGGCAACTAATACTCATCGAGACTATTCTAAAAACCCCAAACACAATTAGGTTTCGTTGTTTTATCAAAGAGTTCCTATGGCCACCTCCGGTCTCCATCATCAGATCAGCTCGATGACACCATAATATTGCATTGTCACCCGACTTACGTATGTATGCAAAATTTCAGCTCAATCGGAAATCGGGAAGTGGATCAAATTTAACTTGCAAGATTTGATTACACACAGACAGACAACGGTCAGGTGAAACTAAATAAAAGCTTGTAAAAATACAATCGACGATTTAATTTTTCTGTCCCATCCTCTTTTTCAAAGATTTCAATCTGTGTGCGTAGCCAACATGCCAATCATTTACGCTCCTTAGCGAACGACACGCAACTGTCACACTAAAGCTCTGTTTTCCTAGGATAGCGGTGCCGTCATATAGCGGCCGTCTCCATATAAAATAATAGGGCTAAATATGGATGGAGTAGTATTTTGTATGGAGACGGCCGCTATATGACGGCACCGCTATCGTAGGAAACCACAGCTTAATACGGAAGAGTGGTATAAATATCACAAAGCGTTTCGTTATCGTAGCGCAAGCTATTGTCACCTTGGCTAGGCACTCTGGTCAACTATGGAACGCTTCGGTTCGCGCATAATAAAGAATCTTAGAGATAGCACTGGGTACCTTCCACAAGGGGGCGGTAAGTAAGTAAGTAAGTAAGTAATCATTTATTGTCAGATTGTGCAATGTCAGTATACAGATGTTGCAACCAGCGGTCTGCAACCAGCGCACTATATCTAGAGGGTAGGACGTGTTCCTCACCTGTACACATCTCTGATGGCGCTGGATATGTTTCTGTAGGGGTAGGACCCGTCTGGTCGCCTAGGGGCGGTCTGCATGCCTCGCCGCACTATGTCGAGCGGGTAGGAGGCGGTCTGGCCTAGTGTTCCTCACCTGTACACATCTCTGATGGCGCTGGATATGTTTCTGTAGGGGTAGGACCCGTCTGGTCGCCTAGGGGCGGTCTGCATGCCTCGCCGCACTATGTCGAGCGGGTAGGAGGCGGTCTGGCCTAGTGTTCCTCACCTGTACACATCTCTGATGGCGCTGGATATGTTTCTGTAGGGGTAGGACCCGTCTGGTCGCCTAGGGGCGGTCTGCATGCCTCGCCGCACTATGTCGAGCGGGTAGGAGGCGGTCTGGCCTAGTGTTCCTCACCTGTACACATCTCTGATGGCGCTGGATATGTTTCTGTAGGGGTAGGACCCGTCTGGTCGCCTAGGGGCGGTCTGCATGCCTCGCCGCACTATGTCGAGCGGGTAGGAGGCGGTCTGGCCTAGTGTTCCTCACCTGTACACATCTCTGATGGCGCTGGATATGTTTCTGTAGGGGTAGGACCCGTCTGGTCGCCTAGGGGCGGTCTGCATGCCTCGCCGCACTATGTCGAGCGGGTAGGAGGCGGTCTGGCCTAGTGTTCCTCACCTGTACACATCTCTGATGGCGCTGGATATGTTTCTGTAGGGGTAGGACCCGTCTGATCGCCTAGGGGCGGTCTGCATGCCTCGCCGCACTATGTCGAGCGGGTAGGAGGCGGTCTGGCCTAGTGTTCCTCACCTGTACACATCTCTGATGGCGCTGGATATGTTTCTGTAGGGGTAGGACCCGTCTGGTCGCCTAGGGGCGGTCTGCATGCCTCGCCGCACTATGTCGAGCGGGTAGGAGGCGGTCTGGCCTAGTGTTCCTCACCTGTACACATCTCTGATGGCGCTGGATACGTTTCTGTAGGGGTAGGACCCGTCTGGTCGCCTAGGGGCGGTCTGCATGCCTCGCCGCACTATGTCGAGCGGGTAGGAGGCGGTCTGGCCTAGTGTTCCTCACCTGTACACATCTCTGATGGCGCTGGATATGTTTCTGTAGGGGTAGGACCTTTCTGGTCGCCTAGGGGCGGTCTGCATGCCTCGCCGCACTATGTCGAGCGGGTAGGAGGCGGTCTGGCCTAGTGTTCCTCACCTGTACACATCTCTGATGGCGCTGGATATGTTTCTGTAGGGGTAGGACCCGTCTGGTCGCCTAGGGGCGGTCTGGATCCCTCGCCGCACTATGTCGAGCGGGTAGGAGGCGGTCTGGCCTAGTGTTCCTCACCTGTACACATCTCTGATGGCGCTGGATATGTTTCTGTAGGGGTAGGACCCGTCTGGTCGCCTAGGGGCGGTCTGCATGCGTCGCCGCACTATGTCGAGCGGGTAGGAGGCGGTCTGGCCTAGTGTTCCTCACCTGTACACATCTCTGATGGCGCTGGATATGTTTCTGTAGGGGTAGGACCTTTCTGGTCGCCTAGGGGCGGTCTGCATGCCTCGCCGCACTATGTCGAGCGGGTAGGAGGCGGTCTGGCCTAGTGTTCCTCACCTGTACACATCTCTGATGGCGCTGGATATGTTTCTGTAGGGGTAGGACCCGTCTGGTCGCCTAGGGGCGGTCTGGATCCCTCGCCGCACTATGTCGAGCGGGTAGGAGGCGGTCTGGCCTAGTGTTCCTCAACTGTACACATCTCTGATGGCGCTGGATATGTTTCTGTAGGTGTAGGACCCGTCTGGTCGCCTAGGGGCGGTCTGCATGCGTCGCCGCACTATGTCGAGCGGGTAGGAGGCGGTCTGGCCTAGTGTTCCTCACCTGTACACATCTCTGATGGCGCTGGATATGTTTCTGTAGGGGTAGGACCCGTCTGGTCGCCTAGGGGCGGTCTGCATGCGTCGCCGCACTATGTCGAGCGGGTAGGAGGCGGTCTGGCCTAGTGTTCCTCACCTGTACACATCTCTGATGGCGCTGGATATGTTTCTGTAGGGGTAGGACCCGTCTGGTCGCCTAGGGGCGGTCTGCATGCGTCGCCGCACTGTATCGAGCGGGTAGGAGGCGGTCTGGCCTAGAGTTCCTCACCTGTACACATCTCTGATGGCGCTGGATATGTTTCTGTAGGGGTAGGACCCGTCTGGTCGCCTAGGGGCGGTCTGCATGCCTCGCCGCACTATGTCGAGCGGGTAGGAGGCGGTCTGGCCTAGTGTTCCTCACCTGTACACATCTCTGATGGCGCTGGAGATGTTTTTGTAGGGGTAGGACCCGTCTGGTCGCCTAGGGGCGGTCTGCATGCGTCGCCGCACTATGTCGAGCGGGTAGGAGGAGGTCTGGCCAAGCGCGCCGGCCGCGCCGCCGAACGCCACGTTGAGGACGCTGCTCTGCTGCTTGCCGGAGTATTCTGGGAACAAACAGTCAAAGTTTTGTGACGGCATTTGGTCTCGGCTCTCTTGACGAACCAGGGGACTGCTCGTTAGCCGTACCTTCGAATTGGCAGGCACTAGCTTCTACAAAAGCGACTGTTATCTGACATGCAAAGGAGAGAGAAACGAAGCCTTATTGAGATCAGTCTGGTTTCCTCACGCGGTATTTTCCGTCAGCGAAAAGCAATTGGTAAAAATCAAATGACATTTCGTTCATAAGTCCCAAGAAACTCTTTGGTACAAGCCGGTAAGATACATATCTGAAAAAAAATATTTCGCCTGCTGCGCGGCATAAATATTATCTTTTGAATCATACTCATACTTATTCTCTTAAGCTTCCCATGTCTACAGGACAGACGCGAAGGAGTTAAACATACAATACAATGCGTATGTCAGACTTGTGTTGTAAGCAAGCGAGCAAAACTCACCGAAGTATTTCCTCTTGAGCGTGTCGTAGGTGAAGAAGGAGACGCCCGCGTACGGCACCACGCCCAGCACGGTCGCCGGGTAGCCCCTGCAACCACATTCATTACGTCAGCCGATACCACACACATATACGTAGGGCACCACGCCCAGCACGGTCGCCGGGTAGCCCCTGCAACCACATTCATTACGTCAGCCAATACCACACACATATACGTAGGGCACCACGCCCAGCACGGTCGTCGGGTAGCCCCTGCAACCACATTCATTACGTCAGCCGATACCACACACATATACGTAGGGCACCACGCCCAGCACGGTCGCCGGGTAGCCCCTGCAACCACATTCATTACGTCAGCCGATACCACACACATATACGTAGGGCACCACGCCCAGCACGGTCGCCGGGTAGCCCCTGCAACCACATTCATTACGTCAGCCGATACCACACACATATACGTAGGGCACCACGCCCAGCACGGTCGCCGGGTAGCCCCTGCAACCACATTCATTACATCAGCCGATACCACACACATGTACGTAGGGCACCACGCCCAGCACGGTCGCCGGGTAGCCCCTGCAACCACATTCATTACATCAGCCGATACCACACACATATACGTAGGGCACCACGCCCAGCACGGTCGCCGGGTAGCCCCTGCAACCACATTCATTACATCAGCCCATACCACACACATATACGTAGGGCACCACGCCCGGCACGGTCGCCGGGTAGCCCCTGCAACCACATTCATTACGTCAGGCGATACCACACACATATACGTAGGGCACCACGCCCAGCACGGTCGCCGGGTAGCCCCTGCAACCACATTCATTTCGTCAGGTGATACCACACACATATACGTAGGGCACCACGCCCAGCGCGGTCGCCGGGTAGCCCCTGCAACCACATTCATTTCGTCAGGTGATACCACACACATATACGTAGGGCACCACGCCCAGCACGGTCGCCGGGTAGCCCCTGCAACCACATTCATTTCGTCAGGCGATACTACACACATATACGTAGGGCACCACGCCCAGCACGGTCGCCGGGTAGCCCCTGCAACCACATTTATTACGTCAGCCAGATACCACACACATATAGGGTCATTGCGCTAGTTTTCATCCACTTGACGAAATTTGAATATAAACATTCATTGCTGCTCAAATTTGGACTTATTGCAATCCTTAATATCTAAATAATTTATCTATCTGCATAAAAATTATATTTCCCAAGTAGCAAATTATAAATGAAATGTATTATTTGTTAATACGTCAAGTAGACGGAAACTGACACCGGACGGTAAACTGGCGCAATTACCCTACGCCGGCAACACACACTTTGTAACTAAAAAAAGGCGTGAAACTCAAATGTTCTATGGAAGATCAACCCTTCGCACCTACATTTTTAAAATTTGCCGCCTTTTTCTATATACTGACGGAAATGGCTTGCCAAACTATAAAAAAACAGTAGAAACAAAATAAGCCTGGCTGGATTACTCATGAAGTTATATTGTTTAAACTGGAGCGAGTTGTCAGTTTTTTTGCCATACTAATTTGAACCTTATCACCGAGACAGAATGTTGTTCGTACCAGACTAGAGAAAGCGGTCCACGTGAGATAGAAAACCCGAGCCCTGTGTCTCACTCGCACATGTTGCCAATGTTAAAAAGATACCATTTTGGTAGAAATTATATCAATATACTACTGAAATTCATTACCTTCTTATACTATTTTAGTGCTATATTCCAATTACAGTTCTGATATCTTTTAAGTAATTTGTTAATTATTATGATGTTAATATTATTAACTGATTAAGCCAAGCATGTGCGCAACAAAAAAAACAGTAAACTGAATATGGTAGAAATTGTAGTAACTTTGAATATTAATTGGTATCCCCAACTTGATGACGATTAGGGTGACCATGATGTCGGTACGATTTGGATCGGTCTTACAAAATTGTTATTTCATACTTAATGTAAAAATAACTTTACCTAAATAGTATACTAATAAATAAATAAAGATATACTTATTTCGGCATGTTTAATTATTCGGTTCACGTAGTGAGAGCTACATTATTATTATTATTATTGGGAGCCTATAATGTCCCACTGCTGGGCAAAGGCCTCCCCCCACTTTTTCCAGTCTTCTCGATCCTGTGCAGTCTCTGGCCATTCCCTTAAAAAGGAGTCTAACTCGTCTCGCCATCGCCGACGTGGTCTGCCAATTCCTCGTTTTGAGCTGGGCTGCCACTTTGTGGCGATCTTGGCCCACAGCTCACTCGGCATTCGGCAGACATGACCAGCCCAGTCCCACTTTAGCTTGGCCGCTTTCCGAGCTACGTCGACTATTTTTGTTCTGGAGCGCAGCGTGGTGTTCCGGATACGATCCATTAATTTCACACCTAATATGCTGCGCTCCATAGCTCGCTGGCAAACCCCTAGTTTGGACCTCTGATACGCCGTCAAGGACCAAGTTTGTGCACCGTAGGTGAGAATTGGAAGTATGCATATGTCCATGAGTCTCCGCTTAAGTGACAGGGGGAGATCGCCTTTCATCAGATGTTTGTATATTGCCAGAGCTACATAATTGCCAAAAATTAAATCCGAAGTCCTTGGACATTACAGACTCATATTTATACATAATATTTAATTACTGGAACGTTAATTCTAACTATTTATATATATGTAATCGATTCTATATAGGTTGGGCCGACATTTCCGTCAGTTTACAAAAGCGGCAAATTTGAAAATGTTGTTCCAATTACAGATCTACGATGACGCTTACGCTTAAAGAATAGCTAAAGTATGCAAAAGGGAAGTCATCACGTATATGAACACACCATGAGTATGATATTGATAGTGATCGGTATTTTGTTAAATTATGAATTATGAAGAGCATAAATAGTGTAGAATGCCGGTTTACACAGTTAAATGTAAGTTTTTATTTCGTCGTGTGCTAATATTTTATCATTTTAGTCTATAATCAAGATAATTTCGTGTAAAAACATAAATTGTTACGCTACGCTAGGGCTTGACAAAATGACTAGTATCGATAACCAGTGGGCATAGTAATAATATAAATTTATTTGCGTTGCAAGTGTTGAAAGTAGGAATTAAATTCGCAACGAGTGGTGATAAATTAAAACACGACCGAAGGCAGCGTTTTTAATCGATACGATTTGCGAATTACCAAGTACAACTACAACGTTTTACCCGACCCTGGATATCTGTCTCGCTCTCTCTTATAGCGGTCTTTGATAGAAATAAATAGAAATAGAAAATATTTATTTGGCGTACAAAAACATACCTACATTACGGTAAGTACAACATAAAGTTCACAATACAGTAAACATACACCAAATAGGATGCCGCTCAGCATAAGCAGTGTCTGTAAGACACTACGCTGGTTTTCACCCAATACGTACGATGGACGTACGGTGGACCACCTTCCTGACAATCAAGCATGATCGCATTGATCGCGATCCAATACGCCCATCCCATCTGTAACAGCTTTTATAACGACTAAAAGCTTTATAACGACTAAATGAAGTAAAGTTGTGTGAGCGTTTTACAGAAGAGAAAAAAACTATATCCATCTCTTTTCTGGGGCAATTATACTAGCATAGGGAAAATACAGTATGATTCTCTCTGATTATGCACGAATGAGAAAAGATCCTGGCCAAACTATACATTCCATCTTATGCTAATATCCCACATTCATATGACTTATGGTCACCCTAATTAGAAAGAGATGGAGGGCTCAGGTTTGACCTCTCATGTGGACACACTTTTTGACCAGTGTACACTATCCAGTTTACTCTCTACGTCCGTGGGATTACTATGAGAACCGGTGTCGCCAACACGCACTCTCTGTCTCCCTCTGACGTATGTCTGTCTCACTCACCGGTACAGCGTCCGCAGCCCCTCCTGAGTGGCCACCTTGCGGAACACGTCGGCGATGGTGGGGTATGTGGACGCGCTGGTGACCGCCATGAGAGCCCGCGCCAAGTCGAGAAGGTAGGTGGCTGACAGTGTCGTCTCGCTCTACGTATGTCCGTCTCACTCACCGGTACAGCGTCCGCAGCCCCTCCTGAGTGGCCACCTTACGGAACACGTCCGCGATGGTGGGGTAGGTGGACGCGCTGGTGACCGCCATGCGAGCCCGCGCCAAGTCGAGAGGGTAGGTGGCTGATAGTGTCGTTTCGCTCTACGTATGTCCGTCTCACTCACCGGTACAGCGTCCGCAGCCCCTCCTGAGTGGCCACCTTACGGAACACGTCGGCGATGGTGGGGTAAGTGGACGCGCTGGTGACCGCCACGCGAGCCCGCGCCAAGTCGAGAGGGTAGGTGGCTGATAGTGTCGTCTCGCTCTACGTATATCTGTCTCACTCACCGGTACAGCGTCCGCAGCCCCTCCTGAGTGGCCACCTTACGGAACACGTCGGCGATGGTGGGGTAAGTGGACGCGCTGGTGACCGCCACGCGAGCCCGCGCCAAGTCGAGAGGGTAGGTGGCTGATAGTGTCGTTTCGCTTTACGTATATCTGTCTCACTCACCGGTACAGCGTCCGCAGCCCCTCCTGAGTGGCCACCTTACGGAACTCGTCGGCGATGGTGGGGTAAGTGGGCGCGCTGGTGACCGCCACGCGAGCCCGTGCCAAGTCGAGAGGGTAGGTGGCTGATAGTGTCGTCTCGCTCTACGTATATCTGTCTCACTCACCGGTACAGCGTCCGCAGCCACTCCTGTGTGGCCACCTTACGGAACACGTCGGCGATGGTGGGGTAAGTCGACGCGCTGGTGACCGCCACGCGAGCCCGCGCCAAGTCGAGAGGGTAGGTGGCTGATAGTGTCGTCTCGCTCTACGTATATCTGTCTCACTCACCGGTACAGCGTCCGCAGCCCCTCCTGAGTGGCCACCTTACGGAACACGTCCGCGATGGTGGGGTATGTGGACGCGCTGGTGACCGCCACGCGAGCCCGCGCCAAGTCGAGAGGGTAGGTAGCTGATAGTGTCGTCTCGCTCTACGTATATCTGTCTCACTCACCGGTACAGCGTCCGCAGCCCCTCCTGAGTGGCCACCTTACGGAATACGTCCGCGATGGTGGGGTATGTGGACGCGCTGGTGACCGCCACGCGAGCCCGCGCCAAGTCGAGAGGGTAGGTAGCTGATAGTGTCGTCTCGCTCTACGTATATCTGTCTCACTCACCGGTACAGCGTCCGCAGCCCCTCCTGAGTGGCCACCTTACGGAACACGTCGGCGATGGTGGGGTAGGTGGACGCGCTGGTGACCGCCATGCGAGCCCGCGCCAAGTCGAGAGGGTAGGTGGCCGATTGTGACGTCACGCCGGCCAGCGAGCCCGCTACCAGGTGCCGGACTTTGTGTTGCCTGCAAGTAACACAATGACTGGCGTATAAACTATACATATGTGGCTTTCCATCAGAGAAGGGTCCTTATGTGTAATAAGGACCTTTCTATCAGAATTTCTGTTGGAATTTCAGATAAAAAAGACCTTAGGACCCTTGTATCCTTATGCTTCATTATTGGAGTGTAGAAAGCCACACATGTATTCAAATTAGCCTATCAATTCTAACAATATTCACCTTGAAATTTAATATTTTATGTAGAAAATAGAAACATATCTAATTGATACAATGGTTGACCGTTTGAAGGCCTGCCATGGATTTGTTTGTACTAACTATTGCACATTTATTTAAACTATTAAATCAATATATAATGTAGCGCATAACATAATATAAGTACATGAATAAAACAGAAAAAAATAAAATGAATATTTTAGAAATAGAATAAGTATAGAATAATGTCCGACGCTTGTTATTAACACGTAGATCCAACACGTAGAGGCCCTTTGGAGAGCTTTAATGTCATGTAGAACGCCTGCTGGAACCCGCTCACAGGCGCAACAATAGACACCCATGAACCGGTCGCAGCAGGCATTGGGACTATTGTAGAAAAAGTGAACAGTATACGGTCTATGGATTGAAGTTTGGGTGGACAAAGAGACTGGGCTATTGTAGAGAAGTCCGGACACCTGCCATAACAATGCTAACACATGTTATCGAGGCCGCTGGTGACTTGCCGCTGACTAGATGGGCTCCTGAAACTACCGTCGTGAAAACGACTAGGAGCAACATCGGTGTGAGCGGCTCAGGGGTGTCGAGAGGTGTGCGCCGCTTTCTACCCAGTGGCTGTTACCAGCCACTGTGCCAACTCGCGTCTTATGCATCTTTCACTTCCACCCCTGGAGCATATAGCTCTGGCGACTCCTCTCTGGACGGCCAATGAAGGCAAGCCAGAGCTGTGAGTCCTGCGGGTCCCCTTGGGGCCAATCCGACCGACGAAGACACGCCGGAGACGGAGACCCTGGCCGACTCTCGGGAGTCCACACCGGTGCCGTGGGGTCGATACTCCCCAACAGCTCGCCACAAGCTGCCCTGCGCTATTTATAATATTATTACATATTGTACGTCACAATTTTATTTACATAAGATAGACTATTACAGTTACAGATTGGAATATTGGATTATATAACTATTAATTTCTTCAGTTTGGACACTTTGTTGAACTTCTATATGTACCTAATGTAGCTATGTCACCCTCCGTGATTGTTATGCTTATGTCATTTAGGGTTCAAGCTAAATTGGACATTCCATAGCGTGAGTATTGAACAACCAGTTTAGCTAGGACCCTAAATGGCTCAACAATCGCGGAGCGTGGTGGTACAAAGTCTACTACGTACAAAGACTTAACGCCTGACCACAAAGCAATAGCAATGCCACTCGAACTGACATTGCTGATATTTTTTGGCAGGCGCTTATATTAGGTCGACTCACTTGGCCATAGCAGGCGTGTCGACCCCTAGCGCCCGTTTCCACTGCTCGTGCGCGGTGAACTGTATGGCGGCGTAGGGGACGATGCGCGCCATGGTGGCGCTGTTGCCGCGCCACAGCGCGGGCACGCCGGCGGCGCGGACCGACTGCTTCAGGAACAAGAACGCCGCGCGAACCGAGTACGGCGTTTCACTGTAGTACACAAAATACAATTGAGTAATAGTTATTTGTTTCACTCGGGGGCAAAGTTGTTGTTTAACCGTTCGTGCTAATATTGATGCCCGAGCAAGCGAAAGATTCCAAAATTGAACCACGAGCGTAGCGAGTGGTTCGAAAAATGGAATCTTAAGCGTTGCGAGGGTTTCAAAGCACGGGGGTTAAACAAAATTTGCCCCCGAGTGAAACACAAAATTTTTCACCACACCAACCCGAAGCAAATATTAAATGTAAAATATCAAACAAAACAAACCAAATCAAATTCAAATGAATGTTATTAAATATTTATCATCTAAAATCATAATTTAAAAGTCAATTCTACCAGCAAACATAAGAAAACAACTCAAAATTTGCATTTGATTACTTTGCCTCACATGTGAATTACTGATAGCAAAGTGCAACTTTGCTATCCGTTTTTGAAGTGCAAAGTAAGCCTTTCCGAGCTAGTGTGGTGAAAATGTTCTTTTCACATCACCTATTCGGAAAAGGGTTTCTTCTTCCCCGCTAGGAGGGATCAAAGTGGCACTTATCCTCCCTGCTAAGGGGGATCAAAGTGGCACTTTTCTGTTCTAGGACACTGTTTTTGTTATTTTTTGCATTCTTTTTTTAGCTTGAATAATATTTTGAAACAATAATTTGTGTCAACACTAAGATTTTTTTATTTTCCTCATAGTTCAAGTGAAAAGCAGTATGTGTCACACGGTATCAAAATTATTTCGTATTGGGCGTTAACACTTGAATCCATTCTCCATTCCATTCTATCGGATACATTCTGGAGAGTGCGCACAAGAGCTGCATGACCTGATCCCACCTTCTCCTTTCCATCATCGGACGTCCAGGCGCGGGGAGCGAATGCACCCGTTCGTGGTTAATATCTCATTTGTCCGCACAAAACGATTTGCCTCCTCATTTTTGGTAAGGACGACTAAGGAATGGAATGCGCTCCCGTCATCTGTATTCCCTGAGAAATATGACCTCGGTCTCTTTAAAGCTAGAGTGAATAGGCTATTACTGAACCGGTGAGCTCCATCTTAGGCTCTGTCTTCACTTTCCATCAGGTGTGACTAGAGCCAATCGCCGATCAGTTTATAATAAATAAATAAAAAACCCTCATTACGCTCAGGATTTAATGTACGCCCTTGACGGAAATATATCATTTTGATCCCTTGTAACACAAACTACTATATTATCACACATGCTCGGTAAGATCGCAGGCGCTGACGTCACCACGGTGGTACCGGACTATAGCTGGGTGGTTGTATACTCACGAGCTCTGGAAGTGTATCTTGGTGCGGTCGAGGGGGGCGATGGTGGTCTTGGCGAGCGCCCCGGCGCAGGCGCCGGCGGCCAGTGACGTCACCACCGCGGCCGTGCGCGACAGCTCGCGCTTGTTCGCCTTCGCTTCTGAAACATGCCGATTCAGTACAGGGTGAATGTGAGGTAGAAAGTGAAAATTCAGGTTACAGGGTTTATTAGTTAGAGAGAGGTCGAAAACGCACCGAATAGATTCGATAAAAAGAGAGATCCGAGCTGTCAAACCTTCGGACATTCTATTTCAGTTTGTCATTTATCTATACTAGCGTAACTTCTTAAAAACACACAAACCAAAATCTCATCTTCCTCGCGTTATCCCGGCAACTTGCCACGGCTCATGGGAGCCTGAGTCCGCTTAACAACTAATCCCATGATTTAACGTAGGCACATAGTTTTTACGAAACGAGCATATCAGAGGTTCCTTCAGAGTAGCTCCTATCGTAGAAAAAGTGAAAGAAAGTCGCTTACGTTGGTATGGCCATATCCAAAGACGCGAAGACGACTATGTGATTAAGAAAGTACTCAACATACCAAATTCGGCCAGGGGAAGAGGCAGGCCGCCCGCCACTTGGTGGAATAACATTAAGAAAGAGATGGACCAGGACAACCTTACTACTCAGACAACCCAGAATAGAGTTCTCTGGCGCAAATGTACAGGGAGACCCGACCCCAGATAAACTGGGAACATGAGTTGGACAAAGAAGAAGACATAGTTTTTACGAAAGCGACTGCCATCTGACCTTCCAACCCAGAGGGGAAACTAGGCCTTATTGGGATTAGTCCGGTTTCCTCACGATGTTTTCCTTCACCGAAAAGCAACTGGTGAATTTGATATTTCAAATGATATTTCGTACGAGCCGGGGTTTGAACCCGCGACCTCCGGATTGAAAGTCGCACGCTCTTACCGCGTACCAAACTATCACCACCACCAAAATATTTAATTAAATATTTTAATTTGTTTCCTAAGTTCTATTTTCTGTTTTAAAGAGTGCATAGATAAAAGAGGTGTGTCTCGCAAAGATAACATTGTTATGACGCCCCCACTATCATCCATCATGTTACCTCACACATTTAATTATGTGTTGTGCAATAGATACTATAAGTAAACTCCGCTATAATGACGTGTTTGTGTGCACTTTGCCCTCTCGATTAACACTAATACGCGCGCGATATGACACTTTATCTACATACATGAAATAATCATAACATACATTGCATACATAAATAAACTGTGTAAAGATCATCGGAACAAACAAGCCAGTAAGCTGGACTATTTGTAAATATATAACATACTAGCACCTGCCCGCGACTGCGTCTGCGTAGAATGATGATGAATAAATGATTGATAAAAACTATTGTGTCCTTCCTTGGGCCTCAAAAATATATTTGCTATACTCTTTGGCCTCAAACTATCTCCAAACATAAAGAGATAAAGATAGTTTATTTTTTCAAGTAGGCATATTATACCCAATGCGCATATAAACGTCAAAAAACTTAAAAAGCTACACCGACTCTAACCCTAGAACCCTACACCTCTGCCAAGATTTAAGTTCCTCCTAAAAAAAATCATTTAAATCGGTGCAGCGCTACAAGCGTGAATAGGTAAAATACAGAGACCAGAGTTTATTTTAGCCAATGGTGCTGGTTTAAACTTATAGCTTTTTGAAGTAGAATGACAATGTCACTATTAATCAGCGGTGTCACTCACCAATCGTGCAGTCTAGGGCTCATTTAGACGATGCGAGAACTTGGATGTGAGTTTCATAACATTACATTGCGGGTTTTGATCGGTCGGTTGAATTGGACTTATCCAACAGTCCGCAATGTAACTAAAATCGCATGCGAGTTCGCGCGCCGCCTAAAACAGCCCTTGATGCCAATCGCGCGCTTGATGCGAACTCTTCAACCAATCGCGTTGTGGCGTTAGACTGTATGTACGATTGGCTCGAATTCGTGCGCGTGTCACCGCTGTACCGGCCCCATTATTACCCGCAAGTCCCGTCCTATTCATATTTAATGAAATATGGATATTCTGAACTGAACTCACTAGACTCACAGAACAGACGCCGCCAGTAGTGCGCCGGGCGCACGGGCGCACTATCTGCTTGTCCCGGTATTGACATTAGCACATTATTTTTCACCTCTGCTCGAAGTCTTTCTATAATATTTGAAATTAGTCTGCAAACTTATATGTATTTTATCCTCTAGAGTACAACGTAATTTGAAGCATCAAGATTCTTTATACACTTTAGTAACATGTACTTTTAAGCGATGACTCGAATGATTGGTTAACCCTTTGACGTCAACTCTCGCGGCTACAGCCCAATCTGTCCAATATCAACCTTCATTTGTGTCCAATATCAACCTTGTTGTGCATTCCGACAAGGTTCACGATGACGCGACACTATATTGATTCAGCGACCACGATCTTCAGCATCGAGGGGCCGACTGACTGATTATGGTTAGATAGGATGTTTACAAATGGTCAGTTATGTGTGTGTTATTGTTTTTACAAGACACATCGTTTCCTACTTCCTACTTATATATTTTTTTAGGGTTCCGTACCTCAAAAGGAAAAAAATGGAACCCTTATAGGATCACTCGTGCGTCCGTCTGTCCGACCATCCCCCCCCCCCCCTTTATCTCCGAAACTACTGGATCTAAAATTAAAAAAAAAATACGCAAAATAGTTCTTTAGGGGCTGTCCATCTACGTCATGCTACATACCATCATCCGATGTCCAGACCCCCCCCCCCTAATTTGAAATGACGTAATTTATGAATAGCCCCTTACCTATAGATGACAGGAAAACCTATTAGAAATGTGCAGTCAAGCGTGAGTCTGACTTAATTGCTTAGTTTTTGATCCGAACCCTACGGGTTTTTTAAAGACATGTCATTCACGTTCCACATAAAAAAACGAGTCCGACGCGCACTTGTCCGGTATTTATTATAAATTCAATATTTGTAATATGATGACGATGATAATCCGGCCGATTGCGGCTAGTTTGCTCGGCCCTCGTGCGCCCGAAGATGGCTGACGTGGCCGATCTTCGAGGTGAACCCCCGCACACATTGAGGGCACGCCAGGACACCAGCCACGTAGTGGTAATGGATGGCACTCTGCCACTTGTAACAGCCGTGTGTCTGATTACTTTACATAAAAATGCTCAAGGCTTTCTCTGAACCAAAGGTTTCCTATGGCAGAATTAATCTTTGTCTTTCTAAGATGTGTTTAAGAAGCAGGTGGAGGGTGGAGGGTTTTCAACCTCGGCGACGTCTGAGGTTAATAATTGTTCAAGTTTCGGTTCTAAGTCAAGTTATTTGTATAATTTTCAACTAAATCAAGGATGTACCTAGACGTAGTCTTCAGCTAAATCGGTTCAGCGGTTATTGATTCTCCGTACAAACTTCCATCATCCCTTTCACTTTTAAGGGATCATTTTTGGGATAATAACCATCCTATATTCGTCCCCGGGACTCAAACTATCTCAATACTTCTAAATTTTAACTAAATTGGTTCAGCGACTTAAGTAAAAAAAATCTTGTCTAGTGGCGTGATTAGTCTAGTGGGGTGTTATGTAACTGGGTGGAAGTTAATAATCGCTTCAATTTCGGACCGCCTATAACCTACCTGGAGTTATAATATCATTGATTGAACAATAAATATTTCAAATCAAAGTCCTACCTCAATAGTTTATGCTGTGACACTGATACAAACGAACACGTTGTAATGTGGACTTTATTTCTAAGCCGTATATAGTCCACATTAGTTCAGCAACGCTCGTGTGACTGTAGATATGATAAGCCCACTTGGGCATATCAACTGTAATCGTAGGTAATTGGAAGTGATTCGAGTGGAATCCCTCCTATCAGTATTTATAGGATAATTTAAGTTCAATGATATCTAATGTCTTTTTACTCCCGAAAAAGAGGATGATTTAATTTTGACGCAAATGTCTGACTGTCTGTCTGTGGCATCATCGCTTTTAGACGGATGGACCGATTTCGATGCCGTTTTTTTACGTGTAAGCGAGTTTCCTTGCGGCGGTTATTAGCTACTTAGCTAGCTATGTATGATGTTTTCTAAAATGATGTAAGGCATTTTATTGGCATTAAATATTTTTTTGGCATATACATATTTGGAGTACAGGGTAATCAAATTTAATAGTTACCTATTTCAAAAGCAAGGAGGTTGTGAGTTCAAACCCCGCCTGGTATGGTTTTTTGTGTGTGTTGTGGCTGTGACTGACACAATGACAATTTGATTGGTTCATTACTAAGTCACCCTGCTATTGCAATAATTTTGTACTAAATAAAACGACAGATCAGCTGGACAATCTGCAAAACAAACTGTTGTTGGTAGTGCAATTTATTATGAATGAAAAATAGATAAATACTGACCATGGCGCGGCTCGGACGCCAGCAGCGGCGCCGCCGTCATCGCGCCTCACATGTCACGGGCAACGGACAACACTGCAACAAACACAATGCGTTTGATAAAAACCAATATAAAATTGCCCACTTGAGCTTCGCTAGTCAGGATAGGTAAATTAAGTGATTCTATTGGTTCTTAACAGACACATCCCTCGCTACGCATCCTTGCACATCTCTGATATATATGAAACATAGCCTTACAATGGAAAATATAAATAAAAAATTTAATAAAATGTGGAAGTCTTTCTCTAGCTCTCCTAAGGTTATGACAAGAAAATAATAGTTTTCGATCTTCTTTAATGGGCCAGAGTGGCCCACAAAATAGATCCTTAGTATTTACAGATCTCTTGTAAGGTTTTTAGACAACTTCAATAGATTATTAAGACCGGAGACACTCCAGCCAGCCAATATTAACCTGACATCAAAAATAAAGAATAACATCATATATGGTGTTTTCCTGTCTTATAATTTAAAAAAAAATGTAAGTGCTGTGAAGATGAATCAATACAGATTTTGTTTATCACAATTGGCTCAGTAGTTTTAATGCTATCCCCATAATGTATATAACAATTTTAATGTGTATTGCATATACATATATTATAGTAAATACCTATAATTTGTATAATTGGCAAAGTTTTTTTTTTTCTTATTTTTGGATTGGAATCATCAAAACACAAGTTAAGCAGAATTTAAGTTGAGGCCTAAAAATTGAGAATAATGAGAATTAATCAATTTTTTTCTTTTTTTCAAAACACCTAAACAAATAATCCACAGTCAATATTTATTTACAGTTACTGGCATTGGCAACAGACCATATGCAACAAAACAAGGAATTAAACTTTCACGATTTTTACACATTATTTAATTGTACAACAGGACTTAGATTTACCTCCGACATTTCTAGGATGGCACCCGTGGGGACCTGTGGTCTCGGGTGGTGGTGGTCTTCTCCGAGACACCGGGGACAATGCCGTCCTCGAAACGACGGAGGTAAATCTTAAATACGCGATTATTTCCCCGTTGTACAATTTAATAATTACATTACATATGTGTGCAACAAATTTTAATCATGCAAGTCATTGCCCAATCATTCGTATATTATTATAATTACCTATCTTTCTAATTAATTTGTACCTATTTTAGTATTTAAGTTTTATATATTGTACTTAGTTGATAAGGTATTTTTTGTGGCAATAAATATTTTTCTGATTCTGATTCTGATTCTGATAACTGCTTACTTAAAATAAAACCGTTATCTTTTCTGTTTGCAACACGCGTCTACACGCGGACCCTAGCAACCTTATCTAATCTCTACAGATACACTGACCCAAGAACAACTTGTAAAACTACAAAAAACTAGTTTTCCAATCGAACTTTCAATAAAATTCCAATCAGATTGCACACACCGCAGGGTTAACGCCCGATTATGCATAAATTAACTCTAGCGTAGACTCTACACGCTTAGAATATCGTATGTGACTTAAAAAACCTAATCATACGTATAAAGTTCAAAGTCTAAATGTCGACCTTGATCTAATAGAAACTAGGCTATAATGACTATTAAAAACTCAAGCGCTATATTTAGAACACTCACGATTAGGTTATGATTAAATAAAGCATTTATACTCACGCTAAACTCCACTTTTAACTTCCGTACAATAAAAATAGACAACACAAACTTAACACTAAGGAAAATCACTGAACATTACACTTTTAACTATTTGAGGCGTGACAATAATATAAATCGTGGCCGTCTAGATTTTTATAATTTATCGTTTTGTTTATTCAAGTTTTCTACGGTGAGAAAAGTAAGATAAAATCATCACGTAATTTCGAGTTCGCGCTGTCACTGGCGAAGAGGCACTAGCTGTCATTGTCACTGGGTGTCACTGTCAGTTGGCAGTAATGTTGCCAGTGGTAGATTTAAAATTCTACTAAGTACTCGGGATCGTTTCTACCTCATATTAAAAAAAAAAAAAAATACTCTAGCAAACCAACTTTGTCAGTTAAAAAAGCGCAAAATTCAAAAATTGTATTAGATACTGACAATGCAGGCTTGCCACAATATATTTAAAAGATGTTGCTTACGGTTTTCTAGTAGCAAACTACGCTTAGGAATAGTCTGGAAAACACAACTTGTCATTCAACAAGAACCAGGAAAATTATACTCATCGCTTTCTTGAGGGTGCTAGTACTAGCGTAAGACAAACACAGTACCTATGATTCTCTGTGAGTCTGTGTCTGTTTAAAATGATGAGACAGTCCTGGAAACTATATTTGAGCATAGACCTATAGTGTATTTGAGGCACAGGTGACGGTATTATTTTGAAAGAAAGAAAATACATTTATTTACGTCAACCAACGATTTTAAAGCCTTAACAGACTACCGCACCGCACGCGACGCTGCGTCGCGTCACGACGTTATGGCTTATACTTATAGTCTGGCAAGCCATTTACGTCAGTAGGAAAAGGCGGTAAATGTGAAAAATGTAGATGCTTAGGCTTGATCTCCCATACAAATTTGAATGTCTTCTGAAGCACGTTCTTGGCCCACAACACGCAACGTATTTACGAGTTGGAATAGTACACCAAAGAGAATATAATCACTACGTTTTATAGTACACTTTGCACTTTCTAAAGATAACTAATCAATCAAAACATATTTATTATATTACATAGGTATCGATTAAACTTCTTCCCTACTAATTCATGACATAAAACAACATCACACTTTTTCATGCACAACAAAGTACAAGTAGGTACAAAGCAAAGTAAGTTAAGCAAGTGTGTACCAGTTTATCAAAAATAAACATAATGTGTTATAACCAGTATATGCGGTCACTGGTTATAACTGCTGTGGCGTCCCACGTACAGATCCTAATCGAAAGTCCCTCTGGATTTACACAAATCTTATTATATTGTGTGGGTGTGACATTTAAGGATGTTTAAAATAAAATAAAAAATGCAAAAAGATTGAATGTATTTTCAACAGATTTTCAATACAAATAATAATAAAATAGTACATTACTTTAATTTAGAAGGAGAGCGTGTATATTTATACAAAGACATCATCTCCCCAACTTAAAGTGGTTATGAAGGCACAAAACTTAAGCTAATGAGTTCAATAGTACAATTACCAGTGCGAGAAGTAGAAAGTTCGCAACGAGTGGCGATAAATTCGACGAATTACCTTTTCGCACGTGTATTGTAGACATTGTAGTACAACGTTTTACAGTGCATATGGCCCTTTAAATGTGCCATTCTCAACCAAAAGGGTACTTTTTTGTCGGTAGGCAATAAGGTGCTATTTCTATATAGCTTCAATTTGAAATCAACCTTATACAACCGATAATGTGGTACCTTTAGGTTGAAAACGTCACAAATGTTCGACATACGCACGTATGGTGCTAGTAAATTAGCACCATATGTACTGTAAATAAGGTACTTTTAAAACCTAAAACAAGTGTTTGTAAAATGCACGTTATTAAACGGAATGGCCTATAGGTACAATATGATTGAATACCGGCTGCATTGAAACTTCAAACATTATATTAAATTTAAGAGTTCCTACTTGGCAACGGATGGGACCCTAATAAATACAATTTTAATCCAATACAAGCAAGCGCAGTATGTTAATTATAAGTTTAGAATTTGATTGTTACAATATATTATTTTGGAATTTTTAGAAATATCATGTAACAAATTCTTAGTGTTACAGCATTTCGAAACCATTGCCTGTCGACCTATGAATTTATGGTAATGTATAGTAAGTATAGTTTGGCTAGCCGTTTCTGTCAACAGAAAAAGGCGGCAAATAAAAAAAAATCCGCGAAGGGAGGTCCTATATACCATTACTCATTAGAATTAGAGAATTTGAATCTCGAGCTTTTTTTTACTGACAAAGTAATTGTACTGACAAAGTTTATTGGCAATTGGCATATCAAATCACCAATGCCATTTTTAACCCGTGGAGCGCCCTAGGATCACACGTGTGACACTAACTCAATTTGGGTCGGAGCGACTCAGTATAAGACGTGTTACCACAGATCAATATGGGTCAAATTGCTTTGCATCAATTTGTTGTATGGTGGACTTTCGACGGGTTAAACAGATGACATAAAATTTAAAAGTATATGTATTGTGGTGTGGTGTATCAGTCGCTGAGGCCGTCATCCGAGTCCTCGTCCTGCCGCCCTCGGACGGTCCTCTTGCTCTCCAGGTGCAGCTTGCGCTGCGCGCGCGCCTCCTCCGGCGGCACGGTCAGGTCGCCGGAGTACTCGATCAGGTCTGACCTGAAATGTACACAGTTTTCTATTATAATGAATGAAAATCTTTATTTCAGGCAACTAGTGGCCCATACATAAATACCTTAAAACTAGCATACATATTATAGAAATATATTTTAAAACTAAACACTACAAAACACATTATGGCTGCGATGCATTACGCAACCCCGCAGTGTCGGGGAGCCGGCCGCGGAACCGCCGAAACTTGACACCCTTCGGCCAAAATTCCTCCTTGGTGAAGGTCGCTAGATGTTCAAATAATTATAATATTGTCATATTGATAGCAGACCTTTCTTTTAAGTACAGTCACCTGCAATAATATGTTATACACCACCGGCCGCAAAAATATGTGACACGCTCTTATGGCTCTGCAAATAAGATCGTATCAGATATTTTTGCGGTCTTCGTCGTGTAACAATTATTGCAGGTGATTGTACTAAAATAAACTTATGCAGGCTAGTAAAGAAGAAAGTAAGGCTTAGATTGTTTTTTACATAAATATGTATCTATAGGTTAATATTTGCTACACTTTCGCGTTGGGCAACTGTTATGATAGCTGTGCCAAAGATAATAGACTGTATAGAGACGGATTGTCAAAGTAAATTATGTAGCCACTGTAAATTTACTGCCATCTATCGACATAAGATAAAACTGTTAGAAGGCCATTTGACTTTGATCCATATTCTTTCACTGATATGTGTTAACTTATTAAATATGTATTGATATTAACGCCATCTACTCAACTATAGGCCAAAGGTATGGTGTAATCTTTTCGACCGATGGCGCCACAACCTTCAGCCTACTCTCGAGTAGATGGCGTTAATATTAATATTAATATTTAACAAGTTTACACATATCAGTGAAAGAATAATGATCAAAGTCAAATGGCGTTCTAACAGCTTTAAAATTCTGTCGAAAGATGGCACTAAATGTACTGTAGCTACATAATTTACCATGACAGTAACTGTCTATTTCATATTTGGCTGTGTTGTTGTTTTTTTTAAATAAATAAATAGAGGAAGCTGACAATAGTGACAAGCTCGCTAGGCTACAAGTCATTGTAATATACAACATGGCGTTAAGGTAAAGTTTATCATTTTGTAAGAAGGTAGGTACATCTGTCATTGTTATTCCATTTGTTGAATTTTAGAATGGTAGCAAATTTAACCCTAGCCTTTATGGAAAATGCATCCGACAGATTAGGGCCACCGCACACCTAGCGTCTTTTGAGCGTCGGCGTCTAGTCAGCGCTATGGCTGGACCCGACGCAACGTTGACGCAACTGAGGGCCTACCGCGAACCACGTTGGACGTGCTGCCTCCCTGTCACACTTACGTACGAATTTACACGCGCGACAGAGGGGCAACACGTCGAACGTGGTTCGCGGTAGGCCCTCTGTGCCGCGACGACATTTTCCATAGCGCTGACTAGACGCCGACGCTCAAAAGACGCTAGGTGTGGGGTGGCCCTTAAGGTTTACAACAAATTAATTTTCCGTACTTTGTAGAAAAGTGTTTATGATATTCAATATTGAGCTGGTAAAGGTGATTTCACAAAAATATCTCAAATACTCGAGCCTGTCGAAAAGAGAGGGCGATAGATTTTTGGTAGGAGGAAAATAGTCAGACAATCCAGTTTTGCCAGTAGCAGTCTTGCCAGTAACAACAGTAGAGTCTCTTCGGAAAGAGAAGAGTCGTGGAATGTATAGGGCCCAATACATTCCACGACTCTTCTCTTTCCGAACAGACTCTAGAAACAGAGTAGAAACAGGCCCCAATTTCACCACGGTGACAGGTGCGACAATTGTAAAATCACTGTTGCTGACGTCACAGGCATCCATGGGCTACGGTTACCACTTACCATCGGGCGGGCCGTATTCCTGTTTGCCACCATCATTGTATTATTTAAAAAAACTTTATTATATCGGAAAAAAACAGATATTTCTTTTGCGAAGTTTCTGACAATTGTCAAGATTTAGAAGAATTGTAGGTAATTCTTGACAGGTAATGAGTTATATGTCGGAATTTCGTGACAATTGTAGTGTTTCTTGTGACAATTGTCATAAACTTAGCAAGAGAAATATCTGTTTTTTTCCGATATAATAAAGTTTTTTTTAATAAAACAATGATAGTGGCAAACAGGAATACGGCCCGCCCGATGGTAAGGGGCTATTCATAAATTACGTCATTTCAAATTAGGGGGGGGGGGTCTGGACATCGGATGACGGTAGCATGAAGTAGGAAGAAATGGGGTCATTTGAAGCATGATTTTTGGATGATTATAGGGGGGGGGGGTCCAAAATCGTCAAAAATCGATGACGTAATTTATGGACAGCCCCTAAGCGGTAACCGTAGCCCATGGATGCCTGTGACGTCAGCAACAGTGATGTTTTACAATTGTCGCACCTGTCACCGTGGTGAAATTGGAGCCAGGTAGCAAAATTAAAATTTGTAGGCGTGATAATATTATGTAAATTATGATCCTAGTTGGTCGAAATAAAAATGATTTAATTTATACATACCTGGCGGCTTAGCACGGTCGCGTTTTTATCCCTTGTCACCATGCCTGTCACGTTCTAACAAGTATGTAAGTGCGAAAGGGACGCGCATAGTGATAGTCGATAAAAATGGAACCGTGCTGAGCCCGCTGGCCACAGAATAAGTAATAGTAATAGTACTACCGTACAGAAAGGACACTTCCTACAAAACCGAAGTTTTACAGTGATTCAGGGTCGAATCATGATATCCCTTTCTAACTTATGGCACTATTCCTTTCGTCTATTTAGGGTTGTCAAAATTCAAGTAATTATCTTATCTGTAGTCATGCACGCAAAGGGACGTCAAGTTGTGCCAACCCTAATAAGTGCTCAGAGCAATGCTGAGCCGAATGGAGCCGAGTTTGCACGAAGTCAGGAGTGTCTCCCCACTGACCTGGCTATCCTCCACTCTAGGGTCTCCGTGGAGAAGTCGTCCCGGTTGCCGAGGTCGGTGAACCCCACGACGAAGTCCTTGGTCTTGTTGCTCTTCACCAGCGCGATGGTGGGGATCACGCGGATCTTCAGCCGGCCTGGAGCGAAGCGAGACAACACCCGAATTAACCAATTGTATATGTAGGTCTACATTTTAAATAAAGCCCTTATCTTACTCTAAGTTGGAAGATGAAGGTAGGTACTTTGCTAAAAATACAAAGGCTCTTAATTTTGAGTAGAAATAATAAAATTTCACATTAAATATAGCGGCATTTTTGATTTTTATTCCCAATTTTTAGCCGTTTTTAGAACTAACTGACAAATAGCGGTGCTTGTTCAGCGTCCAACTCACCAAATCGAGTTTCAACATGCTTCATAGCCAGCATCTTGAGGGACATGTCGACATGTGACACAGTGGACCATGATACAAGTACACAGTGACTCACCAGCAAGGAAGGGAGCGCGCTCAGCACCTAACTTCACAAACCGCGTCTCAACATGTTTCTTAGCCAGTATCTTGAGGTGCATGTCCATGATGCGACACAGTTGACCATGGTACACAGTGACTCACCCGCAAGGAAGGGAGCCCGTTCAGCGTCCAGCTTGACAAACCGCGTCTCAACATGTTTCTTAGCCAGTATCTTGAGATGCATGTCCACGATGCGACAGCGCGGCGAGTCCGACTTGTAGAAGTGGCACACGACGTTCTCGGACTTGCTGCACACGCCGAAGAACTCCTTCTCGCCGTCCAGCTCCGTGTATTCACCGTGGCCCTGGAAGTTTACAATATATTTAGCACAACACACACAATCAAGAGCTACATGGGTGGTTTATTAGTGTACACGTTGCCATAGTAAGGGTAGTTGTTCTAGTGTACAAAACTCTTAAAATCCTGATTTTATTTAAATTTATCAAACACCCATTTTTTGGTAGTTACAAGCCATTTCCACAGCATTTCGGACACGGAGTCGGACTCGCACACGAAGGGTTCCGTATCATTACGCAAAAAACGGCAAAAAAATCACGTTTGTTGTATGGGAGCCCCGCTTAAATATTTATTTTATTCTCTTTTTAACTTTTTTAAAGTAATTGTTGTTATAGTGGCAACAAAAATACATCATCGTGAACATTTCTACTGCCTAGCTATCATGGTTCATGAGATACAGCCTGGTGACAGACAGACGAACAGCTTAGTCTTAGTAACAGATTAAGTTAAAAAAGTCTCACATTGGCGAGCCACTCCTGTTTCTTCTGGGCTCTCTGCTTCATCTCGGCGAGGCGCTGCTGCCTGATGGCCTCCAGGTCGCTGTTGTCCAGCGCATCTAGCCTGCACACATACACAATTCATGTTTCAATAACACTAGGCTTAGCACACTACCTCATGATGGACTACCCCTCTTTTTCTAACTGTATTCATTATAGTGGGATGGGTAGTTTATCTCGTGCAGGAGTATTGTCGAGGACGCTGTTACCTGTGCTAAGACTTCGGTAAATTAAAGACCCAATTTTATAAATGTACATTTTTGTATCATTTTTTCTATTCCAAAAACTTTAACCCAATAGTGATGTTATGAGTTATGACATATGTTATGACATTTACTTTTTTTTTTATTTAAGCATGACAGATTTGTTATTCCTAATATGACTGCCAAAGACGTCAACGGACGCGGGCGCACGCGGCTACTGCCAATAACAGCCTTCGCTTGTGCATTCTGAAAAGGTTTAAAGGTTTCTTATTTAAATACCTCTCCAGCTCGCTGTCCAGCTGTTTCTCCACCGTCTGCGCCACGTTGTACAGCACTCGCTCCATCTTTGCTGAGCTGTCAAGTACATTATCATTATTACACCAAAAGTACCAAAATGTCAATAGGATACTGGAGTATCACATAAACCAAGCAACAATGGAAAAATACACCCCACACAGCAATTTATTAGAGAGTGATATTTTCACAAAATAAAAGTCTGAAAAAGTAATAATAGTTGATGGTGCTCAGAGCATAAAAAGGCCAACCACGGCGTTGCAAGAACAAGAGATTTCCTTTGGCAGGATTGGTCCTTAGGACCCAAGGATGGATTTAAGAAGTGGAGCCACCCAGATTTTTGATGCAGGTGGGGGGGTTTTTAAGCGTCTGCGACGTCTGAGGTTTAAGTCAAGTTTAGTATCATTTTCGACTAAATCAAAGATGTAGACATAGATTTCATCCAAATCGGTTCAGCGTTTATTGATTTCCCATACAATCCTACACCTTACCTTTCATTTTTAAGGGATTATTTTTGGAATAAAAACTATCCTATGTTCTTCCCCGGGACTTAAACTATATCTATACCAAATTTTATCTAAATTGGTTCAGCGGTTATTGAATCCCCATACAAATTTCCACCTCACTTTTTACACCCTTTAGGGATTATTTTTGAGATTAAAAGTATCCTATGTTCTTCCCTGGGACTCAAACCATCTCTATACCACATTTCAACTAAATGGGTTCAGCAGTTTGAGCGTGAAGAGGAATAAAAAAAAATGTATTTTTTTCATATTTTATGTGTTTTTACTTCGGAACTCCCTAAAAATTTACATCATAAATCTTGGTGGCTCCACTTCTTAAATCCATCTAGTGATGCTACGATTCGACTTCACAAATCGGTTCAAACCGATTTAGGTCTGAAGTCGACTAAATCGACTTGAGTGTTCCGTAAATCGACTTATGATACGTTCAAGGTTCACCCGCTCTAATCACCCTTTCCGATTTGTTGCTGCGTCACTTTCGTTTGACATATTGATGCATAAAATGTACACGAATCGACTTAAAAACCACGAAGAAAAATGTTGCCATGCACATTGCCGCCATTATTGAGCCGAGTCAAGTCGAAACTTGGTATCTACAGGTAAAGTAAAATGAAACTTATTGTTCAAGTAGTAAGGTTCAATTTCGCATAGGCTTAAAGAGATCGATTTGGCGGTATACTTGGATCGGTTTGCCAGTTTTGCGCCGCGTCGATTTGCTAACTGAACGAATTCGCGGCAATGACTCACGGAATCGCACGAGACCGCACGCTGTTTCCTGTTTGCCGGTATACTTAGTGCTTTCCCGTTTTATCTTTAGCAATTAATGAAATTTTGATCTACCGCGCAACGGAAAGTAAAAAAAGATTACAAAAGTTTTAAGTCGAAGTTTTTGCTGTCGTGTTGTTCTAAGCATTCTAACCTAGGGTCGAACAAACCGTAAAATTGACAATTCGATTTCTTCAACTCAAAACCGAGCGACTACGGAGCGGTTTGAACTACTGATAATTAAAAACTAGAAGTTAAATCGACTTGGCCAAATCGGTTTGCAAACCGATTTGGGTTTAAACCGGAGTCGACTTATTCGGTTTGAATTTTTTTCGATTTGACCCATCACTAAATCCATCCTTGGGTCCTAAGACCAATCCTGCCAAAGGAAATCTTTTGTTCATGCAACGCCGTCGTTTAGGGCTTCCACCCTCGACTATAAAACAAATAAGCTCAGCTATTAACAATAGGACTTTGTGACAGATTTCATTTATTATGTAAGATGATTTACCCTCTAAATTGGAGGGGGGCTGGATAGTCTTATGTAAGGTCACAAGTGTGCAAAGTTAAAATTATACTTTGATAAAGCGGGGACTGATCACTCTTATGAAAAGATGAATGAGATAGAAACTGTAAAATAAAACCAGTTTTTTTATTACCAAAAAATGTAAACTAAGGATGTTTGTAATATGTAATCAATCAAAAAAAAATTCCCTTTGACAAATAAAAATTAAAACAATCCATATGTGTATTCACTTTTTCCTTTAGATGCTTACTAAACAGTAAACAGGGGGGAGGGAGGGGGTCAGCCGATTCTTATTTTTCTTACATAGGAGTGGGTCTTACGAAATAAATGAATGACACCTGGCCCCAATTTCACATCGGTGACAGGTGCGACGAATTGTAAAATCACTGTTGCTGACGTCACAGGCATCCATGGGCTACGGTTACCGCTTACCATCGGGCGGGCCGTATTCCTGTTTGCCACCATCATTGTATTATTAAAAAAAACTTTATTATATCGGATAAAAACAGATATTTCTCTTGCGAGGTTTCTGACAATTGTCAAAGATTTAGAAGAATTGTAGGTAATTCTTGACAGGTAATGAGTTATATGTCGGAATTTCGTGACAATTGTAGTGTTTCTTGTGACAATTGTCAGAAACCTCGCAGGAGAAATATCTGTTTTTATCCGATATAATAAAGTTTTTTTTAATAATACAATGATGGTGGCAAACAGGAATACGGCCCGCCCGATGGTAAGCGGTAACCGTAGCCCATGGATGCCTGTGACGTCAGCAACAGTGATTTTACAATTCGCCGCACCTGTCACGTTGGTGAAACAGGGGCCTGCTTTTGTGTACTAAAATGTGTAAACAGTTATTATTATTATTATTATTTTTTTCTTAGCCTATTTGTGTGTCCCACTGCTGGGCAAAGGCCTCTCCCCTGGTTCTCCATGACTCCCGATTTAGCACTCCCTCCGGCCAGTTGTTAAGGAAGGCGTATTGTTATTAATCAAAAGAAAATTCATATTCACTACAAGAAATAAACTATCAAGCAATCAATAATAATTTATTACGAACAAAAGTTTCAATTTTTACTTTGTTCAGTCAAGCTGAATGATGTTCGAATCTATTATAGACATCATCTCACTTACAAACAGTGGCAATTTAACTTTGAATAATTGTATCCCTTTATTAAGTTGTACAATAATACAATAAATAAACCAAAGTATTACACTCCATTTATACTTTAAGTCTCACGGAATTTGAATCATTTGAAAGTCTCTTAAGACTGAAAGAAAAAGTTGATAATCATACGTACAATATTCATCATCAACAACTGATATTTACAGTAAGCTAAGAATCTCACACTCCTTTCATCATAGGAAACAAAGTGATTTAAGATATAAGATAATATTTACCAAAATTAGTAAAAAATACAAAATACCCAAAAAGGAGTTCAGGCTGATGACCTCATGCAAGCGCGCATGTTGCTTTCTTACTAAATATCTCTAAAACTAACCTTCAGATACGGTAACTACTTACTTTAGACGGAATAATGGGTCAAAAATCAACGTATAAACAACTTTTTTCAATTAAATTTCACTTAGTAACTGATATAAAACGGTAACCAACGAAAACAATCACGTCACGAAGCTCCGTTTCAAGGAAAGGAAAAAATCAATTGGCGTATTATGACAGTGACATTGACGTTAAGGCGATCATAGACACGTGCTATTTTGTTTTGTTTATCGGGGCTGCCAGTGATATAAAATGGTAGATTTAGTAGTTTTTGTAGGACAATGTAATTTCCTGTTAGGATGCTTGCACATGGAGCAGGTAGAAGCTGCTGCTTTCTTTGTTGTTGCCACTGCTGGTTGGTAGTGCAGTGCGTCCGAGCTTGTTGCAACAGTTACTCATGTAAGGTTCTAAAAAATGCAAAGCTTTTTCTACGATAGGTACAAGAAACTGATATAAGAAAAGCAGGTGTCTTTCGCATTGAATAGAATAATTCTTTATTATTATAAGTACGTATTAGTACAATAATTACTTTTTGAACAACATTTTAGTATAGGTACCTAGAAATTGTAATCTTCACAAAATATCCAACATGTACGTGAATAAACACATGCTAATATTATTACTCCGTGTGCAAATACAGAAAAGAGCTACTGAAAAGTGAAATGTTTTTTTTTTTGAGTTTGATAAAACCTCGCATTCCATAATTTATATAAATAATAAGGTAAAAGTATATTATAATTGGCTAACGATACTTCGTTAGCCAATTCTCATGTTCTATCATAATTTTGAAATATATAATGGATGATGGTACATACAATATTTTACCTTGAGATGTAAGTCCCCCCAGACACCGTTGACCGCTTACCATCGGACCATACATTGTTACCATCAAAGAGTAGGTAGTGAAAAAAAAAATTATAATGAATTACATATTTTATTTTAGTTATTAAAATCGTTTAATTACATGTCACATATCCCATACACAATAAACTAGATGAGGTAACAAATTTACAAACATAACATACACTTTACACAACTGTTTAAATCTAGGGGCCTATTCGACTATATATCACATCATATATCCTTGACGTCACGCAAGTGGTCACTAAATCACGGCGTTCTACCAGTTGAATAGGCCCCTGCATGGATACCCACACACGTACATACCAAAAATTCGACGTATTCTATTATTATATTATTGCTTAGGGGCTGTCCATAAATTACGTCATCGATTTTTGACGATTTTGGACCCCCCCCCCCCTATAATCATCCAAAAATCATGCATCAAATGACCCCATTTCCTCCTACTTCATGCTACCGTCATCCGATGTCCAGACCCCCCCCCCCCTAATTTGAAATGACGTAATTTATGAATAGCCCCTTATCAGTCAAAAGCGTCGTGTTTTTTGGAAAAAAATATGCTCTAAACGAAAGCTGCCGTAACCATTCACAGCATGACTAGCGTGAGCAATTCAAATGTCAAAAAAAAATGTGTGTTATAGTATGATTCAAATTATAAAACAGCTAACATATTAATTTAGTCAGACTTTTGACCTACTATTAAATTATAACTTCAGAACTGTGATGTCTTTAGTTAGGCGAGAGTTTTTGTTGAGGCTAAACTATCGGTTTGGCACAGTAAGGTGTATTCGGTTATTTCCGAAGACTGTACACTAAAAAAGGATTTATCAAATTTGAAATTTTACGTTTATACGTGAGCAACTAAGTTTTTAATGATGAGAATAGCCCATTTATTGCAAGTTATTGCAAGTCTAAGACGATAGTTATTCTAAGCACTAGCTAGTAGGTACAGCCTTGTATATTCTTAATCGCGCCTCGGACAATGCTGCCAGCAAGGTATCTCCGTTCAACTGGACCGAGCACACGTCTATCGCGGGCTCCGCTGCCGGCAGCGAAGCCCCGCGTGCCCCGTCCAACCCGTGGAGAACTAAAGCACCAGCGGACTCAGAGTGAGACGCCATCCAAGTCGCTCCTTCAGCGCGAACCCAAGCAGACCTCGACATTATAGAACTCCTAACGGATCCTTGAAACGTCTGCTCAACATGGCACGTCACATCATCGTCATTCCTAAACTGACATAAGGACAGTTTCGCCCGCTCGCCATTCGCAGGCCTACACGACACTAAAGCTCTACGAGTCTCGTAATCATAACACATCGACATAAAGGGACCTTCCACAGGCAACGCCCGCGGCTCCCACTGCCCGTTACCCCGCCACGACCACAACCAGCACGAATTTAAATTACAGGACAACAGACCGAATTCTGTAGGACATAAGGACACTACTGGTGACATGTCTCCCGGCGCTGATAACTGCTGAATGTACGAACTAGGATTCCTAATATCATATTGCTGGATGAAACCTCCGACACCACCCACGTAGAATTCATTAGTTCTTAAACAGTCCCAAGCACAAGACCAAAGCTGAACACCCGCTTGGACAGTAGTACTCGGGATACCTCGCTCCACTATTCTCGCACAGCTATCCAAACCTACGCTTAGAAGCAAGTCCTTAGGTTGCGAATATGATATGTCCCTAATAGGTTTGGGGTGTAAATGCACGAATTGTCCCTGCTTATAGTCCACGCAACTCACTTTCCTAATGCCGTAACCGGGAAACAAGCCATTAGTGCTTTTCTGAGACACGTACAGCTCATAAGTCCGGCAGTTGTACGTCATAACTCTACAGCCACCATCTTTGCAGATCTCTAAATTTTTCTCCAACGCGAAGCGCCAAGATCTCTTCACCTGTGGTTTAACTTGTGCTTTTAACAACTTATTCCTAAGAGTTTCTAATTGCTGAAGACATGCACGATGCGCTATTTTAGACTTCTGCAATTCTAGTTCCATTCTGCTCTTTTCTGCCGTCGCATGTTCGACTTGCTTCTGCATTGTTGTGATCTCTGAAGTGTCAACAGCTATGATCTTCCTCGCGTAGATGTTTCTCACGTCTCTCATGGTGGCTTTGCTTTTGCAAGTTGGGCAGCAGCGTTCTTTATTAGTTTGAGCTTTAAGCCAGCGCTCGACGCAGCGTGAACCGAAGAGATGTCCACATTTTAAAGCTACTAATCTATGGTCGCCTGAGGTACACCAAGAATCCAAACAGATTGGACATGTTTCTCCATCTCCATCGTCTTGCTGAGGTGATCGTTTAGGGGAACTGACCTTTCTGATCTTCGCTGGCGGTTCATCTGTATCCTCTCCGCGTTCGCTGCATTCCCCACGTACACTCACCTCAGGTAATGAGTTAGATTCTTCAGTGGACATGGCTGTGCTGAACATGCTGTTTTCATTGGAAACGAAAGGGCTTGGGGCTGCATTGTCTCGCCTCGGCCACTGCGCTAAACTGGAATCGCTCTCTTCAGGATCGAAGGTGTAAGTGGATGGTGACGGGAACACTCCGTCTATGGAGTTAGAATTGTTGTCATCGTTGGGAAAGCTGCCGTTGCTGTTTTCCCGGGGGGTGAAGGTGCCGGAGTGCTGGAGCCGCATGGGAGAGGGGGCGCGGAGGACGGGGGAGGGGGTGCGGGGCGGGGAGGGGTCCTCGGCGGGCTCGAGGATGCTGGGGCTGTCCCGCGCGGGGAAGTAGGGCGGTGACGAGCCCATGGTCGAGCATAGGGACCTGAAATTAAATTGCTCATATTTTTACCAGCTCAGTGATTTAGATTGATTAGGTATGTTTATGGAACAAAGATTTTGATTTAGGGTAAATGGCTGTTTGTTTGGCAGTCAGCTCTCGTATTAGCCACGTGGCAGATCAACAACGTCCTTTAAAAAGCAACTGTATTGTGGTGGTTTTAAGGTTCAAGTCTATGTGCTTCTAACATGTTTTGGTAATGTAGGACGATCAACCATCTCAATGTAGGCGAGCGCTCGTATTATTACATGAATTTGAACCTTAAGACCAATATGATACAGCAACTTTTTAAACAACAAAGTTGCTTTGCCACGCGCTTAAATCGGGAGCTGACCGCTTGCACATTGCACAAAAAAAAACAATGGCTTTTGTCTTAGGCTTGGCTTCTGTCAATCATCACTTGAGAAAATTCATACTTAGGTCAATGTGACTAATTCCGTCCTAGGGGGCTATTCCGTTCACTAGCGTTTTCTTCAACAATGAACAAAATTGATATGATTTCATAGACAAAGCAGTGATTGCTTTTAGGCGGAGGCGGGGAAACCCTCCCTCCAACTTTCCCCCCGAGGAAATGCTTGGTTTCTGAATTATTCATAATTTCATAGTTATAATTTGAGGTTATGACAGTGCCAAAGATTGGGTTATTCACAGACGGTCTAGAACGCAAAATGACTAGTGTAATATTTTGCCTATATCACTTTTAGTCTACATTGCGAACAGTCCAGAACGCAAAATGCCTACATCATTTTCGTCGTTTTATCTTTACGTTGGCGATGTCGATGGAGCCCCGCTGTCGCGGGGCTCCTATTCTGTGCTATATGACCTTCGGCCTTTTGAAGATAACTAACGAACCTAACCTACCCTAGTGATATAAAAAAGTGGTAATTTTGCGTTCTAAACCGTTCGCGATGTAGACGATAAGGGATATAGGCAAAATATTCACTAGGTAGTCATTTTGCGTTCTAGACCGTCTTAATATTCAATGATCACCCAAAAAAAAACTTTTCCTGCGGCAGCTAAAATTTAAAACAACCCCTCACAGCGTCAGTTATCCTCAAATAAGGCGACTTATTTTAAGATCCAACCCATTTAAACGTGTGTTGAAGTGAATGAAATAGTGAAATGTATGAAAGTGCGACCAAAACAGCAATGTCAGAAACCAGTTTAGGCAAATAACATGAGTGAACTAAATCATGATTCTGATCATCTCTTCAGTAAAAATAACATCGATCACGCTGGATAGCTAAATGATAGTCATTAAAAGCAATGTTAAAGAGAAACTTACCTTTATAATAATGTTATATATAACAAGCTTTCCAATGACTCCAATTCGACGCTACGGTTTTCTCCATAAAATAGCCGTCTTTAACGCTTCTTTGCAATAGAACGTATATCACTAACACTGAATAAGGCTTTCTCTCAATAAATCGCATAAAATTGTCACAAAACGTTTAATTGAAATAAATTAACTCGAAAACAATCGCGAAAACGCGTACATTACATACATTTGATTTTGCATGACAGTCGGTTGCGGTTGCAGCTGTTTAGGATAGTCGCCTTTTGATTAACTTTTGCTGTTACTATTGGTCAGGAAGGATGACAATGAAAATTTATTCAATCAGCAGTAAACGTCATTTTAACTCAACCAATAGCAAGCAAGTGCAAACAATATGCAATCATTGTTTACAAAAAATTTAATAATCAGAAAGAGTACTACTCATTTTTTAGTTATTGTTAAATCAACAATTTCTTTTTTATTATTTTAAAATAGAATTTTGTAAAGGTTTCAAGCAATATTTTAATGAAAACACTCCAAGAAACTTTTCTAATCGATCAAACGTCATCTATCCGTTGTCTATGGTATTTATTTATATTTTTGTGCAGTTGGCAGCAGTGTCGAAATAGCAGAGGACGAGGAAACATAACGGGTCTCGTTCGTCCTGCTTTTTTTTATCAATTTACAACTCGACGAGCTTATTATCGTGATCTGTTTGTGTAAAACGTAATCGGTGAATATTAATAAGTGTTTAGCGTTAATATTTCAGTGCCGTGCGCGTTTCATAGTGAGTGAAAACGTATTACAAGTGATCGTCCATGATGGCGGAGTGTTTTAAGGAAATGTTTGTTTAGGATTATAAATCCGTCGTGTTTTCGTCCGTAATGACTTTATTAAACGGTAAGCATGGATGAAAACGCATTTCTAACTTAAATACCACTCTAATGTACCTTGATCAACATTTAAACATACAAAAAAAGACATACATTTTTTCATGAACAAAAACATATAATAGTTTGTAAATGCTTAAATGGGGGGTTGTATGTAGGTGAGCGTTGGTCAATAGGTGCTGTAGCTATGGGGCAGGCCTGGCCTGTTGACATTTGGCTGGTGTTACAACAGTGCTAAGTAGGTCAAGTCGGGCCGCGGCGCGCGCAGCGGCGACGTCACGAGCTGACGAGGGAGGGGTGACACTATCACTTTCAGGTACATGTGACCCATATATCTATTTGGGACACCTAAAACCTAGGTCAGTTCTAGCATGCCTAGAAAGCTATTTATACTTGCCTTTTGAATCAGGGCTTGAGGGCTAAAGCAACTCAAGATGTCTGAAAGGTACTGAGGAAATGATGTTTTTCTGTCAATTTTAGTTTCAATTTAAAATTATGGCACAAAATTAATTATATGAGTTCTATAGGAAATAAAACCAAGTATAATTATTATAGAAACCTGTATTTGCTGTGGAATTTGTTGAGACAAGACAAATTAACTTAATAATAACAACTTAATTTTTCATAGTTTAATTGCTACAGGGTAAAAAAATTTAAAAATTGAATTCAATCCCTGCGGCCCTGTTACAATTTAAATAGGTTAAAAGCAATGATTCTTATACAAGACAACAGTTTCAAGGCCTATTTACTACCCAAATATCTTTGTACAAATATCATGTTGTATAATATAATTACAATATTTATAATATGGAGAATATTAATATGGACATAATATATATACATACATATCATTACAATGAATAATAAAACAAGGTATAGTATATCATATTAAAATAAGTTTATAAAGTTATAAACATTGATAATCTGCATAGTCAAAGTTTTTTTATTTTCAACTTAACACATTCCCTGTGTACCTAGGAACCAGAAATTGAGTCCTCATGTGCAATGTGTTTTTTGTCAGAAGGTTCATAGCCAGCATGTGCATGCAAATAAAAAAGACCTAGCTCACACTTGTAAATTTTGGCAATTCTTTAAGTTTATATGGGGTTGTGCATCATTAGTGGTGCATGCATGTATCATATGTACCCTAAAATGCTACACATATGATGCATGCATGGGGAACGTGTTAAATCTGCAATTGGCTGTTCTAGCCATAATCAGATGGTTTGTTTCTTTTTTTTTTTAAGTTGCTATTTAGGAGTGTATATCATAGTTTCGGACACGTACTCTCGGAGTATCCTGCTGTCGAATGTTCGTTGATTTGACTGTCGCTGGATCGAATGTTCGCTGGGTCGAAAAGCGTAGAAAAAAATTTTTTTTCAGGGTACCTCCCGAACATGTGAAGCTGAAGAGGGGGTATTTTTTTTCAGTTAACCCTTAAGGTAAAAACCTTTTTTTTAAATCGGTCCAGTCATTTTGGAGTTCATTAGTTACAAAAAGAAAAATTGTAAAATACAAATGTTTTCTCTTTAATATTAGTATAAATATAGCTTTGTTTTTTAATCTGAACATGACACTAAAAATCATTAGAAGTAAAAAAGGATGATAAAATAAAACTCTTGATTACTCAATCATTTTAAATTTACTATGCCATACCCAGCGAACATTTGATCCAGCAACATTCGAATCAACGAACATTCGATACACAACAAATCGAACCCATACAATTATAGATTACGATTTTTCGATTATGCATAATTCGGCCACAAGTATTTCGACCCAGCGAACATTCGATCCAGCAACATTCGAATCAACAAACATTCGACAGCGGGATACTCCGAGAGTACGTGTCCGAAACTATGATATACACTCGCTATTTAGGGTGGTGTTCCACTGAGCACCATCACCAGTTTACGTGGGGGCTTATTGTCTCTGGTCTAACACTAGGATGTGCCATCTTTTTAGCCTCGGTATGTAGTCTTGTTTGTTTAACAGGTTTCTGGCTAACTCGTTGCAGTGGTTTTGCAGTCTTTGCTTGTACTTTCTGCAGTATTCGTTTACCTCTTGTTTTATAGTAGGTATTTCTGTGTATTCATGTGTTTCACTATTTCTAACCAATAATGCACACGTGCATAGTTAAAGTAGCTCTTCTTTATTATTATTTTTCCTAACCTATTTGAGTGTCCCACTGCTGGGCAAAGACCTCTCCAATTGATTTCAAAAACTCCCATTTTAGTGTTTCCTCCTAATGAATGAAAATACATCATGTTTTATTTGTTGTTGTTCATTTCAAACCAAAACTTAGTTCTCTCTCTCTTCTCCAGTGCGTATGCGCCCACTGTTGGGCATACGCCTCTCTAATTTTCCTCCACACAGCCCTGTTTGCTGCTTCTCTCCTCCAGAGTGGGTCTGCAATCATTAGGGTTCCGTACCTCAAAAGGAAAAAAACGGAACCCTTAATAGGATCACTCGTGCGTCTGTCTGTCTGTCCGTCTGTCACAGCCCATTTTCTCCAAAAGTACTGGACCAATTAAGTTGAAATTTGGTACACATATGTAAATTCGTGACCCAAAGACGGACATCTTACGTAAACAAATGAATTTTAAACATGGAGGCCACTTTTGAGGGGTAAATGAGAAAATTGAAAAAAAAAAAATGTTTTTTAAACTGTAATAACAAAATATTAGAAAAGTAAATTACTATTGATAAATCAAATCATCCTGATATATTCCTATTAGAAAAATAGCACAATGTAAGCAGCTTCGAGGTTACGTTGAGTACGTATTCATATTACTTAGAAAAACTTGAATATTCTTGCTTCTTGCCTTATAAAATACCATATTGTGGTTTATTTACATTTTGTTAAATACGTAAAGAAATACACTATAGCATAATATCACATCGCCGGCGCGCACGCCTACACCTATACCTAGTCTTTTTGTTGTTGAATTTTGATTATTAAGTGCAATTTTTGGTAGCTATAAATTTGTCATTTGTTTGATTATTGATCTTACCAACGACTCCCATGAGTCTGATTTGTAATAAAGCAAAAAATTGAAAATGACATGGTGTTTTTTGAAACTTTCAAAATTTCTCGAGATACTCGAGAAACTCGAGAAATCCTGGTCGAGAATTCCCGTGCCTCGAGAAATAAAAAAGGTCAAGAAACCAGAAACCCTAGTCATAAATCGTAAATCGCAATTTTATTATGTTTCTTGCTGCTACAGAACCCTTCATGGGCGAGTCCAACTCGCACTTGGCCGCTTTTTTTATTATCATCCTCCCATCTGGTTGGAGGTTTGTGATTCAGCGTTTTAGAACGAGGCTTCCATGCTAGGACACTCTTGCTTGCTCCACCCACCTCCCATTATATCGGCGACATATGTGTCTGGCCCAGGCCTTTTGAGTGTAGCTATCCACCGACAGATTCTTTGGTCCGTCGTTGGATCTCCTCATTTCGTCGGATTCTATCACAGAGAGATATAGAGAATCGTGACATCATGTCCTTTTGAAGATTTCTACATAGGCTGTATAGTCTATTCCTCGTCAAGTGCAAGGCCTCATGTAGTTATAGAAGAAATAGAAATAGAAATATTTATTTGCTTAAACATGGTAAATGCGTACAGATGTCAAAAGTAAATTAATTTAGTATCACATGTTTAGCCAAATCTGGCATGCAAACTTAAAGCTAAATAAAAAAACCCTTTATGACAATGTCAAAACTAGGTAAACAATACTAAATCATTAATATTACATGCAGTCAAGTAGAGTTTAATTATTACATATTATATATTATAAGTTTCTTTAACAATGAATTTAAAGTCACTATAATTAAAATACATTTAGTTAATAGAGTAATCCAGAAAATCTTTTAAAGAATAAAAGCATTTATCTTTTAACCATTTGTGTAATCTGGTAGTAAATAATTTGTCAGGTAATTGTCTTATCTCATATGGCAACTTATTGTACACAAGAATACTCATCACATAACAGTTTTTCCTAAATAAAGAGGTCTATAGTTATCTGGTAAAAAAAAGGTCTGGTCAAATTCCTCAAAACCCCTCACGTAATTAATGGACGCCCCGGCCCTTTCTTACTCTGGTACGAAATGACAAATGACAGTACACTGACCATGTTGCAGAGACTCGCATTTTTAAAGCTATTAAATCATCTTGTTACAAAATCATCTTGACATGTCTTTTTTTTAAATATGCTTTAAAAAACTGCTACTAGTACTTATGAAACCTTTTGGAATGTAAATATATGTCGAACGTCAGAGAACGCCACTGATGTCTTTTTTTTTTAAGGGGTTTTGTCACGCAGTGACAATGTCACCCCCGTAATGAGATCTAATAGTAATAATGATGTAGTAGTGAAGTATTACCAACACCACTACATCACATTTAAGTATAGTTTGCACATCAACCTGGCCTCGTCCGATAGTGGCGATGCCAGGACGATGTTGCAACTACCTATGTTACTCGTAATTGTTACATATTAGCTGTAACTTATTTTTCAAGTGTTTTTCAAAAAAAGACATGTCAAGATTGTTTACCATTTTTCTAATGCTAAAAAAACTAGGTATAGTGCAGCTCTATACTCTGTATCTTTAGGTATTTTAATAAAAGTAAACAAAATCTACCCTCAAATGGCTCCTTATGCCAGTTGAGGGTAGGCGAAAACATTCCACAATCAAATAATGTAGGTTAAAGTCTGGACGTTCAGTGACTGATCCAGGCGGTTTTGTATTTGGTCGGTTAACCAATAAATGTTACAACTACCCGAAAATGTACAAATTGTTTGTTTACTTTTATTTAAATACCTAAAGATACAGACTAAAGTTGTCAATTTTCTATTGGTTCTTAACAAACACATCCCTCGTTAACATCCTGCGGAAATGCAGTTTTAGTTTAGACGAGCTTTAGCCTATAACACTGAAGTTGCACGTTTCCAATGATCTTCAAGATATGTGTATGTGTTTGTTGCAGAGGCAGCATGGGGCGGCACAGCGCGGTGATGCCGGGCTGATGAGCCTCCTCTGCTGCCGCCGCCACCGCGCGCGCACAGACATGGGCGCCGCGCTCTCGCTGCACCCCCAGGTGTGTACTTGAATAATGGACCTGACAAAAGTCACCCTAAAATATGACATTTCCTGCATGGTCATTAAATGTGACCCACAATAAAAACCTTATTCCAAAACCCTTATTTATCTAATGAAAAGTTCCTAAGTGGGTGAGGTGTTCAAAATTACCTTGACACGCTCTCATTCTCTTAATAATAAAGTCGCGTCAAGATCATTTTGAACACCTCGCCAGCTTAGCGACTTCTGCTTCTGCTGCTGACTGTACTGAGAAAAATAATTGCCAGTAATTACCACCACCACCAGCATTGTGTGGTAAAAGGTGAGATAAAAATTCCCAGTTGTTACCACTAGTAGTAACTAGTGGGAATAACTCCATTTAACTAGTGATAGCCATTAACGTATATATCTATGGACTGGCCTTACGGGCACTAAAAATGGTACTAGTTTAGCGGTGTGACTCACGAATTCCAGCCAATCGTGCAGTCTAACGCAACTAGTTGCGACCAATAGCGCGCGTGATGCGAACTCATCAACCAATCCCGTTGTACCGGTGTCACACCGCTGTACCGGCCCCTGTCATGCCTCATTATTATTGTCCGTAAAGCCAGTCCCTAGATATCTATGTCAATGGTGATAGCATTCGGCCGCGGCCGCGAGTCATAAGACATCGGTTACACGCTAATTCTGGCGTCAGTTCAGTCCATCATTCTGGTCAAAATGACGAGAGAATTATCCTGTAACACTCGGACTGATGGACTTATGGTCTGGACAGTCTGGACTGATGAAAATTTAATATTTTAGATAATATTCGTCAGTCCATTTTGAATGACAGAAAACTGATAGGAGACTGATCGTGTAACCTGTTCGTGTCATTCTCGCGTCAGTCACCATATTAGACAAGACTAAATGACTGTGTTGCGTTCTGTGTCCAAACGGCGACTGTGTCGTAATTTTATCAGTCTGTTGTCAGTCTGGACTGATCGTGTAACCGTGTCCATTTTCCATCATTCTGGCATCAGTCAAAACTCGAATGGACTGATGGACTGAACTGACGCCAGAATTAGCGTGTAACCGATGTCTAAGGAGTGTCATAATTAATGTTTACAAAGACATTAGAGCTGATGTTCTCTAGAGGACCTTGTTTACGTTGACGTTGACGTGAAGGTTTATGTCCGCAGGAGGGCGAGGGCTGCGACGGCGCCGGCGCGCCGGCCGCACCACCCACCATGGCTGACGTCATACGGTCCGTATTGTTGTACATCACGACATCAATTTAAACTGTCACCATTTTGTTTTTTTTAGACTTTATTTACGAAAACGGGACTTGGGACATTTTATATTTAAAGCTATACACTAGGCTTTTTCTCCAAATATTTGCCCTAAAAATTCCATTCAGTTACCGCCATACAAAGTCTATGAAAAATGAACGGAATAGCCGGGTCCACACAGAGCGAGGCATGCGCGCGAGGCAATTTCTTCGCGCACAAAACGGCATGTGTAGACGTGCCTCGCGCGGGCCGCCTCGGCCGCTCTGCGTGAACCCGGCTAATGGAATAAAAAATTAAGGAACATTTTTTCTCTCGTGATTCTGAGTAGAAATGTGTCCAAAAATATCTGAAATAAAAAAGAAACACCATAACAGACAGGCATAAAATGTGAATGTTTTGCAGAAACTTTAATGTGTCAATCAGATCTACACTACAGTCACCTGCAATAATATATTATTCTTCGAAGGCCGCAAAAATATCTGACACGACATTTTTTGTAGAGTAATAAAATAAGAGCGTGTCACATATTTTTGCGGCTTTCGAAGAGTAATATATTATTGTATTGCAGGATTTGCAGGTGACTGTAAATAATACATAACACAGATAATTATATGCATACTCGTATTGAACAAGTCAAACAACAAAGAACTGTTTATGCTAACCTTGTGTACCATGATGTATTGTGTTGGTTATAGGGAGAGGAAGAAGAAGGCGGGTGGTGCGGGGCTCGGCACGCTGCGGCGCCGCATCGCCGCCGCCGCGCGGCGCCCGCGCGACCGCCCCGACAGAGGTACGACACCTCTCTACACTCCTACCGCGGTTTCCATTCCACACTGCAGCGCCAGCATGGACCTGCCTACCACTTACCTACGGGCCACGGAACGCATGCCCCGAGCGTGCACGCCAGACGTATGGGGCTCGACGTCAGTGCGTTCCATGACCCGTGGTGAAGAGCCTATAATAATGCACGCGGTTAGCCGGCTCCAGGCCTCTCCGCGCGAGGCAATTTCCTCGCATACATAACGGCCAGTGTAGACGTGCCAGAGGGTATTGCCTCGCGCGCACGCTCGCTCCATGTGAACCCGGTTGTTGCATGATCGGAAGACTGCTACTTCTCCTAAAAGCTAACCAGAAAGAAAATGAATAAATGAAATATTAATCGTCTGTTTGTGTTGTTGTCCCAGGTTGCGAGCACGCGCGCTTCATCCGTGGCGTGGTGAGCTCGTGGCGTCTGGCGGAGGTGTTCCTGCTGTGCGAGGAGCTGGAGGCCGGCGCTGCGCTGCGGGACCTGGTGACGCAGGCCGAGCTGGCCCGCGAGCCCGCGCCGGCGCTGCACGCCCAGCTGCACGCGCTGCAGCAAGACAGGTACCTGCAGCCGTGGCCACAGACAGAGTTGGCGAGGTAACCTGATCCGGTCTGCAGCAGGACAGGTGACGCACTTAGACCGAAAATACATACAACATCGATATTTCGTCAATCGCTCAAATATACAAGAGCAATGAAAAAGAAAGAACAAAATTTAATCGATGTTCGCTGTAGGCCCGCTGAAGGCACCAGGGACCTGGTCAATTGGTCATGCAAGCTGGCGATAGGATAGGAGCATCTCATGGTGACACTAATTACTTAATTACAAATCAACTGACATGACAAAAGCCTTTGACAGGGTATGTCACAAAAGACTTTTGGATAAACTATACCACAACGGCATTAGAGGTAACTGTTTAAATTGGTTTAAAACGTATCTTAAGAGCGCTATTACATTTCGGCGTTGAGCGAGTTTAGGTATTTTACGCGCTGCGGCAGGCCGTGCGAGCTCAGTACGCCGATCCCTTCTACCACACTCGCACTACAATGATGGATTAAACATTCTTGATCCTTCGCGAAGCATATTGAAATCAACCATAACAACACTAACTGTACTTAACTTTTAAAGTTCTAAAACTGTTATTTGGTAAGTACGAAAATACTAAATGCAGTGCAAATGTACATAGGGGCTGTTCATAAATTACGTCATCTATTTTTGACGATTTTTGACCCCCCCCCACCCCTCAAATCATCCAAAAATCAAGCTTCGGATGAATCTGTTTCCTCCTACGTCATGTTACCATCATCCGATGTCCAGACCCCCCCCCCACTCCTCCCATTTGAAACGACGTAATTTATGAATAACCCCATACTTGTACTTATGAAGGTATATTACTCGAAAGAAATTATAGGTACCTACTCGCTTATTTACATGTTTCGTCATTGCATTTGGTACCTATAGGTTGTAAAGTTTGTATCAACGAGGGTTTAAAAACGAACTGGTACTGAGGATCTGATGATGATTAAGGTGGTCACGGATACCAATCAACCATGTAGTAACATGATTAGGCTCGTTTGATTCGTCTCAACAAGATCTTTGACACTGAAGATACACAGGGTCTGATGATGGAGCTGGAAGGTGGCCACGGGTACCAGTCTATCATGTAACTAAACAACTTCGTGTTTGGGCTCGTTTGATTCGTCTCAACAAGATCTTTGACACAAGACAGTACTCAGGCTCTGATGATGGAGCTGGAAGGTACCATTACCAATCAACCATGCAACTAAACCACATCGTGTTTAGGATCGTTTGATTCGTCTCAACAAGATCTTTGACACTAGGTGATACTCAGAGTCTGATGATGGAGCTGGAAGGTGGTCACCGGTACCAATCAACCATGCAACTAAACCACTTCGTGTTTAGGCTCGTTTTATTCGTTTCAACAAGATCTTTGACACAAGATAGTACTCAGGGTCTGATGTTGGAGCCGGAAGGTGGTCACCGGTACCAATCAACCATGCAACTAAACCATTTCGTGTTTAGGCACGTTTTATTCATCTCAACAAGATCTTTGACACAAGGTAGTACTCAGGGTCTGATGATGGAGCGCGAAGGTGGCGACGGGTACCTGTCTATCATCATCAGCTCCATCATCAGACCCTGAGTAGTATCTTGTGTCAAACATCTTATTGCGACGAATCAAATGAGCCCAAACACGAAGTGGTTCAGTTACATGGTAGACTGGTACCCGTGGCCACAGTCCAGCTCCATCATCAGACCCTGAGTACTAACTTGTGTCAAAGATCTTGTTGCGACGAATCGAACGAAGCCAAACACGAAGTGGTTTAGTTGCATGGTTGATTGGTACCGGTGACCACCTTCCGGATCCATCATCAGACCCTCAGTACTACCTTGTGTCAAAGATCTTGTTGCGACAAATCAAACGAGCCCAAACACGAAGTGGTTCAGTTACATGGTAGACTGGTACCCGTGGCCACAGTCCAGCTCCATCATCAGACCCTGAGTACTAACTTGTGTCAAAGATCTTGTTGCGACGAATCGAACGAAGCCAAACACGAAGTGGTTTAGTTGCATGGTTGATTGGTACCGGTCACCACCTTCCGGATCCATCATCAGACCCTCAGTACTACCTTGTGTCAAAGATCTTGTTGCGACAAATCAAACGAGCCCAAACACGAAGTGGTTCAGTTACATGGTAGACTGGTACCCGTGGCCACCTTCCAGCTCCATCATCAGATCCTGAGTACTATCTTGTGTCCAAGGTCTTGTTGAGACGAATCAAACGAGCCTAAACACGAAGTGGTTTAATTGCATTGTTGATTGGTACTGGTGACCACCTTCCGGCTCCATCATCAGACCCTGAGTACTATCTTAAGTCAAAGATCTTGTTGAGCCGAATCAAACGAGCCCAAACACGAAGTGGTTTAGTTGCATGGTTGATTGGTACCGGTGACCACCTTCCGGCTCCATCATCAGACCCTGAGTACTATCTTGTGTCAAAGATCTTGTTGAGATGAATAAAACGAGCCTAAACACAAAGTGGTTTAGTTGCATGGTTGATTGGTACCGGTGCCCACCTTCCGGCTCCATCATCAGACCCTGAGTACTATCTTGAGTCAAATAAATACATATAGAATGTCAGGTCGTTTCAAATATTTTTAATCCTGTCCGGTAGTTTATTAAACTGTACCATTATAAATTATAATACTATAAAAACGGTGCTAGGATCAAAGTCTCTCGTTGCGGTTTACACGCACACAGTATAGCGTTTTACACGGCGCCCGCCGCACACAATGATAAAAAACCTCGTCGTCGCCGTTGAAAATGTGCGGAGCCGAGCGACACACGTCCTGCCTCTACAAGCTCTGCCGCGGCACTGAGCTGGCGCAGCGCGCGTCATCGGTAATATAGAGTAGTTTTCAAAAAATTGCCAAAAAATTATAGTAGAATTTCATAAACACTAATGTATACCAACAGTATAAGCAAACGTTGCAGATTGCTTGAGTATGAAAATGACTTCGATATTAAGTAGATTTTCGTAGGAATTGACACTTGTTTCGGAGAGAAAATCGAGTTCGTTTTACTTTGATTTTCTCTTTCTCAAAGGTATGTAGGAAAAATATAGTTTGATATGCCTAAAGTACAGGGTATTAGTAATACAAAATAGCCAGGTTTAGCAGAGTAAAATTCTCAACATTTCCAAATAAGAGCTCGCCATTCAGTGCTTCACGGGGTTTTTCGGAAACGACCATCAGAAAAAAAATCATTACTAATTTAATAAGTCCTTTTTCTAATATTTACAACGACATTTATAAAGATAAGAAGACGCTTTTACTGAAACAAGTACTCATTGTTTCTAATAATGAGCGCAAAGTCCTGAATTTCGTCGACTAGTATCATCAATTTTGCATTATTTCGACTTTTCTTGTAAGAGCGCTCTTAAAAATAGACAGCAAAGAACTGAAGTAATGGCCTATTCCGAGCACACAAAAACTTTTGAAACCTACAGATCCTCATACAGGATAGTAAAAACGGGTGTCCCACAGGGCAGTTTACTTGGACCATTACTATTTCTCCTTTACATCAACGATTTGCCAAAAGTTACTGATAAACACAAAATTCTTCTGTTTGCTGATGACTGCTCAATAATGGTAAGAAATGATAATACTACACAGTATAAAGAAGAACTAAATAAAGTATTCAGAGATGTCAACAAATGGCTAGAAATAAACAAACTTCAAGTTAACCTAAATAAAACCAAATGCATGGAATTTTACGCTACCCAGGGAAAACCAGATCAAATCAGTATAAAGTACAAGGACACAGAAATAGAATATGTTAACTCCACAAAATTTTTAGGTATAATGATAGACTCTAACTCCAATTGGCTTAACCACTCAGAACTTATAATATCAAAATTAAGTAGATTTGCCTATGCTTTAAAAAGACTTCGGGAAGTATCAACAGAAAATACAGCACTTCTTGCCTTCCACGCCTATGTCATGTCAAATCTACGGTATGGAATAATTTTATGGGGTAATGTTGGGAATAAAGACCAAATATTTAGATTACAGAAAAGATGCCTACGTGCTATATATGGTCTTAATCAAACTGAATCGTGTCGTACGCTGTTTCTCGAGAACAAAATACTAACTTTTCCAGCCCTGTACATATTTGAAATCAGTATTTTTGTTAAAAAAAACCAGAACATGTTTGAAGGTAGAAATCCAAGACCACGCCTTCAGTCTAAATATGGTTATGATATTGGATATCCTGGGTCAAATTCGGCATTTTTTTCAAAGAGTGTTATGGTTATGTGTCCAAAAATATATAATAAATTACCAATTCACCTAAAAAAATTGATGCCTATGGAATTTAAAAAACAGCTTTTTAATTGGCTAGTGGAGAAATGTATTTACAGTATTTCTGATTTTTTATCGGAATAAAAATGAAAATGTTAACTAATTTGGTTTTGTGTAGAATAAGTTAATTTACATATTAGTGATCTCTGATCTCAATTAGATTTAAGTTTCCATATTGTACGCCTCTCTGAGGCAGGACATGAAGACCGTTGTAATTTAGAATAACATCCTATGTAACTCATGACCAACAATAAATAATTTGATTGATTGATTGATTGATTGAACTTCTTGGCATTTTCAGAAGTATTTAATGTTAAAGTAGCTTTGGGTTTGTTAAACATTACACAAGTTCCTTATAAAATACAACTCTTACCTCGAATCGCGTCGATATTTTGAAGACATACCTATTGCATACCTACACAGTGAGATTATTATTATATTATTATATTTAGCTTTATTTTCCACACAACTTCTTGTATTATATTTTTTAGGTATTTGTTTTAATTTTTGTTATGTGGCCCCTCTATGGGTAAGAGCCTCCTCCATTCCTTTCCATTTCTCCCTGTCTTTCGCTTTTAGCATCCATCTTTCTCCTGCAATGTCTTTTATGTCATCGGCCCATCTTTTCTTTGGTTTTCCCACCCTTTACTTAAAACACTTTGTTGAACTATTTGCAGGCGTTGGTGCGACGTGGAGCTGGTGGGCTCCGGCTGGGTGTTGCCGGCGCATCGCGCGCTGCTGGCGGCCCGGTGCAGCTACTTCAGGGAGCTGCTGCTGCACTACCCCAGGTATACATGTAGTTGTGGATGACACGACTTGGCAGCCACTGAGGAACAAACACCATCGCCCACACTGTTCACTGTCCATTGGTGGACCTTATTACTTTAATCTCTTTAAACAGCATAAGGTCCACCGATGGACAGTTAAGAGTGTTGCTGTTTGTATAGTCACCAGACTGACGACCGGTCTGGTCTAGTGGATAGTGACCCTGTCTGCTAAGCCGATGGTCCTGGGTTCGAATCCCAGTAAGGGCATTTATTTGTGTGATGAACACTAATATTTGTTCCTGAGTCATGGTTGTTTTCTATGTATATAAGTATGTATTTATCTATACAAGTATGTATATCGTCGCCTAGTACCCATAGTACAAGCTTTGCTTAGTTTGGGGCTAGGTTTGATCTGTGTAAGATGTCCCCTAATATTTATTTTATTTATTTATTTATTATTTATACAAACCACCACCAACACACACATCGTCACTCGTCGACTCGTCGTCGTACATGGCGACTGGCAGGGTCGCCATGTACGGATGGACGTTTTAATAAATAAAATAGAATATTGATTACATGTGTTTATTGGTCAAACACAACTTACAGACTAACTCGATTACATGATTGATACATAGCTTATATAATAAGAATAAGTACATAAGTACACATACACCACAGGGATTGTTATGTCATTTAAGGTTCTTGCTAAATTGGAAATTCTATAGTGTAAGTATTGAACAACTAATTTAGCTAGGACCCTAAATGGCGCAACAATCGCGGAGCGTGGTGTTACACAAATGTTTAAGGTTGTTTTCAAGCAGGACATGCAATAGTTACTGTATACTTCGGGCCACTTACACCATTCACTAACCCGGGGTTAACCGGTTACACTCATGATGTAATATGTTCCCCGCAGCGGTCCATGCCGCGTGCCGCTGGAGGGCGCGATGGCGGAGCTGCCGCGCGGGGACGTGGAGGCGCTCGTGGCGGCGCTGTACGCCGGCCCCCACGCACAGCACTACAGCGGGACGAGGCACGACACCCGTAAGTATATCCCCAGTAATATGTTCCCCGCAGCGGTCCATGCCGCGTGCCGCTGGACGGCGCGATGGCGGAGCTGCCGCGCGGGGACGTGGAGGCGCTCGTGGCGGCGCTGTACGCCGGCCCCCACGCACAGCACTACAGCGGGACGAGGCACGACACCCGTAAGTATATCCCCAGTAATATGTTCCCCGCAGCGGTCCATGCCGCGTGCCGCTGGACGGCGCGATGGCGGAGCTGCCGCGCGGGGACGTGGAGGCGCTCGTGGCGGCGCTGTACGCCGGCCCCCACGCACAGCACTACAGCGGGACGAGGCACGACACCCGTAAGTATATCCCCAGTAATATGTTCCCCGCAGCGGTCCATGCCGCGTGCCGCTGGACGGCGCGATGGCATGGCATAACAAAAGAAGAAAAATGGTATACAAATTAAAATAAAATTGTCCTCCTGAGGCGCAGCCGTGCGTGCTTAGGCCTGGTAAGACCATTAGAGAAAGACAGCTGCTAGACTACTAGACTAGAGTACTATATGCTATGCCCAAGTCATAATTGTCATCAATAAATATAAAATAGTTATTTGTTTTACAAGGGAGCAAAGTTGTTGTTTAACCTCTCGTGCTAATATTGATACATGAGCAAGCGAAAGATTCCAAAATTCGTTGCAAGGGTTTCAAGGCACGAGGGTTAAACAAATTTTGCAACCACTTGAAACACCAAATTTTTCACCACACCAACACAAGGAAAATACTGACTGTAAAATATCAAACAAAATCAAAGCAAATCGATTCAAAATGATTGTTAAATATTCATCATTCATAATCATCATTTCAAAGTAAATTCTACCAGAAAACAACTCAAAATTTGCATTTGATTACTTTGCCTCACATGTGAATAAAATGCAAATTTCTTATCAGTTTTTGAACAATCAAGAGATCATTTACCAGCTGGTGTGGTGAAAATGCATTTTTTATTTTCATGGTCGTATCACGACAACGTGAAAACGCTCTAAGGCATGTCTGCACATAGGTACCAATCTGCTTACGCTTGATAGTGTATATGTTTGTCTGTCTGTCAGATTGCGAGCGCGGGTTCAGCTCGGACGGGAACCTGGACATCATCAACGTGGAGAGCGGCGGATGTGAGTTTTACAAATTTATCTTGTACCAATTATTGTTAACCATATCTATTCACACTCTTTGAACAAATTGTCTTTAAAACAGCATTTTAAATAGGCAAGAAAATTGATTACTGAGGCGTTTTCAAACTTAAAAAACCGGACAAGTGCGAGTCGGACTCGCCCACCGAGGGTTCCGTACTTTTTAGCATTTATTGTTACAGCGGCAACAGAAATACATCATCTCATCTGTGAAAATTTCAACTGTCTAGCTTTCGCGGTTCATGAGATACAGCCTGGTGACAGACGACGGACAGTGGAGCCTTAATAGTATTGGACCCTATTACTAAGACTCCACTGTCCGTCTGTCTGCTTTTACCCTTTGGGTACGGAACCCTAAAAATCGTATACTTATATAAGCAAACATAATCCATTCTTTAAAGGGACCGTCTACTTATTATGGTTCTTTAAAAATGGATTCAATAGATTTGTGAACAGAGAGAGAAGCTTTCTTACAGTGAATACACACACATATTGACGTATATGACGGAGGGCATGGGTTGTACAGGATGGCGGGTGGGCGTAGTACCTCGATGTATTACTTCACAGCTAAACCAGTATGCTACCGGTGCATGAAATAAACTTTCGGACTTGTTAACCATACTAGTGCCTACTATATTTCAGTACTAAATTATTAGAATATCTAGTCACTGTTGGAATGTATTTGGATTGCACTCAAATAAAAGGATCACATAAAATCGTTCAAATCTTTATTCAAGTCTATCTAGACCGGCTCCAACCCTACACCTCTGACCCGAGAAGATTTAATTCCTTCTCAATTTGAGAAGGGTATCCCAATAGGGACCGGTAACAAACTCGGCGGGACACATCTTTTCAAAACAACACTTCTTCTCTTTATTTTACAAAGGCAAGCTTCTAATCACGCGTAAGAAATCAAAATAACACTTGGAATAAAACACTTAGCTCAAAGGTTAAAGAACGTTAGAATCTATAAGCTTTCAGAATAATCCTTCAGGTATAAGCCTTCAGGAACGTGGCGAATTAGGCACGAGGTTGGCTAACGTTCGATCTCTAGCGCGGCTCGATCAATTCTGCTGGCGGAGTCTTACCGCTCCCGCCTCAAAGTAAAGTAGGCAAACCTGCTTGACCGGTCCACCAACATAACGACAAAACTGCCAACTCGTACCTAACTTCACCCAAGTTACATCACTCGACGTTCCAAAGCCTTCTACCTGTCATCTTGAGCTGTGGTCACCTATAAGTGGCTAAGCATCTGTTATTGTTAAATGTCCTTGTTTCTATGTAATTGTGTAGATGTATTATCCGTTGGTGATCCTTAAATAAATAAAATAAAAAATAAAATCTTAGTTCAACAATACGCCAATAGAGGGCGTTACGAGTACTCTTTACGCAACTTTATGAATTTCGTTACAACCAAGTAATACGTAGCCAAACATTGCTAATCGACTTTATACAGGCGTCTAAAACAATGAACTGTAACGCTGCAATACGTTCTTCTGGAGTCACGCTCCGACATATATATAATATTTCCAGCATGCTCGTGCTCGCTGGGGTCGGCGGGCAGCGTGCGGCGGCTGGCCGAGCGGCTCGGCGCGCGGCTCGGCGACCTGCACCGCGACATGCGCTACCTCCTCGACTCTGGTCAGTATCCACTTTATTACACACACAAGAAAGTACAGTCAACTGTAAACATATGCAGTGGCGGATTTGCAGACTTTGCCGCCCTAGGCCCCAGGCCTTGTAGCCGCCCCTTTCTCAGCATCAGCACCCATCATATTAACTACATTTAGGTCAGGCAACGAAAAGGTATAGAGGGAAATGCTTGGGACACATTTTTAACTTAGTAACTTTATTTGGACTCGTTAGGAGGTGAACATATCAAAAGTCCCCTTGAGCGGGGGTAGGGGGGTTTGGTTTGAAGGTCACATTTTTCGGGTTTTCGTTTATTATATCTCAGAAACTATACGTCCTTGTGACATGATAATAGGAACATAGGTTCTAGGAAAAAAATAAGCAAATACTTATTCATTTTAAGTGACAGTTTTACCAATAACATTGACTTTTTATGTACCTACAAAAACATTAAAAAAAAAATAAACATATTTAAGAAAAACATTTTTTGTTGCCTATTTCCTTGAATAACTGCTAAACTATTAATCTTAAAATTATTAAAAAAAATATTTGAGATTCTTACAATGAGCTCTTTGATTTAATATGTAACACGATATAGTTTGAAAAACTTTATTTTTAAATTTTCTCATTTACCCCCCAAAAATGGCCTCCATATTTAAAATTCATTTATTTACGTTACACGTCCATCTTTGGGTCACAAACTTACATATGTGTGCCAAATTTCAACTTAATTGGTCCAGCAGTTTCGGAGAAAATAGGCTGTGACAGACGGACAGCCAGACGCACGAATGATCCTATAAGGGTTCCGTTTTTTTCCTTTTGAGGTACGGAACCCTATAAACGGGGAACAAGGCGCGATGATTATGTCGTTAGGGGTCATCCATTAATTACATCACACGTTTAGGGGGAGGGAGGGGTCAAGATAATGTGACATTTTGTGACAAGGGGGGGGGGGAGTCACAAACTTTGTGACGTCACTTTAACTTCATCAGTAACCGAAATTTATTTAGATTACTTTATCCGCTATACAGTGAAATAACAAGTTTTTGGAACGATAATCGTTTTTATTCATATAATTTTCTTACCTTATCAGTTTTCCGTTATGAAATTACTAATATTTAGTTTGTCAAAAATATTTTTATAAAATATTAATGGTAACACTTAATTCGATTTGCCGATTTCGTTGTGAAAATGTGACGTCACACCAGGGGGGAGGGGTTTGCCAGATGTGACCAAGTGTGACAAGGAGGGGGGGAGGGGTCCAAAAACTTAGAAATTCGTGTGACGTAATTAATGGATGACCCCTTAGAACGCATAGTTTCCGAGATATAAGCGAAAAACTGAAAATTGTGACCTTCAAACCCCTCTCTCTACCCCCGGCGCAAGGGCTACGGCCGGGGACTTTTGATATGTTCACCTCAGTGTGGGCCGAAAGTTAATTCAAATTGAAAATGCTGGCCATTAACCATTATAAATTGAATCGTAAACTGTAATCGTCCGGTTACGGTGTAAGGTTCAATTTATAATGGTTAATGGCCAACATTTTCAATTCGCATTAACTTTCGGCCAACACTGTTCACCTCCTAGATAGTCCAAATAAAGTTAGATACGAAGTCAAAAATTGTGTTTCATGCATTTCCCTCTATAGATACCTTTTTTTGAGAATTCGTTGCCTGGCCTGATTTTGAGTTATTTTTTGTTATCATCAGCGAATTTTTTGTCACAATTTGCCGCCCCTAATATCTCGCCGCCCTAGGCCCGGGCCTACTGTGCCTTATGGGAAATCCGCCACTGAACATATGGGTGTAGCCAACTTATCAAAAATATGACCCATAGTTCTTAATTCGCTGACATAAGAGCTCTGGGACATATTTTTGAGATGATTTGTGCACCCATATTTTTACAGTTGACTGTATATATATGTATATATATCGATGACGGCGACCCTAAATAAACATCATGGACGTTGTCTAGCGTGAGCCCTTATGTGGCTGGCCAGGCCGAACTTGGTCTTAAATACTCTATTGCACACACTGTTGCTGTTGTTGTTGTTGTGTAGTTCACTGTACACAGTGGGCAAAAGGGGAAAATGCGGTTTGGAAGGTTATAATTTTTTTTGACAAAATTGGTAAAATTGCTCTCATGTGTGTGATGGCCTCTCGTTCTATGTGTAGTGCGACATAAAATTGTAAAAATTAAACAAAATGGAAGAAAAATTTCCATACTGAATTGTAGCCATGTTTAGGCATTTTACGTCGAAACTGTGACAGTTACTTAGGAAGTGGCGCCCTCAATAATTTTCTACAATTTATTGTCGGACTATAAACCTTTCCTAATGCCGTGTAAGTAAATATTCTTTATTGTGCACCATAAAGTTAAAAAATACACAGAAATCGAAATACAAGCTTAAGACTAGGTAACAACACGCGGTCGCATCGCTAAAAAGCGATCTCTTCCATACAACCTTTGGGTAGCAGGAAAGTTGAGTACTTACAACTTCCGACCTGTCGTGTCTGATTAGTCTGTGGGTCAAGCCTTTATTTCAATTCGGTTTTGTGAGCAGGCGAGTACGCGGACGCTCGGCTGGTGTTCGCGGCGGAGGGCGGCGCGGCCTTCGGGTTCCGCTGTGCGCTGGAGCTGCCCTGCCACCGCGTCATACTGGCCGCCAGGAGTCGCTTCTTCAGGTCAGTCATTTGCAATTGCGTCTGTTAAAACGAAATTCCTATGTAAAGGTTTTCACATTATATGATGGACGAAATGTGAGACCCGTCTTGTGTATCCACAGGTCCGTCTGTCCACAGGTTTATTTTTGATTCGATTACGGCGCAGTTGTCAGAACTTGAGCACTAGAATCTACAAACTAAATTCAGTTATTGTAAAACTGGGTCGCTATTGTTCCCCAAAAAGTTTGAAGTCATAATGTATTGTTTGTCCGCATTTTCGTTAGTTATAATTCATTTGGTTCAGAAACGCGTCACTTTTCAGGATTACCAGAAAACAAACCTAACCTATCTATAGGATAACCTTACGAAAATCCTGAAAAGTTAACGGTTTCAGTTTTATGACTAACTAGACGGGCCCGCGGCTCCGCTCGCGTAAATGAAATGAAGAGTTTGTCTTAAGTTTAGTTAAATACCGACATTATTATGTATTCAATCCTGCCAGGGTTCATAACTGTGATAGGGACTTCTTATTTGTAACCGTTATTTGGATAACTTAATTCGCAAAATGATGTGATTTGATCAAAGGCAAGATTGTATTTTTTCATCTACGTAGGTATTTATTTAAAACTTGTTTCAATAATATTCTTTATTTCTATAAGCCCAGTCCATTCAGCAAAAACCTTCATAAGATTAATTTCCGCCTTAAGACGAATGTGGACGACCACCGCCCATAAATCGCCTTTTCATACAAACGTAGGTAGTCCCTATTTTCCTTTCTGGATATTTTTAACATTACTTACTACGGTGACGCAGCGACCCAAAAAGAGTCCTTGCCTCCGACACCAGATCACGCCATGTTTCTCAGTCTTGCGATAGCTCTCGCCAGTCGCCATGGCCGAGGTTGAGCAGGTCTTGAGCAACTACGTCGTTTCAGCGGTACCTAGGACGTCCACTCGGGCGTCTTCCATTTTCTTGTCCCAAGTACGCTCTCTTCACGGGACGATCCTCTCCCATTATCTCTAAGTGCCCGAGCCACTGAAGCTTAGCCGCTTTGTTCTCTCCAATACCCAAATATATCGGAACACATCCTTATTTCTATAGCAGCAAAGTTATATTACGATATATTTGGCCACTTTAGCTGTCACTATCTATTTGATACTGACTGTACATTTGCTTCATGAATGTGTAGTCGCCATTAGATAAATATCGTAGCCACCAAGGTCGCTCAAAAATATCTGAACATGCACTTTAACTACATTATAATTTACATTGTTCAGATATTTGTGAATACCTCAGCCGCTCCGATATATCTGACGGTGACTGTTCAGCAAGAAGAAAAATCCTACCTGGTCGAGTCGTATCGTATTACGCGAGAAAACAGTTCCCGTCATCCCTTGAACTGATGGTGAAGCCCATGTGAAGCCCATATTAACTTGCTATCAACTTTGTATTTATGGCCCTTCTCGGCAGCCCGTTCCCCGAACGAATGGCTTCTTCTTCTTCTTCTTCTTCTTCCTCGTTCCCTCAATGCTGAGGATCGCGACCACATGCAACATGTCCCCACTGATTGCGGTCATAAGCCAAGTGAACTGCACGGTGCAGACTGCCGCCACTCGCCTTCTTCATGGCGTCAGACCATCTCTTACGAGCCCCACCCCGAGCGCGTTTACCATTCATTCGCCCCAAGATGATACACTTCTCCATATCATGCATTGATGATCTCATAATGTGTCCGAAAAATCTAAGGGTTCGTTCATGGCATGCTTCGGAGAGCCGTGTGGTAATACTGAGTTCTTCCAAAATAGAGATGTTAGTTCTTCTAGCTGTCCAAGGTATACGCAGCAGTCTTCGCCAACACCACATTTCAAAAGCGTCAATCTTAGCCACATCACAGCTGTTCAGGCTCCAAGTTTCGGCACCGTACATAAATATCGAGAAGACAAGAGCTCGAACCAATCGCACCTTAGTCGTACGTCGAATACCTCTGTTCCTCCAGATCTTGTCAAGGTTAGCCATAGCACTCTTAGCCATACCAGCTCTACGGCGTATTTCGTCAGTGCTGCCACCGTCGCAGGTTATTAACGACCCAAGATACACAAACTCGCTGACTTTTTCGTACTGGCGGAGTACGTCGGTAACTGGAAGTATATTTGCCCTATCCACTACCATTATTTTAGTTTTAGAATGGTTTATCTTAAGGCCCAGCTTAGCGCTCTCATCCTCAATTCGCTTCAAAAGAGCCGCCATTTCTACTTCACTAGACGCAACTACTGTAGTATCATCTGCATACCTGAGGTTACTGACCAATCGACCTCCAACTGCAACACCTCCTTCCCAGCCGTCAAGTGCCTTCCTCATAATGTATTCGCCGTACAGGTTAAAAAGCTTGGGTGACAGAATGCAGCCCTGACGGACGCCCCGTTCTGTGTGGAAATCACTTGATTTGTGATTCTCCAGCTTCACGAAGCATGAACCCTCCAGGTACAAATTCTGTATTAGGTAAGCGAGATGTTCAGGCACGCCCATCTCCACCAGCACATTAAACATGATTCTCCATTGCACACAGTCAAACGCTTTAGCGTAGTCAATGAAGCATAAGACCATTGGCTTCTTATACTCGCGACACTTTTCGATAAGAATTCGGACGTTCAGTATTTGTTCGCGAGTACCCTTACCAGCAACGAAACCCGCCTGTTCACTGGGTATCTGGTGATCCACGAAGGGGGAGAGTCTAGCGTTGATAATGCGCAGGAGTACTTTGCTGGCATGCGACATCGGTGACAGTGTTCGGTAGTTTTCGCATTTCCTTGTGGATCCTTTTTTATGCAGGGGCACCACCGCCGATTGTGTCCATTCCTTTGGCCATTGACCACTTCTCCAGATCTTGTTGCAGACTTGGTACATGATCTTCGTACCCTCGCTGCCCATATTCTGCAACATAGCCGCGGAAACGCCATCAGGACCCACAGCTTTGTGCTTCAGTCTTTTTATGGCATCTTGCACTTCTGCGAGCAGTAGGTCAGGTTCCCTGATGTGATTATCCCATCTCCTCTCATAGCTGAGTCCCTCTTCATCCCGATAGAGTTCGTAACAGTAGGTTCTCCATCTCTCCAAAACCTTATCTAGCTCTGTTAACGTGTTACCTCTGCTGTCATCAACTATCCAACTCTTTGGTTTGAAGGTACCAGTAAGTGTTTTTACTTTCAGGAAGAGATCCTTGGTCTGCGATCTGTCAGCATGTCTCTCAATGTCATCACATATGTTGTTGATATGCCTGTCCTTGTCGCTTCGAGTGGATTTTTGGACTTCGGCATGCAGTTGGTTATAACGATACATCTTACTCTCAGAGTCAAGACCTTCACTCTTCAGCAACTTCCTTTCCTCAATCAGCTCCCATGATTCTTTGCTAATCCACTCTTCCTTCCTTTTCACGGTTTTAAATCGCTCCTGACTCTCCTTTGCGGTATCCAGAATGATCTTTTTGAGACCATCCCACTCGGCTTCGCTGGAGTCAAACGGGTCCCACTCTAGTGATTTGATCTTTGTGTCGAGTGCAACGTGAAAGTGGTCTAGAGCCGGTTTAGTAAGACAAATATTTTTCTGTGGTTTCTGTCGAGTACTCTTTAAGCGAAGTATGAAGTCCGCTATAACAAGTTGGTGGTCACTTCCGCAATCTGCTCCTGGGAGAGTTTTGGCATTAATCACAGACGATCGCCATCTAGACTTGATCGCTATAAAATCGATTTGATTTCTATAGCCTTGTGGGGAAGTCCAAGTGTATAATCTCCTTGGATGGTTTTTGAACCAGGTATTCATAACAACCAGCTGATTTTCTACGCAGTAATGAAGAAATTTTTCGCCTCTGTCGTTCCGCTTGCCCAGGCCAAAACCGCCAACAACTGTACCCAACAATGGATCTCCCATAGTGCAACCAACTTTCGCATTCCAGTCACCCTGCACAATAGCGATTTCTCTAGATGGTATCGTGCTCAAGAGGGAATCAATCTCTGCATAAAATTGGTCCGATGTTTCTTCATCTGATTGAGAGGTAGGTGCATATACCTGTATAATATTGTTCGGTACTGGGCTTGCATCGAGTTTTACAGCAATCACTCTATCACTTTGGGTCACATATCCTTTTATACAGTTCTGTAGTTTCCTCCGGATGATGAAGCCTACTCCATTGTTACTATGATCTTCAGCTCCGATGTAATACATGGTGTTCCCGTTTCTAGTAGTGAAATGCCCGCTACCGCGTTTATGTACCTCACTCAGCCCTAAGATGTCGATCTTACACCTTTCCATCTCCTTCTCGATAACTTCCAGTTTTCCTGGTTTCAAGAGGCCTCTGACATTCCAGGTCCCAATGCGAAGATGTTTACGTAATGGGGCCTTCTTTCTTCCTGTACCATGACCAGTAGCATAGTTTCCACTTACTGTCTGGTGGTCCGCAGTCAAGTGGCCGGTAGCAGACTTCCCACCATGCGACCCGGAATCACAATGGCGCCGAGGGTCAGTCGGATCACATGACATCGCACATCTATTATGGGGACTTTGCATAATGGTTTTCTTGGGAAAAATAGTGCAGTAGTTTCCCCTTGCTTTCTGCACCAGGCATTTTGAAGGATATTTGAGCCCTCAGGCCGCTGAGGCCTCTTCCAGCTGGTTGCCCGGCCAGGTGTATGGTTATACCGCCATTTGCTCGGTCGCCAGAGCCTCGTTCGTTATCTAGCAGGGGGCACCGCGATGATTGATGAACCATCGCCGTTGGCTATTCGTACGAACCACCAACGCGAGCAGGAGAGGTTGACAATTGGGTCGGTCGAGATGTTGTTACCGTTCGCCCCTTACCCCCCACGAATGGCAATGGTTGCCGAAGCCGTAATAGTCAGTCTGAATAATATAACTCGAAAAGAAATTTAAAACAACCAAATGCAAATTAGTAATATGTTAATAATAATATGAAAAGTCATAAATATGACATAAGTTTTTTATTTTACTTCGAGTAAAAAAACGCCGAAATAACTGCATACCAACATAACAAACATAATTTAGGTTACTTGAACTACCGAAACGAAATCAACCGAGAGTTGCCGAAAATGGCCGATCATCATAAAATGAAGATTGTTATAAAAATTTCTTTTGCTTATTGTAAATTAAATACGCATCGAAAGCGATAGTTTTTATGCTCTAGTTCTATTCTCATATTTAGATAATAGATTTGAACAGGTTTTTCTTATCATACGTGCGTCGTATTCGAGAAACGTGTCAAAAACTTTTTTAGAAATTTGTAAGGCGCCATTTCGCTTCTTCCCTCGTTTTTTATCCCGTTCTGGTTTTTCAATTTTATATGACTAATGATAAATATAACATACTGTAACACGGCTGTTTTGTAAGGGGGTAAAATAAATAAAAGAAAAGCTCCGGCTTGTCGAAAATTGGAAACAGCCATGTTAACAAAATAAAATTAAATCAAAATTAGATTAAATAGACTAAACGGAAACCTTGCTGCAGGAAAGCTAGGAGGAGAAACAATTAAACAAATTTATATCTAACAAACTTTATTAATCTAATCATTTATTGTTAAATGCTCAGTGGTAAGCTGGGTCGCTTCACAGGTTCTAGTTATAAGGGATTACACCCATTAATTAAAAACTAAAAAACTAAATTTCGAAATACCTAAGTTTTATGCACCAGAACTTTCAAAACTTCAAACTGAATAAAATTAAATTATAATTAACCATTTTAAATTTGTAGTTGGTGCCGGATGTCACTCAAAAGTTATGCAACAGACCGACCTCAAAAACTGCTGCTGGAACTGCAGCAGCGGGGGCGTACTCGCCTTTCCCCGGGAAGCTGGCCGCTAACCTGGTTGGAGCCGGCCGCTGCAGATGGCGTGGTACATATCCCACAGCCTCATTTTACAACTTCTAAACATCTTCAAATGAATTTCAAAAGAAATTGAAGGCTCTTCAAAAGAATTCGAAAGCTCTTCCAAAAAATTCACAAGCTCTTCAAAAAAAAGTTCACAAGCTCCCGGCTCCTGTAAACCGAGAAATGGATACATTAGCCGACGCCTTAATGGCCGCTAAAGAAAATATGAAACAATTGGAAATTTAGCTCACCGCACTGGAAGCTGTTAGGACTTCTGGCGGAGCACTCCCAACCCTCGAGCAGGAGTCAACTCTGTAAAGAACCAAAAACCTGGTTAAGGACGAACCCACAACGTTTCGCGCCATTGTGGAGTTGATCACACCTAAATTCCATTTGTACTTACTCAGTGGAGCACACCGAAGGACTCGAGCTGCTTCCAGCATTTCGACCAACATGGAGAATGTGTGCTCTCACCACAAATAGTACTCATGCGAGCGTGCGTCCCCGGAGGGGTCCACACATCAAAAGTGCATGTCATCTCAAAATGACCTCCTCATATGTTGAGTACAAAAGGCCAAAACAAAAGTAGGGTGCCAATCCCTTGAAGACACAAATCCTACGAAAATTCTGACTGATTTATTTAACAATTCACTCCTGAGCCTAAGAAATATATTTTATCAATAAATCTAATAAAGTTTCATTTCAGGGCCCCCTTTTTGGAGTCTGTAATTCCTATGTTTTATTTAACATCTAAATTCTCTCTTACCTAAAAAAACATATCTAAATCATACAAAGTTTTCCTGGAGTGACAACCTAAATATCTCAAGTTTTAATTATTTTTACTCGTATGACAACCCCGACAACAGATAAGCATAAAGAGGTGCATCTGAATGCAACAGATTATGCAAATAAGTGCAACCAATCGAGTTAGTTTGGGATATTGTTAAAATCATCGAAATAAGAAAAGGAATTCAACCCAAAAATATTAATTTAAAATTTAAGAAAATGTCTACGTTACAAACACATACAATACATTATTTGTTACCCCCTGCCCCCTGACCCCTGTAAAACTAGATGTCATAGAAAATATTTGAATTTATTACGTGACCATAGAGATTTGATTGCCTAATTCTAATTTCAGTCTGCACTGAAAAAAAAACCTGGTACTGGTAACCAGAATCTGGTTAGCTGTACTATATTGTCTTGTTGTATATGTGACGACAGGACACTTTGTAAACATAACCAGACCATTCTTGTTAAATTAAATTTGTTAATTCTATGAAGTGTATAGTAGTGACGACCGGTCTGGTCTAGTGGATAGTGACCCTGTCTGCTAAGCCGATGGTCCTGGGTTCGAATCCCAGTAAGGGCATTTATTTGTGTGATGAACACTAATATTTGTTCCTGAGTCATGGTTGTATTCTATGTATATAAGTATGTATTTATCTATACAAGTATGTATATCGTCGCCTAGCACCCATAGTACAAGCTTTGCTTAGTTTGGGGCTAGGTTTGATCTGTTATAAAAAAAAAAAAAAAAAGAAAAAAAAAAGTAGTGGGTATAAGACTTTTAGTAAACCCAACTAGCCGGTCTGTTAATGGTTACTAAATAATACAGTAACATATACATTCCTGTCCTGTTGTTATAACAAGGTATTCAGTATATGTAACTGAACGATTTGTGCGGTGTACTGGTTTTATATTGTTCACGTTACCAGAACGCACTGTGCTAATGGGGCTTCTAAGCGAGCCATATGTTCACTGCAATATGTGGCCGGCAACTATTGGTGTCCTCTTACTCACATGTTAGAGAGGGACACTAATAGTTGCCGGCCACATATTGCAGTGAACATATGGCCCGTTTAGAAGTCCCTTCAGCACAGTGGGTTCTGGTTACGTGAACAATATATAACCAGTACACTGCTCTTCTAGTAAATACAGACAAGTTTTACACACTTATTTTTTTTTATTTTATTGATCAAATAAGTAACACAGCATTACAGTAAAACCAAGGCACTGTGACACTACAAAAGAAAAAAACATTTTGTCTCCACAAAGAAAACAATAGACACAAAAATGACATACAAATTAAACATTGGATTTGGGCGACGACGTAACAGCGTGGCTCCGTAGCGTCGTCTGACTCGGCGTAGGATTCGGCAGGTTGCCCCGGAACCGCCGAAACACCACACCCTTCGGCCAGAAGTCCGCGCTTGCGATGGTGTCCTGCAGAGGCCGCGGCACGCGCACTACAAATGAACTGAAGTGCACATAGTGACGCGACTGTAGCTGGTGCACCCTCACCACCTCGTCGGCCCCGGCGGAGTAATGCAGGCGAGACACGTAGAGCGCCTTACTCGGTGTCGCAACTCGTAGGCCAGAATTAACCGGCTCCGCAGTGCCACACAGAGTTTTACGAGGCACCCTGCGCGCCTTGCGTTTCCTTTCCACCAGTTTGAATCCCTCCTTATCCACATCGGTGCGGGAGGACTTTTCCTTAATCGGAGCCCGCACATTTCACTGTGTCAGCAACACGCAAACAACACGCACTTATACTATACACTTGTACTAGTTTACAATAAAATTATGGACAGGATCTACGTAAATAAAACATCGTCCGGCCGGAACGTAAGACGCTGGCGTAATGGCTGCCGTTCTGTGAATTGCGCAATTCCTTTCTCCGCCCCCCGCCACCCGCGCATACACCGTGGTGTTGGCACAACTGTTTGATTCGTTCAGACTACAATGCATTATAGTAACCACAACATAATAACTTGTAACGTGTACACTCGTATCTTTATTTTTACATATCAATAGTTAGTGTTACGATGCATATATTAAACGAGACAAACGTTTAATATTTACAACACTTGCATCTTTACATATACAACGAAATTGTAAGCAGTACTAAATTGCATTTAACTAGAATTAAACAGTGATGTTTAAAAAACAAGTTTTACACGATACAACATTTTTTGTTATTACTACCGGATTTTAGTAGGTATAACTATATTTTTAATTACTATACGTTCTGGTAGTATTGTAGAAAATTAGTTTTTTCGGTGTGTCCGGAGTGCGCCTATGACATTTACGTGCCCTGAACACAACGGGCTATGAGAAATATGCTGATAGTATGTATGTTTGTATGTTTGTGGCAGGAGCGTGATGTCGCGGCGCACGGCGGGCGGCGCGGTGTGCGTGGACGAGAGGGTGCTGCCGCGGCGGTTCGCCAGGGCTCTGCTGCACGCCGCCTACACCGACCAGGTTGGTTGTCTCTCACTCTCTCTCTCTCTCTCTCTCTCTCTCTCTTATTAGTATCTCTAGTTCATAAATAATGTTAACATTTCTTGACAGGTGGACCTCACGCTAATCGGTCGAGCTTCCAACTCCCCCACAAACACCATCAGCAGTGCAGCGGTGAGTGTATTATATATTATAACTATGTACTACCAAATACATTTCAAACAGGATCAATCAAGTCATCAACTATATGCACTTTGATCATACATTATTTTAGTCACAAACAGATTTGTAAAGTTTTTATAGATGTTTTGTATACATACATACATAATTTTAAATATTTATTTATTTATTTATTACTATTCGGAGATCCAACAGCTGTTAACATGTTAATAGGTTTTATAAATGTGATACGAAAAACCAATTACAGGTCTCACCAGTAAATACAGATTAACAAAAACAATTGGTGGTTAGCACATTGTATTTAACATACATTAGAATTTATTACTTACATTTATTTTTAAGATTCTTAAGACACTAACCAAAAAATGGATCATTTGTTATCTGACAATAAATAAATTTTCACATCACCTATTCGAAAAAGGGCGTTTTCTTCCCCGCTAGGAGGGATCAAAGTGGCACTTTTCTTCCCTGCTAGGAGGGTTCAAAGTTGTAGTTTTCTGTTCTAGGACACATTTTTTTTCACTTTAAACTCTCGCGTTTTGTACACATATTTAATTACACAAACACATATTTAATTCAGCTGAAACGTCGGAATTAAAGGTAAAAACAATGAAATTATATCGCGGTAGACCCGTTTGTGTAATGAAATACATTTTGTTTTTAATTTTTAATTTTTTTAGCTTAAATAGTGTTTTGATACATGATAATTTCCTCATTTATTTATTTTTTTATTTTCCTCATAGTTGATGTGAAAAGCAGCAGTATGTGTCACACGGTATCAAAATTATTGCGTCTTGGGCGTTAACACTTGAATCCCTCATTACGCTCAGGAATCAATGTACGCCCTTGACGGAAATATTATTATTTTGATCCCTTGTAACACAAACTACTATTGTATTTGTATGACGTGTCCTCAGGCGTGGGCAGGGGTGCCGGGTGGGTCGCAAAATGAATTGCAATAAATATGTGACGTCCCACGGTCAAAGGTACCTTATGGCGGGTATGGAGTTATGCATACCCCAGTAATCTACAATAAATAAGCTATCGATAACACAAAAGATCAACCTTCTAGGTTGCGTAGTTACAGAGATATGATTTTTTGAAAATAATGTTGTGAAATGAGCAACTTTACGATAGAGAAGTTTTAAGTTTAGCCGCCTAAAAAACTATGTTCCTGAAGTAAGTTACATAGTTGACTACAAATAATAATGCCTTATATATCTGAGATTAAAAAAATATTGCGACTTGTTCTGTAATGCAAATAGAAACTTTTGATATCGACTGATTTATGTGTATACTAACCAATCTCTTGAAAATAAAGTTTTATTTCATTTTCACGATTGATTGCAATGAGCTCTCAAGATTTAAATTTTATCTATTAGAAAACGACACTGACAGACAGTTTAAGCAAAAAACAATACCGATTTAGAGGTGAAAATGTATTTTCTGACTTTTTCATATAAAATCACAAAATTGAATATTTTTACTTTTAATGTGACACACAATCAATTTTTCTGAGCACATATGAAAGAAATTCTGTCATTCAAATGAAATAAATCCTAAAACCCCAACTAAATACTATATTTAACCCCTTATGCCACTTTAAACTTACATAACAATAACAGTATTTGCTCCATACATTTACGAAAAGGTACCTTATGGAAATAAATCTAATAATACATCACTACAAAATATCAATCATATTATAGTTTATCTTTTATGAATAGAAAATATTAATTTACATTAAACTGCCCCCAATTTAATTAGGTCTTCGTCATAATAATCTTAAAAAAGACCAATAATTTGTATGTAATGAAAAGGTACCTTGTGGTCAAGTTACATGATGAGGCATGATGATGATGGAACAGTTAGGATAAACTAATAATATTTTGGGGTTAAGATGGTATAAATCGTCTATTTCTTATCAATAATATATTTCGGTTGCTATTGAAGATAAGCGGCATTGAGGTTCAATGACCTCAGATATTCCATAAGGTAATGCGTCGGGTATTGGCATTTTTCAGCAAACCAATGGCTGATTTACTGCATGCGACCAAACCAAATGAAGATTATTCTAGTTAAGAAAGACTTGACGAGAGTAACTTTGGTATAATAGCAGTCTACTTGGATTTGTGATGTCGGTCTATGTACGGTTATAATATTTGCGAGGCGCCCCAACCAGAACTGAAATTATCAAATTAGTTTTGCAGAATGCTAATACAGTTCTCTACCAAACTTCTTTTCCCGTATTGACTAGTTTTTTTGGGAATTTTCAATCTTTTTTCCATAAGGTACCTTTTCTACTAAACTCTGAGACGACATTACTAGGCTTATAACTAACTTATAACAAAAATAAAAACAGGTAAACAAACGTTACGCATTAAGGTTTCAGATCACACAATAAAAAAAAATTGAGCATTTTTTCACCTCTTTACAAAACATTTAATATCTCCGAAACTAGAAACCCTCATAAGGTACCTTTTCCCGTGGAACGTCACATATGTTATGAAATTGAATGTGTATGTGGTGTGTGTGCAGGCGTGGGCGGGGGTGGGGCGCGGCGCGGCGCGGGCGGGGGGCGCGCCCTCCACCGCCATGCTGGACGACGCCGCGCAGCTCTACGAGATCGCCAGGTCGGTACATAGCCACATGACATGACACACAAGCATGACACTTCGTTCGGCCAAACTCGATGCAAAATTAGCGTAGACAAACTATATTTCTTGTGTCACCTACTGCTCATCAATTTTTTGATCGTAATGTTATTAACATTTTGATTTATTGTTCATTAATTGATCTTCTTCTTCTTCTTCTTCTTCTTCCTTGCCTTATCCCTTCATTTGGGGTCGGCTCTCCTCGTCCTTAGGCGCCAGGACCACCTGTCCTGGGTTGTCTCTGTGTTCAGCTGTGCCCGTTCCAGATCTTTGGCTACGGTTGTCCACCACGTAGCTAGCGGGCGCCCTCTTCCTCTTCTCTCTTCCGGGATAGCCAAGGCCTTTTTGACTGGGTACTCTTCCTCCCTTCTCATAACATGGCCAAACCAACGCATTCGTCTCTCCACCAGCTTATCCCCTATGGGTGCTACTTTGTTCATTAATTGATCTTACCTCAATTACCTTAAGCAAATAAACAAAAGTACGGAACCCTCGGTGGGCGAGTCCGACTCGAACTTGTCCGGTTTTTTTATTTATATTTTGGTATTGACGTTTATTGAATAAAGTTTAATAGTCAAATCAAATAAATAACTTTCAAATTAGGTTTAGTTAGATTACATTTCTGACCGACGATTTTGAAAAAAACACATACAAACAGCATCACTGTTACCTGTCCATCAGTGGGCCTTATTACTAAAGGCATAAAATCCACCGATGGACAGTGAACAGTGTGGGCGGTGGTACGATCAAATGAAGTTATCAAACAAAATATATTGTATAGGTTGTGATAGGTAACCATTTTAGGCAGCCTCGAAGGATCGGACTTTTCTAATAACATGGTTGTTTCTAGGTTCCTGGAGATGCCGATAGTGGCTCAGGGTTGCGAAGACGCCATAGTGTCAGCTCTGTGCCCTGAAAGTCTGCCACACGTGCTGCGGTGGACCGCCACGCCCGTCGCCAGCCAGTGGGTGCACCGGTAAGTTTTTATATTTCCAAGCCCCAGCTATTAGTGATTAGTGTATTCTGGGATTTAACCCCTTGAGTTATGTGCCTAATTCAATGAGATTGTGTTGTGCTATCACAATTTCCAATGTCTACTTCTGATTTCTATCATCGGATCAGCTCTATGTCATCTTAAATATTGGTATAGGTTTTACATAATGATGTCACATTTCAGCTAAATAATAACACCTACACGTGGTTTAAAATTGGTTTGTTTAATTGGAAAATAACTTACACACACAGTTAGTTAAGCTTATAAAAGTGTACTATGGAATCATACAGTTGTACATAACTTATACGTTATACTACACATATTACGATCTCTAGCAAGAGCTCTACTACACTAGGCTCTGTTGCCAATTTGTAATAAAAAAAAGATTAAACATCTTCCCTACTCTACATGGCGACCCCGCCACAACAAATCCTCATAATCGTATGACTGTTCTAGACAAGCGATGCGCTACCTCCGCGACGAGTTTCCGACCATCATGTCGCACGCCGCCGCCGCCAAGCTGCCGCGCACCGCGCTGGCTGCCGCACTAGCGTCGCCCTTCACGCAGTGCAGCGAGGCGCAGGCACTGCGGGCGCTGCTCCGGCTTGCCGAGCGAGCTAAACAAGCCGGTGAGTCTAGAGTTCCCACCGCCATGCCGCACTCTAGCTGCCGCACTAGCGTCGCCCTTCACGCAGTGCAGCGAGGCGCAGGCACTGCGGGCGCTGCTCCGGCTTGCCGAGCGAGCTAAACAAGCCGGTGAGTCTAGAGTTCCCACCGCCATGCCGCACTCTAGCTGCCGCACTAGCGTCGCCCTTCACGCAGTGCAGCGAGGCGCAGGCACTGCGGGCGCTGCTCCGGCTTGCCGAGCGAGCTAAACAAGCCGGTGAGTCTAGAGTTCCCACCGCCATGCCGCACTCTAGCTGCCGCACTAGCGTCGCCCTTCACGCAGTGCAGCGAGGCGCAGGCACTGCGGGCGCTGCTCCGGCTTGCCGAGCGAGCTAAACAAGCCGGTGAGTCTAGAGTTCCCACCGCCATGCCGCACTCTAGCTGCCGCACTAGCGTCGCCCTTCACGCAGTGCAGCGAGGCGCAGGCACTGCGGGCGCTGCTCCGGCTTGCCGAGCGAGCTAAACAAGCCGGTGAGTCTAGAGTTCCCACCGCCATGCCGCACTCTAGCTGCCGCACTAGCGTCGCCCTTCACGCAGTGCAGCGAGGCGCAGGCACTGCGGGCGCTGCTCCGGCTTGCCGAGCGAGCTAAACAAGCCGGTGAGTCTAGAGTTCCCACCGCCATGCCGCACTCTAGCTGCCGCACTAGCGTCGCCCTTCACGCAGTGCAGCGAGGCGCAGGCACTGCGGGCGCTGCTCCGGCTTGCCGAGCGAGCTAAACAAGCCGGTGAGTCTAGAGTTCCCACCGCCATGCCGTACTCTAGCTGCCGCACTAGCGTCGCCCTTCACGCAGTGCAGCGAGGCGCAGGCACTGCGGGCGCTGCTCCGGCTTGCCGAGCGAGCTAAACAAGCCGGTGAGTCTAGAGTTCCCACCGCCATGCCGCACTCTAGCTGCCGCACTAGCGTCGCCCTTCACGCAGTGCAGCGAGGCGCAGGCACTGCGGGCGCTGCTCCGGCTTGCCGAGCGAGCTAAACAAGCCGGTGAGTCTAGAGTTCCCACCGCCATGCCGCACTCTAGCTGCCGCACTAGCGTCGCCCTTCACGCAGTGCAGCGAGGCGCAGGCACTGCGGGCGCTGCTCCGGCTTGCCGAGCGAGCTAAACAAGCCGGTGAGTCTAGAGTTCCCACCGCCATGCCGCACTCTAGCTGCCGCACTAGCGTCGCCCTTCACGCAGTGCAGCGAGGCGCAGGCACTGCGGGCGCTGCTCCGGCTTGCCGAGCGAGCTAAACAAGCCGGTGAGTCTAGAGTTCCCACCGCCATGCCGTACTCTAGCTGCCGCACTAGCGTCGCCCTTCACGCAGTGCAGCGAGGCGCAGGCACTGCGGGCGCTGCTCCGGCTTGCCGAGCGAGCTAAACAAGCCGGTGAGTCTAGAGTTCCCACCGCCATGCCGCACTCTAGCTGCCGCACTAGCGTCGCCCTTCACGCAGTGCAGCGAGGCGCAGGCACTGCGGGCGCTGCTCCGGCTTGCCGAGCGAGCTAAACAAGCCGGTGAGTCTAGAGTTCCCACCGCCATGCCGCACTCTAGCTGCCGCACTAGCGTCGCCCTTCACGCAGTGCAGCGAGGCGCAGGCACTGCGGGCGCTGCTCCGGCTTGCCGAGCGAGCTAAACAAGCCGGTGAGTCTAGAGTTCCCACCGCCATGCCGCACTCTAGCTGCCGCACTAGCGTCGCCCTTCACGCAGTGCAGCGAGGCGCAGGCACTGCGGGCGCTGCTCCGGCTTGCCGAGCGAGCTAAACAAGCCGGTGAGTCTAGAGTTCCCACCGCCATGCCGCACTCTAGCTGCCGCACTAGCGTCGCCCTTCACGCAGTGCAGCGAGGCGCAGGCACTGCGGGCGCTGCTCCGGCTTGCCGAGCGAGCTAAACAAGCCGGTGAGTCTAGAGTTCCCACCGCCATGCCGCACTCTAGCTGCCGCACTAGCGTCGCCCTTCACGCAGTGCAGCGAGGCGCAGGCACTGCGGGCGCTGCTCCGGCTTGCTGAGCGAGCTAAACAAGCCGGTGAGTCTAGAGTTCCCACCGCCATGCCGCACTCTAGCTGTCGCACTAGCGTCGCCCTTCACGCAGTGCAGCGAGGCGCAGGCACTGCGGGCGCTGCTCCGGCTTGCCGAGCGAGCTAAACAAGCCGGTGAGTCTAGAGTTCCCACCGCCAGGCCGCACTCTAGCTGCCGCACTAGCGTCGCCCTTCACGCAGTGCAGCGAGGCGCAGGCACTGCGGGCGCTGCTCCGGCTTGCCGAGCGAGCTAAACAAGCCGGTGAGTCTAGAGTTCCCACCGCCATGCCGCACTCTAGCTGTCGCACTAGCGTCGCCCTTCACGCAGTGCAGCGAGGCGCAGGCACTGCGGGCGCTGCTCCGGCTTGCCGAGCGAGCTAAACAAGCCGGTGAGTCTAGAGTTCCCACCGCCATGCCGCACTCTAGCTGCCGCACTAGCGTCGCCCTTCACGCAGTGCAGCGAGGCGCAGGCACTGCGGGCGCTGCTCCGGCTTGCCGAGCGAGCTAAACAAGCCGGTGAGTCTAGAGTTCCCACCGCCATGCCGCACTCTAGCTGCCGCACTAGCGTCGCCCTTCACGCAGTGCAGCGAGGCGCAGGCACTGCGGGCGCTGCTCCGGCTTGCCGAGCGAGCTAAACAAGCCGGTGAGTCTAGAGTTCCCACCGCCATGCCGCACTCTAGCTGCCGCACTAGCGTCGCCCTTCACGCAGTGCAGCGAGGCGCAGGCACTGCGGGCGCTGCTCCGGCTTGCCGAGCGAGCTAAACAAGCCGGTGAGTCTAGAGTTCCCACCGCCATGCCGCACTCTAGCTGCCGCACTAGCGTCGCCCTTCACGCAGTGCAGCGAGGCGCAGGCACTGCGGGCGCTGCTCCGGCTTGCCGAGCGAGCTAAACAAGCCGGTGAGTCTAGAGTTCCCACCGCCATGCCGCACTCTAGCTGCCGCACTAGCGTCGCCCTTCACGCAGTGCAGCGAGGCGCAGGCACTGCGGGCGCTGCTCCGGCTTGCCGAGCGAGCTAAACAAGCCGGTGAGTCTAGAGTTCCCACCGCCATGCCGCACTCTAGCTGCCGCACTAGCGTCGCCCTTCACGCAGTGCAGCGAGGCGCAGGCACTGCGGGCGCTGCTCCGGCTTGCCGAGCGAGCTAAACAAGCCAGTGAGTCTAGAGTTCCCACCGCCATGCCGCACTCTAGCTGCCGCACTAGCGTCGCCCTTCACGCAGTGTAGCGAGGCGCAGGCGCTGCGGGCGCTGCTCCGGCTTGCCGAGCGAGCTAAACAAGCTGGTGAGTCTAAAATACAGAAGTCCAGCCCGCGAGTAAAATCTTCATAGTTCAGAGACCTCTGGTATAGTTGAATGCGAAATAATCTCGCCGCGAAGTATGTGACACGACAGTATTTCCATATTCGCGTGTGGTGTGGTGTGGTGGTGGAAGCTGAAACGATCACAGCGTTTGCTGCGGTTAAAAATAAAACTAATGATGCTAGCATGAAATTTACTGTCTTTCTGCAGTAAATATTGATTGTTTTTAAGATAAATATGGCTCTAACAAGATGGGTTGTTTTGAATTGTAAAAACATTATATACACGTGCCTTTGTTCGCTGTCTCCGGGTGGGAAATGATGATTATTTGTTTTATTGACAGAACCGGCATTAGTGTGGAGTGGCGGAGGGTCCCGACGACGGAGGTCGCTGCCCGACGCGGCGCTGTGCGGAGCCCTGGGGTCTCTAGCGGCGCATGTTCGTACGGAGCACCTAGGGGCCGCGCCGCTCGCGCCGCAGCTGCACCAGGCCATACGGAGAGGTGTGTACTACGTGTGTACTACGTGTTAGTACGAGTCGAAATTAATGAGTGCGTTATCTGTTTTTGAAGTGCAAAGTAAGCCTTTCCGAGCTGGTGTGGAATAGTTATTTGTACAACAAGAGATCAAAGTTTGATATTTCTTCGAGTGCTTATTTCGAGTCCCGTGCAAGCGAAAGATTCTATAATAGATTCACGAGCGTAGCGAGTGAATCTAATTTAGAATCTTGAGCGTAGTAAGGGATTCAAAAGCGCACGAGATGTACATAACTTTGATCTCGTGTAGTACACAAAAATTTTCACCCTAAGCAGTGAGAACATACCTAGAGGGACAGAGATAATAGAACCCAAGTATATCGAACTTGTATTAGACCCCGCATGTTGAAATGACATTTGACTATAAAGGTCACTTGAATGTCATTTTGTCTCACTCAGTGAGCAAAATCGCATTTTGCTCACTGTTTTTAAGAAGCAAAGTACCCCTGTTCGAGCTGCTAAGGTGAAAAACAAATTGAATTATAGTGTGTTATGTGTGCCCGCAGGCATCGTGCCGGCGCTGGCGCCGGCGCCGGCGGCGGAGGGCGCGCGCGCGGCGGACGCGTGGCTGGGCCGCGGCGCCGCCCGCCCGCCAAGATACTTCCTGCCCTACCTCGACGAGCTCAAGGTACGTGCTACACCTCACACTCACACCCGTCCCCTCCTCGCTGAGGCCGAACCCGGTTCCGTTCGGCGAGGCGTCGCTACACAGACGAGACATCCTCCAGACTGATCATAGTAGCTCTACCCCCTCTGCCACGCATACGGTAGTTTTACTCCATTTTCGAATCGAAAGTGTCTTTGTGTGACGTCCGTGTCTTTGAACGGACCAATCACGGCACGGGACTCGCTCACCTCGTCCCCCGCGCCCCAGTATTTTTGTCAGCATCGGTTTCATGAAATAATTGCTCTAAACTCCGTCTAGAGGATTCCTAGTCTATGCGTCGCTCCGACCGGTTATGAGGGTTGACGCGCCTCGACGTGACGTCCCTTTGCGTCCCCGACCGGAGATAAGATGATCGCTTGAATTTTGACAACCCTCCACGGCCGAAACGGATGGTGCCGTGAGTTAGAAAGAGATATCACGATTCGGCCCTGAGTCGCTGTCAAACTTCGGTTTTGTAGGAAGTGTAACTACGTCCTTTCTGTACGATAGTAGTATTACTTATTCTGTGCCGTACTTGGCGCCTGGACGAGCTGAAGGTCCCGCGGGTGTAGCCAGTGAGGGGGTTAGCATAGCGCGCGGTGTAGCCGGTGGGGGGTTAGCATAGCGCGCGGTGACGTGCGTGCGTGACCAAGTGTGGCAAGACCGCCCAACTGGCTGACTTCTGTACCGCCGACGGGACGAGATTCGTTGGCGTGAGACAGTTCCATAGGCCTGGTGATGTTGCCCGAGCTCAACGGGTGTGCGGAGTGTTGGGTCCATAGGCTACGGTCTCTGCTTACCATCAGGCGGGCCGTATGCTTGTTTGCCACCGACGTAGTATTTAAAAAAGGTCTAAATAGATTGTACTCGTATTTACAGGCGTTGTTGGAAGACCAGGCGGTGCCGGAGGCAGAGGTAGCGAGAATTCGGCGCTCGAGGTATCTTCACAGGATACCGGACACCCTGTATATGGTGAGTTCATTCTAGAGAATACCCCGCGGCCCTGCCATTCAATTTGTATGGCGAGAAGGTTCTGTCTTTTTTTCAATCGCGTTAAAAAGTCACATGAATGTAGCCATATTAACGCGCTGAGTATGTAAATAAAAACTGTTTTTTAAAAATTTTACAAGTCATAAAAAACACTGTTTTTTGAGCTTAGGATTGCAACCACACAACCTAGCTGGATGCCAAATTTCAACTTATTAGGTCATCTGGAAGTGGGTTAGGTTTTTGATGTTAGGTGAGTCAGTACGTCAGTCAATAAGTCAGTGAAGAAAATCCCGATTTTTAGATGTCGGTATCTTAATTACCGGTTTAGCTATATTCATGAAATTTCGGGCTCTAGTTAGCCTTAGGGGTCTTAATAAATGAACTAAATTTCATATGTTTATGTTAAATAGATTTTGAGTTACGCAGGGGTCAAATGTGGCTCGAAATGGTTCCTGTAATAACACGGCCGATGCGTCGCCAGTTCTCTCCTTTAGAACTTGGCTTGACACGCTGCCGCGTGTCTTGAATATCTGTATATTTATCTGTTTATTTATGTATATTTAGACGACCGGTCTGGCCTAGTGGGTAGTGACCCTGCCTATGAAGCCGATGGTCCCGGGTTCGAATCCTGGTAAGGGCATTTAATTGTATGATGATACAGATATTTGTTCCTGAGTCATGGTTGTTTTCTATGTATTTAAGTATTTATATATGTCGAATAAGGATGGTCTCAAAGGCGGTGGGCGCGTGGGGTAGTACGATAATGTATTACTTCACAGCTAAACCAGTATGCTACCATGCTACCAGTGCATGAAATAAACCTTAGGACTCGTTAACCATACTAGTGCCTACTATACTTCAGTACTAAATGTTTAAAAGAACTAATTGCTATGTTTAACTCAAGGGAGCGATATGAAAGTAAAAAGAAACCGTTTAAATCTTTATTCAAGTCAAACTAGGCCGGCTCCAGCCCTACGCCTCTAACATGAGAAGATTTAGCCCTATATGGGACCGGCAACAAACTCAGAGGGACAAATCTTTTCAAAACAAGTTAAAACAACACATAACACATCATTTCTTTATTTCACAAAAGTAAGCTTCTAATGAAACATAAGAAATCAAAATAACACTTGAAATAAAACACTTAGCTAAATGGTTAAAGAACGCGGGATTTTATAAGCTATCAGAATAATCCTTTAGGTATAAGCCTTCAGGAACGTAGCGAGTTAGGCACGAGGTTGGCTAACGAATACGTCCGATCTCTAGCGCGGTCCGATCAAGAAGAACTACCAGCGGCGGAGCCTCTCTGCTCCCGCCTCAAAGTCAAGTTGGCAAACCTGCTCGACCAGTTTACCAACATACCGACACAAATGCCAACTCGTGCCTACGCTCACTCGAGAGAAACCTCTCGACGTTCCAAAGCCTTCTACCTGTCATCTCAGTTCAACAACACGCCAATAGATGCCGTTACTCTCTACGCAACTTTATTTCAACAATGCGCCAATAGACGGAGTTACTCTCTACACACCTTTATTTATTTTGTTACAACCAAATAATACGTAGCTCAACATTGCTAATCGATTTTATACAAGCGTCTAAAATAATGAACTATAACGCTGCAATACGTCTTTCTGGTGTCAGGGTCCGACATATATTATATACAGGGTGAAATTTAAATCACTGGCCATATTCATTCCAGGCACTAGGTTACACTTAAGGAATCTATTTAGCGAAAAAAAAGAGTACATTTTTTTTAATTTTCATTTTTCAATTTTTAAATACTTTCCACGAGTCGTGGTCACCCTATTACCACAAATGTAAACAAACCTAATAGTAGGTTTTAACAACAACATCAGCAAAACCCTTATCTGACCTTCACTAAACCTTATAATCGTTGCAATAGGGTCCACCTAGTTAGTGTTGGCGATGGTAGGCAGGTTTATCAATTTCGAGGGTAGTCTAAACCATTCCGCGCTAGCGGTAAACATAACGGTTAGCATAAATGATTAGTCACTCGTCACTCGCCAACCTTAAAATAATAATCGCGCGCGTACTAAGGTTTAAAAAAATGTTTTCGAACCGGGAATATTAGGAAATGGTACGGTGTTATTTATTAAGTGGTGAGTGTTTACGTGGTGCACAAAGACTATACGAAATGGAATCAGTTCCACGCCTTCGCAGACAAGGATTGAATCCAAGAGTACCATCTCGTGGGACTTTCGTTAATTGCGTCGACTTTTAATCAAATGTAAGTACATAAGATGATTCAATTTTTTAAATACGCCTGAATGCAAAGATTCCTGACCTAGTTTTTACTCATTGTTTTTAAGCCACGGACGTTTTGTTAATAATCATTAGTCAGAAATAATATTTTAGATTAAAAATGGGTTGCCTTTGCATTTTGACGGCTCTAAGCCCGTTAAAGTATGAAGGAAAAATTAGCAACTTATGTAGGTAAGCGTCTTATCTCGCTGCAATAGGGTTCATAATTGGTGACGCTATTGCAAACAGCGGGAGGGGCGGGGTGTCAATGACCTTAACTGATAAGAGAGAAGCGGGTGTAGTGGGTAGTTGTCGGTTCACCATAACGTACGAGGTTTTTAGGACAACTTGATGATGAGTTATTTCGAAAAAAATGTACTGAGCGGTATTAAAAGAAAAAACACGTGTTTAATATTTTTTCGAGTTCTTTCGGGTGTTTCAATTTGGCCAGTGAATTAAATTTCACCCTGTATATCGTTGTCTGAGTACCCACAACACAAGCCTTCTTGAGCTTACCGTGGGGCTTAGTCAATTTGTGTAAAAAATGTCCTATAATATTTATTTATTTATTATTTATTTTATCATTGACGACACCGATAGGTGATACTTGTGCCTGGTACGTTGCAGGTGGCGGCGGAGCGCGGCGGCGTCCCCCCCGCGCCCTCCCCCTCGTCGTGCGCCGCGGAGAGCGCCTGCGTCTCACCCCGCGTGCTCGCGGCGCTACGGGCGAGAGTGAGAGAGCTGCGCGCCTCCCCGCCCGCTGCCAGGGCGCTAGCGTTGCAGGCTAGCGACAGGAAGGCGTGCAGTCTACAGGTGAGCCACTAGTGTGTCATGTATCCCCCTCCCCCACGTCGTGCGCCGCGGAGAGCGCCTGCGTCTCACCCCGCGTGCTCGCGGCGCTACGGGCGAGAGTGAGAGAGCTGCGCGCCTCCCCGCCCGCTGCCAGGGCGCTAGCGTTGCAGGCTAGCGACAGGAAGGCGTGCAGTCTACAGGTGAGCCACTAGTGTGTCATGTATCCCCCTCCCCCACGTCGTGCGCCGCGGAGAGCGCCTGCGTCTCACCCCGCGTGCTCGCGGCGCTACGGGCGAGAGTGAGAGAGCTGCGCGCCTCCCCGCCCGCTGCCAGGGCGCTAGCGTTGCAGGCTAGCGACAGGAAGGCGTGCAGTCTACAGGTGAGCCACTAGTGTGTCATGTATCCCCCTCCCCCACGTCGTGCGCCGCGGAGAGCGCCTGCGTCTCACCCCGCGTGCTCGCGGCGCTACGGGCGAGAGTGAGAGAGCTGCGCGCCTCCCCGCCCGCTGCCAGGGCGCTAGCGTTGCAGGCTAGCGACAGGAAGGCGTGCAGTCTACAGGTGAGCCACTAGTGTGTCATGTATCCCCCTCCCCCACGTCGTGCGCCGCGGAGAGCGCCTGCGTCTCACCCCGCGTGCTCGCGGCGCTACGGGCGAGAGTGAGAGAGCTGCGCGCCTCCCCGCCCGCTGCCAGGGCGCTAGCGTTGCAGGCTAGCGACAGGAAGGCGTGCAGTCTACAGGTGAGCCACTAGTGTGTCATGTATCCCCCTCCCCCACGTCGTGCGCCGCGGAGAGCGCCTGCGTCTCACCCCGCGTGCTCGCGGCGCTACGGGCGAGAGTGAGAGAGCTGCGCGCCTCCCCGCCCGCTGCCAGGGCGCTAGCGTTGCAGGCTAGCGACAGGAAGGCGTGCAGTCTACAGGTGAGCCACTAGTGTGTCATGTATCCCCCTCCCCCACGTCGTGCGCCGCGGAGAGCGCCTGCGTCTCACCCCGCGTGCTCGCGGCGCTACGGGCGAGAGTGAGAGAGCTGCGCGCCTCCCCGCCCGCTGCCAGGGCGCTAGCGTTGCAGGCTAGCGACAGGAAGGCGTGCAGTCTACAGGTGAGCCACTAGTGTGTCATGTATCCCCCTCCCCCACGTCGTGCGCCGCGGAGAGCGCCTGCGTCTCACCCCGCGTGCTCGCGGCGCTACGGGCGAGAGTGAGAGAGCTGCGCGCCTCCCCGCCCGCTGCCAGGGCGCTAGCGTTGCAGGCTAGCGACAGGAAGGCGTGCAGTCTACAGGTGAGTGTATCATGTTGCTTGCCCTTAGAGTTGGTCAAAGACGCCTAGTCTTAGTAAGATGGCATATGGTCGAGAAATTGGGATGGGTTCCGCCGTGGCGGGGTGGCCCAGGGGTTCAAGGCGTTAGCCCGGATTGCTAAAGACGCCGGTTCGAATCCGGCCTTCACCACTGGAGGGCTTCGTCACTTCTTCTTTAATATACGACATCTATTTCAGTTTATGAAAAACTATGAACTAAAAGGAATACAATATGTATATAAGTATAAATGTATGATTGTAGATCGCGCTGCGCGCCGTGCGGGAGGTCTCCCTGCCGGACTCGTGCGCAGAGCTGCTGCTGGCCGAACCCGACACCGAGCCGGACACCAGCGACCGGTGCGTTATATATACTTTGTCAAAAGACTGTCTCACAGTCTCAAACATAGACAGAGAGAATCATACTATCTTTGTCTTACACTAGTACTAGCAACCAAAAGAAAAGGATGAGTGTAGTTTTTTTTTGTTCTTATTTACTGACAAATAGGTTTGAACAACTATACTTTTTCTACTCCAGCATTGTACTATATCAATTAAGTGACAGGTGTATTATAAGGGTCTATAATATTCTATTATACAACTGTACATAATTAGACCTAAAAACACCTACGTGATCTTGTTACTAAACTCGCATCGCTCATTTCATAAAACCACTTATGTTTTAAAGTTTGAATGTTTGCAATGTTGTGGATTATTAAAGGGTGTGTAATGATCCGTATAACAACTTTTGATATATTTTCAAAAGATATAACAACTTTTGATATAATTTCATGGTGTATAATCACTTAAGCGGTATAATGAACTTTTGATATAACAATAAAATAACTATTTTCATGGGGTATAATGCTTAATCGATATAAAAGCTATTCGATATAACGTTTACTGGAGGATATAATGAATATTTGTTATAAGTATTCATGGTATAATGTATTCAAATGTATAAAAATAAGTTGAGGTTATAATAAAAAAAGTCGGTTCTGGCGTTCTGGCGCTTCGCCGGCCACTACCGCGGCACGCTCGCTTCGCTCGCTCGGCTCTACCTAACACTCCTCCTCGCTTCGCTCGTCGTCGTACCTAACTGAGACCTGCCTTAAGTTCGAATACGTAGGTTGTTATAATAGTAGTAAATATTACAAATTATACCAGTACTACATTATGCCAACTGAGCGTTATATCGAACATTATTATATCACATATACGTTATACGGTGTTAATGTTAGATTAGAAGTCGTTATATTACAAGTTCATTATACTTGACGATAGTTAGACTCTCTAAGAATATACCATGTATTGTTATAGCAAAAGTGCATTATGTCCCTCAATCGTTATATCGACTAAAAATATATCAAAAGTTGTTATATGGACCGTTACGCACCCATTATAAAATTATGTTACGCTTTTAGTACAATAATAGTGACTGTTAATAGTTGCTGTTTTCTGAAGTATTTCTCCCACCGCACCCACATTCGATAACTTCTGTTTTGCCTTTTGGTTGACTGGTAGAGAATGCCTTAAGGCATTAAGTCCGCAATGAGTAGTTAGTTTAAATAAATAAATAATTGGTTTGTGTGCAGACCGGGCGGGTGGGAGTCCCCCGACGCGGAGCGCGAGCCGTGGCCCGACCCCGACTGCTGCAGGTGAGCCTCGGTAGCCTAGTCGTAGGTCCTAGTCGGGGAAAGAGTTGATTGTAATGGTTGTACAGCTATAGCCGGGGACTAGGCCCGGAAATTCCTATATAATTTGGGAGAAACAGACTAGTTCGGTCGTCGAACTAAACCATTGTTTATATATTATCCTCTAGCCGCCCATACGTCAAACCTTGCCAAGCAAAATGAAATTTTATTTGTTCAACACAAAGTTCAAATTAGAATGGAACGGGAGACCTTTTTATAGGTCTCTGGGCGGCTAGAGGATATATCATGTAGCTATTGCGTCGAATAGGTAGATAGGTACATCAATGAATATAGAATAAGTCGCGTAGACGCTAGAGCTAAACACAAAAATCCATTTTTTTGTATTAAAGTAAAGGCAAAATAGAAAAAATTTGGGCGTTTAAAAAAAATCCTATACTTAAAAAACAAATAAGTAGAGTGTATCGTTTTCGTCAGGGCGACCGGTTCGCTGCGCTGCGCGTCGGCCGGCAGCCTGCGCGGCGCCGGCGCCTCCGCCTCGCACGCAGGTACCCGCCTACACCCTACACCCTACACCTACACCCGCCTACACCCTACACCCTACACCCGCCTCACTCACCTCACTACAGCTGCCTACAATACATTCTATATCACATTAACCACTAAAATGGCGGCTCCCACTGCATACAGGTGTCACTCGTGCAATAAAAGATCGTACATTCCATTGTTGGCAGCTGTCGTGAATCAACCTGTACCGTCGACCACACTGTTCACTGTCCACCTGTCTGTCTGTAGACCTTATTACTAAAGGCATAAAGTCCATCGATGGGCAGTTAACAGTGTTGCTGTTTGTACATCCTGTCCTGCAAGTTGATATACATAGATATTCACTTTTTATTCGGTCCTCAAATTATAAAAATATTTACAAAAATTTGCTTAATTTCATGATATTTTGTGTATATTTATTTTGAAATATTGAAAATTTGTCTTTACTAGTTTTCATATGGGCAGCTAATGGTTAAAATATATGAAATGATCATAAAAAGTAATATATGTATGATATTTACAGAACGCGCGGGCACGTGTCGACGAGAGCCGTCGCGGCTGGACGCGCAACACAGGTACCATACACACACACACACACACACACACACACACACACACACACACACACACACACACACACACACAAACCTATGCGGTCTATGGGGTCTTTCAATATTTAAGGGTGGTTTCAAACTATCTATAACTAGCCATCTTTTCGAGCGATGGCGCCATACCTTTGGCCTAGTCTCGAGTAGATGGCGATAGTTTTTGATATTTAACAAATTTAATACATTTAGTGAAAGAATAAGGGGTAAACTCAAATGGCGTTTTAAAAATGTTAAACATTTGTGTCGAAAGATGACAGTAAGGGCCAGTTGCACCATCCACATTGGACAGACTGATCAACGTCAGCCGGCGCGCCCAGGCGCTTTACTATGAAACTTTCCATACATAAAAATTTAGCGAACTCTTTAACGATACGAACAGTTTGGTGCAACCGACCCTAAATGTACTGACTACATTATTTACTTTGACAATCCGCCTCTATTTCAAATTATCTTTGGCACTTTGTCTTTTTTTTTTTAAGGAAAACACGGAATCTTTATAGGACCACTTTGTTTCCGTCCATCTGTCTGTCTGTCAAGTCAAATCGAGGTGTCCAGTTGAAATTAAAACCTCAGATCTACAGTCCCTTGAAGCTGTGAAAAAAATTAAACTTCTAAGTTAACCTAAAGAAAATATACGGCGCAAGAACGTATATTACAACGTTGAAGGCTTGTGTACGTTGTATATACGTACACAAGCCTTCTTGAGCTTACCGTGGGGCTTACTCAATTTGTGTATAAATGTCCTTTAATATTTATTTTTATATTATATTTCGACACTCTCAAGGGAATCAAATTTATAGGGTACTTCCCGTTGACCTAGAACTACGAAATTTGACAAGTAATATTGTCTTACACTACAAAATTGATTGATTGAATTAATTAAAGGGAAAATTCTAAAAACTGTAAATTTGTAAAAAATTAAAATAAATTAAATTTGGACACGGCGCGGATTCCTCTCTCTGCAGCCCTGACCACCGGTAGCTTGGGCCTTGCCCCGCTGCTGGCGGCACTCTAGGTTAGGGTTTTTATAATGTGTTTATATGTATTTTTTATTGTATTGTAAGTGTTTTTATATTTTACTTTTAAATTCATATTATAAAAACCCTAGCCTAAGAAGGATGATGAATAAAGAGAATTAAATTTTAAGTAACCCTCGGTGGCCGAGGGCGAGTCCGACTCGCACTTGTCCGGGTTTCAATCTGAGCTCGCAATATTCGTTTAAAAGTTAATTTTGACATTATTGTAATGAACTTAGACGGTGGGAGGGAGCGGACGGGCTGTCGGCCGCGGTGCCCGACGTAGCGATGGCGCCCAACGGCAACACGCACCTACTCACGGCGAGGGACCTGGCTCGCCTGCCGCACAAAGGTAACATAACTATACAGGGTGGAAAGGCACTGTGACTAGTCGTATGCCTATTGCCTAGTATTAACCACATTTTTCATTGAAACACAGAAAATAAAAGGAAATACCTTGTAAAACTAAAGACCTCTTCAGTCGCATATTTCATTCATGATTCCATCGAATATTCGGACAGTTGAAACTTGAAGCAATTCCATGGTAATCCATAATAGGTATCACGTGTCTTTCTTTTTTTTCTTTATTTTAACTTAGAAATAAACAAAGTAAACCCTCAGGAAATAATCAACAACAAATTAGTATTGACGTTGACAATAAAACTGATGATGACAGCTCGACGTTCCGTTACGCTGATGCTCTAGTGCAATTTCGAAACATAAAATCTAAAAATTCATAAGATAAATAAAAATATTAAAATAATTAATTCTCTAAATTCCGGATATTCTTAAATAATATATTAGATACTAATAAACATAAAAAAAAACTTCAATACAGGAACGTTTTTCAGAAGTAAACTAAAAATATCTCAAAGTAAAATAATGCTTACAAATTCGTACGTGATGAGTTTTCGAACGTTCCCTTTTATCATAATTTAGTCTACTCCAACTGACTACTCGACTATTGCCTATGAATGTGTGCGTGGATGTCATTAAAAATAGCTCCGTCTTTCTCTAAACTGCGTGAGTAAAAAGGACATGATTTATATTCTGAAGTAAGCAATAGTGAACTTTGATATTTAAGACATATGGTTTAGTAAACAACCTGGAACTTATGATCTTTCTTCTTGAATCAAACCTTGTTACACGCCACGAGGTTAATGACATCTTCCTCAGTTCTGGTATCCTGGTACTTTTGGTAAACGTTTCTCAATAAGACACCTGTTGTCGGTTACCCGCCCGAGGCAAACGACCTCTTCTGCAATTCTGCCATCCTGGTACTTTTGGAATAATGTTTATGCCATTATTTCGCCGTTATGTCGCCAGTATGTCGCCAATATGTCGCTGTTATGTCGCTATTATGTCGCCAATATGTCGCCGTTATGTCGCTAATATGTCGCCGTTATGTCGCCAATATGTCGCCGTTATGTCGCTATTATGTCGCCAATATGTCGCCGTTATGTCGCTAATATGTCGCCAATATGTCGCCGTTATGTCGCTAATATGTCGCCGTTATGTCGCTGTTATGTCGCTATTATGTCGCCGTTATGTCGCTATTATGTCGCCGTTATGTCGCCAATATGTCGCCGTTATGTCGCCAATATGTCGCCGTTATGTCGCCAATATGTCGCCGTTATGTCGCCATTATGTCGCCGTTATGTCGCTATTATGTCGCCGTTATGTCGCTATTATGTCGCCGTTATGTCGCCGTTATGTCGCTATTATGTCGCCGTTATGTCGCCAATATGTCGCTATTATGTCGCCGTTCTGTCGCCATTAAGTCTTTCTAGGTAATGTCGCTATTATGTCGCCAATATGTCGCCGTTATGTCGCCAATATGTCGCCGTTATGTCGCTATTATGTCGCCAATATGTCGCCGTTATGTCGCCAATATGTCACCGTAATGTCGCCGTTATGTCGCTATTATGTCGCCAATATGTCGCCGTTATGTCGCCGTTATGTCGCTATTATGTCGCCAATATGTCGCCGTTATGTCGCCATTAAGTCGCCGTTATGTCGCCAATATGTCGCCGTTATGTCGCCGTTATGTCGCCATAGTAAAAAGGTATAAAAGGCCGGTGCGGAGCGTTGGGGAAGCATTCATTCTTCGACCGGGCTAGCAGTGACTCTGGTTTTCGGGTGTAACGTAGTGCGGGGAAGTGAAGTTTCTCCGCGACTTTTTCTGTGTTTGTTTTTACTTGGAATTATCCTAGTGAATTTAAACTTAGAATTTGTGTCTGTGCTTGGTTTTGCGGGGATTTTAATCGTCGTAACGCTAAGTTTAGACTGTTGTGGAGATTCTTTACTGCCATGTGTGGGTTTTTAGTTATTGTGAAGTTTTCTCTACGCTGTGTGTTCTAAGTGCCGTCATGTTATGCAGGGACAATGTCAATGCATGGCCGGGGCTTGGAATTGTGTCTGTGTTTGGTTTTACGGGAAGAAATTCTCGTAACGTTAAATATAGATAACGGTGTTTAAGGGAATTTCACTTATTTGTTTAGTTAATTTAATTGTGTAATAACTTAGTTATATTAGTGCTTTCTATGGGGTATTTTTGATATTTTAAAAGCCAGATCATTGTTTGGACTGACAGTTTGTCCAGCTAACCATTCACTCCGCCTATCGGTGCCAAAGGATTGGATGGTTAGGAGTCTATTGCTCCAAGTTTGAGAGGACTTGGCGTCTCTTTTATATCAACATAAGAGACGAATTATCTCACTAGTCTCAAGACCCAGCTGTTTAGATGGATGTGGGGACGTCACGTGCGCGTCATCCGGAGTAATCTGGGCCTACTGAAGTCGACAGTAATTGAGACTAGGTCTCCTATTAAATATATTTATATATTTCGGTGCTCCGGTTCATACTAGTGCTGGTTGCGGGGACAGACTTCTGTCGTGACTGATATTACACTTAGTCTTTGTTGTGGCAGAGTTTCCCTCGTGATTAGTGCGTGTGTGTGCTAGGGTACTGATCCACTTATATACACGGAATAGGGCGACTTATTCTTATCCACCATGCCCGCGGGCGATAAGGAGGGAGTCAAATACACTGGCCTGTAGGTTGCCTTATCGGTCTCGCCTGCCGAACTTTACAGCCTCTCGTAGGGACTACACTTGCGTATATTACAAAGCATTAGGTCGATGGTAAGAACGAACTATGCTTTGAATATACTAGATTAGGGACAAAGGGTAGGATTAGGGTAGAATCACACACTTGTTTGATGTCTATTAACGTTCTTTTTTAGTTAGGGTCTATAAATTGATATGGTTGATATATATTTCTCTTTAAGGGTTTAAAAATATGGTTTCTTTATCCTAAAATATGCGTGTTTAAAAGGTAAAGGTTCAACTGCCTAAATCTTCCTAATTTCTAATTTATATGGGGAAAGAATTAATGCTTCTATAAAATTTTATTTCTACTTTTCATTTCTGGTTGTCTGGTGTGGGAACGAGGTACTGAGTAATAAAATCAGGTATTTACAACATAATCTCTTAATTATCAATCTGGATTTAGGAACGCAGACTATTCTGGGATTGAAGAACGGTTTGCTTTAGGGAACCTTTGTCAGGCAAGAGCAGTACAAAGCATTTATTGAGTGAATACTCAATTTCGACCTCTACTAAACATAATAGTTAACAAATAAACTCGGTGCTTCGTTTATACATCTAGAGAACTAGGAATTCTGTCTAGATTATCGGCTTTGGGGAATGGGACTATGGGATTAGCATCCCTAGCTTTTGAATATAAAAAAAGATAAGTAATTATGATGATTGATGGATACTTTGACACTTCTTTTCATCATCATCTAGGTGCGCTTAGGTTACGAAGTGTTGGTCATAGCACGTCTGGCTAAACTGGTAGGGTAGGTGTTCCGATTAATATTTGCAAATCGGACTAAGAGCTTCCAGACCTGCATCGGGCGTACGGAGCAGCACGTGTGATTAAATCACACATCGTTTAGAAGATGATAGTTAATTATAATTAACCTTGAAATGCTAGGGTGTAAAAGAGCTTATCTCAGGAGTGCTGCTTCTATGTTATCCCGGAAGCTTAATAGGTGTGGCAGGATTTTACTAACAACATTTTTATATATTTATATCATCATATATGCTGTAATACTTAAATACATTATAGTAAATTTTACACCATCATTTACATTGCACTAATAAATTCTAATAATTTTCTATTTTTGTAATTCATTTTTCTTTAAATTATTTCTTACTTGCATAAATACTTATTTTATTACCATAAATATCTGTTCTCAAAATCTAGGTAATAATAAATAAAGTCAGAGTCCAAAATTTAGCTGATACTCATTAAAGAATTTGAGGTTGCCGCGGTTCACTTCAAGGGGTCCTAATCACTAGCTAGACGATCACATGGCCATATTTTAAGGGTAAATCGAAAGGGGGTGTTTATATTATGTATATTAAGGTAGGTTAGGTAGATAAGTAAGGGGGGAGTTACAGCACGACGATCCTTCCCGGAAGTATTAGGTCGTTTAAGTGATACAGAGACTATTGGTAATTGTAAGAATCGTTAATTGAGTAAAAAATAAAAATTGCAAAATACTACTTTTTAACTGTGGTGATAACCCTATAGCATGTGCACATGACGGCTAGATTAAGGATCTCCGTCGGGAAAGCTCGGGACTTTACACTTTTTTCCGATCGTTGACAGTATCGCAATGATGTATGAATGACGCATAAATGTCAAATAAATCAAATGCATGCAAAAATATTACAAACAATTTTATTACTTTCTTAGATAATTACTTTTTTCCAATATTTAATACTATCTTCTTTTCACATACGGTGTTCAAATGTACCTCCGTGTATTACAACGCCGCCGCAGCCCGTACCCGAGTATGTCGATGCACATGCGATATAGTGTATGCTCTTCGTCATTTATCCTCCGCAGAAAGCACCAATTAGCCTTTGTCTCATGTCGTCCGCAGTTTCACATTCCGTTTGGTTTGGTACACCATATCTTTTACACAGCCCCACAAATTTAAATAGCCACGAGCATCTAACATTTTTATTTGAAGAATATGACATTCAATAAGTATAGTTCAATGAAAATTTAATTTCAAACATCAGACGTCTTGTCTATTTCCTACCACGCAAGAAGGTTTGTTAGTTTGGTATTGAAGAAGTATTTATTCTTGATTTATTCTTAGTATTTCATTTTTGCAAGTTCATTTGGTGCAACTAACACAACCTACATGTAATTTTTTATTATTTTAAATAGTTTCCAATTATTCGAAAATAATTTTGTGAAACGTGTTAAGAAACTAAAACCTTTTTATCAGTCAAGGAAACCAGAGATATTTATAAGACGATTGCGTACTTTTGAGTGGTTGTCAATGTCACCATTTGAACTGTCGTTGTAAACAATGTTGTGGTTAGTATTATTAATATTAAGGAATAACATAACTATTTCATTCAAGTATTGAACAAGTGGAACCACTAAGAAAGCGAAAATCCTGCAATGATTCTTACCGTGCAGTGTAAGCAGACCTAAAAATGGTTAGATGGCAACAAATTAGCATAATTTCCTGTCGAATACTGATTGTTTACAAGTAAGTTCATTGACCCTGTCACCTGTTAGGGTTAGAACAAAGTAGTTTTTTGCGTGGATGTTTAAAAGGTCATAATTTAGAAACGGTTGCCCATATTAACATAGTTTCTATGGAGAAAATTTAGAGCTTAGGCTAAACTATCTCCCATTTCCGGAAAGGATCGTCGTGCCTTTCCACCCTGTATACTCGTGATGGAATACATAGAGAGGTAGAGAGGCATTTTATACAATCTATATATAATAGAGAGTTAGAGAGTGTACGCTCGAAAGAAACCCACTCAATGTACAGTTACACACAGCGCATGAAGAAACACAGAATATTTACATACAACGAGCTATTTACACATAATAAGTACAGAAAATGTGGAAAGAAACAGTTGTCGCTTATTGACAAGAAAAAACTATCAACATATAAAACAAAAGCCAAGCTGCCAGCGTAAAGTCCCGTCGCCTACAGAGAGCCTTCAGTCGAGTATCGTGTTGAGACCACGAAGCTTGCTGAGTGGCCTAATTAAGGTACGAGATTGATATGCTTGATTATATCACTATTGTGTATAACCTCGTAAGGACCACCATACACAGTTTCCCTATTCTCAATTTGAACCTTGTCGTATAGTAGATTAGGGTGAGTTTCGTTTGTTTTACAAAATAGTTAAACAATAGAAATGCTACTTTATTTAGTTTTTGCAACGTTCAAATGAGATTGAAACAAAGTGTACAATAAGTAAACAACATTAGGTAAGTGCCTGTCTACTAACGAAGAGGCTCGTTCATGTCTTTTGTTCTGCCCTTTGGTTTTGTCCTCTCGACCAGGGACGTTGCGAATATTCGCATCCGCATCTGCATCCGCGTCCGCATAAAATCGATGCGGAGCATCCGCATGATGTGGATGTCGACCAAGTCGGTAACAGGAACGTATTAGCGGCGGCGCCGGCGGCGTAAGTGCTAGGTAATTTCGTCATTATATATAACGAAATCGTCTAGATCCCGAAAAGTCGGCCAAGTTACTGTTTATTAAATAAAACGCACCTATATTCTTGCTCAAATACTAAACGTTTTAATAAAAAATGGTAATAATGTAATATTTGACGTTTTTTAAGTACCAACGTGGTACCAACTCTTGACATCCGCATCCGCATCCGCGCAGAGTATTTATAGGGACCGTGCGCGTTGGAGGGTCTGCCATCTTGTGGCCTGAATCTAAAACATAAACATATACATTGCATAAGCAAGTGCGGCCATCTACCGTTCTCGTACGTTTTCTTGTCCATAGCAGGTTCTGCCATCTTGTGGGCTACATCGGAAGCATAAACTTCACATTTCCGCCTCGCGCGAAAAATCTGACGGCTCCTGTGCTGCCCCCTATAGTTGGCGCACGCTCCCTGTACCGAGTTTGAGTTGTGTGCGTGTGAGATGTTGAGTTTATTGTTGTTGTTGCAGAGTACGGCGTGCTGCAGCTGGACCTGGGCGACGGCGCCACGCACACGCCCCGCCCCGGTGAGATCACATTTACACTACATATACTCTGTCAAGCCGTTTCCGTCAGTAGAAAAGAGCGGCAAATACATAGTGTAATAAAACATGGTCTTCTCTTCCCAGAGTGACACAAGCCTACGTCACAATAACATAACATTGCCACTTTGTATAGCGCTATTGCATACTATTATATAGCGCTGTCGCATGATGACGTAGGCTTGTGTCAGTCACGTGGTCGGAAGAGAGTACCAGGCGGAGTATATTATTATACCATGGGCAAATAAAAAAAAAATGTACGCGCGAAGGGTTATCGTATTCACGTCATCGTATCTTTTTTAATGACAAACTTGCTTGACCGGCTATAGTGTCATTGTTTGTATTTTTTTTGTCTATTATTTTGATAATGTAATAAGTTTATACTAATAGTGCAACTTGCGGTAACTTTACAAACTGTTGAAAAATAAATGGAATATTTCTAACGAAAATTTCCATTTTGAAAATTGTAAAACTTGTCGACCGGTGTGGCCTTGTGGGCAGTGACCCTGCCTATGAAGCCGATGGTCCTGGGATCGAATCCCGGTAAGGGCATTTATTTGTGTGATGAGCGCAGATATTTGTTTCAGAGTCATGGATGTTTTCTATATATTTAAGTATTTGTATATTATATATGTTGCAGTCAAAAGTGTGAACTGGTCAAAAGAACTTTTAACCGACAAAAACAGGCAAAACTGCTTTTGACTGAGCATGTTGGTCAAAAGTAGTTTTACCTGAAAATCATACCTATTTCTGGCAGCAGTTTCGTTTTTAGGGCGTAGCAAAAAAAATAACCCTAACCTACCTATCTCTGGGAACAGTTTCGTTTTAGGGCGTAGCAAAAAAAAATAACCCTAACCTACCTATTTCTGGGAGCACTTTTGACTGATAGTAACAGTCACAATTACTATTAACCAATGTTTTTTTTTTTAATGATTTATATCGTTGTCTGAGTACCCACAACACAAGCCATCTTGAGCTTACCGTGGGACTTAGTCAATTTGTGTAAAAATGTCCCTATAATGTTTATTCATTTTTTTTTCCCCATACAAAAAATGACAAGATTTCGACATTATTCCATATGTAATGTACATTTTCGTTGAACATGAATGATGTTGTGGTCGCAGGGTCCCGCGCGGCGCGCGCCGGTCGCCCGCCGCCGAGGGACGCTTCACAGGTTTGTAGTCAGCACCAATAGTTGCTAAGCGGGCGAGGCGCTCAAAATGATCTTGACACGACTTTATTGTTAAGAGAATAAGAGCGTGTCGCGGTAATTTTGAACACCTCGCCCGCTTAGCAACTTCTGCTGCTGACTGTTCTCAGGTTGTGTTGTTATTGCTTTAACCTTTGTGTCTTTTAATAAAACTGCATAAAAGTTTAGCGATTCTTTTTTTTTAACATAGATACTTTCATATAATACCTGTTAACGAGATTTACCATTTAATAATACCAATGACCAATTATCCAATATCGAGTTTTCTATAAAATTAATCAATTTAATAGTGAAATAATAAAGTATGCAACTTCTTTCTTTTTTTGCAATTAATGTAGAAATCGAGCCTTATCGAAAAACAGGGAGAAATGGCGAATCTGTAAGTGATCTCCATCTTGTCATCATAAACGTTATAAATGTTACAGTCGAGCTCCCGCCGGAGCGACGAGGAGGAGCTCCGCGCCGCCATCGAGCTCTCCGTCATGAGGGGTGAGTACACACACACACACACACACACACACATACACACACAGTCGAGCTCCCGCCGGAGCGACGAGGAGGAGCTCCGCGCCGCCATCGAGCTCTCCGTCATGAGGGGTGAGTACACACACACACACACACACACATACACACACAGTCGAGCTCCCGCCGGAGCGACGAGGAGGAGCTCCGCGCCGCCATCGAGCTCTCCGTCATGAGGGGTGAGTACACACACACACACACACACACATACACACACAGTCGAGCTCCCGCCGGAGCGACGAGGAGGAGCTCCGCGCCGCCATCGAGCTCTCCGTCATGAGGGGTGAGTACACACACACACACACACACACACACACAGTCGAGCTCCCGCCGGAGCGACGAGGAGGAGCTCCGCGCCGCCATCGAGCTCTCCGTCATGAGGGGTGAGTACACACACACACACAGTCGAGCTCCCGCCGGAGCGACGAGGAGGAGCTCCGCGCCGCCATCGAGCTCTCCGTCATGAGGGGTGAGTACACACACACACACACACACACACACACACACAGTCGAGCTCCCGCCGGAGCGACGAGGAGGAGCTCCGCGCCGCCATCGAGCTCTCCGTCATGAGGGGTGAGTACACACACACACACACACACACACACACACACATACACAGTCGAGCTCCCGCCGGAGCGACGAGGAGGAGCTCCGCGCCGCCATCGAGCTCTCCGTCATGAGGGGTGAGTACACACACACACACACACACACACAGTCGAGCTCCCGCCGGAGCGACGAGGAGGAGCTCCGCGCCGCCATCGAGCTCTCCGTCATGAGGGGTGAGTACACACACACACACACACACACACACAGTCGAGCTCCCGCCGGAGCGACGAGGAGGAGCTCCGCGCCGCCATCGAGCTCTCCGTCATGAGGGGTGAGTACACACACACACACAGTCGAGCTCCCGCCGGAGCGACGAGGAGGAGCTCCGCGCCGCCATCGAGCTCTCCGTCATGAGGGGTGAGTACACACACACACACACACACACACACACACACACACACACACAGTCGAGCTCCCGCCGGAGCGACGAGGAGGAGCTCCGCGCCGCCATCGAGCTCTCCGTCATGAGGGGTGAGTACACACACACACACAGTCGAGCTCCCGCCGGAGCGACGAGGAGGAGCTCCGCGCCGCCATCGAGCTCTCCGTCATGAGGGGTGAGTACACACACACACACACACAGTCGAGCTCCCGCCGGAGCGACGAGGAGGAGCTCCGCGCCGCCATCGAGCTCTCCGTCATGAGGGGTGAGTACACACACACACACACACACATACACACACAGTCGAGCTCCCGCCGGAGCGACGAGGAGGAGCTCCGCGCCGCCATCGAGCTCTCCGTCATGAGGGGTGAGTACACACACACACACACACACACATACACACACAGTCGAGCTCCCGCCGGAGCGACGAGGAGGAGCTCCGCGCCGCCATCGAGCTCTCCGTCATGAGGGGTGAGTACACACACACACACACACACACATACACACACAGTCGAGCTCCCGCCGGAGCGACGAGGAGGAGCTCCGCGCCGCCATCGAGCTCTCCGTCATGAGGGGTGAGTACACACACACACACACACACACACACACAGTCGAGCTCCCGCCGGAGCGACGAGGAGGAGCTCCGCGCCGCCATCGAGCTCTCCGTCATGAGGGGTGAGTACACACACACACACACATACACACACACACACACATACACACACACACACACATACACACACATACACACATACACACATACACACACACACACACACACACACACAGTCGAGCTCTCGTCGGAGCTTCGCGCCGCCATCGAGCTCTCCGCCATGAGGGGTGAGTACACACACACATACACACACAGTCGAGCTCCCGCCGGAGCGACGAGGAGGAGCTTCGCGCCGCCATCGAGCTCTCCGTCATGAGGGGTGAGTACACACACACACACACATATAACATACGTAAAACTTGATGAAATGTAAATACATGCTAAAGAGATCGGCTCTCTTTATATCTTGTCAACGCTACAAATCTTACAATGAGCAGAATTAAATTATCCGCAAATCAAACTGACGACCGAAGTCGGAAAACTTCTGATTGACATTTGCACAGGAGAAGCGGGGCGGGATTTTCGCCTAGGACCACGAGGCCCGGGCCTAGCGGCCCAGGCGACCTATGGAAAATACTGGGTAATCCCATGTTGACATGTTATTATTGTTGTCCCCCAGCGTACTCGTCGTTCGGTTGCCGCGCGCGCTCCGGCCCCTCGGGCTCCGCGCCCAGCGCGCCCGCGCCCCCGGGGCCCTCGGGGCCCTCGGGGCCCCCCGGCCCGGGCCCCGCCGCCCCCTCCCGAGCGCGCGCCTCCCCGTCCCCCTCCAACAGCGCGCACCTCTCCGCGCCGCGCCCCGACCCGGACCACTCCGGCACGAGGGACCCCGCCCGCCGCCCGGACCGTGAGTATAGTACCAGGGGGTATCCCCTCCGATACAGCGTTTTCACATTAGCCGGTCTGATATCTGCTGTAGGATCCTACACCCGCGTAGTCGGGCCGCGGATGCGCGCTCGAGCGCCGTCCCGCACCCTACGACGAGCATTTTACCTACACGTACGCACACAATAGTACATTATTGTCGAGGCTCGGAAGTAGCTACTTGCAGGCTGAGGATTCGTTTTAAACGGACGACCTTGGGAGTCCGATTAATTGAATCCGAAGCCAGCAAGTAGCCTTCCAGCCGAGTCATATATAGTGCTTTTCTCAAAAATGGTGCAACAAATATAAATATCATAGAAATATTTTACAAAAGCAACTTTCTTACGTATATATTTTCACAGAAAAAAGTAGAAACAATTGAAAAAATTAGCTTTGCCGCCTTTTTATTTTTTTAATAAAAAATAGAAGTGTATTTTTCTGCCGAAAATACGCCAACCTATTTGAGACAGCTAAATAGTCGCGGTACTAATCATCTGTTTGGCTGTTTAATGGGCCTGTGCCTTCATTTGATATGGCCATTTCAAATTTTAAAAAGTTTGGAACTCGACAAATAATGGAATTTGTATGCAACATTGCAGTCCCAAAATCGAGACTGCAATGTTTTTAACTTTTTAATTTTTGACTGACCATAAACTACGCGCTTCGCAACCTATTTTTTAAACGGCAAAGTCGACTTTGCCGTCCATTTTTGAGAAAAAGAGTGTTAATGTTATATATTTGTTATAATGTGAACAGCTCGGTGCTCGCCGTCGGCGTCGCTGGCGCCGGGCGCGGGGGCGGGCGCGGGCGCGGGCGCGGGGGGCGCGCGCACGCCGTCGCCGCGCCGCGCGCGCGCGCTGTACCGCGCGCCGCCCCAGCACCAGCACCAACACAGCGCGCACAACGCGCACCCGAGCCATTCCGCACACCAAACGCACGACTACAGGTACCGACTTCCTCTATGCTAGACCATATTCAACTCTATTAGGAACGAATCAAATTATTTTTTGAAAAACTTTTATATAAAAAATTATATTATACTCGCGTCTTCGAGAAACACGGAAGGGAAGCGGCATTCGCAATATTTCCCCTCTGCCTAGGTACAAAATCGACTAATCTAGCGCGGGTAATAAAACTAGTCGCGCTCGGATTTTCAACTAGACTGAGTCGAGGTGCGCGCGTGAACACAGCAGTAGAAAAATACCTAATTGCTCGGTTTTTTGTTGTAAAAAGAGGTCGGGGACATCAAATTTACAAAAAGAAAGGGTTACATTTCACATGTAATATTTTTTTTTTACACATCATACGGTTAATTACATTTAAACACAATTATTATATTTTAGTCTCATGTAATTGTTGGATTTATTGATTTTGCTCGCCCAGTACAAATTGCGGATCGGTCGAGCGACAAATCCGACTTCTCATCTCTCAGAATACAATAACATACTTCGACGAAAATGTGTTAGTGTGCGTGTTGTAACACTTGTGACTCGTCCGTACACAAAAAAAAATCGAGGTTTGCAAGATTTGTCTTTGACGTGTGTCATTTTCTATGTATTTGTGTCGTCGTTACAGATTGGATTTTGTATGTAAGTGTGTGAGAAGTGCGACTGTGTGCACCTTTCCCCCCGCGAAAAATGGCAGAAAGATTTGTACGGTAAGATATCGCTTGGGCCCCTCCCTTCCGACGTGTCGGAAGCCGGTGTTGCTCGAAGACTCGTGTATATATGTATATATTTTTAATTATTTTCACCCGGATGGCCGAGGGACACAGGCACCTGCCGGGATAGCAGAGGGACGCTGGTTCGATTCCAGCCCCGGGCACTGGAGGCGTCGGTCACTTTTTCTTCGTATATGTCATTTATTTCGGTTCATATTCAAGTTAGTTGATGATTTACATAGATATCAGTTAAAAACGTATGTGAATAGCAATAAATTTAGGGATGTACCGACTAGTCGGGAAAACCGACTATCCGGCCTCATTTGTAGTCAGCGACTAGTCGGCAAAAATGGCCGATTAATCGGCGCTTTATAAGTGACAAAAAAATAGGGCAAAAAGAAATAAACAGCTAATATTTACCATAATGTGAAGAATTTGAAAAAGAGGAATATTGTCAAAGCAAATTATGTAGTCAGCACATTAACAGCTATCTTTCGACACAAATGATTAACACTTACAGAACGCCATTTGACTTTGATCCTTATTTTTTCACTCGAGAGTAGGCCAAAGGTATGGCGCCATCGCTCGAAAAGATATTCCTCTAGTCTAAATTTTCTTTGCCATAAGCTTTTCACCTATTCTACCCAAATTTCAATTTAGGGTGCTTACGAAAACCTTTGTTCGAATTATTGACCGCTTGGTCGCTTCCTTGTCCGGTTGTCGTAGCCTTAGGATTTTTTTATGTTTCAGCGTTACTATTAGGGTTTCTGCTCGAGAATTCTCGAGGCGAGAAATCTCGAGAAATTTGTCCTTCGTCGAGACGGGAAAAAAAATGTCAATGCCTCGAGAACTCGAGAAATAAATCTCTTGTGATAAATAACAAGAAACACGCGTAAATTGCGTGATGTGTCTATAGTGTATTTCTATAAGTAGTTAAATAAATGTAAACTATGTTATTTTTTTTTACATTTTTAAGTACCTACCTAACACATTTATTAGTTGACCAACCAAGTAAACTGCTTTAATCCATTTTACTTTTAAACTACTACCTTTACAATGTAAAGGTAGTAAAGTCATGTATAGTTTACATGTCTAAATAATTTGTCTTGTTTTAGGTTTATTACTATAAAGCATATTTTTAGCCTTAGAAAAAAGGTCAACAATTTTGACGTGTCTTTTTATTGAAAAATGCTTTAAAAATTTAGTAAGTGTGACTTATGAAAGCAAAATGATATAAATGATCGTATATGATTTACTATTCTTATATATTTGTCGTGACTAATTTTTCAAAAGTGTTTTTCATTAAAAATACACGCCAAGATCGCTTATTTTCTTTTTACACTAAAAAACGAATTATATGGACATATTATAACAAAATATTACAAAACTAAATTACAATTGATAAATCAAATCATGCTGATATATTCCTATTAGCAAAATAGCACAATGTAAGTAGCTTCGAGGTTACGTTGAGTACGTATTCATGTTACATACTTAGAAAAACTTGAATATTCTTGCCTTATAAAATACCATATTGTGGTTTATTTACATTTTGTTAAATACCTAAAGAAATACACTATAGCATAATATCACATCGCCGGCGCGCACGCCTACACCTATACCTAGTCTTTTTGTTGTTGAATTTTGATTATTAAGTGCAGTTTTTGGTAGCTATAAATTTGTCATTTGTTTGATTATTGATCTTACCTACGACTCCTATGAGTCTGATTTGTAATAAAGCAAAAAATTGAAAATAACATGGTGTTTTTTGAAACTTTCAAAATTTCTCGAGATACTCGAGAAACTCGAGAAATCCTGGTCGAGAATTCCCGTGCCTCGAGAAATAAAAAAGGTCGAGAAACCAGAAACCCTAGTTACTATTTATAATATGGCGAATAGTGCGACGAAAGGGTTAAAACGGTTGTTTTTTTAAGTGGATCTGAACATTCTGAACCGAACGTACACGAAACTAATGATCCGGCCGACTAGCCGACTAATCCGATTAGTCAGCCAAATCAATAGTCGGTACATCACTAGCAATAATATGAATGTTACAGGGACAGTTACGGGCGCGGGGCTGGGGGTGGGGGTGAGGGGGGCTTCGCGTGAGGCGCGCGGGCCCCGGCTCGCGGCGGCGCCGGCGCCGGGGGTGAGGCACAACTAACTATTTATTATTTATATATTCTTCATTTGTAGAGTTCCGTACCTAAAGGATCACAACGGGACCCTATTACTGAGACTTCACTGTCCGTCCGTCCGTCCGTCTGTCACCAGGCTGTATCTCATGAACCGTGATAGCTACGCAGTTGAAATTTTCACAGATGACGTATTTCTGTTGCCGCTGTAACAACAAATACTAAGATCAGAATAAAATAAATATTTAAGTGGGGCTCCCATCCCATACAACAAACGTGATTTTTTTTGCGTAATGGTACGTACGGCTCCCTTCGTGCGCGAGTCCGACTCGCACTTGGCCGGTTTTTTAAAGTTCCTGACCAAGAACGTACAGAATTAAAGAACCCTTATGGTGCGACACTGTCCGTCTGTCTGTCATATCACTAAATATCTCGAGACCTGCCTATTAGCTATCGATTTTAAATAGTCATGAAGAACGCTAACCGAGACATTTAAGCGTTACCTTTTTTTTACTTTATTTTTGTAAAGGATAATGCCCAATTTGAATAGGGTACCGGCCTCCGCTAAATTATGGCTTTCCGACGCAGAAGGGTCCTTATTTATCAAGTGCAATAAGGACCTTTTTATCTAAAATTCCAACAGAAACTCTGATAGAATAGTCCTTATTGCGCATGAAGCATAAGGACCCTTCTCTGTGGCAAGCCACAATTGGGTATTTGACATTTTTTTATGAATGGTATCAATCGATCAAGTTTGTTTTAAAGATCAAATGTCTGTATGGAACCCATTATCTTAAAGCAATACAAAAGTCACAAATGATGGTCAAAGTGTGGCGCCCGCACTTTACTGACGAAACGCTTCTAACAAAATGGCAATACATCGTGACGTCACCATGTAACGTTAGCGGCCGTTTCGATGTAAGGAAAACAAGGAACTTGCGATTCTTTCGGTGAAATATTGCGTTTGTGTATATTGTTAGTATACAATATTTTTTTTAATGAAATGTAAGGAATCGAATGGTACCATTATTTTTTTCCTATTTAGAAGTTGAAAATGATTTTTTTTTAAACTTTGTGGTCTTGTATTTTTTTATTATTCCCATATATTATTTAAGTTTCAAATTTATTGTGACAAATTACTCATTTTCTATCTATTTAACTAAATTTAGTTATACAATTCAACAGCCCTATTGGTCTCAACATCCTGTGTAACATTTCCTATTCAACTCCTCGACAGAAAGTCGCCGTGCTAGAAGCGGTGACCCCTGATCTCACCCGTGTGGCGCGCCCACTAGTGCCCACTGCTGCCCACAAGTGGGCCCACTACCGCTCACTGCTGCCCACGAGTGGGCCCACTACCGCCCACAGCTGGGCCCACGCCGAGAGGGACGCGGTTTGTTCTGTACGCAATTCATTGTCAGTAAATTTCTGTTATATGTTTGTCATAATAGGTAAATATAAACAACTTGAGTAAAACCCCTCTTGCATGTATTATAAATACCATTACTTACTATTATTTACCGTTGACAGCTATTTATAATTAATAGAATACTGAATAGAAATGTTTATTTGCCAGAATACGTTACAATTAGGTTTTAATACATGTAACGGATCTTCATAATAATGTAATTAAAAGTGGACAGTTTTAAGTTTTAATTAAACTTGAAGATCTTGCACAATTCGACCCAAGAATGGGCACTAATTTTTACGAAAGCGACTGCCGTTGACCTTCCAACCCAGAGGGTAAACTAGGCCTTATTGGGATTAGTCCGGTTTCCTCACGATGTTTTCCTTCACCGAAAAGCGTAAATTTCAAATGATATTTCGTACATAATTTCCGAAAAACTCATTGGTACGAGCCGGGATTTGAAAGCGCGACCTTCGGATAGTCCGGATTGAAAGTCGCACGCTCTTACCGCTAGGCCCCCAACGCTTCGTATTACAAAGTTTTTGTATGTAATGCCTATCTTATCAATCAGTATAACTTCTCTAAATATTGTATACACATCAAGAGGGGATTTAGCTAAGTTTTTGACTAATATTTTTCATATCATATTTCCATTTTATTTCAATTAAATACAGACTCGTATTCCAAAGCAGTTAGAGAGAAAATCTGTTTAGTATATTTTTATTGGTCACATTAATTAATGTATATAATGTAAGATGGGACGCATTTAAAATAATATATAATGTATGTAAATGGTCAGTAAATATTCGGGCACTGGCAAGGGGGCTGCGAACCAAAATATATATAGTTATACATATTATATAAACACTATATATTATTGTAAATACTAGTGTAAGCGTGTATAATAAATATATACATTAATTACATTATAAATATATAAATAAGCTGGCGGCGGCGCGCGGTGTTATTTTCTTATTCTGTGATATTTTATTAGCTTTTAAATGTTTAATTAGTCAAGTTTTTATTTGGATTTTAACTAATGAATTGTTATAATATAATCCATATGACGGTTGCATTTTCGTTGCAATTAAATTTAAAGTATATATTATTACAGTCAATCAAAAATATTGACTTAAGTACAGGACAAAAATATGATTCTCAAGTTTCTACACGTGTGTAGATAATTTGACTATACATATTGTTCGAAATTGTACCCCTGAGAGGGTTGAGAGGGTTACACAAGGGTTGAAAGTGTGTACAGAGACAGAGGAAAGATTTATCACGACATTATTTTCTTTATAGTCCTTAATAGCTTAGAGTTTAGAGCTTATCGTGGGGCTCAGTCAATTCGTGTAATAATGTCCTATAATATTTATTTATTTAATAACAAAGCAGCGTTTTTGAAAATTCTTTAAGGGATTAAAAAATAACGTACTTGTCTTCTCTCTGAATAATATTCCCTAGTTATTAATTAACCTTATATTTGGCTGTATGTATAGGTAATAGGTATGTTACCGGAGTAACTAGCTACTTTTTGTAACTATTTTAAGGCGTTGGGATTAGTCAATTTTTCGCCAATCTGATTAAATTGCCCGATCGAATCAGGACGTGCTGACGCAAACGCCAATTTGGCTCGCCGAATTCAACCGCCGACAATGACTGATATTACCGATCAAATGAGGTGCGGACGCAAGAATACCAATTTGTGACGCCATATTTTCGTTCTGGGGCATTTTTACAATTTAGAGGGCTCTAATATCACCATCAATCTAAAATTGGTGGTTAAATTGGAAATTCCGCCAATTTCATTTCTGATCAAATTGGTCGATTTGATCACCTCTGTCTGGACACGCCTTTATTTTAAACCGGTTCTAGATAGCTGCCATGTGACAAGCATATCCTTGTGTCGCCGCAGGATATTGACAAATTTAATGCTAATAAGGTTTTGTCATTTACCTAAATAACCAATTGTTATTCTTGATATTTGGTTGCAACGAAAGGCACTAATACGTTAACTACGATACAATACTCTCTAGATACCCCCTAAGCCTGTACTCATAGAATACACCAGTGTTGTGTGTTGCCACTAGTGCTAGTGGGTAACTATAATAGTAACTACTGTAAACTATGTTGCGATTTTACTTTTTATTAATTGTTAACAGATAACAGATAAGTAAGACTGTTAATCTCTATACAAACTCGCGGTTTTTTAGAAAAAAAGTTAAATAACAAAATTTCTGTGACACAGACATACCGTCAACCGGGGTGAATAGGGACAAAACTTAAAATGTGATTTGCCTGGTTTTGTTTATGAAATAGTCAGGTAAATCTCATTTTATATTTTGTCCCTATTCACCCCAGCCATCCCTTTTCACCCCGGTTGACGGTATTTAATATATTAAAACGGGGCACTCACCTATTTTAAGTCGAACTCTATATGTTTCGCTCCATAACGAGAAGCTTGAACGGGAGCACGCGTTGTCGGACATCTCGGGCAATGTTAGACTTAAAATACGTGAGTGACCCGTTTTAATATTTTTAATCAACTTTAAAATAAATTTTCTTTTGCAAAGTGTATGAAACTGTAACTATGTAATGTAGTTTTTATTAAACCATATCTTTGTATGGAGATTACCACTTGAATTGTTACTGGTCTCTGATAAGTAAGTGTAAGGTGGTGTAAGTTTGTATATTTATTTGTATAATACTCTGAAAGACTTTACTAAGATGCCATACAGACGGCCGCCGCCGGTGAACTTACGTATTTCAGGACTAAGTTGTATATTTCCTTCGCTAATAAAACATCTCACTTATTAATAACATCACTTCCGTGAGGCACAGACGTATTAAATATAGTGAAACGGGTCACTCACGTATTTTAAGTCGAAAATCGCTATAAGTACATGTTTCACTCCGCTTGATGCTCCTCAAAACGGAGTGAAACATGTCGAGCGATTTTCGACTTAAAGTGCGTGAGTGACCCGTTTCAATATGTTTAAAATGTCACATATTGCACAAAAAATACTTTTTTGATGACGAAACCCTTTTGGAAAGAGTAATATTTGACGGAGCCCCAATTTATAAAAAAAATTGTAACATGTAGAAAAGCTGGGTTTTATGTTTTTTCTTATTATTACAAGTATTTTCGCGGAACCTCACAAAGGCTTTGTGGGGTATACACCCACTTGCCAGAATTTCATTTGCCATAATAGTCAACAGCCATTATATTGTTTCCCATAATTACATATGCAATACTTATTGTTTACTATATTAGTCACGTGCCAGAAACTTTGTTTCCCATAAAATCAATTTCAATAATATCATTTGTCATCATCATTGTAAGCCATAATTATCACTAGCCATAATATTTTTTTTTTACAGAAACCAAATGCCACTAGAAAAATGGGTTAGGTTAGGTTTGAACTGCGACCCTTACAGAAAAGTAATGCTACTGGAAAAGTGGGTTAGGTTAGGTTTGAACTGCGACCCTTACAGAAAAGAAATACTACTGGAAAAGTGGGTTAGGTGAGGTTTAAATATTCTATTAAATAATATTATTACAATTAATAATATGGACAACAACACGTATGGCACTCGTACGTTCTGGAATCTAATAATCGGGTAAACAAAGAGTATGTCACATAATTTTTATGGTAAACAAACAATTCGGGCAAATGAAATTCGGGCAAATAAAATTCGGGCATATGAGTATTATTTTATATAATTTTCGGACAAACAATAGACAACCCTTTGTGGAGCCCTAGGGCTAGGTAGGTAATAACGGATAGGTATTTTTAACCTCAAAACATGAACGGAGGAAGTTCGGCGCAAAAAATGATGTGAACCCTTAACCTAAAGGAATAGACTGTTGCCAAGGCAAGATATGACTTAGTCCCGAACCAAACTTAGTGGTGCTCGCATCACTGTAGCGCGTCAATAATATGTGTACACCACTACACCTGCAGTCGCCGTCAGATATATCCGAGCGGCCAGGGTGCTCTAAAACATATGTACGTGCTCTTTAGCCCTTAAATGCATGATTTTTTCTTTTTGCCCGAAATTTATATATGTATCACATAATTGTTTGTAGATTCTAGGAAAAATAGTAAAAAAAAATAACTTCGATTTTCACTGCGAAATCAGTGTTAGAAGTTGAATTGGCTAAATCATATTTATATAAATATGCAATTTACAGTAATATATAAATGATTTTTTTTACTACCATTAGAAAGGTACACTATTTGTGATATACCTATGATAAAGTTTTTAAATATAAAATAATTACATACCCCGAAAAATCTGCCCAAAATCACATACTAAAAATCATCAACTTCCAGGTTTTTCCAAGTTTTCCGACATTTCGTCTTTAAACAAATGTAATATTTATAAATTAAAATACTGCGTAAATTTATGTAATAATTCAGAAAATGGATTAGTTTTACTATTGAAATAATATACAAGAACAAATATAATTTGTTTAATTATGCATAAAATTTGATGTTTATGTCGTGATGTATAAATACATCACTATGCATTTAAGGGTTAACGTGTTGAGAGAGTGTTAATAACAAAACTTCCGTGAGACACTGACGCATTAAATATATTAAACCGGGTCTCTCACGTTTACTAAGTCGATGATTGCTCGACATGTTTAACATGCTCAAGGCTCGGAACCGGTTTTTACTTCATACAATAAATACCGGTATTATTACGTTCTTTTGTTTATAATTTCATTTTTAATGGGACAATCTAATAATACGAAGTTGTTACCTAAACACATGATTCAATCCTACGTCAAGAGCATAAAATAATTATAAATATTGGGCTATATCGGGTAGGGCTGTGGACATATGCAAAGTTAGGCCAGAGGTACAGTTGGAATTTCCTGAGGTGATTTTAGGGCTTAAACCCTACCTGTTGAACAAATATGGTATTCTTTTTTTATTCATCAGTTTGCTACTGTTATTTGTTAACTTCAAAAAAATACCCAACTTACCGCCCAGAGGCGGCCGATCGTCCTACATTACCCAAATCTCCCAATGAGCTGTTACATGAATTTGAACCATTTAATTAGGATGGTAAACCTATCTTCCTCGCGTTATCCCGGTATTTTGCCACGGCTCATGGGAGCCTGGGGTCCGCTTGACAACTAATCCCAAGAATTGACGTAGGCATTCATTTTTACGAAAGCGACTGCCATCTGACCTTCCAACCCAGAGGGGAAACTAGGCCTTATTAGAATTAGTCCGGTTTCCTCACGATGTTTCTCCTTCACCGAAAAGCAATTGATAAATATCAACTGATATTTCGTTCATAAGTTCCGAGAAACTCATTGGTACGAGCCGGGGTTTGAGCCTGCGACCTCCGGATTGAAAGTCGCACGCTCTTACCGCTAGGCCACGAGCGCTTTAATTAGGATGGTAAATATTCTTTTTAAACGGGTTTGTTTCCGCTAAGTAGCAAACCGCTGCTAAAATCAACAATAAATTTTGTTAAAAAACTAACTTGAGAAAATCCCAACTGTACACCCGGGAACAAAGGTCCCGCGACACGTGTCGGCGGCGACGTCGGCGGGAGCGGCGCGACGTTGCCGGACTTGGCTCGACATGTCAACATCGCGCGACACAGTCGGCACATGTCGCCAGTGTGTGTCATGACGTAAGTCGCCAGTTTGTATGGCGAAGTTTCGCGAAGTCCCACGACCTTGCCAGCCGGGCTAGCACATGACAGTATCTCGCGGCGAGATAGACTACCCGTCCCTCTTTAATTAACATAGCTAGAAAGTGACGGGTAGTCTATCTCGCCGCTAGATACTATCGCGCCAATCATGTGCTAGGCCTACTGACGTCGCTAACTTACTTATCAAGCAAGCTCGTAACTACCCTCCTCAGGAGTCACTCACACTTTTGTATTATATGTAGTGTGACCCAAATAATTTCGGTTTTCGTAATTGGCGGTATCAAAGAAAGATTTGACTATGAATTGTTAAATTGTATTTTCGTCAATGAGATTTTGAACAATTACTTATCGAAAAACCGAGCTTTTTTATACCCCAGATACTAAATTAGCATTATAGGTGATTTTAGGAATATAAAAAACTAACCCGATTACTATGAAATACTTTCAAACATAAACGCCGGCAACGCACTTGCAGCCTCCCTGGTGTTGCAGGAGTCCATGCGCAACGGTAATCGCTTACTATCAGGTGATTTAACTGCTTGTTTGCCTCGTATAGACGTATATCATTATAAAAAAATTCAGAAACACCTTAATACATTTTAGTATCTGCGATGTAAAACCACAGTTTAAAATGTATGTTAGCCGATGTCACGATGTTATGCTGTAAACATTGACGTATAAAATCTCAGGACTGGCCTTACGGGCAATAAGAATGGGGCCAGTACAGCGGTGTGACACCGCTACAACACGATTGGTTGATGAGTTCGCATCACGCTCGCGATTGGTCGCAACTAGTTGCGTTAGGCTGCGCGATTGGCTCGAATTGGTGAGTCACACCGCTGGACTAGTACCATTTTTACAATTTTTAGTGCCCTTAAGGCCAGTCCATAGATATAATACGTCAATGGCTGTAAACTAACACAAATGTATGTAAAATCAAGATCGGAAATGCTCTAAAATGTAAACACACAAGTACTGTTAGGGCCACGCCACACTAGCGTCTTTTAAGCGGCGGCCTCAGCGCAAAGGAAAATGGCGTCGCTGCGCAGTTGCGCCAACGTTCCGTCGAGCAGCGGCCACAGAGCTACTAGACGAGACTAGACGCCGACGCTGGAGACGCTAGTGTGCGGTGGCCCCTATGTGCCCCTTCAATGTATACCTATACCTAGGGTGAGCATGAAAACTGGAATATCGACAAACTTGCGGACATCAGCGTAAAAGTTTTGACATCTCCTGGACGATTATTACTACAAACACTCTTTTTAGAGTTCCGTACCCAAAGGGTAAAAACGCGGACCCTATTACTAGGACTCCGCTGTCCGTCTGTCTGTCTGTCTGTCACCAGGCTGTAACTCGTGAACCGTGATAGCTAGACAGTTGAAATTTTCACAGTTGATAGTGAACAGTGTTGCTGGTTGTACAATGCTTTTCAAAAGGGACTACTTATTTGTTTACATTGTTGAGTGCACGGAATTGAACATCACTCTAACTCGGTATTATGAGTGGAGGGTATCGTCTTGGGTCGTCCCATTCGTTTTTCGTCAAGTTCTTAAATTAGTCCTATTCTGCTTTCGTCACTCATTCTACATTCGTCACAATCGTCGGTGGCTTTCAATGTAGAATGAGTGACGAAAGCAGAATAGGACTAATTTAAGAACTTGATGAAAAACGAATGGGACGACCCGAGACGATACCGAGTGGAGTAATGTAGTGACATATGTCGGCACTCAGTTGTACGGTCACCGAAATTATGGCTCCTCTACACGATGGGCCAGCGCCGGCCACTCCAAGGGACGCAGCCATGCGGTAGAATGAGATAGCAGTATCAGTTGCTCCCTCTAACGCATAAAATACGTCCCTTGGAGTGGCCGGCGCTGGCCCATCGTGTAGAGGAGCCATTAATGGTTGATCCATCTATTTCAGTCTAATTTTAGTCACAGTCTGGTTTTAGTCACCAGTCTGAAAGGGCGTGGGTTCGGATCCCACCGCTGTCACCATGTGCTATTCAATGAAACACCACGACTCCTTGACAACAACTGATTTATTAAAACATAAGAGGGTACATCCCTAAACCTACAGATACCAACAGGTATGAAATGTCCAATGTAAAGTGAACCCCACACCCACAGCGAGTGGCTCAACAATCAAACTCCGCGACTGTACCAACTACAGCCTGGCAAAAAAGAGTAGAAATTAAAAAGTGGCAACACTGTAGTGTCGTCCCTTTCAAATCAATTAATATAAGAGAATGGGACGACACTACAGTGTTGCCACTTTTTAATTTCTACTCTTTTTTGCCAGGCTGTACCTACCTATACCTGTATACAGCCTACAGGCGCCGCGTATCCAATAACACCTAATGCTATAAGTAAGTTAGGTTTAACTTGTTAATAAAATCAAATTCATTATTACTTCTTGTTTTATTTCATATTCTAGCGGTATTTTTTAATATTTTATGTTTGTACTTCGGAATGTGTGAAATTGTGAATGTCCAGTCTGAATAGATATTCTCTCCAGAGTAGAGAAGGGAAGAGAAGATCGGTTTTATTGGGTCCCATACAAATTTCCCGCCCCCCTATTTCACCCCTTTTGGGTTTTATTTTTGGTAACACCTATCCTACGTCCTTCCTCGGGACTCAAACTATCTCCAAACCAATAATTATCTAAATCGGTTCAACTGTTATTGATTCCCCCTATACTATACAAACTTCCACCCCCCTTCCCTATGTCCTTCCCCGGGATTCAAAAACTCTCGGTTTAAGCGTGAAGAGGTAATACACAGTCAGACAAGCTTCCTTTTATAATATTACCATGGATTTATAAACATTAATAAGCCCCCAACGCAATAAAAGGATGACCCTGTTTTGATAAAACATATCTCAAAAACATGTTGCATAAAATACCTACTAAGAATATATCATATAACTATGCATGCATTCAATTTGAATATTTTTATCTTAATTATATCGTTTTAATAAATAATAAAAATTTTAATGATATGGGCAAGTAGTTAATTAGGAATCTAATTAAAGATAGCGTTTAATGTCTTATTACTAAATTATTGTAGGTACCTATATCACGTTATTACGCATATATTAATAATTGTATCTTCATGCAAGTACATTGCGGTACAAATCGGGATAGTTTTGAAAATGACTAATATCTAATAAGCTAAAAGCACTTGATACTATAGAACGTAAGTTGTGTAAGTGCTTGTCATATTTCTGCGGAAGTGCTTCTGGCTTCATAGATATTTGCCATTTTCAAAATAATCGCGTCCGAATTTACCCCACACGTGCACGATATATAAGTATTTTTCTATTTGTTTTGTAAGCCTTTAAATTGTACAATTTGGATATTTAAATGCTTACAAAACAAATAGAAAAGTATATATTTTAACAAAGGGTAGAAGAATACACCTATGTATCTAAGGACCTCCTTGTTGTTGGCAACATGTTTGTGCATTAGTAAGTACATATTCTTATATTAAAGGATAAAATGGAAAAATTTACAACTCCGGCAAAACTGGAACCTGCGACCATTGGAACGCCGCGCGCCCGGTCCAAGCGCTTCTGCCATTGAGCAACGGAGGCCTACCAGGATGTGCGCGAATCTTTCCATTCCTTCCTAAGTTAACTCCATTTGAAGCCTCATGCCCTTTTTAGGGTTCCGTACCCAAAGGGTAAAAACGGGACCCTATTACTAAGACTCCGCTGTCCGTCCGTCCATCCGTCCGTCCGTCTTGTCTGTCACCAGGCTGTATCTCATGAACCGTGATAGCTAGGCAGTTAAAATTTTCACAGATGATGTATTTCTGTTGCCGCTATAACAACAAATACTAAAAAGTACGGAGCCCTCGGTGGGCGAGTCCGACTCGCACTTGTCCGGTTTATTTGGTTACTTCCCGATTCGCCGGATTTACTTTAGTATTGTCACATTCCGAGTATACGAGAATACGAAGAATCCGGCCAATCGGGAACTCACCCCTTTTTTATGAATATACCTACATATAATCATGTTCCGATGTTGTAAATAATAGTACATTGTGCAACGAGGGGGGTAAGTGAGATACCTATTGTAAACGAGAGTGATAATTTTTTTTTTTTTAATTTATTGAGAAAACCAAACAGTCATATAAACATATCAAAAATACAATACAAGATGTACTGCAACAAAAGATACAATAAAAAAGACCTGGAGGTTCATAAATTATAAATTATGTTAACTGTGTAAGTACAATTATAACTACTGCATATTAATACCCGACAACTTACAATATCTCTCCTCGGTTGTGTTTTAATTTATCGCCACTCGTTGCGAACTTCCTATTTTTAGCACTTGTATCGTAATGTACTATTTCACCACATCATCTCGTAAAGGCCCGGCTTCCTTTATTTATCAAAAACTGATGAGAAAGTTGCATTTTATCCACAAGAGTGAAGTAACTTGATGTGAATTTGGACAACCCTAAATGGCCGAAAGGGATAGTGCCATATATCGTTACCGTTGGTCGTTATCGTTCGTGTTGTACATATATTTAAATTTAATTAATTTAATTTAATTTATTTATTAAAAGACAACAATGGCCCATAATGGTTAGTAACAATTAATATTAAAAACTAAGTGTTAGTGGAACAAAATCATAAATCGACAAACACACACACACACAGACAGCAATACAGACAGCAATAACAATAATAATATATGTCGTTAGTCGACGGAGTAGGTACACCGCCCACTGATGAGTTGATGGCGCGTTGGAATCAATTATACGAACCCAAGGGGCTGTCCATAAATTACGTCGTCGATTTTTGACGATTTTAGACCCCCCGCCCTAAAATCATCCAAAAATCATGCTTCGAATGACCCCGTTTCCTCCTACGTCATGCTACCGTCATCCGATATCCAGACCCCCCCCCCCCCTAATTTGAAATGACGTAATTTATGAATAGCCCCCAACGGATCATCAAAATAAATAGTATCAAGTAGTTTTTAGGTATTTATTACTTTTTAGGTTTGGTTTTTAGGTATTTATTCTTTTACATACAATATATTGAATAATTTGTATACACTAACATAGATATACCTAGGCAGCTAAATTATATTTTTGTACTAACACTATATGGGGTTTGTGCCTTAAATAAATAATTTCAATTTGAGTATATTAGAAAGAGACAGCATGATTCGACCCTAAACCGTTGTCAAACTTCGGTTTTGTAGGAAGTTTCCTTTTTGTACGGTAGTACTATTATTTAGTCTGTGGTAATTAAATAAATAAATAAAATAAAAATAACAATCGTTTATTTCAGATCATTGATCCATAGCGTTATTAGTAGGTATAAACTTAAAAACTATGTTAATTACTAAAAATAAAAGAACGAATGAAAAATATAATATAAAAATAAAAACTATAATGACTAAAAACTATATTTGGCATATGTGTGGCCATTGCGAGACGAGGAGCGCAGGGTGCCATGCTCTATTTAGCTCTCCCAATTGCCACCTCCACCCAAAACTTTGTAACCGGGCAGTCGAGGCGCTCGGCCAACACCCTGAGAAGACTGTTGCTGCTGCCGCGCACCCGCCTCAGCATGGAGGCGTGGAGGCCTAATGGCGAAAAAGTCATCTATTCGCGCCTCGGCGAACATGCCGGACGCACTACCAGTGGGGAGACACTCCGACTTCGGTCGAACTCGGCTCCGTTCGGCTCAGCATTGCTCCGAGCAATTATTAGGGTTGGCACCACTTGACTTCCTTGTTCGTGCACGACCACAGATAAGATAATCACTTGAATTTTGACAACCCTAAATAGCCGAAAGGGATAATGCCATATATTAGAAAGGGATAGCATGATTCGACCCTGAACCGCTGTCAAACTTCGGGTTTGTAGGAAGTGTCCTTTCTGTACGGTTACGGTAGTACTATTATTTCTTCTGTGGCACTACAGTGCTTCGGCAGCCGCAACAGCATTCTCAAGATGTTATTATATTGAACGCGCAACTGCGTTATAGGCTCGTTGTGTGAACTTCACCCACAGGCTGCACGTGTAGAAATTCTGGCAGTAGGTAGCCATGTCTTCAGGAAAATAAACGATTTCAATAATACAACCGACCTGGCCTAGTGGGTAGTGACCCTGCTTGTGAAGCCGATGGTCCTGGGTTCGAATCCCGGTATTAATGGCATTTATTTGTGTGATGAACACAGATATTTAATTGATCCTGCTGAGTCACGGGTATTTTCTATGTATGTATATCGTCGCCAAGTACCCAAGTAGAAGCTCTGCTCAGTTTGGTGCTAGGACTGCTAGGTCGATCTGTGTAAGATTGTCCGTAAATGGATCACAAACTTTCAGTGGCTACCCATCAATGTTTTTCCAACTCGACTGGCACGAATCCCGGATCCGATCCCGAAGACCCTAGAGAGCTGCTGTACCGCGAGCTGTCCCCGGAGGCCTACTTCAGCCTACCTTGTCACGATCCCGGGGACACCGCCCAGACCTTCCGACGCCAATATTCCGAGAAAGATCTTTCTGGTGAGCATCTAACAGACCCTGACCCTAGAGAGCTGCTGTACTGTGAGTTGGCTTTGGAGCCGTACCTGCGCGGAGTCCCCAGGGTCAGGGCATGGCAGTTTGATCAACCTGCCCCCAAGACCCTGGGGACTCCGCTCAGTTCTCCCGACATGCCGAGAACATGACCCTAGAGAGCTGCTGTACCGTGAGTTGGCTTTGGAGCCGTACCTGCGCGGAGTCCCCAGGGTCAGGGCATGGCAGTTTGATCAACCTGCCCCCAAGACCCTGGGGACTCCGCTCAGTTCTCCCGACATGCCGAGAACATGACCCTAGAGAGCTGCTGTACCGTGAGTTGGCTTTGGAGCCGCACCTGCACGGAGTCCCCAGGGTCAGGGCATGGCAGTTTGACCAACCTGCCCCCAAGACCCTTTTTTTTTTTTTTTTTTTTGACGGAGTGGGAATGCGTTTACGCACGGTGTGTGGGGCTCGCCACTCCTTTCCCCTCTCCTGACAAGAGAGGGGGAGAATTTGGCCCTACCCACTAAACCCACTCCGGCGTTTCACCCTCTCTGCCGTTCGTGAGGGCGCACTGGGATCGAAGACCCTGGGGACTCCGCTCAGTTCTCCCGACATGCCGAGAACATGACCCTAGAGAGCTGTTGTACCGTGAGTTGGCTTTGGAGCCGTACCTGCGCGGAGTCCCCAGGGTCAGGGCATGGCAGTTTGATCAATCTGCCCCCACGACCCTGGGGACTCCGCGCAGTTCTCCCGACACGCCGAGAACATGACCCTAGAGAGCTGCTGTACCGTGAGTCCTTTTTTTTTCTAAGACGGGAAATGCTTTACGCATTCCACCCGGCGCGGGGACGGGCCGGGATGGTTATGTGGGACTCCCTGTTGTGGGCTAATGAGACCCCAGGTTTACCCACTAAAACCCCTCTGTTGCCGCCTCGCTGCTATACGGCGAGGTCCCAGGAACGCCCAAGTACTCTTCCGCAACCTCGCCAGCGGCCGTCCGGACTCGGACCCGACTCTTGGGGAAATCACCCCTTCACCTCAGTGGGCGCGTCGATTACACATCGCGCCCGCCCACGCAGGGACCTTTGTGTGGGCGACAGACGTCCCCGAGCCTGCCGCCCACAAGTGCCCTTATGGGGGTAACCGGCGGTCGTATGCCAACCGCCACCGCCCCACGCACTTGCGCGGCATTGGCTCTATCCAAAGCGCAATCCCGTCACTATATTGACAGGATCTAATATTGGTGAATGCGATGGACTGATCAAATCAGTGACAACTCCGACAAGAAAGTTCACGAGGCCATTACACTGCCGAAGACCGAAACACGTGGAAAGCAATCGTTCAAAAAAGTAATTTACGATACAAGTGCGGAAAAGAGGAAATTCGAAACGAGTGGCGACTTAGTAGTAGTAGTAAAATACTTTATTGTACAAAAAGAAACATAAAACATGAAAGAACACACATCATTAGTACAAAGGCGAACGTATCCTTTTCAGGGATCTCGAATTACCTATTCGCACGTGTATCGTACAACGTTTTACAGTACATATGGCCCTTTAAACTTTTGACATACGCACGAATAGTGCTATATTACGCACTAGTGTGGGAAAATAGGATCATATTGTACAGTACAATTGAAAAAAATTACCGTTAGAGCATTTCTGAGAAGTAACCCTACGTGGGATTTCAGGGTTTGTCCAATGGCTAAGGTCACCCTGTCCTGTATATAATTCCGGTTTATTTTATACATATTTATATGTATATTTTTATGTATGTCTATTTGTATTTCTTATATGTGTATGTTTATTCAATGTAGTGTGTCTGTAAATGTAGGCTTCATAACGTTTTTGCAACACCTACTTTATCGAGTAATTTATCTGTTTCCGCTACCCAAAGGTTGTCTGGAAGAGACCGCTCTCTAGCGATAAGACCGCCTGTTGTCTGCCTCTATATTTAATCAATTGTTCTTTTCTTTTTGTATATTTTTACTGAGGTGTGCCAATAAAGACTATTAAATAATACGAGCAATGCTTGTATATATACAAGAATTGCTCGTTTTTTTTAAGGTATAATTTAGATATCGAATTATATACACTAATAAATATGTAAACAAGCCCCAAGGCAAGTGTACACGCTCGAAGGGGCCTTATCAGATAAAAATAAATAATGATTTATCAATGGATTATCTCCAAAATGGAGTTAATTAGAATACCGGTGCCTTTTTAGAAAGTTACTTAATTTAAGGTCTGGAATGCATCATTGAAGTTAAAGGACTTAAAAAAAAACACCGTGTACCTACAGTGCAGAAGTGTGCATCACATGTATGTATCTGTCCTGCATGTGTTCATCACATGTATGTATTCTGTCCTGCATGTGTTCATCACATTATTATTTTTATTATATATTTATTAACATAAAAATATACAGCTTATACAAGTACAGTGTCCCACAAAACAGTTACATGTACATATGTATCTGTCCTGCATGTGTTCGTCGGGAGTCCGCGCGGCGCTGGGCTCATGTTCATACACATTTTATTGTATGTTTAACTCGTTCGCGTCTTTCCTGTACAAATTACTTACAAACTTATTTAAAAGAATCCAAAGCTAATTTTTGAACTCGGTGTTGTACCTGGGTCGTTAATTTACAAGTTTTGTCCACATGAGTCACCTTATCTGAAACATGTTTGACCGACACACAGATATGTTAATTATAAGTTAATAACTTTAAATTGTTATTCAGAGAATAATTGGCTGAAAAAGGACGACATAGAATTCAACAAGCTGCACCGGCCGCCAGCTCACGCCGGGTCCGGGGCCTTGGCTGAGGAAGACGTGTACAATGATATGAAGCATGAAAACAAATTACCTAGCCATTTCAACCCTCAGGCCTACACTATATTCCATCTCTGTTACGCCATGTCGTATATATGGAGACGAGGGTACGTATACATATATCTGGCACACCCACTTTGTCAGTAGAAAAAGGCAAGTTAAAAAATACAGGCTGCGCGAACTTGATGGGTGTGTGTTGAGTTTAGGTTCATGATTCTCATCTGTTCATGTTAACATTTACTGGGCGGGTGCTCACAGACAGTGTTATGCTGTATGTTATACCTATACCTACACATATATACCTATAATACATTCACTGCCTGTTAATGAAGCACACAGCGCATTTAGGTATAGGCAGCGAATGCCGCCTCCACATAGTGTTTGCCACAATCACCCAACACAAATACGGCATCCCCATGCTTGGCGTTTGGATACCTACATCGGCTACATAGCAAACACGTTTGTCGAACACCCTTTGATTTGTGCACAAACTGACACCGACGCCGGCCACTAAGCAAGCACAAAATAAAACGGACGAGACCCAGGTATCCACACGTTCGTGTTTGTTGTTTCGTGTTCGGTGTTGCGTTGCCAAGCACGTGGAGGCGGCATTAATGATGACTCACGCTAGACCGGGCCGGAGCTTCCGGCGCTTCGTTTTCTATGGAAAGCACCACGTGATCACCGATCAGCCGTCATAGAAAATGACATGTCGGGCTCGGCCCGGTCTAGCGTCATCATTTATGGTGACATTCTACTATCCACTGTAGTGGCTTTGACGCGCCGCGCCGCTGTCACTGTCCATTCATTTCATGAAATGAGTAACAAATTTAATATTCTAAATTGGACGGATTGTCATTGGCTATCACGACGCTCCAGTACTAATCCTACGCGACGTAAGCGCCGAGCACCATCACCAAGGTAGCTTTACATACCCGTGGAATGTCACATTAAACCTTGTTCTCGTGAAAGTTTATAATTATGTTTACTTAAGATAGCCTAAGATACCTATACTTAGTCGTAAATTTTTTGAACTGAGCTCGTTCACTGTACTGTACCTATATTGACAATGGGATTGTATTATTACAATCCCATTGACTCTGGTTTTGTTTTCGTAACCGCTAACGAGCTGGTACATTGTATTATATGTGTGTTGTATATTGAATTTTAAACCTTCCCTATTGAATGAGGTTAAAATGATCTACCAAAAATAGCTTAATTCATTTTGTAGAGAATAAGAATAGAAGAAAGATAGAATAAGACGCCAAATGGTAATCAATGTTTTATTGGCTTAACTAGAACAATATTCCAAGTCATACTAAGTAGTGAAGTACCTAGCTATGAAACATTCAACGCGTGAGCTGGAAGCGGTACGCTGCGGCGTTCTCACTCCTTGCTCGATCCCATGGTATAATAATATACTCCGCCTGGTACTCTATTCCGAGATTCGCGTATGACCTAACTGACACGGGCCTACGTCATCATGCTGTTTACAGGTTCTCAAACTTTAAAATGTGGGAGAATTTTAACCAACGGTGAAAATTATTTTAACGGCATTAATTTTAAGTTATTCATGTAGAAACATAGTAAAATAAAACAAATCTAATGTATTGAATTTAACTTTATTTATCTATACAAGACAAACGTTAGAAAAACTAATTCACAGTTACACATTAATTACCAAGCTTACGACGTGAAAAGTTTGGAAAACACTGCGACTGCTGACACTGAGCGAGAAGGAAATAACAATTAACACGCGTTCGACAAGGATGACGGTCAGGGCATGAAGTTATCTAGATCCGAATTGTCAAATGTGACAGCGCTATCCTGTGTTGCCAGTAATGTAAACAGAATTACCCGAACGTCTGAAATTTCTTTCGTGAATCGGAAGATAATGCTAACGAATAATTAAAAATGACGTGTTATTGTAAAATTTAAGATAAAATACATATAAATGAAAATTATTAAAAAAATATTTCAACTTATTAACCATAGGTATAATGTACCCATGTAACATGTTATGTTGAAATAAAGTGGCAATGTTATTGTTACGTAGGCCCGTGTCACTCTGGGAATAGAAGACCATGTTTTATTAGACCATGCTCGATCCCTCAGGGATGTCCACTGCATAGACTAAAGGCCAACCGAGGATGAAGCTTAGGGCGGTACGTAATAGTGACGCTCACAACCCGTGCTCATTTATTGGTTCACCTTGAGGATAGCAGAGGCCGTCTCCCAAGCTAGACCGCTAGCTAACGAATGATTATCGGCGGCCACGCCGCGCCTTTTATATTGTGCCGTGCGCCGCTCGGTGACCTTCGCGCGCGCTCGGGTCGGTCGGTCCGCTGAGCGCAACAGGTAGTAGTGTGCGAGCGAGAAAGTATTCGGATCCGCGCGCCTCGCGAATACTAATGTTGTTCTGTCTAGCTACAATTTATAAAAAACCGGCCAAGTGCGAGTCGGGCTCGCGTTTCAAGTGATTAAATCCGACACACGCTTGACTGCACATTTCTAATAGGTTTTCCTGTCATCTATAGGTAAAGAACTTATGTGTATTTTTTTCAAAATTTTAGACCCAATAGTTACGGAAATAAAGGGGGAAATGGTAATTTTTTGGCTATTTTCTGTAATAACTTCTAACCTATGTATTTAAAAAAAATTAAAAACATAATTTAAAATTTTCAAGAGGAGCTCTTTCATTTGATATAGTTTGAAAAACTAAATTTTTTTAACTTTCTCATTTACCCCCCAAAAGTGCCCCCATGTTTAAAATTCATTTGTTTACGTTACATGTCCATCTTTGAGTCACTAATTTACATATGTATAGCAAATTCCAACTTAATTGGTCCAGTAGTTTCCGAGAAAATAGGCTGTGATAGACAGACAGAAGCACGAGTGATGATAAGGGCTCCGTTTTTTTCTTTTGAGGTGCGGAACCCTAAAAAAGCAGACTGACTGGACTGCCACGCGCATTTTAATAATGCGTGTCGATCACCCGCCACATATTATTACGAATCTACTGGCTAACACCATAGAGTTGATATTTGACAAACATGAAATGGCTCTTTGGACTTTTTTGATGGCCTCCCGTTTGCGTTTTTAAACACTGGAATAGATTATATTAATCAGCTCAGTGCTCAGTTCAAACAATTTACAAGTATACTTACACATCAATCAGAGTTGAGAGGAGGTATACTTTGTAGCGAAGAAGTAACAAATAATGTATACCTAGGTAGGGACCTACTCAAACACTTTGACTTACATTTTCAGAAGAAAAGGTATCCACAGATATTACAACCTCCGAGACAGATACATCAATCATTTGCCCTTTGAAGTAAGTACTTTTTACTTCGTTATAAATAATTCATACAGTAGCAGGAAATACCAGTTATAACAATCTGTAGACCTAGTAATAAATAATATATATCTAGGTACTTATAAGTACACCAAACCAACCTCGAAATCACAAAAAAAAATTGACTGTTTCATACAGTAGGTCCGATGCTGGTCCGATGTTGATATTTTCTATTAATTTTTTTTTCGCGATTTCGCAGTTGGTTTCATAGTTAACTGTGATCGCCATCGATAACTGAATAAAAAGTTGGTTCCTGATCACCGATTAAAAATCATCGTGTATATATAGTAATAAAATAATTTATAATTTGTAGACCTTAGCAATAGTTTTAATTTTATATAATAAAGGTAATAAAATAAATTCGCGATAGACCCGCCATCTACAAATGTGAGTTAATATCTGCTCACAAATTGTCACTACAATCGGTTGAGCAATGCGACCTGCAGAGGCGCAAGGATTATTGCCCAAGTTGAAACAAAGACCCTCGCTGACGCTCGGTCAATGAGGCAAGATCGGCCTGGCAAGATTTTATTGCGTCCTCGCCATTTTGCGAATTTTCAGTGGTGGCCGCCAGAGTGCATCACTAGTACTTATCGTAAGCCATAGAGTAACTTATACATACTGTGCTTTAAACGGTTTTTTGACAAGTTTTCAAAGAAAAAACAAATTAATTGTGTTTACTAAGATATAAATGAAAATTAATTAATATACCTGTGAAAAGTTAGATACCTTAAATCAAAACTGTAAACTTTAGATATGAGTCAGAATAAAAGGCTTTTTATTTAATTTATTTATTTTAATACTAAATAAATTTAATAAAGGTTACGCTGATTGGGAAGCTAAAGCTCCTTCAGATAAAGCTAGCTGTGTACCTATAGACGCGCTATGTCAGATCAGAGGGCCTACCGCGAACACGTTCGACGTTGCTTCTCTCTCCAACTTGTAAAGTCGTACGTAAGTGTGACAGGGAGGCAACACGTTGAACCTGGTTCGCGGTAGTAAATATTGTCTGGCTTTAGTGTTCGACTACACTACGAGTACCTGTCTAGAGCAGCGGTTCTCAATCTTTTTGTTTGACGGAACCCTTTTGGAAAGCGAAATACTTGATGGAACCCTACAGTGTGTTTTTTGCATAGTACAATTTTTCGAGGCGACTAAAGCATAGTGTTCTAAATTCTTGCGAAACCCCTGCAGGGGTGTCGCGGTACCCTAGGGTTCCGCGGAACACACTTAGAGTATGGCTGGTCTAGAGTAAAATGGGTAGTGACGTGACCCTATCCTGTCTATCAAGCCGATGATGGTCTCGGGTTCAAATCCCGGTTTCGGCATTTATTTGTGTGATGACACTGATGACTTGATGAGCACAGACATTTTTTCCTGGGTCATGTGTGCCTTATTCTATGTATTTAAGTATTCATAAATATTTATATATGTATTACGATCGTTGTCTAAGTACTTACCCACAAAACAAACCGTATTGAGCTTCCTAGTCAATTTGTGTGATAATATCCTATAATTTGTTTTAATACATAAGTTCCGAAAAACACATCGGTACAAGCCGGGGTTTGAACCCGCGATCTCCGGATTGAAAATCGCACGCTCTTACCGCTAGGCCACCAGCGCTTATGTTTTTAATTGACTATTGGATTATATAAATACAGTGAATAGGTATCAATTCTACCCAAGCAGTGGAAAACTAATATGATGTTATTATATATATTTGATGTTAGATATGACGAAAGCATACGACAAAATTTCACATTCTATCCTATTAAATAAACTTTATGGAATAGGTATTCGAGGCGGTGCACACAAATGGTTACAATCCTACTTAAAAGACAGGGCGCAATGCGTACAAACAAATCCAACATCACGACAAAAAAACAGGTGAAGTCTCAAACATACAATCAGACACCCTAATAACCAATTGTTCAATACCTCAGGGGTCAGTTTTGGGATGTATCCTATTTTTAGTTTATATTAATGATTTGCCCAAAATTACAAAATGTGCTTAGAAGCCCTAATAACCATAACTTTCAGAGCGATATCAACGATACCTTAACATAAATTACGAATTGGTTAAATGAACACAGTTTGGAACTTAATATTGAGCAAAACCAAATTAATTCAATTTCACCCGTACCAAAAAGACGATTTAGATTTATCGGCAACGTCAAAAGAACTTGGCATCGAAGAGGTTAGGTCATTCAAACTATTAGGATTAAACATTGACACGAGTTTAAATTGGAAAACGCATATTGAAGAGGTCAGGAACAAATTATCACGTTTTTTGTTTGCGTTAAGTGTATTAAAAAGGAACACAAACGTAGAATGTGCACTTTCGGCATATTACGCATATGCCTATGCATGGTTGCGGTATGGGGTAGTCTTATGGGGGAATAGCACAGACGTCGAAGATCTATTTATAGCACAAAAAAAATGCGTACGCGTTATACCTAGCTAACATCCGACAACCAGAAAGCTGCCGACCACACTTTATTAACCTAAAGCTTCTAACCTTACCATGTATTTACATACTGGAGGTTGGACTATTTGTAAGAAAACACATATCCAACTTCCAGTATGTTAAAAGCGCGCGTCGAAATAGACAACTAGTTCTCCCTGAACCTAAATTAACTATATATGTATAAAAACGGGCCCCATTACCAGTCGATAAAAATATATAATAATATCCCTGATTCTATTAAAGACGTGGAAACTTATAATATGTTTCGAAATAAACTGAAATCGTGGTTAATTGATAAATCATTTTATTCTTATCAAGAATGTATGGCATCTGACAATAGGCGTGTCCAATGCGCGCAGCGACATAGACGCATTGATGATTAATTAATCGAACGAGCGAGCGAAGCGAAGCGAAGTTCTTACATTCGACTTGGATCACGCGGCTGGCTAGCGGCACGTCCCGGCATTTCGATGTTTTTAAGCTGAACTGTCAAAAGATAGTTTGATACTCAAGAACTTAAGTAAATTTGTACTAATTCAAATGAAATTGGGTAACCGTGAAGTTGAGGGCATTATATTTTAGTCATTAAATTATGAGCAGGCTCGATCAAGGGATTATTGAGAAGAGCTTAGAAGGCCAAAAAGCTGTTTGTGAGAGGTCTTGCTATTCTGGTCATTTTATTTGCAAAAAACATGGTCGAATTTAGTATCAACTGAAAGTGCTCGGTTTGCACTTTTATAATATCGTTTTTAAATTTACCATTTTGAAATAATTAGCAAGATAAAAATAAAATAATATAAACATAAAATAGGTATTTGACATTTGACAGGAAATATTTCGGCTTAGCACAGATACAGTTTATTTAAATCTCTATGATTTCTATGATGACTAGGGAGGGACAGTCGTATATAAAGCACTTTATTCGAAAAAATAGCGACATCTATATTACTTAACGCTAAACTTTTTTTTTAATATGGCTTCACTTTATTTCGTCATAACGTCTTAAAAGTCTTGTATCCAGGGCATGGATCAAACAAAAAAACATCTGTTAGAACAAATTATTTATGGCCATTGTTGCCATGGAGGCGATTGTCACAAAAAAACAACTTTGTCAAATAAAACTCAAAATATTATAACACCCCATTTATTGTCTTTACTACGACATAATTCAGATAAATAAAAATACTTTCAGTTTTATAATGTTAAAAAAAAAACAAAGTTTTCATACGCCATCACAGTTGCTGAGAACTTTATTACCAAAAAATTTAGAAAAATATTCGGCGGGTAGATTCACAACCTGCTGCGTGTAATTGTGTTTCATGGTCAATTGTGTGTTATTCCAGCCGTGTATGATAGGTAATTTATTTACATCAACAGTCAAGTTAAGAGTGCCTAATCTGTTTCATGTATTAAATAAATATCCTGAAGCCTTTCTTCAAAGTCAAAAGTTTTTTACGTTCGCAACATACTTAGACGCTATTTATGCCCCTCCCCCCCTGATATTGATGTTGATATTTCTGGTTAAGAATTACAGATGGCACTTCAAAATGGATACAAAAAAGTTCCACGAGAGGGCTCTCTTTGTCCTATATGTTATACATACTAATCATTGCTTAAATCTATCAGTCAAGGGCTCCACAGACCTTGCAATAAATCCAGGCAATTTTTGATCCATTGCCGCCTATAGTGCGACATAAAATAGTAGATTTTAAATAAAATGGAACTCAAAAATGTCCATACTAAATTATTGCCATGTGTAAGCATTTTACGTCAAAAATGTGACAGTTACGTAGAAAGTGGTGCCCTCATTTATTTTCTACTATTTTATGTTGCACTATACGAGTACCTAAGTAGGTGCAACAAAGTCAATCGCTCTATAATATTTTTTGGTTAACTGTGAGTTCTGAGTTTGGGGCGAACTACTAGTTTAATTAATTGCGAAATTAGCGCGGCTCGGCCGCAGCTAGCGAAGTGACGCGATGAGTGCCTCCGGACAGAGTGCACCCATTGTGAACGAGCTCCTCGCCTTTCTGCAACAGAAGCTGCTGCTGGAAGGAGTGATGGACACGGTGTCTGCTGTCCAGATCTGTTCGTCGAGTTTTTCCGTCGAAGATATCTGGTCAGCAAAGAAGGTGCTGCACGAGTCCCTCGGGATCGCCGGTACGTATGTACCTCACCAGAGAGGAGATGAAACCGGGAAGAAGACCCTAGAGGACATCATCAGAGTTCTGAGGGAGAATGAAGACCGGATTCCGGAGTTTGCGACGACGGGTGTCTCCAGCCTGCCGTCCTATATTCCGGATCATGTCGACATTAGCTGCTTGTTGAAGGAAATCGTGGCCCTTAAAACAAGTTTAGCGGATGGCATTTCGAAGTTTGATGCGGCCCAGGTCACTATAACCGAGTTACGCAACGAAGTCCTCAGTTTGCGAAACAGTGCCCTTACTCGGTCGGTGGCGTCAAATGTCAAGTGCGACGACCGGCAAGCCACAAGCGCCGAGTCGGTCAGTTTGCGAGTTGCTGACACTGTAACATGTGTCGTATCAGCCGTGTCGCCGCGCCCTCCCCCCGCCTCCTCCAAATCAAGTCATCGTGTTTACGCGGATGTCGTCGCCGGTCCGAAAGTCGCATCGAACCGGGTGAGTGTACCTGTAAAGGGTACTGAAGAGCGAGCGGCTCCCAAGGAGAAGCTCCCTGTTGCCGGTGTGGATGAGGAGGATTTCACACTGGTATCAAGAAAGAAGAAGGCGCGCATGGCGCCTCGTAAGACTCAGTGTGGTACCGCCGAACCGGCTAACTCTGGTTTGCGAGTTGCTACACCGAGTAAGGCGCTATATGTGTCGCGCCTGCACTACACCGCCACGGCGGCTGAAGTGGTGGAGTACGTACACCAGAAGACCGGTTACTCGCTGAGGGTGTTCCAGCTTCGATCGCGCCACTACGTGCACTTCAACTCTTTTGTGGTGCGCGTGCCGCGACCGCTGCAAGAGACCATCGAGTGCGCCGACTTCTGGCCGAAAGGTGTCGTGTTTCGGAGGTTCCGGGGCAAACTGCCGAATCCGACACAAGAACAGCCGATTCAACGGAGCCACGCCGTTGTGTCGCATAAATAGTGTTTAGTTTTTAAGTTTATAATATATATATGTATGTTAGTCTGTAAGGTATTTGTAATATGGGCCTTGTTGCCTGAATTAAATTAAAAAAAAAAACAATATATTGTGATAACGACTGAGAATTATTAATTTTACTAAAACCAATAACTTTGTCTCAATGTAATGGAATGATTAAATGAATTATTATTATAAATGAATTGACATAATTATTATTATAAATAAATTGACATTATTATTATTATATAAGAATTTACATTATTAGTGGTATTGTATCGCTTAGTGTTAGTATGACTCACGACAGCTTAAATTCGATTATTAATATTTGACATCATTGCATTATATAAACAAGTATAGCATTTAAATTCGTATTGATTCTTATTAGTGTTAATTAGATTCCATAATTATTATTTACTGTGATGAAACTAACTAGATATTAAGCAATACATAATATGTTTTGTAAGGTAACTTTAAGTATTTAGCTATTAAGGTTAACTTGCCATACCCTATTCAGGGTCCATGCTGTACAATTCAATTTAAAATACCATCTGTAAATACCATGGAATGCAATAAATAAATGAAATGAATAAACTGGGAAAATTACCTAACTAATAGGCACTAAACTCAAGCATATCGCTTTTTTCTATAAAAATAGGATAACCGCCCGCAGACCTGTTAAAATCCTATAGCTACTAAATCACTACCATATTTAATTTGAATTTATGATTTATTCAATATTTTGCCAAAATTAACTATAAAGCTTTTCAAAAGGACATTCAAAATGAAATACCTAGTTTATTAAACTCAAATTTTAATCGTTAAAAACGAACAGCATATTCAATGCAAACCAACCCAATATAGCGGTAAAAGCAACCTATAAAAACCCTAAATATATTACGACCCACATGCCTTCCTATAGGTCTTCTAATTATTAATTGTTGTATTTACTTGAATATTAATTAAAACTAAAAAAATAATATGGTAAAACAAAGACGAACATATTAGATATTAATATTCACAACAAAAATACACAAGGAATCTGCCAAGATAGCAAAGAAAATCATCGATTAACTTACCACGTCCTCAACACGTCGTCATTGTTTTGGATATACAGATTGACATCTATTGACAACATCAAATGTGACGTATTCGTTCCGAAATGATCTAAATTCACTACGCGATAAATTTAATTTTTGTACGGCAAGTTAAAGTTGAAGACCTTTTAAAAGGTCATCGGGCGCGTATAAGTTATAAAAGTGTAATTATGCTTGGACGGGAACCACTACTCAGTCGGATACCTTTTAATAGGTCTTTGGGCGGGGCGGCAGGAGGTTAAGCAATATCGAAACTATATTTGAGTTGAGCTCTGTTTGTAGAATGTGTCATTATTAAATCAAAACTCTACTGTTTTCAGATCGGCTACATAACACAAACAATTATGGCAAAATACCAAAATGTTTTGGAGCTCTACGAGTTTGCAACAAGGATGGGTACATTTTACTCTTCTATAGTCTGTGCGGAAAGAGAAGAGTCGTGGAATGTATGAGGCCCAATACATTCCACGACTCTTCTCTTTCCGAACAAACTCTATATATATTTTTTATTTATATCTTAAAGAATAAGACACAGTACCTATTTTTACACAAGTTACATTAAGTCCGACCCACGCTTGACTGCACATTTCTAATGGTTTTCTTGTCATCTATAAGTAAAGAACTATTTTATGCATTTTCTTTTCAAAATTTTAGACCCAGTAAGTACTTTTGGGGATAAAGGGGGGGGGGGATTTTTTGGCTACTTTCATAAATAAATTCTAACCTATTTATTTCAAAATTATATAACATGATATAGTTATTGTTTAACTTTCTCATTTACCCCCCAAATGTGGCCTCCATGTTTAAAATTCATGTGTTTACGTTAAATTTTACATAATATATGTGTACCAAATTTCAACTTAATTAGTCCAGTAGTTTCCGAGGAAATAGGCTGTGACAGACGGACAGACGCACGAGTGATCCTATAAGGGTTCCGTTTTTTCCTTTTGATGTAAGTACGGAACCCTAAAATACATAAATACACAATGTCACACAAAAAAAAAGATGTCAATGTATACCTAGGTATGTACCTACCTACCTATGTTTGACTATCTATGTAGATAGCTAGGGCCAACCTGGGTATTGTCGAGTGTAGTGGCCGCTTGGCCCATCAGGGGTTTCTGTTCCCAGTTCTTATACGAAGGACGGACTTTTTAAAGAGATTGAGGAATACTTCCTCCGAAGTCGAGTCCGAAGATCGGACAGCCGCTGGCGGGGTTTCGGAAGCATGGTCTCGGGCGTTTCCCCCGCCCCGCCCCGCCTGAAAGCCTTGAGGCGGCCAACAGAGGTGTTTTAGTGGGTAAACCTGGGGTCTCATTAGCCCACAACCATCCCGGTCCGTCCCCGCTCCGGGTCGTATGCGTAAAGCATTTCCACTCTTAAAAAAAGGTATTGTCGAATGTCAAGAAAAAACACAAAACATACTAAATTATAAGTAGTAATAAAAGTGCACGGATGAGTGACAACACGCACCGCGCTAGTGCATGTACAGTTGTACCTCGGAGTACGTACCTGTATTCCAAAGGAGTAAGGTGCAAAAGTGTAAACAATCTTTGACGTCGACTGTACCCAAATGATGTAGTGTCGACCCGCGACCGTCGTTCCGTCCGTCTGTCTGTCTGTCTGCCAACTCTCTCTCTCTCTCTCTCTCTCTAGAATAATAGTACCTAAAGTAGGGACAATAGGCACGAAGAATTGCGTACATTGACACGCCTCTTGCCTCTTGCTATGCCGCGTGCGTGATGCCAACGATCATGATAAAATTAATGATCAAATTATTTATGTTGACATCGACTTTAATGTTAACTTGGTTTATATTCAATTGTTTGACATGTTTTTCTTTGTACATGACGATCCTTATTGGGAGACATAATTTTATTAATCTTAATATTTTTTTTTTTTGTTTTTTTTTTTTTTTTAATATATAATGTAATTTTTGACGATCATGATGAGAAGATAAACATAATTTTGACGAATGTAGCAAATTTATAGTGTAATTTTCATCTTGAAATAAAGAAATCTAAATCTAAATCTAAATCTAATCATGCCTCTACAGAGGTGCTAGCGGGAGCGGGACAGCAATATGATTATGCGCGTGCGAGGGAGACGGCGTGTCAACGTATGAAATTCTTCATTTGGGGTCGGCCCTCTGACTATGTCCCGCCATTTGGCTCTGTCAAAGCATAACACCGGCATACCTAGTCGGGAATACGGTGACAGAGCAAGAACTCTTGTACCTACGTCTACGTAGGTACGTACGTACGTACGTCGCATAGACATATACGAGTATATAACTAAAGGAAGAGCTTCTCTCCTTCTCTTCCGACCGGCTGTAGTATACCTCCATGTGTACAAACGCAAAACTTAGAAGCGGCGAACGAATGGTTTTGTAGACGATCTTGATAGACGGTCTTCACCACATCGTTCTCAGATATTTATTTATTAATCTCGTCCACCTGTCCACGCTTTACTGAAATATTTACAGAGTCAGAGAAGAAAGTAGGAAGATCGCACCTCTTCTTCTTCTATAAGAACATTCTGGAAGACTGCCGGACCATCATTCACCTGTGCAATATGTTACATGAGGTAAGTATGTACAGGGTCTGTTCATTGCCTCGCGTCGAGTGATGTTCCCTATGACAGTTTTTCTTTATTTATTTATTTTTTAACAGCGCAACTGTCACAGGAGCTTCTGAACTATAACTACTATTACTGACTTGAGTAGAATTATATTCCATTTCAGTTTATAATTTTTATTTTCAAGGTCACACGAAAATACCGGACAGTCCAATACTCTTATCGCGGTGAACAATGGTTGCCCGTGAAATACGACCCGGGCGCCAAGATGATGGATCCCGCGGGGTTCGAGTACATGCAACCGGTCTCGGTCAAGGACTACACGTTGTGGGACCATCGCCCCACGAGGGAACGCGAGTTCGGCGTGGAGGGGTTTGAGCATGATAAGATTCTGCATGAAGGTGGGTAATGGGTGCAATGCTAGTGGGAATACAGGGCTCACTCCCATCCATACAGCTGGCGCAGGCAAACATGGTCTGCCAAGTTCCAGGACCACGCGTATAACTACCATATATGTCCGAATCCAAGTTCACGGACCGACGGTCCACGGGGACACGCGAGTGGGGCGTGGAGGGGTTTGAGTATGATAAATGGAGGTAGGTAATGGGTGCAATGGGGAAAGCTAATCAATTTCATAGTTAACTACGAAAGTCGAGAGTCATCCCACCGCTGTCACCATGTAGTAAATCAAACACAGAGCTCAGATGACAACTGGTTTATTAAAATAATAACGGGTAGATATCTTACTTTATGGAACTACCTACAACAACGAACAACAGAAAACAAATTCTAGTTTGATAATTAATAATGAAACCGCGAAAAATAATTCCCTGCTCTTACGTAGTCAATTAGGAAAACTATACAACCTACCTGAATTATAGTAATTATCTAATTATACATACTACACCCAGAAGTCGATTCAAATTTAAGGCGAGGTATGCCCGAGGAAAATTTTCAGATTCTGTCAAATTACCCCATTTCACACACAAGCACACTTCACGCACACTACCTCACTTTACTGGGACAGGTCAGTGACCCATCCTGTTTTTTTTTTAAATGCAAATGAGAGTATTTTGAGTTTCGTGTTAACCACTAGCCTCCTTTGAGGAAGAGAAACTCTAAAAAAGTTCCATTGAAAGAAGGAAGAGAAACAATATATTTTATCTTACTCTCCTTGTCTGTTCATGTCACATGTGACGTATTTAAATGTAAATTAACTAAAATCGAATTCATTAGATACGCGTACTAAATAAACCGAATAAATACAGAAGTCGTCAGATGAAAAACGTTATTTAGGTACTACTCTATTCAATAGGGCTTTCGATAAGGCTCAATGACAATTTCATTGAAATCATATGTGTATTCCGATGATCTTATTATTATATAACTTACTTACCTTAGCGTAGCTTCAATCTGTATATATTTAGTTGTAGTACCTAGCTAATAAGAAAATTTTTCATGCTTATTCAAGTGAAATTTAGGGGAGAGCGGGGACAGACGTAACGGCGGGTGGAAAGGAAAGTAACTATTGCTCTGTAGGTTTATCTAATAAACAAAAATACCACTCCGCTGCTATTAGGTGATAGACAAAGGCGCCCCCTTCACTTGCATTTAGTCGAAACGGGCGCCACGTGGTTGTGTGAGAGGACGCAACGTGATTTTTCGAATCAAAAGTACGTTTTTTCGACTTTTAGTTATTTTATCTTTACGTTGTATTAAAATACATACATTTTCTGGGTATTTGCATATCTCCTAGAGTGGCATTGTCCGGCTCTCGGTCTCTACGGTAAGTGGCGGGGAGCCGGGAGACGGACAGACATAACGAGCCGTTGAATGGCGGCGCCTCAGATTTAACGGTGGGTTGAGGTTGAGTGGCGCGGCCATTTTGGAAAAATATACGTGAAGTGGTGGGGCCTCCAGGGTGGTCGCGCGTTAGAAATATGACCATTTCTCAAAAAATATGTATGAATTATATATATTAACTATGTATTATTGAATTCAGCATAAAATGGTTTATTTGATTGTATACCAATGAATTACATTCTATTTTATGTGAATTATGCTGGACTTGATCAAATCTCATATTATTACCAATTTTTTTCTACTTTCATGTATAAAAATACGTATAATTAGGAAATAAAACAATTGATTGTAGAAAAAGCAGTTTTTATGACAAAACAATACATTTAATATGATTCACACAGTTCTAACAAACTTTATTTTACGCGGGAATTCGACCGTTAAGGAATACCATCCTTGTTTATTGACGAATGCATCTTGCAAGAGTGAGCAAGCAAGGCATAGTTTTAACGGTTTTATTTTAGGCGCGAAATACGATGTCGCACAGAGGCCGGGAGACGGTCTCTGCCACTCACGGGCTTGTTATGACGGAACCGTCTCCCGGTTCGCCGCCAATTAGGGAAGTGTCCGGCTCCCGCCCTCTGCCACGCAGGGGCATATTTAAAAAAATGGCCGCGCCATTTCTCCTACTCTTCAACCGGAGGCCCTGCCACCAGAAGGGATATTGATTATTGATTAGCTTGATTGCAATTTATTTTCTCGAGCACGTTCCGTTTCAAAGATATCTTTCATGTTTTCAGAAAAATGCGGTCGGGTACAAAAGTAACAAAGCCGTACAGGTACAAAAGTAACATTTACATCCCATACAATATATACCTATATCTAATATGGTGTCACATGCTTAATGCGTCAATGATGATTTAAACGATGTATGCCATATTTGTGAGTGAAAAAACTCTGACCCTGAATTATCTGAGTAGAAAACATGTTTATAACAGAATAATTGATCTCATCACTTGAAATAAAAATTCGGGCAAGTGCGAGTCGGACTCGCGCACGAAGGGTTCCGTACCATATAAAAAAAAAAACAAAAAAAAAGCAAAAAAAAAACGGTCACCCATCCAAGTACTGACCACTCCCGACGTTGCTTAACTTTGGTCAAAAATCACGTTTGTTGTATGGGAGCCCCATTTAAATCTTTATTTTATTCTGTTTTTAGTATTTGTTGTTATAGCGGCAACAGAAATACATCATCTGTGAAAATTTCAACTGTCTAGCTATCACGGTTCGTGAGATACAGCCTGGTGACAGACGGACGGACGGACGGACGGACGGACAGCGAAGTCTTAGTAATAGGGTCCCGTTTTACCCTTTGGGTACGGAACCCTAAAAACAATTTCTAACGAGGACTTAATATTGATTTATTTTCTTAAAATGCTAATGTTTATGTAGTTAAAATGCAAATATTAAAGTGTGTGATCAATAATAATTTACATATTTAATTAGTACTTTTTTGATTTGATATAACTATCATATTATATTAATTACAGCCCACTGTGTCTTGTTACTTTTGACCCACACGTGTTACTTTCTGCACGCCAACGGGGTCATGAGTAACAAAAGAAGATTTTTTAGTCACTCTGGTACTTACATACAAAATACACAATTATAAGGTTAATCAAGATGTTAATGTACAGAACATGCAATGAAGTTATATATGACTACATTAATTTCATCAATATAATAACGGTTAATAACGGTGTCTTTCCGTGACCACAGCTGGTGCAACTCAGCTGAAACGTCGGAATTAAAGGTAAAAACAATGAAATCATATCGCGGTAGACCCGTTTGTGTAATTAAATATAATAACGGTTAGCCAGAAACTAAGGTCAAAGTACAAAGTGTTGCGTTTCTCTCCGCTCTCCCCTACGCATCCAAAATTACTGTCCACCTATGTTCATCACTACATTTTTGCAAACATATCGTTATCTTCATCAATAAATAATGTCCTGGCAGGGTGGAAATTTAATTTTGGCGGATTGTTTTTCTCTGCATCTGACTGTACAGCTACGCCAAATTTTTGGTAAACTTACGGTTATATGTTCAGAATCTGAATCTGTGTAGTTATTTAGTACGAAAATACTGAACGAAGATATATGGACATTCCTCTGGTCCTTGAACTACGTCCAAAAGAGAGGTATGGGCACTGTGAATTACATCTCGCTTTGTGTGGTAGGACACAGCACAGCGGATGTCATTCCAGATCTAGAGCAGAGCTCAACCTTACAGAAATCTGCAGCCAAATAACACTAGATCCTACTCATAGTATTGTTCCTGCCGGTGAGTATGGTTATCAACGAGGGTGCGGAGGGTTAGGCACGGCAACGCGCATGTACCTAACACCTCTGGAGTTGCAGGCGTCCATAGGCTACGGAGACTGCTTACCATCAGGCGGGCCGTATGCTTGTTTGTCATCGACGAGGTATAAAAAATAAAATTAAATATGCACAGAATATAATTTAACTAGAAACTTTGTTTTATTTTATAGTAAATTTGGATAACAATCGATACATAGACAATCACAGTAAACCAGTCCGCAACGGTATTGGCCTGTAAGCCTCGTAGGCAAGTATATCTCGGCCTCACGAGCCGCAAAAACTCACTAGGACTGAGGCTAGACCATAGTCGTTTATTTATTCTTGATTTCATGAAGGTTTGCAGAACAGCACGTAACCGCATTATATATCTGGGCGGATCTCACAGCAACAAAATAGGTGTACCGCTTCAAGATTTTCAAGTAGTACACGAAATATTTACATATCGTTCCGTATTATTTGAAGGTAATATTTGAAGATCAAAAGTTCTCTAACATAAATAAAAGATCACAAAATTGTCATCACAATCAGTTCATTGACGTTGACGTACAGAAGTCACATGGGTACGTTTTTAAAATTACGCAATATTAGGTAATACCAGCATAATGAAAATTAACTCCAATCAGTAAGTATTAGTCTTCAAACTTTTTTCATTTTAAGCGGGGTTTCAAGGAGCAAATTACTTAAATGATTTTAGAACCGTATTGTTTTAAGAGCCAACAGGAGTGGTCATTCCTCCATACAAACGTAGTCCTCGTTTTCCTCCGTGGTTTTTGAAGCTAGAGCAATGATTTTTTCAACACAGATTAATATTGTCAATATCTGTGTCGGACCGTTTTGCTTTTTTTGATATTTTTGTTTTTTAAGGCGCTAGAGCCCTTCAAAAACGGCCAAAATGGCCTAATAGACTATGCCGCAATGAGAGGCGTGGTATTCAAAACTGATATCAATTAGCCAAAAAAGCAAAACGGTCCGACACAGATAATTTCATAATCATTTAGATTTCCAAATTTGGTTACGATTGGTTAAGTTTTGGGGGAGGAAAAAGAGGACTACGAAACCTCGATTTTTGTCATTTTTACGCAGGATTTTTCGCCTCAGCTGCAGTTGTCCCTATCGCACTAATTTTAGGGGCGGAGTCAAGTTTCTAAATACGTACACAGCCAGAAAAGTGATGGGCAATAGTCGACATTTAATGTCGATAATCTAGTGATGTAAGAAGTTATCGATAAACCGTCTTGTGTGAAAATATCTAGATCCTAAGATACAAGGGGTTTTGGGTTGAGAGTAGGGAACACATTTTTGTAGTTATGATATACAATCTATTATGAACTTTTTGATTCTAATATTTCAAATTAGAAATGAAAATCAAAAATATTTTATTGCATGGTTAAAATGGGTTAACAAAATTTTTAGGTACAGGCACGCTTCGTAATTGTCGAGCAATTTAGGGTCCTAGCTGAATTGGTTGTTCCATACTTACTCGTGCTCTATGGAATGTCCAATTTAGCTAGAACCCTAAATGGCTCAACAATCACGGAGCGTGACAGTACAAATGATTCATGTTCTGTATATCCTGCCCTACAATGGCGTTAATATTTGGTTGTCATGTCTATACTTCGTTTTTAAGCATTATTGAAAAAAAAATAGTAAATACTAATATTAACCACTAAGTACATAACTATTACAAAAAAAGCTAAATAATTATACGATTGCACGTCACCTTCACTCTAATGCTAAACAAACGAAGAATAAGAACTAACAGCGATAAGACCGCCTGTTGCTACCTTTATCTACATTGTAAATCGGTTTTAGGGTTCCGTACCCAAAGGGTAAAACACGGGACCCTATTACTAAGATTCCGCTGTCCGTCCGTCCGTCTGTATCTCTGTATCTCACGAACCGTGATAGATGATTTATTTCTGTTGCCGCTATAACAACAAATACTAAAAACAGGATAAAATAAAAAATTTAGTGGGGCCTCCCATACAACAAACGTGATTTTTGACCGAAGTTAAGCAACGTCGGGCGGGGTCAGTACTTGGATGGGTGACCGTTTTTATAAATAATGGTACGGAACCCTTCGTGTGCGAGTCCGACTTGCACTTCGCCGGTTTTTTTTAATTTGTTTTTATGTTTGTGGTGTAATAAAGAATATTTTAGAGTCAGACCAAGAAAAGTCTACAGCAATTTTGATAGCACACGCAGTGCAAGTGTTATTTATATGTCATAATTTCATAGAAGCGACGTTTGAAATAATACTTGCACTGCGTGTTCTATCAAAATCGCTATGGATTTTTCTTGGCCTAACTCTACTTTAAATTACAAAGTAAGGCCTAAATTATAAAATAAGGCCCATCAATGTTTTTTTTTTGTGTTTATTAAACTTGATATTTTGTCTATAGTATTAGCGGACATGGCCTCAAAATTTAAACCCGCTTAAGAATCGGGCCTTATTTCGTGCATTATATACAATACTACCCATTTTTGTGTAGTCATTATTTATACTATAGAAGCATTGTTTGAGTAGCCAATTATTTAAACAGTATTTTTTTAAAGGGCAACGGTGGCAATATTTTAAGGTCTGGATAATAAGATACAGATCTTAATAAGGATATCAATGTAAGTGAATGTTACCATGACTACCAAACAAACAAATGTGATAGAATTTGCCAGCTGGCATTGTAACATTCAGACAGTTACCTATGTACCTAATCTGAAATATGAATAAATTAGTAATATTTTAAACAGGAAAGTAAACCGAATTTTGGCCTTTTGCTGGACACAATCACAATAGTAATTTGTTTTACAAGAGGGCAAAGTTTATCGCCACCGGTTGATGCATTTGCAGCACCAATGGTAGAAAATGCAAGCTCATCATCAACTGCATAATCGACGTTTGATATGACTATTGAATCCGAGCTTTTTGATCATGAATCATGATAAAACAAAATTTTAGAAGGTCGCAGAATAGTGGATTTAAAATATTTATTTTCTGTGATCTCAAATATCAGGCACGATCATACAAATTGTACATTTGCTGATCTTGCCTTTGTCATTGAAAGACGTAAGGGTTTACACAGAGAATATATATTTAAGTGTAATATGTGCAAAAAAAAGGAAACGATACACTCTGAAGACCCAAAAAGAAAATGTTAGTAAATACTGCTCCTCCCCATGGTTACTTGGTTCCTTATTCAACCTACCTGAAATTAAACGAGTAGGTTAGTAAATTATATCATTTTACATTATAAAGTTAAATGTTTAGGTATCTCAATCACTTACTCACTGGTGGACATGGACGCAAAATTTTTGCCCATCTACTTATACTATCTTATAAAAAATGAAATTTTGAAAGTTAGCACGCTTAAAGTTCGTTTTTTTTGCATTAAGGTAACAGATTTTGACATGTCTTATTAAAAATTACTATTGAAAAATAAGTCATAGCAAATATGTCAGAATTATAAATCATATTAATCATATTAATGAGCAAGAGCACCCTAAACCGGCGAGCGTGTATGAGGAATGTTATGAATGTGAAGGAAGCGAAAGTGGTATGTCAGGATCGTAGCAAGTGGAAATCCGTGGTCTCTGCCTACCCCTCCGGGAAATAGGCGTGATTGTATGTATGTATGTATGTATGTATTAATCATATACTTTTTTATATTCTTTTGCTTTCATAAGTAATATAAACTAATTTTTGAAAGCGTTTTTCAATAATTATTAATAAAAAGACACGTCATGATTGTTTACCTTCTTTCTAATGCTAAAAAATAACGAACTATAATAACCGGGCCTTATTTGGTACAGAACCTTGATTTGATAGGTACATCGGATATTCTGGGCCCCTGAGTTTGTTACGTAAAGGACAAAATGGTGACATGTGGTTAGAGCTGATACTGTTAAACTAGTGGTTCTGTGCGCTAAGTATAAAAAATAAGCTTCAGCGAACTCATTAAGCCTAGAAAAAACCCTACACCCTACTGCCACTTAAGTCAGTCTTGAGTCTTTGAATCAATTTCCGTAGTAGTACTACTACTACTAAGGTACTAGGAGGTAATAAGGCCTATAGTAGGTATAATAAGGCCTACCTGAAAAATAATGTTCTTACAACAGTGTAACCGTGTTAGTTATTTGAGTAACATATATGTAAAGTGATACAATTAAAAGCTAACAGCAAACCAGTACATAAATTATATCTTATGTACTTCTTATGAATTACACTCTTATAAAGGTTTCGGCTAATTACGCTTAATTACTTGAATAAAGGTAGATGAATTGCGTGCGGTCCAATAGGTAACCACAACTCACGGAGTCCAAAACAATAAGCTGATCAGCAAAGTCAAGTAAACAAAGCCAAGTCACAGTAGTAGAAAGATTATCGAGTTCCGTAAACGTAAGCCGGGTCAAAAAATTCAATCGCAACACAGTAAGTAATAAGTGAACGCCTCGTGGCAGTAACGCACGAAAAATAACATTGCAAATTGTCGGCAATGAGGCGCGCGCGGGTGCAAGCGTACGCATCTGTGTGCGTGCATTACACACACAAATACAGTCTCTCACGCCCCGTCAGAGCGACGGGTATATTCAGCTTGAAATCTCAAAATTGACTTTTAGCTCAGCTCCCGTTTCGTCTTAAGATAGTTTACTGCGTTTTTCAATAATTATCCCCCGTAAACAAGAACAAATCAAATTTAAGATGAGACTCGAGCTCTATGTGATGATAATTAATTTACCCTATTTTTTAAATACAATTTGTCTACTGGTATACTTTTTCGTATACGTATATGATTTAATGTCAAAATAATTGCAAAATCCAACTGTCAGTTTAGTGCGCCCCGCGATAGGACCGCCTTCGTTCAAGCCCAGCGGGCATCTGATCAAAGAAGTTGCGTGCACGGGACCGCTGATATCATGTTTTTGAACTTATTTATTTAATGTTAAATTAAAAAAAAAAGTAATCGCGGAATTCGCTCAAGCATAAAATTGCGCGTTATTAGAAGCAGTTTTCATATTTTTATCTTTTGTGCACAAATTGTTACGAATGTTTAAAGTCCGTTTTAGACCTATGTTCGTGATCGTTTTCTATCGAGCAAAAGTCAAAAACTTAGGATTCGAATCGCGGAAGTCACTAGAAAAAGCCCTCAAGATTGCTAATTGAATGTATGGCAGCCGTATTGTGAAGCAAAAAAGAGCTACGGCTTTTTAAAAACTTCGTTTTCTGAACCCACTGCACCTTAACAATATGTTATCAATTCCAACTGGATTTGACATTGACGATAGTGTTGGCGATCGCCATGGCGACGAGAGCATCTCACGTACGAATTCCACGTCATTGACGTAATGGTTGCTTTATTATCATCTTTGTCGAAAATATACGAAAAAGCTATGTGTGATAGGTTATACAATTTTTTTTAAACCAACAATGTGCGTCATGAAAATCAGTATGGTATGGATTTAGAAAAGACCGATCTACAGCTCTTGCTGTGACTAACTACATACAGAATGCTATAACAATCTTAGACAGGAAAAAACACGCCGTTGGCCTTCTATTAGACTTAAGTAAAGCATACGATAGAGTATCACACGAAATTCTACTCAAAAAACTTTATAATTCAGGGATTAGAGGCGTAGTCCACGATTGGTTTAGATCCTACCTGCAAAACCGTATTCACAAATGAAAAATATCCACAAGCCCCCTCCAGACTATACGCGTGAATCGCGGGCGAAGCCGCGAACGCGAGTGTGGCGTCGATTTCGCAGATTGTTCACGCCTTCGCGCCTTGTTCTCCGTTTTTTGTCGGTATTTCGGCCCGCGTCAAAGGAGACGCGAAGCGCGAACTTGCAAGACTCCACATTACACACTATTTTGGCTCTTCTGTGGCAAGATAAATATTAATTATATTATGATTATATTATATTAAGCAGCTATAAGTATTTTACGGTTTCACAAGAAAACAAAATGAAAAAACAGCTAAATCACGTATGATGCCATAGATAACGAACAGTTTAACTCGATCAGCCGATGCTTTTCCGCCATCTTGCCGCAAACCAAACTGCGAAATCGCCGTGAAGTGTGCGAGTGTGGAGTCATACGTCACCGATCTACACCACAAGGTAGTGTTTTAGGATGCGTGCTATTCTTGATATATATAAACGGCCTCCAAAATTTAGTTAATATACACAACATCTTATTTGCAGATGACATTTCGTTACTGTTTGAAATTGATAAAGGCGAAAGTCATAACGATACAATCAAAAAATGTCTTCACGAAATCAATAACTGGCTAGAAGTTCAAAATCTCGAAATAAATCTTAACTAAACTAAATTAATTCAATTCCATCACGGACTTAACAAACCATTAGAACTTGATATAATAATAAATAACATTGTGAGGAAGTTAACATGCTAGGAATATCCCTTGACAGTAACGTAAACTGGAAAAAACATGTAGAAATAACTAAAACCAAAATCTCAAGCTTCCTATATGCACTGTACAACCTTCGTCGGACAACAGACTTAAAAACTGCTCTGTCGGCCTATCATGCATTAGCGCACTCGCGGTTAAGTTATGGAATCATGCTGTGGGCAACAGCACAGATGCCGAGGATTTATTTATTATGCAAAAAAATGCGTCCGAATAATGGTTGGCATTCAATGCCCCGAAAGCAGCAGGCCCTATTTTGAGAAACACGGGATACTGCCATTGCCATGCCAGTATATCCTATCATTAGCAATATATGCATGGAAATATAAGTACTTATTTATTTAAGGAAACAAATAGTGCTAGGAGAAAATATCAGCTTGTTATCCCCTCTTCCAAAACAAAAACGCTATCCAATAGCCCACAATATACAGCAATTCGGGTATACAATAAACTGCCAAACAACATCATGTCGCACAATAAATTTGAATTATTTTATAAGGCAAAGGAATTTTTATTACAAAAATGCTATTATACCTTAAATGCATTTTTTAATGCTATTTCGGAATAAATTGAATCTAATAATATAATGTAAAAATGTAATATTTTATTTTGGATTATTATATTATATTAGGAAAACAGAATATCTCCAAATGAAATGGTACAAGAACACCAGAGTGAAAAGAGAAGACCTAGTAGTCGGAACAACCACCTACAAAGGTGTGGATCATTTTAGGTACCTTGGTTGCACAGTAACTGATACCAACCGAAGGGAGGAAGAGATAGATATTTGAATCCAAAACGCCCTAAGATGCTCGGCAGCTCTCCATCGAGTCTTAGTGTCCAAGCTGATCAGTAGACCGACCAAGATTCGAGTCTACAACACTGTTTTGATGTATGGGTGTGAAGCTTGGACGCTGACTTAAAAAGAAGAGAGCAAGCTCTTAGTGGCGAACTGGCGAAGAGGAAAATCTGGCGGAAGATTCTGGGGCCTATCAGAGAGGAGGATGGAACTTGGAGGCGAAGAAAAAATAGGGAGCTAGAGGAGCTGGTTGCGGTTGGTTGCTAGAGGAGGTGGTAAGTGTGACTAGTCGTATGCCTATTGCCTAGTATTAACCACATTTTTCATTGAAACACAGAAAATAAGAGGAAATACCTTGTAAAACTAAAGACCTCTTCAGTCGCATATTTCATTCATGATTCCATCGAATATTCTAACAGTTGAAACTTGAAGCAATTCCATGGTAATCCATAATATGTATCACGTGTCTTTCTTTTTTTTTTATCTTTATTTTAACTTAGAAATAAACAAAATAAACCCTCAGGAAATAATCAACAACAAATTAGTATTGACGTTGACAATAAAACTGTCATCAGTTGACATCAGTGACAGCTCGACGTTCCATTACGCTGATGCTCTAGTACAATTTCGAAACATAAAATCTCAAAATTCATAAGATAAATAAAAATATTAAAATAATTAATTCTCTAAATTCCGGATGTCTTAAATAATATATTAGATACTAATAAACATAAAAAAAACTTCAATACAGGAACGTTTTTCAGAAGTAAACTAAAAATATCTCAAAGTAAAATAATGCTTACAAATTCGTACGTGATGAGTTTTCGAACGTTCCCTTTATCATAATTTAGTCTACTCCAACTGACTACTCGACTATTGCCTATGAATGTGTGCGTAGATGTCATTAAAAATAGCTCCGTCTTTCTCTAAACTGCGTGAGTAAAAAGGACATGATTTATATTCTGAAGTAAGCAATAGTGAACCTTAATATTTAAGACATATGGATTAGTAAACAACCTAGAACTTATGATCTTTCTTCTTGAATCAAACCTTGTTACACGCCACGAGGTTAATGACATCTTCCTCAGTTCTGGTATCCTGGTACTTTTGGTAAACGTTTGTCTCAATAAGACACCTGTTGTCGGTTACCCGCTCGAGGCAAACGACCTCTTCTGCAATTCTGGCATCCTGGTACTTTTGGAATAATGTTTATGCCATTATTTCGCCGTTATGTCGCCAGTATGTCGTCGTTATGTCGCTATTATGTCGCTATTATGTCGCTATTATGTCGCCGTTATGTCGCCGTTATGTCGCTAATATGTCGCCGTTATGTCGCCGTTATGTCGCTGTTATGTCGCTATTATGTTGCCGTTATGTCGCCATTATGTCGCCAATATGTCGCTGGTATGTCGCCGTTGTGTCGCCGTTACGTCGCCATTATGTCGCCGTTATGTCGCTATTATGTCGCCGTTATGTCGCTATTATGTCGCCAATATGTCGCTATTATGTCGCCGTTATGTCGCCATTATGTCGCCAATATGTCGCTGGTATGTCGCCAGTTGTCTTTGTTTTGATTCATGTCGCCAATATGTCGCTGTTATGTCGCCGTTATGTCGCCATTAAGTCTTTCTAGCTAATGTCGCCATTATGTCACCGTTATGTCGCCATTATGTCGCCATTCTGTCGCCGTTATGTCGCCGTTACGTCGCCATTATGTCGCTATTATGTCGCCGTTATGTCGCTATTATGTCGCCAATATGTCGCTATTATGTCGCCAATATGTCGCTATTATGTCGCCAATATGTCGCTATTATGTCGCCGATATGTCGCCATTATGTCGCCAATATGTCGCCATTATGTCGCCAATATGTCGCTGGTATGTCGCCAGTTGTCTTTGTTTTGATTCATGTCGCCAATATGTCGCCGTTATGTCGCTATTATGTCGCTATTATGTCGCCAATATGTCGCCAATATGTCGCTGTTATGTCGCCGTTCTGTCGCTATTATGTCGCCAATATGTCGCCGTTATGTCGCTATTATGTCGCCGTTATGTCGCTATTATGTCGCCGTTATGTCGCCGTAATGTCGCCGTTATGTCGCCAATATGTCGCCAATATGTCGCCGTTATGTCGCTATTATGTCGCCAATATGTCGCCGTTATGTCGCTATTATGTCGCCAATATGTCGCCAATATGTCGCTATTATGTCGCTGTTATGTCGCCAGTTGTCTTTGTTTTGATTCATGTCGCCAATATGTCGCTGTTATGTCGCCGTTATGTCGCCATTAAGTCTTTCTAGGTAATGTCGCTATTATGTCGCCGTTATGTCACCAATATGTCGCCGTTATGTCGCTATTATGTCGCCAATATGTCGCCGTTATGTCGCTAATATGTCGTCAATATGTCGCCAATATGTCGCCGTTATGTCGCTAATATGTCGCCAATATGTCGCCGTTATGTCGCTAATATGTCGCCGTTATGTCGCCAATATGTCGCCGTTATGTCGCTGTTATGTCGCCAATATGTCGCCGTTATGTCGCCAATATGTCGCCGTTATGTCGCTAATATGTCGCCGTTATGTCGCTATTATGTCGCCGTTATGTCGCTATTATGTCGCCGTTATGTCGCCGTTATGTCGCCAATATGTCGCCGTTATGTCGCCAATATGTCGCCGTTATGTCGCCGTTATGTCGCCATAGTAAAAAGGTATAAAAGGCCGGTGCGGAGCGTTGGGGATGCATTCATTCTTCGACCGGGCTAGCAGTGACTCTGGTTTTCGGGTGTAACGTAGTGCGGGGAAGTGAAGTTTCTCCGCGACTGTTTCTGTGTTTGTTTTTACTTGGAATTATCCTAGTGAATTTAAACTTAGAATTTGTGTCTGTGCTTGGTTTTGCGGGGATTTTAATTGTCGTAACGCTAAGTTTAGACTGTTGTGGAGATTCTTTACTGCCATGTGTGGGTTTTTAGTTATTGTGAAGTTTTCTCTACGCTGTGTGTTCTAAGTGCCGTCATGTTATGCAGGGACAATGTCAATGCATAGCCGGGGCTTGGAATAGTGTCTGTGTTTGGTTTTGCGGGAAGAAATTCTCGTAACGTTAAATATAGATGACAGTGTTTAAGGGAATTTCACTTTTCATTAACTCATACTTTAATTTAGTGATAACTTAGTTATTTTAGTGTTTTTCTATGGGGAATTTTTGCTATTTTAAAAGCCAGATCATTGTTTGGACTGACAGTTTGTCCAGCTAAACATTCACTCCGCCTAACGGTGCCAAAGGATTGGATGGTTAGGAGTCTATTGCTCCAAGTTTGAGAGGACTTGGCGTCTCTTTTATATCAACATAAGAGACGAATTATCTCACTAGTCTCAAGGCCCAGCTGTTTAGACGGATGTGGGGACGTCACGTGCGCGTCATTGGGTGTAAATCCTGCCCACTGAAGTCGACAGTAATTGAGACTAGGTCTCCTATTAAATTTATTTATATATTTCGGTGCTCCGGTTCATGCTAGTGCTGGTTGTGGGGACAGACTTCTGTCGTGACTGATATTACACTTAGTCTTTGTTGCGGCAGAGTTTCCCTCGTAATTAGTGCGTGTGTGTGCTAGGGTACTGATCCACTTATATACACGGAATAGGGCGACTTATTCTTATCCACCATGCCCGCGGGCGATAAGGAGGGAGTCAAATACACTGGCCTGTAGGTTGCCTTATCGGTCTCGCCTGTCGAACTTTACAGCCTCTCGTAGGGACTACACTTGCGTATATTACAAAGCATTAGGTCGATGGTAAGAACGAACTATGCTTTGAATATACTAGATTAGGGACAAAGGGTAGGATTAGGGTAGAATCACACACTTGTTTGATGTCTATTAACGTTCTTTTTTAGTTAGGGTCTATAAATTTGAAATGGTTGATATATATTTATCTTTAAGGGTTTTAAAATATGGTTTCTTAATCCTAAAATATGTGTGTTTAAAAGGTAAAGAGTTTAACTGCCTAAATCTTTCTAATTTCTAATTTATATGGGGAAAGAACTAATGTTTCTATAAAATTTTATTTCTATTTTTCATTTCTGGTTGTCTGGTGTAGGGACGAGGTACTGAGTAATATAATCAGGTAATACATACAACAACATACAACATAATCTCTTAATTATCAATCTGGATTTAGGAACGCAGACTATTCTGGGATTGAAGAACGGTTTGCTTTAGGGAACCTTTGTCAGGCAAGAGCAGTACAAAGCATACATTGAGTGAATACTCAATTTCGGCTTCGATTAAATATAATAGTTAAAAAATAAACTCGGTGCTTCGTTTATACATCTAGAAAACCAGGAATTCTGTCTAGATTATCAGTTTTGGGGAATGGGATTAAGGGATTAGCATCCCTAGCTTTTGAATATAAAAAAGATAAGTAATTATGATGATTGATGGATACTTTGACACTTCTTTTCATCATCATCTAGGTGCGCTTAAGTTACGAAGTGTTGGTCATAGCCCGTCTGGCTAAACTGGTAGGGTAGGTGTTCCGATTGATACTTGCAAATCGGACTAAGAGCTTCCAGACCTGCATCGGGCGTACGGAGCAGCACGTGTGATTAAATCACACATCGTTTAGAAGATGATAGTTAATTATAATTAACCTTGAAATGCTAGGGTGTTAAAGAGCTTATCTCAGGAGTGCTGCTTCTATGTTATCCCGGGAGCTTAATAGGTGTGGCAGGATTTTACCAACAACATTTTTATATATTTTATATCATCATATATGCTGCAATACTTAAATACATTATAGTAAATTTTACACCATCATTTACATTGCACTAATAAATTCTAATGTAACAATACCACTTCAAATACGGAAAGTTTACCCAATTAGTCGCTAGATGTCGCTGGCGTCAAGATAGAACACGCTAACGCTTGTCTATCACAGTTTCATGGCATGTGTTCGACATTAGTATGCAAACCGCTCACTAGATGGCGGTGACATCGAAATAGAACACGCAAGCGTTTGTCTTTCGTAGAATAGTTAAGTTCTAAGTTTGATTTTTGTTTATTTGATAGATTCGATAGGTGACACGGTTATTATATGCGAAGTATCAGCTACTCTGAGTACTTTCTATCAAGAGATGCTCGGAGACTGATTACTACAGTATCTCCGACCGGTGGTTACGTTCGTGCTGAGGGTGTTTGTTCCTGCATATTCTTGTGGGTCTTCACCTTTACGCGGACAGTGTTACCTTTTTTGTGCACTGTTACAAACTGTAAACATAAATACGCCAAGTAAATAAATTACTCTTTCAAGAACTACTGCCTTTCGCTGATTGAAAACGCCCCATCGATCCCGCCACTTACAATCTGGCGTCCAACGCGGGCACTTCGTCGAAAAGTGACTACCTCATTACGAAGTCGGGGCGAGTAACATCGATAAAAATCAAGCCGAGGCCAGTCGTTGAGACTAAACAAAACAGAAGTATGGCAGTCAATATGTCCGAAGCTCAGTTTCAACAGCTGATTGGAGCCATAACTCACAGTCGAGCTCCAGCCACGGAGACCAGAGATGCACCGCGCACCACATCTTTCGCGACGGCCACCTTCACTTATGATGGAGAGAGAGACGCGACGCGTGTAAAGACATTCCTGACGGCTGCATCATGCTTCAAACGTGTCGAAAAGATGAGTGACAGCGATGCACTTGATAGCCTTCCTCTGATATTAAAGGATGACGCTGCCGTGTGGTGGAACGGGGTGTCTGATAGTGTTTCGACCTGGGACGACTTCAAGAATAGGCTGCACAGGGCTTTCTCTCCTAAGAAGCCTGCTCCTATGATCTATCAGGAGATCTGTGGAATTCACCAGAAGGACAACGAACTTACTGAAACCTTCGTCGCAGCGAAAAGGGACTTGATTGCTCAGCTGCCTACTCCACGTCCTTCAGAAAGTATACAACTCGACCTAGTGTATGGATCGCTGCATAAGAAAATCAGGGAGAAAGTTCTACGGGAGAACGTCACGACCTTCGACGATCTCCTAAAGGCTGCCCAAAGTGCTGAAGAACTCTTCGATACCAAACCTCAGCCAGCCACAAAGGGCCGCATCCGCTGCAGCTACTGTAAGAACCCAGGACACTCTGTGGACGTTTGTCGGAAAAAGAAGTTTGCCGAAAATAAATCAACCTCAGCGGCACTCGACCCAAGGAAACCCGTGGTGGCACAAACTCAAATGCCCTCACCATCTGCTCCGAAATTCTCGTGCTACGGCTGCGGTGCTCCAGGGGTAGTACGGACTAGCTGCCCAACCTGTTCCAAGCAACCACGTCAACAGCCGATTAAGAAGGAGGACTTAAGCTTCTACGCCATTGATGATGAGCTGGATAATAGGCCACGACCTGTCGTTTGCATCTCCATTAAAGAGATACAGGGCTATGCATATGTTGACTCCTGCGCCAAATCTAACGTGGCCTCGTGGCAGCTGTACTGTCAGCTCAAGGCAGAGGGATACGAATTCACGACTCAGACAGTAGTCCTTACCATGGCTGACGGCTTTCATAGGAAGCAAGATATACTGAAGGTCAGGGTAGAGGTGAAGCTCATTGATCGGGTAGTACCTACCCTATTTGTTGTGCTGCCGGATTCACGGGACAATCGTACGCTTCTGGGATCCGGATTCGTGCAAGACGCCCTTATGATATTAAATATTCCCCAATTCACGTGGTGGTTCTTGGATGATCCCGATGTTGTCTACGAGCTATATCAAGAGAACTTCTTAAAATTCGATGTAAACTCCAATGTTGAAGTATCTACGGAGATGATCACTTCAGATCACAGAGCGAAACATGTGACCACTGTTCGTGAGGTTGACGTCTCCGAAAATCAAGCGTCTAAGGTCCAAAAGGAGAGTAGTGGGTCATCCTATCGCCTGCACAGGTTAGAAGACACCATCGTCGACAGAAGATACAAGACTTTTGACGGGTATCTCCCACAATGGGACTATATGCTGCGCGATGCTGAAGTCAATGTGGAGGAAGAAGATGTGACTCTATCTCCGCGCTCGCAAAATCTTTTCCCTGGTACGGTGCAGTACAAAGAAATAAACATCGACTCGCTAGAAATCTGCAGCGTAATGACAGAGCCACAACAAGAAATGATGGGAAAACTACTAGATCGCTTTGAGGACGTATTCATGCCAAAGTCGCATCCAGCCAAGTACGTTGAGCATCGCATCGATACTGTGGACAGCCGGCCCACTACTGTACCACCCTACCGTCTTTCGCCTCCCCGAAAAGAAATTTTAAGAAAGGAACTTGATAAGATGCTAGACGAGGGAATCATAGAACCGCAACAAACACCATGGGCAGCGCCTGTGGTCCTTGTGCCCAAACCTAATGGTGAGACTAGAGTATGCGTGGACTACCGAAGATTAAATGCGGTCACAGTTCCGGATCCGTACCCAATTCCCCGTGTGGACGACTTGTTGCATGAAGCTAAACCAACGCCTTATATGTCCACCCTCGATCTCAAGGCGGGTTACTGGCAAATCAATGTTCGGGAGGAAGATAGACAGAAGACTGGGTTTATTACACCGTTTGGCATATTCATCTTTAAACGAATGCCCTTCGGCCTTCGAAACGCGCCTGCCACCTTCCAGCGCCTAATTGACAGGTTTCGCGTGGAGCTGAGTCACATCAAGATGTTAGCATACCTAGATGACTTGATCATCTTCTCGACTTCCTTTGAGACGCATCTACAGGACCTTGCTGCTGTGTTCGATTTAATGCGTGAATACAATCTTACCGTTAACCGACAGAAATGCCGTCTCGGATGCTCGACCATAAAATACCTAGGGCACTACATAACTCCAGAAGGAATACAAGTAGATCCAGGCAAGGTATCGGCAATCCTGGACCTCCCTACGCCTGCCAACGTTCGACATCTACTGACCTTTCTGCAGACTTGTTCTTGGTACCGCAGGTTTATCAACAACTTTTCAGCAATTGCGGAACCCCTAACTAGACTCACAAAAAAGAACACTGTTTGGAAGTGGGACTCGGAGCAAGACGCTGCATATAAAAAACTTAAGGAGTTGCTCACTACGGCACCCGTCTTAAAGCAAGCAGATGAAAACAAGCCTTACGTAATTAAAACAGATGCGAGCAGCTACGCACTTGGAGCAGTTCTGGTCCAGGGGGAGGGCCCTGAAGAGCACCCCGTGGAATTCGCAAGCCGGTTACTTACACCAGCAGAGAGGAATTACTCGACAACTGAGCGCGAGGCATTAGCTGTTGTCTGGGCGGTTACAAAATACAGAGGCTACATTGAAGGCTTGCCCACCATTGTCAAGACCGATCACCATGCACTGAAGTGGCTCTTATCACTTAAATCACCTACAGGCAGATTAGCTAGATGGGCTCTGATACTACAGGCTTTTGATCTGACCATACAATACACACCTGGCCGCACTAATGTGGTAGCAGATGCGCTGTCCCGCCCTCCTTGCACTGAAGACACTCAGAGTGACTGTGGCATATGTGGAGTTACTGTAAACATGCCTGTCCGCAGCTCAGCAGAGATAAGAGAGGAACAAAGAAAAGACGCGTGGATATCCAAGATCGTTGATACATTAGAAGGAGAAAATGACAACGAAAATGCAATGTACTGGAGTGGAAAAGGATATCTTATGAATAACGGATTACTCTATCGTCATTCACCTTACTCCGATTCAGAGGACGCTCAATTGGTGGTACCCGAACACGAGTGGGCCAACACACTCTGTGCCTACCACGATGACCCTTTGGCTGGACATTACGGTGTAGAGAAGACTCTCGAGAGAATCGCAAAAAGATATTTCTGGAAGGGGATGCGAAAATACGTTGAAAGTTATGTTAAACAATGTGTGCCCTGCCAGCGTTATAAACCAAGCAATCAAAAACCAGCTGGCTTGTTACAGACAACAGCCATGAATAAAAGGTTCGAGGTCATCTCATTTGATCTGTTTGGACCTCTTCCCACGTCACCACAAGAAAAGACATGGATATTCATTGTTGAAGATGTGGCCACTCGTTGGGTCGAGCTCTTCGCCTTGCAGACCGCAACCGCGGAGAACTGTGCAGAGATACTACTCAACGAGATATTTCTTAGATACGGTATACCCAGACGTGTCATCAGTGACAACGGGCCACAGTTTGTAAGCGCTGTGCTACAGCAGGTGACGTACTGTCTGCGAATAAAACACTCCTTCACACCAGTATACCATCCCGAAGCTAATCCCGTGGAACGTCGTAATCGTGACCTGAAGACTCAACTGGCTATACTAGTAGAGGAAGAGCACAGTAACTGGCCTGAGAAGTTGCCGAGCATTCGGTTTGCCATGAATACAGCGCAATGCTTATCCACAGGCCGTACTCCTGCCTATCTCACCTTCGGCAGAGAGTTGAGAACGCCTTCTGATAACGAACACGATTTCCGAGAAATAGTGCTTTCTGAGAATTTTGTACCCGAAATCACACCTAAACTGCTTCAAATCTCGGACACTTTGAAACAGGCACGAGAGGTACAGGAGCTGAAAGAAGAGGCACGCAAGGAATATGTGGACAAGAAGAGGAGGGAAAGCCCTTCCTATAACCCCGGAGATCTTGTTATGGCCAAACTACATCCTATAAGTAGTGCGTCCCGCGGATACAGTGCCAAATTTGCGCCGCGCCGAGACGGACCCTACGTGATCATCAAACGATGTGGTCCAGCCTCCTACCAGATCGCCAATCCGGAGCAAATCGAAACTCCGATGGGTACGTACCATGCCTCTGCGTTAGAGCCCTACAAGGGGAACGAGGAAACTTTACCCACCCCCGTACAACCACTGCGGAGGAGAGGACGTCCTCGAAAATCTACTGTCTCCGTCGCTAAACGAGGAAGGGGCCGACCAAAGAAGCACTAAATGTTACAGTTCCGTGGTCGAGCCGCCCTACGAAACTGAGGGGGAGATTGTAACAATACCACTTCAAATACGGAAAGTTTACCCAATTAGTCGCTAGATGTCGCTGGCGTCAAGATAGAACACGCTAACGCTTGTCTATCACAGTTTCATGGCATGTGTTCGACATTAGTATGCAAACCGCTCACTAGATGGCGGTGACATCGAAATAGAACACGCAAGCGTTTGTCTTTCGTAGAATAGTTAAGTTCTAAGTTTGATTTTTGTTTATTTGATAGATTCGATAGGTGACACGGTTATTATATGCGAAGTATCAGCTACTCTGAGTACTTTCTATCAAGAGATGCTCGGAGACTGATTACTACAGTATCTCCGACCGGTGGTTACGTTCGTGCTGAGGGTGTTTGCTCCTGCATATTCTTGTGGGTCTTCACCTTTACGCGGACAGTGTTACCTTTTTTGTGCACTGTTACAAACTGTAAACATAAATACGCCAAGTAAATAAATTACTCTTTCAAGAACTACTGCCTTTCGCTGATTGAAAACGCCCCATCGATCCCGCCACTTACACTAATAATTTTCTATTTTTGTATTTCATTTTTCTTTAAATTATTTCTTACTTGCATAAATACTTATTTTATTACCATAAATATCTGTTCTCAAAATCTAGGTAATAATAAATAGAGTCAGAGTCCAAAATTTAGCTGATACTCATTAAAGAATTTGAGGTTACCGCGGTTCACTTCGAGGGGTCCTAACTACTAGCTAGACGATCACATGGCCATATTTTAAGGGTAAATCTAAAGGGGATGTTTATATATTAAGGTAGGTTAGGGGAAGTTACATAAGCCTAATATAATTGGCGAGATCAAAGCCACACGACTCCGCTGGCTTGGTCACCTGGAGAGGATGGGGGAGGATCGTGCTGTGAGAAGAGCGTATGTGGGGCACCCGGGGGGAAAACGTCCGTCTGGGCGTCCCAGATACCGCTGGAGTGACGAAGCCCAAAAAGACCTGTCCGCCCTCGGAATACCCAACAGGCGTGAAGTGGCGCAGAATAGGGCAGAATGGCGCTCTCTTGTGACAGAGGCCAAGATCCTCTCTGGGTCACTGAGCCAGTGATGTATGTATGTATGTATATTATATTAGGATTATAGGATTATTATATTAAAAATTATAATTTAATAACATTTTAGGCGGTGAATAATGAATAGCTGTTAAGATATAATTTAGATTAGGTTATATTTAAGTACCAATGTTGCTATGCCCTTACGGGTGCATGTTGTAACCGAAGATGTTAATGAGACCTACTGTACACACATGTATGCAATAAATGATATGAATATGAATATGAATATGGGAGTGTGGAATATGAATTCCACTCCACGTCATGGACGTAATGGAAGTGAATATGAATTCCACTCCACGTCATGGACGTAATGGGAGTTAATATGAATCCCACGTCATTGACGTAATGGGAGTTAATATGAATTCCACGCCATTGATGTAATGGGAGTTAATATGAATCCCACTTCATGGACGTAATGGGAGTTAATATGAATCCCACGTTATTAACGTAATGGGGGTTAATATGAATCCCGTCATTTCGCATGCACCAGTCAGCGTGAGCGATGTCCAAGGCTTCAAGGTCAAGTATCAAAAATAAGATCAAAACCGTAACAAGTTGTTAAATCTGTAGGTATCGGGGCCCATCTATACATCATATATATTTGTATTACAATATGTATTACAAATTAAAGATATCTTATTGATACTGTTTTCACACCCCCTGGCACTGATTAAAATAACCGACTTGGTTTCACATTACATCTCAAAACTTTTTTGTAGTAGAAGCGTTGCTAGACTTGCACCTTTTTACATGTAATGTTTTTGATGGGATCTCATCTCTTTTTGTAGGCAGTCCTTCTTTTCGGGTACTCACACCCATACTATATATACACACATCATAACTAAACACATCTTCATTCATACTCACATCGTACATCGTAGTGTACCTTTACTTTACCTACTATTTGTAGGAACTGCAACAGTAACTTTGTAATAGCATATATTTATATGGAATTACAAACTTACTTATGCAGTTCTTAGATCTTTAAAACGTGACTGATATTGCAATATTTTTAGGTTTTCTATGGCTTGATAAGCTGAAAACTACTTATGTTTTAAAATTTGAAGCTTGTGGGTATGCTAGAAGTACCTTAGAATTGTGATGATCGGTGAGTGAGCGAGTGAGTGAGTGTGTCAGTGTCGAAACTAAGGAACTTGGACGTACAATAATTCTTAAACTACAAGTTCAGATTTGATGTTTTTGAGAATATATATATAAAGCATGTTAAGCCCTATATGTAACTGAAAATTCAGGGTTCTAGCTTCAGCCAGCACAAAATAACAGGCCGTCGAAAAAGGCCTGAATCGCTTCGAGAAAAGGATGGTACGGCCGTGCCTCTTTGTTTTGCTCGACTTGGCGGGGGCACTGCCGTGCTCCCAGATTATAGCCAGCCTTTTATGAATGTAGTATGATACCTTTGCGTATGGTGCTTTACGCACGCTAGCGTCCCCTTCCCTCCCCCTGCCGCAACCCCCCCTATTTGCATGAAATATGTCCCGGTTCAGTTTTTTTCATTTTTTGTCATTATATTTTAGTCATTAAATTATGAGCAGGCTCGATCAAGGGGTTATTGAGCTATAAGAGCTTAGAAGGTTAAAAAGCTATTTGTGAGGGATCTTGCTATTATGGTCATCTTTTTGCAAGAAAGTATGGTCGAGTTTGGTATCAAATGAAAGTGCTCGGCTTGCACTTTTATAATATCGTTTGTAAATTTACCATTTTGAAATAATTAGCAAGATAAAAATAAACATAATATAGGTATTTGACATTTGACAGGAAATATTTCGGCTTACCACAGATACAGTATCAGTTAAGGGCTCCACAGACCTTGTCCACACGATTTTTGATCCATTGCCGCCTATAGTGGGACATAAAATAGTATAAAATATTTTTTTTTAATTTCCATATTATAGTCGGTCAAACAAGTATGTCAGTAGAAAAAGGCGCGATATTCATGAGGAATCGAGGGACCTCCTCAAATCTTAAAGGCATACATATAGTCATTTATGTGTTTTATCAACAAATCAAGTATATACATTCAAAAAAGTGACATTTGATGAAGTGGAACTGCTGATGATGATCAGAACGGAACTCTTCAACGAAGCATAGTTCATGTTTGGCGATTTGTCCTCTTCGTTATGTTTGTTAAGCAAGTTAAGTTTTTAAGCCACATTTTTGTCAAGCTCGAGTTCTGATGATGGGATCCACGAGGAATCGAGGGAACTGCTCAAATCTTAAAGGCATATGCGTATAGAGATTTTTGTATTTTCATCAGAAAATCAAACATTTTCATTAAAAACTGTCGCATTTGATGAAGTGGAACTGCTGATGATGATCAGAACGGAACTCTTCAACGACGCATAGTTCACGTTTGGCGATTTGTTCTCTTCGTTATGTTTGTTAAGCAAGTTAAGTTTTTAAGCCACATTTTTGTCAAGCTCGAGGTCTGATGATGGTATCCTTGAGGAATCGAGGGAACTCCTCAAATCTTAAAGGCATGCCTATAGAGATTTGTGTATTTTCATCAGAAAATCAAGAATTTACATTAAAAACTGTCGCATTCGATGAAGTGGAACTGCTGATGATGATCAGAACAGAACTCTTCAATGACTACACGTTTGGCGATTTCGAATTTCGATTTTGACGGAGCTGGCCCTAGAGCCAGACCTGACCCGGATCCGGGCTCTTATCTGGACTTGAACCCGGACCTGGACCTGGTCTTGGACCTGGACTTGGACCTGGACCAAGACCTGGACCTGGTCCTGGACCCGGAACTGGACCCGGACCCGGACTCGGACCTTGACCCGGAAAACCACTGATACCTAAGCTAAATAAACCACTAGGATTACCTACCATAAAATGTAGGTATAAAGTATAACGATGCCAAACTTACTAGCCCCTCCCGCGCAAACCCCCGTACATATTATGATTAAAACCGTATTATATGATTTATGATTTTATTTACACCGCACCACACGCGCCGTTAAGTGGGTTAGGTTAGGTTTGAACTGCGATCCTCACAGAACCGAAAAAAAAAGATAAGTTTAGGTTAGAACTGCGAGCCTTACAGAAACGAAATGCTAGGTACTGGAAAAGTGGTTTTGGTTAGGTTCCAACTGCAATCCTCACAGAACCGAACTGCTATCAGAGAAGTGGGTTCGTGAGGCTAAAACTGCGACCCTTACAGAAACGAAATGCTACCTACTAGAAGAGTGGGTGGTTTTTCTTCCTTTTCTATACAGTGCACTATCTGTGTAAAATAATCTTTCACCGGCCCCCATAGAAGTCAGTTTTTTTTTGTTGAAAATTATTTTCTACTATTTTATGTCGAACTATACGAGTAAGTAGGTGCAACGAAGTCAATCGCTCTATATAATTGTTGGCGAACCGCGAGTTCTCAGCTCGGGGCGAACGTTCTACTAGTTTAGGATACTATCATTTAGTTACGTTTATTCTAGCTTATCGTTGCTGAATATATTATAGGGAGGTTATGATACTGATGGAGATAAATAAGTATTTAGTTATTTATTTCCTTGCAGGGCCAGCCATGTTGGAGCGCATCAAGTCAGTGGCCTCTCTCGGGTGGCACCAGAAGCAACGAGAGTTGATCACCATCAAGGATAAGAGGAACTACTACTTGGACCACGGGTCCTTCTCACTGCCCAGCCACACCCCCTCCACTAGGAGAACCAAGTAACATATTCAACAATTCAGCATATATTAATAACAGGGAAACGCACTAGGTCTTGAGTAAACGATTTAATCTGAACTGGATACACGACAATGCATAGACCGACGCTACCGTTCCTTTCGCGGGAATCCATCTTGACCAGTGTGTGGCCTGTCATCGGGACGCTGTCAGTTAGGGCACGTTCAAAACCCCGCTAACAGATTCGGCCATCTGACCATAACCGTCGCCCACGACGGTTTCTTCCACCTGTGCCGCGCTGAACATCACCACCAGTCTCTTCGCAGCTCAGCTCAGCAGCCGGACTCACTAGCTCACTAGCACTGTGAACCGATCAAATTAATTTGAATACGTAGCCCGTACGCAACGTTTTTGTTTCAAAAGGCTTTCCAACGATGTCAACAATAACTTTGTGTAGTTCAAGAGACTTTAAATAAATTAATGTTCACGTGAGATTACACTCCAGATGTCTACTTATTTTATCAAAATGAAAACAGACTTCCACAATTCACTTTACTGTTTACATACTTTTAATATCTTTCCTTATTCAAATCCAAGACTGAATAATAAATGTCAGATATTAGGTGCAGGAACTATTTATAGTCAATCGAATTCATCATATCATTAAATTTAGATCCTTCTGAAATGATGCATGACTGGCGTTGCTTGATCAACGGACCACAGAACAGAATAGGTAAAACACACCGCTCTATTAACGAAAATAAGGAACGGGCTCACATGTGACGGCAGTGTTGTAGATGTAGATGATGCGTGCTCCACGCAGGGCCAGCACAGGAGACATTGCGCTCGCTCGGCTCGCTGGGCCTCGGCCGAACAACAAGCGCACAGCTCCACGTCCATGGCTGCTACCAATGCAGCACATCTCTCAATTCTATAATCCATATAATACTTGAAAAGTTCCGTTTTACAACAAGGTACACTATGCCTTCAAAACAAACCATGTCTTTCGTAGACCAACCTAAACGGTGAAACATTAGGTATTACAATTTCGACATTTGCACCTTCTTAATAGGCTGTAGAACATTTAAACAGTTCACATTTCACAGTGATCTGAATTGATCTGATTTTCTAATTATGTCAAATTTGTATATCAAAACTCAAATTAAGTCAAACATGATTGGATCATCATGTTTACCGCTAAGCAGCTTTTATTACACTGACTTTTAAGGGAACACAAATGAACTAATATGAAGCCAATAGACGTATAATGGAACACATGTGGCGCAAAATACAGCTTATCGCTGAACGTGTTTACCGCTAAGCAGCTTTTATTACGCTGACTTTTTAAGGAAGCACGAGTGAACTACCTATTAGGAAGCCAATAGACGTATATAGTAGTATACCCTATAATGGACACGGAACCAGTAATGGGACAAAAAAACACAATTCCTCTAAAATAATTATATAAAAGTAGTTTATAAACACTGGATATATTTTTATCATAAATAAGAGTCCTAGAGCTGATTATGTTTGAATTTTTATTAAATTCGGTTATTTTTTAAGAAATGTGCGTCAACCCAAAAGTTGTCGTGCCACTGAAAAAAAATATCACTAAAAATTCTTAACAACTTCGCTAAGAGAGGTGAGTTAATTTATTAAATTTTAATTAATTAATACTTGATGAAAACTAGAATGCGTTTTGTTAATTGCATTTACCATGAGATAAGGTATACAACACACTATGTTGTGACTCCACAGATGTAAAAAAATAGTGGTATTTGGCCCAATCCCATTATAGGAGCTGTAAAACTGTATACCTCCTATGATGGGACAATTGACATAATGATGCTTGCCATGCCATAATTTCATGTTTTAAACAATACAGAAGTAAAATGTAGTTACGAAATATGTCAACCAGGAGGTATTCTCGGACTTAGGATAAATTAATATCGTTTTTCCAAACTTTTATTTAACTTGCCTTGTTAGTTAGTCTGGGTCAAATTTTGGTAGCTGAATTTGACCCACTTTTCGATTTCCGATTCAGTTGAAATTTTGTGTAAGTACGTAATTAAGTATGCAAATCGGATGATAATGCAATATTATGATAACATGGACTTGATCTGATGATGGAGACAGGAGGTGGCCATGGGAACTTTATCGCAATAAACCCTAACTAATTGTGTTTGGGTATATTAGAATTGTCTCGATGAATCTAATACAATAATAATTGGCTGTGGAAAGAAAAATACATTCAGCGATAAAAGCTTATACCAAAAATTGATTTTTTTGCCATAACTTATTCCCCATTTCAATATTTTATACTGATAGAAGTGATAGAGCAATGTCCATTATAGGGGGCCCATTACTGGATCCACGTCCATTACCGGGGGCCCATTACTGGAGCTTTGTGTCAGGGTAGGCGTCAATGATACTCGAGTTGGACTTCAAGACTGTTTATTCATAATCTAGGGTGGGTACACCTTTCTCAACTACCGACATCTTCCTTCTTGAAAACAAAAACAAAAATTAATAATAATAATATGCCATACCTAAAACAAGCATGCATTATCTTAATTTTATTATTACATACCTATAGTGTAGTGCTTTAAACAAACCTATGCTTTTACATAGATTGTAAAGGACATATACCTACAACTTTTTAAGGTTTTTTTTTTTTAGTTAATGCATTGAATACATTATTATATTTTTACAATTATAACAAAATAATTATTTATTGCATTTCGATATACAATTTAAAATGTTTTAAATTTAGGTATATACTTGTTTACAAAGCATATAATTATCTTATTTATATTTTACTAATTTTAGATACATTGTATAACTTAACTGTAACTTGCACATCTGTTTTATCTATACAATATTAAATGTGTTCTAATTTACAATATATGTAAATGCATATTTATTTTTTACATACAATGCATGCAAACCTAAATAAGAATCAAATTTAACATTTTAATTATTAAAATTGACAAATTAATGAACTAAACTAAACTATTAGCTCTTAGTAAATTTGAGCATTCCATTTTACTGGTTTTTACAACTTATACATGTATTATGATATATGCAAATACAGGTATCCAACAAGCAGGTAGACTTGCATTCCCGTTATGTACTCCAGTTGCCCCATCTATTGGGAGGTATCACTGTCCTGCCGGAACGAGTTACATAAGCATCAGTTTGGTTTGTATTTAAATTAACGATATTTGAATTGGGAGCCGAAATCGATGCGAAATGCATTTGTGTCGGGAGAATGTGGTCGTAATCGAAGCCACACTCCGGATCGGTTTCCGGGCGGTGTGGAGAATCCGGTATGATGTGACGTCTATTCCTTATTATTTTATTACCATTTCTCATCAATATTTGATATGACCGATTTCTTAAAATTTTACTAACCGTACCGCTTATCCAAACACTGTTATTGTCGTGCCTTACCTTTACTTTTTGTCCTACTATTAAGGGAGATAGGTTTTTTGCATTTAAATCGTAATATTTTTTATATTTATTTTGACGGTTAATTAATCTGTTCCTAATATTGTGGTTCACTGTCGCATCTAGGACTGTTTCGCGAAGTGGTAGAATGCTACGTAACTTTCTATTTTGAAGTAATTCTGCCGGAGAGGGTAAGTATTCGCTAATTGGAGTATTAAGATATTCTAGCAAGGCTAGGCGAAAATCGGTCGAAGTGTAGGTGCATTTTTTTATTATATTTTTTATTACTTGAATGCTACGTTCCGCTTGTCCATTGGACTGGGGATAGTGAGGTGATGAGCGTACGTGATTAAATTGCCATTCTTTTGCAAAATTACTGAATTCGCGTGAAACAAATTGAGGTCCTCCGTCGGACATAATTATCTCGGGTATGCCGTGACTACTAAATATACATTTTAACTCATCTATTATCGCGTGAGACAGTGTGCTACGCAATTCGCGTACCTCAACATATTTGGTGTAGTAATCAACAGTCAATAAGTAATTTTTTCGATTAATATGAAATATGTCAATACCTACTTTAGACCACGGTCTCTTTGGTACCTCGTGTGGAATGAGTTTTTCTTTTGTGTTGTTTTTTCTATATGTTAAACACGCTTGGCAATTAGATATATAGTTTTTTAGTTGATTATTTATTTCGGGCCAAAACAATAAATCTCGCGCTCTTAACATACACTTTTCAAGGCCAAAATGTGCATAATGTATTTTTTGAAGCATGTCACCGCGTAACTTTTTAGGTATTATTATTCTACATCCTTTCCATAGTAATCCATTTCCTTCTGTTAAATCCTCTCTGTATTGCCAGTACGGTTTCACAACGTCTTCTACGTCTTTTTTTTCTTCCGGCCATCCTTTTCTAATATACTTTCTTAACAGTTGCATCTCACTGTCAATATCTGTTTCTTTTTGTAGTATTAAATAGTGAGTATCAGTTAACTCGTTGTATGCACACACGGTGTGGACCGCCTCTGAAAGTTCATCTTGCAGGTCATGATGATCGCTGGAAGCGGCCGCTAGCGGCTCGTAGGCGCGCGATAGCGCGTCCGCTATATGCAACTGCTTGCCGGGTTTGTAAACCAGCTTAAACGAATATGGTTGGAGCCTTAACAGCATGCGCTGTAACCTCGGTGGGGCATCCACAATCGGTTTCTTTATTATACTCAAGAGGGGCTTATGGTCAGTTTCGATTGTTATATCTGTGCGCCCATAAATATAACCATAAAACTTTTCACACGCATGTACGCATGCATATAACTCTTTCTCTATTTGTGCGTACCTCTGTTCAGTTTTTGTAAGCGCTTTTGAACCATAACACACGGGCAGGCCATCTTGTAAAAGTACACATCCAAGGCCACTCTTACTCGCATCGACAGAAAGTATTATCGGCTTAGTCATGCTATAATATTGCAACACTGGTTTTTGAGACAAACACTTTTTAATAACATTCCATGTGTTTTCATGTCTCTCATTCCAGTGCCACTCTATATCCTTCTGTAACAATTCTCTGAGGGGTTCGGTTTTATTAGAAAGATTAGGTATGAAATTACCCACGTAAGTCGTTAGCCCTAACAAACGTTCGACGTCCTTACTGTTCTGTGGCCTAGGCATATTAATAATAGCCGAGATATGACTATCATCTGGGTACAGACCTTTCCTCGTAATTTTATGTCCCAAATATTTAATTTCCTCAAGACCAAACTTACACTTAGTCAAATTTAATTTTAAATTAATTTTACGACATCTCTCTAATACCTGTCTCAATCTCTCATCGTGCTCCCATTTGGTTTTGGCAAAGACTAAAATGTCATCTACGTACATACAAACTCCTTCGATATCGTCGAAATTCTCATATATTTTGCGATGAAAAACCTCACACGCTGACGATATTCCATAGGGCATACGTAGAAACTTATATCTCCCAAACGGTGTATTAAAAGTACAAAGGTCACTATTTTCTATTTTTACTTGCCAAAAACCATTAGTAGCAGCTAGTGTGCTAAAATACTGAGCCCCTGATAAATTCGAAACGATTTCATCTAATGTAGGCAACCTAAAGTGTTCTCGTTTTATTGCTTGATTTAGTTCTTTTGGGTCTAAACATATCCTAAGGTCACCATTTGGTTTTTTTACAATGGTCATGCTGTTGACCCAATCAGTAGGGCCCTCAACCTTCTCTATGATACCTTGTCGCTCCATGTCTTCTAACTTTGCCTTTAATTTTTCTCGCAATGGTATTGGTACCTTTCTTGGAGCGTGCACTACGGGCTTACATTCGCGATTCACTCTAATTTTATAACTGCCAGGCAAACAACCTATACCCTGAAATACATCTTTATATTCCGTAACAAAAGCCGGAGAATGTAATTGCTCCGTTTCACTCACCGCAAATACTCTTTTAACCAAATTCATGAGCTTGCAATCATTTTTACCTAATACAGGAGCGGACGGCACATCAACCACTTTAAATTCCAAAAAATATACGTTATCTTTATATACCACTTTCAAAAAACATTTCCCTAGAACATCCAAGTTCTTTCCAGAATAACCGTGCAGTCGCGATGTTGTAACCATTAAATTTTCTTTGCTTAAACCGACTTGAGATAAGTAACGTAATGGCAAAACATTAACTTCGGCTCCCGTATCAAGCTTAAACCCTAAGTTATGACTATTAACATTTAAAACAATCGTCCATTCATCTATCTCATTATTAAGACAATATATTACCTGTTGGTCCGACTCCTCAATTTGATACACACCACACATACGCGAAAAGTGATTCAAACGCGAACACCGTAAACAACGTTTTCCATACGCGGGGCACGCATAGTTTCCGTGCGTTGTGCCACATTTGTTACAACAACGACTGTTATTATACGCGTTATACGTCGCACCACGATCGCCAGCGCCGCTCCCGCCAGCGCCAGCCGCCGCTCGCGCCGACACGGTCGAGTCCTGCGCGCGCCAACCGCCCGCGCTGCGCCTGCTCCAAGCCCCGCGCCCGGCACCGCGGCCGCCTCGCGACCCCGCGAACCGTCCTCGGCCACGACCGTAACCTCCTCGTTGTGATATTTGCCATACGTTATTATCTTGCAATGAATCATCACCCGTCGTTATGTTATGTACCGATTTTTCTCGCGACTCAATTATTTTTTCTGAATACACTTTGGATACTATAGCCGCTCGACAAATCTCCATAGCTTGTTCTAAAGTCAAGTCGGCTTCACGTAATAATCTCTCCCGAATAGCTTTGCTCGCGATGCCACATATCAATCTATCCTTAATCAAGGAATCACATAAAGTTCCAAATTCACATGAAGTTGATAATTTCTTTAAATCAAACACATATTGTTCTATTGTTTCACTTTCTGCCTGACTTCGCGTAAAAAATCGATGCCTCTCGACCGTTAAGTTTTTCTTTTGATCAAAATATTTTTTAAACTCGGCCAAAACTTGTTCTACCGTTGTACACTTCACATTTAGTTGTTCATACAATTCTCTGCACTGCTCACCCACTACATGAAGCAATATATTTATTTGTATGGCCGGTGTTTTTTTAGAAAGTTCACACGCTTCGAAATATATTTTAAATCCTTTACTCCATTTATTCCAACTGTCACTCAAACTGCCCGTAGTAATGTTCAATAAACTTTGATCATAAGTAAACGGCAACGGAGGCGTAAGCACTGTTTCCATGTTTGTACATAAACAACTAAGTCCACTAACGAATTTCTTAAACTTTTTATACTATATTCTCGTTAATAAAAACATTTATATAATTTCCGGCTGCGCCATGTCAGGGTAGGCGTCAATGATACTCGAGTTGGACTTCAAGACTGTTTATTCATAATCTAGGGTGGGTACACCTTTCTCAACTACCGACACTTTGGTGTCCATGACTGGAGAAAAAAAGCATAGTTTTAATTTGTTAATTATGTGGAAACTCATTGCAGTATCTTTGATACAACACGCCTAAAACATGGAAGGCGGATAGGACTTTCATCTTTTAACACGCTAAGCGGAGAGAGTTTACATGTACAAGGGAAATATCATAAATACTCCAAATTTCCTCTTAAATGTCCCATGACTGGTGCTGTTACTATAATGGAACACATGGGGCACATAATACAGCTTATCGCTGAACATGTTTACCGCTAAAGCAGCTTTTATTTCGCCGACTTATTATAAGGGAGAACGAGTGAACTATTATGAAACCAATAGACGTATAATCGAACACATGTGGCGCATAATACAGCTTAGCGCTGAACATGTTTACCGCTAAGCAGCCTATTATACTACCATTGGGACTGTCTGCATAGCGGCTGTTCAAACGTTCACAAGATGCCTTATAACTGTTTAGAGGTTCACTAGTGTATCGAAATAACGACTTGGACTTTATAGTGGTTCACTTAAGTATCTTTATCAGATATATAACAGTCGTATGCTGCATATAAGAATTTTAACGATTCACGTTGCTTCTTAACATTGACCGCCATTTTATTGTATATAACCTACAAAATTGAAATTGCTTTTCCAACTTTTAAGGGTAACAATAAGGTTTTGTGCCTGAGTTCTTAACCTAAATCATTAGTTTAGTACTTCCTATAACGTATTATTAACTTTTTATCTCATAATTCTGTCCACACCACTGAAATAGTTTTTACACATAGCTTATTTATATCATTAATTTAAATAAATTCTGATTATTTTCGTGGCGCACTGAAATTTTCTTAGATAATGTATATATATAATGTCAATAAACTTGCATTCCCAAACATCTTTCTCGCATTAATATATAAAAGATCATGTACAAACATTTAACTAAACACTTTAACAAAATGACTTATGGTGTCGTTGCGCTTAACGTTTTTGCTTCCATATAAATATGTTCACCTCTGCGTTCGTCGTCACTATACTAAATATAATAGCTGATTTTTAAGGCAGAGGTGTAAAACTACGTTATTAATTATCTTTTATTCAGCCCAACGTCAATCTTTCCCGGTATTAGGGCGCACATGTGTTAGGTTACGTTATTTTTAACGTTAATATTTATCAATTTGACCAATTATTTATTTTCAATAGTCGTATTTAGTTAATGATTTATGGTTTACACTAGTAACATTTATGGTTTATTTCTGGCAACATCGCTATAACGTGATTAGTTGATGTCTTGGCGGGCGAATAATATCGTTCAACGATTGGTTGACGTCATCGAAATCACGCGATGTCGTCCACCAATCGCGAGGCTCTATTTTCCCGCCATATTGGCAACGGTTCTTGGTCGGGAGTGGATCAAACCGTGCATTCTGTTTGGAGCGTTCGTGGAAATAGGTAGCTTATTCGGAGTGACGTGCTCACGGCTGTGGGTAGCCTAGGTTGCCTAGGCTTGCTAGCTAGCTAAGTTAATTAATTGATGTGTAAACGAATGTTGAGTTTAAGTGTCTAGAGTAATAAAGTAAATGGATGTTGAGTTTAAGCGTCTAGAGTATTAAACAAGTGAATGTAATCAAGTAGTTTGAATAAACATTCCTAATCTAACCGTTTGGAGTTTTCCTTTGTTCCGGTGCCTAGTAGTTGGTCGTTCATACATGTGACATATTAGCTGAATAAAAGGTAACTGGTGGTCTCTTACCCAGTCAATATACACCTCTTATAACTCCTGTTACCCCTTATAATTCCGTTAAATTGCTGCTACAACGCTCTTAAGTAGCTATGTGAACTTAAGGCTGCCTAATTTGTGCCCATTTAAGAGTTATAAAAGCTGAAAAGACGCTTATACAGCTCTTATGCAGCTTTTATATTCCAGCTTCAAGCGTATTCGTACTTCATTATGCGGCTGCTATACAGCTAATCTGTGCTACTTGGGAAGGTCTCCACTCAGCTTAATGTCAAGATCCCACCTAAGGATCTCGACGCTGGCCTTCCCTTCCCCTTCCATGCTGGAAACCTTTCCAAGAGAGCGCAACTCATGAATCTAGTATTTTAACTGGATTAGGCATGAGTGGTGGAGATAAGTGACAGAACGGGATAGTCTTATGTATCTTTCAGTAGGAGTAGCAGAGAAAGTGCTATTACTGTTTGTCCTTATCACAGTCTCATTTTTTTTTGTTCCCCACCTTTTAAAAGGGTGGGATACAAACAAGTGCGCATACGTCAACTTCTTGTGAACCATGTGAATAGTGCAAAGTAAATATTGAAATCCGTGTTTTGTGTGAATGTATTTAAACTTAAGAATTCAAAAAGTATGTTTAATTCCTCAATTATGTGTTGTACGAGTGACTGTCGGCAAAAACAGGACAACGTACAACTTTTCACAGGTAAGTACAGTATTTTACACTTTGGTCACATTATCATGCTTAGTAACAACATATATGCTACAATCTATATCAATCAAAATCTGATTAGAAAAAGCATTTATAGTAAAAATATCTCAGGTAAAAGATCATAACCTCGAAAGTATTTCCTGATAAATTACCCGACCAAATTGTGTACGCATATTGACAGTAATCAGTCACCCTTTTAATAACGTGTATTCAATTTAGTCGCAATGCTATTATTCGAGGGATACCAGCCCGTGATGCATATAATTACCCCAAAATTGGGGTATTCTGTACTTTAATAACATTTTACATATTAATTGTAAATTATATTTATTTAAATAACTGCTGTACAACTGGAAATATATGAACAACAAACTTGAACTGTGTTTAAATTATTAACATATAAATTAAATTTAAGCATTACGGTTATCGCCATCTTTCTAGCGTTTTCGGGGGTTTTGCCACGACTCAGAGAATCTTATTCAAAGATATGGCGCAGGCACTAATTCTTATTTTGCAATAAGAGTAACACATTACAAAATGAATATTTCGTTTATTATCTCCAGATTACCACGACATACAGCCACGCGTAATAAATGGATATCAGCTACCGGAAGGAGAAACTAGGTTTTTTTTTGCACCGGAACCGGAACTGAAACTTCCGTCGGGTACTACTTTTTAGTGAAGTGAAGTGTAGTGTGTGTTTTTAAGTATCATTTGCTGATTGTGATTTATTGATATTAAAATCTGAACACATTTTAGTAATAAAAAAAAAACGTAGAATAAAAATGGTTAGTTTTGTACCACCTGCGCGAATTATAGATATTTCATTGTTCATACGCCTAAAAAGAACGGCCCATTGACATTTTATTCAACAATTTTAATACGGTCAAACTAGTTAGAGTCGCACCCAGAAAAGTCTGCAGAAGATTTGATAGCCCACGCAGTGTAAGTGTTATTTATACGTCATAATTTCATAGAACTTTGACGTTTAAAATGACACTTGCACTGCGTGGGCTATCAAAATCGCTGCAGACTTTTCACGGTCTGACTCTAATTGCCTCCAGGGTAATCGCACCAACGTGATATCAAATATTGGGGTAATTTTTACCAATATGGTATCCCCGCGTTTATGACGTCATCTATGTCTATCCCTTACGGGCGCACGCGGTAGACCACGTCTAGAGAATCCTACCGTCTATGGCGCAACTACACGCTAAACTACAAATTTTATATAAGTGCAAAAGTTTCAAGTAAATTTAATGAGGCGCTATAATTATTCAGTTTCGCACCATACTCCTCCGTAATAAGGCGAAAAACGTTAACATATTTTTGACGTTGACTGTGTATACCTACAATATACTTTTCTTGGGGATTTGTAAATTTTATTACTACTCAGTATCATCCAGCATATCCTTCGATCCTAAATAACTTCATAGCTACAGTCCAGAACGCAGACATATTCGCAGACAAGTGGCCATCCCTACAACGTAGTATCAGGATTTTTTAAACTCTACCTATGTTACTTAATATCAGGATTCATATTAACTCACGTTTGTAGACGGGTCTAACGCGAATTTTATTCAATTACCTTTATTTACCGACGTTTCAAACGCAAAAGGTTGTGTTCAAAACGCGAAAGTTTTAAATATTATAATATCAGGATTTTTTTTTAATTATACCTATGTAACTTAGTAATACATATGTATGTTTAATTTATATGTATTTGTATGGGAGCGGTGGTGGCCGAGTGGATATGACGCCCGACTTTCAATCTGGATGTCGCGGGTTCAAATCCTGGCTCGTACCAATGAGTTTTTCGGAACTTATGTACGAAATATCATTTGATATTTACCACTAGCTTTTCGGTGAAGGAAAACATCGTGAGGAAACCTGCATACATCTGCGAAGAAATTCAAAGGTGTATGTGAAGTCCCCAATCCGCATTGGGCTAGCGTGGGGACTATAGCCCAAGCCCTCTCGCGCATGAGAGGAGGCCTGTGCCCAGCAGTGGGACGTATATAGGCTGAAATGATGATGATGATGATGATGTTTAATTTAAGATTCTAGAGATAGTTCGAAAAGTGTCTATATGTTTATGATACTGACTATGTATTGACAGTATAAGTGTCTTGAAGAAAACATTTGTAGAAAAATAAGTCACAAAATGTCCATAAATATTTCCTTCGTTCTGTTCCGTTACCGTCGCGTCGTACGTACACCAATAGATATTTTATGATCTAGTCTTTGAAAACTGGTAACGGCATGGACTAATAAATAAATGGTAACGGCATGGAATAATAAATAAATGGTAACGGCATGGAATAATAAATAAATGGTAACGGCATGGAATAATAAATAAATGTTGGCGCACTTTTTTATCTCCTAATCGTGTCAGGATTGCAAGAGCTCGTGTCGTGATTCTGTAAGTTAACCTACTAACTTACAGGCCAATTCGAGGTTTAGTTATTCCATCTGTTTCCAATATGATACTGATCTGTCACTGTCAGTGTCAAAAGTGTCATTTCTTTAACCAAAAACGTTGACACTGACGGCACCTAAAATTCGATTATTTAAGGTCCTATTAGTAAAATACAATTTCATAATTAGAACCAGAATGCTTTATTTGTAAAACAGGTATACATAGGTGACATAGGTCTTAGGTATATACCTTCGAGCAACACCGGCTTCCGAAGGTATATACACTTTGAACACTGTTTTGCCGGTTCGCATACAAATGTCAAAGAGAACGAAAATCTAATTCGATATTGCAAAATGTTATAACTTATAAAATGAATAAATTACAGTTAAACTGTGATTACATTAGATAACATTAGTTTAATTTGTTTCAGGCGTTGGCAATATAGAGAAGAACGCCTGGACTACGGATGGGAACCAACAGAAATAACAACATGAATTTGAACGCCAAGAACGCCTCGCTGTGGGCACCACCACCACTAGTGACGACGACTCCTTAGTCGATAACTACATACTACCTACAGCGAGGCAAGCGCCAGGGACAACTACGTGCAACATATTTATTGAACCTTTTGAACGCTTAATGTCAAGTATTTACCACTCGTCGGCGTACGCTGTCGAAGGAAACTTCACAAGTATTTAAGTTGACATTAGCTCGCTTGCGCCCGGGACGTAGCGTAAAGTGACTTTACAACAAAAACGTCACTGACACGCCTAGGTCCCGGGCGCAAGAGAGCTAATGTCAACTTAAATACTTGTGAAGTTTCCTTTGACAGCGTACGACCACGAGTGGTAAATACTTGACATAGAGCGTTCAAAAGGTTCAATAAATATGTTACACGTAGTTGTCCCTGGCGCTCAAAAAGTACATTAAATGTTGCATACTTTTTATTAATTTTATTTGCGTTGCACTTCATGATATTCCCACTAGTTACTACCAAGTTCTTACCAGTGGTAACTACTGGGATTTTTTTTCCCACCTTTTACCACAGGTAACTACTGGAAAAAAAAAAATCCCACTAGTTACCACCAACTCGGCTTGGTATAAATGTAGCGTGCTGTAATAAATAATTATGTGTCAGTTAGTGATTCAGTAAACTGCTTTAAAAGTGATCAAAAATATTAAAACAGTTTTACCGGTATAAGTGTAAAAACTAAAATAGAAGAGTCTCATTCTAGTTAAGTAGAAATTAACTTATTATCCGGATTAAATTTATCTTATTAACTGTAAATTGAATTACATATTTATACAAACGAACAAACAAATCAGTCAAAAACTGACAGACTGATTTCGTTTTATTATTTACAGCTACTTCATTTCGTTCTATTATAACACGACGCAGAGCTGGAATATGTGGGTATTCATAAATTCAGGAATCACTAACTGAAGCGGGCATTACATTATACAATTTGCAGTGCGCTAGCTGAGTTAGCGCACTAATTTAGTATAGTGTAAAGACAGTTAGTCAGTTAGTGACCCAATCTAGTGCGATCGCATGTGCTCTGCCGCACTAACGCTATCTAGCGCACTAGAACGCATAGTGTAAATGGTTTTAGCGCGCTACTGTGTAAGGTCAGTTGTCGGCACGCCACCGACGCACTCGAACACGCGTATGATGAATGTTTTATTGTTTTAGTTATTGCATTTCAGTTCAAAATGACGCAGCCACAGACTAGGGAAAAGGAAGTACCTACTGCTAAAATCTTCTTCTTCAATCATGAACTTTATAAAGACATACCATTTTTATGGGATAAAAAACATAAAGATTACAAAAACTAAGACATTAGAAATTATGGTAACAAAGTGCTTCTCGAAATGTACAAAGAATTCGACCGAAACGCGACCTTCGACCGAGACGCGACGTTCGCTTCGAACGATGATCATTGCTGAAATGAAAAAAAGACACTAAACTAACTAGCGTCGCTAGCTGGTGTAGTGTAATGAACAAGCTCTTTTTTATCTCGCCGAGCAACACTTAATTAGCGCTCTGCAAATTGTATAATGTAATGCCCGCTTGACACATAATTATTTATTACAGCACGCTACATTTATACTATACTATGTATACTGTTTTTATTAGTATTGAATTCTAACAATATTTTGGTGGTAACTACTGGGAAAAAAAATTCCCACCTTTTACCAAGCCGAGTTGGTGGTAACTAGTGGGATTTTTTTTCCCAGTAGTTACCAGTGGTAAAAGGTGGAAAAAAAAATCCCAGTAGTTACCACTGGTAAGAACTTGGTGGTAACTAGTGGAAATAACCCCATGATTGGGAAAAAAACTGCCCCCTACCGCAAGTTTAGCATATCATGCTATAAATCGACTTCAAAGCATTAAGCCTAATATATTTTCACATGCCAGAGTGCCTAGCCAACGTGACAATCACTTGCACTACGATAACGAAACGCTTTGTGTCTCTATATCACCCTTCCATATTAGTGCTACGGAGCGTAAACGATTGGCATGTTGGCTACGCACACAGTTCGTATAAGATTTTTTTATTTTTTTCTTACCTTCAGGCGATTTGTCTGCTGGTTTGACTCTTATATGATAAAACTTAGCACTACCTAATCAACGTGTAAGTCGTGTCTACAGATATGTATGTATAGGCGTCGATAGTTTCCGTTCAGAATTGCAGATGGTGCTTCAAAAATGGTTTCAAAATAGTTGCAGGAAGGATTCGACTCTTTTTGGTCAATATATTATACTAGTGCCAAAGAGGGCGCTAATTTTCAATATAGACCTAATAATAACTTAAGGCTAATTAATAAAACTTCAGATTAAAAGGTGGCATGCATTCCAGCGCAAACGTTCCCTATAAGACTTCTCTTCCGTTCCCTATAAGCAGAGGCGTATTTACAAATTTGGCGCCCCGGGCCATTTTGATTTGCCGCCCCCCCTTCATCAGTGACGATAAAGTATTTTATTTAAGAAAAAAAAACCTGCAACAAGTACCTTTTTGGTGTGAAATAAAAAAAAACTAAACATTTACCATTTACTCACATAGGCATTTACATTGTTTTCCTATGTACAAATTGGTTGACAAAATCATCAATAACGCTGTCGTAATTTAAAACGTTTGTCAGCTCAGCTTCTATATTAAGAAGAGCTAAGCTATTCAGGCGCTCTCCGCTGATAGTGGAACGTAGATAATTTTTTATTCTTTTGAGTGCAGAAAGGTGACGTCACTAATGTCACTATTCTAGATACAGATTTATTTTATATGGGCCGTTTTTGTCACTCAATGACGATGCGAACTCGTTATATTTGCCTGATCTGATCGGTGACCGGTGGGTACTGCTGGGTTTTGGCCATTGAGAATCAAGGTGAGACATGGCAGTCAGGCTGGATATAGCTAAGGAGTTCGGTCGGGTCTGGCATCGAGTCTGCTCGAGGGACTATGTTATACAAATGGATCGCTAGCTTTTTTTCCGGTAGACGCACATGAGCCGTATAGTAGACGGAAGCTGCTCCGATAGTGTGGACATTACCGCTGGCGTTGCACTAGGTTATGTGCTGTCATTGCTGCATATCAATGATAATCATTGCTATGCAGACGACAGTAGTAGGGATGCGTATTTCACAGGCCGTACCATTATCCCTCATTCTGTGGTGCTGGAAAGTCATGAAAAGTATTGTATTTGTACCTGATATCGAGAGCACTCTATCTGTACTGAGTTTCGGCATGGGATCGGAACACTTTAGTGAGATTCAATACCACGAAGACACAAGAACCGCCCGTATGTATATAGTCAGATGGGTCACAAATAATGTTAGGTACGTAAGTGAAAACGCGAGCGTAGCGAGCGCGAAATTTTTTCGAGAAAATAGTAGGTAAATTTTTAGGGTTTCGTACTTTAAAAGGAAAAAAACGGAACCCATATAAGATCACTTTGTTGTCCGTCCGGCCGTCTGTCTGTCTCAATATAAAGGGTCTTGACATGACAGAGGTCGGCAAAATCGACAAGGCTTGTTATTTAAATTTTACAAATAAATAGGGGAGCGACAAAATTCTGGTCGACCCTATATGAACAGCTAATATAATATTTTTTTGACCCAAATTTGCCGCCCCCTAAAATCTGCCGCCATAGGCTTCAGCCTACTCAGCCTAGTGGTAAATCCGGCACTGCGCCGTACTAATACTTCTTGAACGAAAATGTTGCTTAATTTAGGTACTTGTTGGTAGATATTTTTAGCAATTGGTGGGGTTTGAAGCGTTCGTTTGTTTATTAATTTAAATGTCAATTAAAATATAATAAAAATATAGCTAAGTTTGATTATAAAAGGCGCCCAGAAAAAGCCGCAGGGGGGCGGCTTCGCCGCCCCCCTGCGGCCTGCCGCCCCGGGCCATGGCCCCCTTGGCCCTATGGTAAATACGCCCCTGCCTATAAGGCTGCACTTGCAGTCGTCATTGCTACGTTTTTAGGCTTCGTCCCAGCATATGATAGTAAATAGTTTGTTTATATCGAACAAATCTATTTAGAGCGTTAGAGTTTTTAGATGTAGTGGAGCGACTGCTCAACAAGATTAATGAATTAAAATATGATTGCGTTATAGTAGGTGATACTAATCTAATATACACTGTTTGACCTCAACCACCGACCATAAATCCTTGGTAGATATACTGTCCTCATTACGACTTTAAAATATTGTGAATTTTCCAACTTGGGAAACTCGGAAAATCACGTTTATATAAACCTAAGCGACAACACCCTTGTAACCGCATTTCCGGCAATCTTCTATACATATAATAAAGCTGAAGACGGTCGAAAGTCTGTACATGGAAGATATTTGAAAAAAAGTTGGCTGGGGATACTTAGAATCGATAACAGAACACGTTCCAAAAGTTTTTAGAATTTTTGTCTGTTTATCTGTTTGTCTGTTTATTTGAACGCGCATCACGTGAAAACGGCTGAACGGATATTGATGAAATCTTTACTAATCTGTCGAGAAAATCCCCGGCCAGGTTATAGGCTATAAAAATTCAACCCCTAAAAGGGGGGGTAGCCACAACACTCGATTGACTTAAGTTTGCCCCTGAATCTTATGGCGCTACTTAGGAAGGAGGGGCAAACTTTATTCAAATATGTGCTACCACTATTGAGTACCCTGGTAAACTAACAGATGGCGCTGAATTTAATACGTTGTGACATGAATAAGCCACCGAGGAAAGATTTTGCCAAATTAACTCTAAGTTTATAACGGGGGGTACGGATATCAACAAAAATAATTGAATAATTATGTTGATTTAATAAATTAATAATACAACAAAATTAAACGACAGTAAATTAATTAGTGTCCGACCGAAGGTTCGGTTTCGGTTTCGGTTTCGGCCAGTTTCGGCCAAAAAATCATGTTTCGGCTGTAGTTTCGGTTTCGGCCAAAAAACGGCCGAACCTTTCGGCCGGGCCGAAACTTACGAAATGGTACTTCGGACAAAGACCAAAAGTTCGGGAATAAGTAGGACAACAATATTAATACATATCTACATATACTGATTCATGTATAGGTACAGAAATTAATTGGTTTATTATAAAACACAATTCCACTAATGAGAGCGCCACTGGACGGTCGACGCAGTCTTAAGAGGCTGTCAATACCTATAACGCGCGCACTGTCTAATTGTATCGGAGTGAATGAGATAGCACTGTCGCACGTAGCCGTTGGCCGAGTATCAGCTCGGCCCGAGTCGAACGATGTCTTTTTCGCTCTTATTCAGTCATTTTTCTATCTACCTCTAATGGCAAATTTTATGCGAGGCTAAAGGCTACGCTACGGACCGCAAAGTTGATTTTATCAATAGTTAATATTTTGCGAAGCTGAACAGCTGACTATTGATTAAAACGAAGAAAAAACCCTTAAAAGTGTCCCCAGTACAGTTTTTCATACGAATGCTCGACCTTAGCCTCACTTTTTACCTCAATTTACCATTGGTTTGAGTTCCACATGTCCTCTACTTCAGCTTAGCCTTTGGCCTCGCTGCGCCATGCTCGGCCTGCGGTCTCGCTTTTTAATACAATGGACATTGGTTGGAGTCTGTGCTTAACTACTTATCCTGAAGCCTGAAGCACGGCTTTGACTTCGCATGAAAGTGCGCCTCACTGGGGCACTTCGGACCTTTTAAGCCCAGGTGTAGATCGGTACCCGGCCTTGCGATATTGTTAACAAAAAAATTCGCGCTCGCTGCGCTCGCGTTTTTGGTTGACCCTGTATCTACATGTTAGCTTGACTGGTGAATGAATAGAGTTAGACCAAGAAAATTCTGCAATGATTTTGATAGCATACGCAATGCTACTAGTGCAAATATTATTTATACGTCATAATTTCATAGAAGCTTTGACGTTTAAAGTAACACTTGCACTGCATGTGTTATCAAAATCGTTGCAGAATTATCTTGGTCTAACTATGGTAATTTTCTTAAAAAACTGCTAGTAACATCAATTTCAAGGACATTGGGTGTTGACAGCCCCATAATATGTGTGTAAAAGCGGTTTTATGACATTTTTTCAACGATATTAACAAGTCTACAAAAGTTTCGGTTTCGGTTTCGGTTTCGGCCGAAACTAGAGCCAAAGCCGAACATTCGGTTTCGGTTTCGGTTTCGGCAAAAAAACATGTTTCGGTCGGACACTAAAATTAATTGCCCCTCATTGCACAGTCTTTTGGGGAACTGAGTAAACATTAATTAATAAAGAAAACTAAAAATGGGTTTACATAGTTACATAGTGGTAAAATAAACACACATAATTATCAACACGCGTATAATTGCATAATTATTTAAAATTATTAATTTTCTCCATCATAAATTATACCTAATCGTAATCATATTACACCCATATCAAATCCATATTCATACAAGGTGGGTACTTTGAAAAAAAAAACATTGACCTCTATCATTTGCAGCGCCGGATTAACCATTTTAGGCAAAATAAGCACTTGCTTAGGGCACCACGTCTAGGGGCGGGCACCAAAACCGTAGGCAAAAAAAAGCGCAGGCTGCATCAGCATTGCAGTCGTCGTGGCGTAGGTACCTACATGAAACTTTTATACGTGTACAAGAACCCATCTAATAACGTATGGGACGTATGACCCTTCTCTGTATGAAATCCTGGATTCGCGCCTGGTTGGGACTAAAAGTAAAAGTGTACAACTGTCTATCAAACTGCGTTTATTATATCAACACGGCTACGAGCGCAGTCCAGTGAGGACGTGTTACAAGTTAATTTAAAAAATATTAAAAGTCCTGTTTTTCTAATGTTAACCCTATTTCTACAAACGCATGGATTAAAGTATAGTGACTAAAAGTGCATCAATTATTACTTATTGCCACTTAGTGAGATTTCAAACGCTGCCGTAACCGCTCCTCTACCCCGCGTGGAAACGAGACGGGTTCATTATTTTTCATACCGCTCACACGTAGCGCACCGCGCCGGTAAGCAGCGTCAAGGAGCCACCATGTCCACCAAGGAGTCACTAAGCTCACCAAATGGATGCGGCGTTAGCAGCCAAATTTATCAACACCGATCTCGACCGACAAAAGGTAACTGTTCGCCACAAACGAAAATTATCTGATGGTAATAGCCATATTTTATCAGCCATATTTTTAGCTCAGCTAGAGCTAAAAGGCCAGATGGCAGAGATGATGTCTCTCATAAAAACAAATGCCGCAACCCAGACACAAAACATAACAAAGCTCTGTGCAGATGTTAATACCATTAAGAATGAAATTAGCAATATCTCAACCCGCATCGAGGCCATTACCACTGAACAAGACAATTTAAAGACCGAGGTGTCAAACCTAACCACCTCTATGAGTGCAGCTAACAATAAGGTACAGCTTCTTGAAACAAACTTGAACACACTCAAGTCGTCTATTGAGCAGGCGCCGATAGGCGTCACACCGGCTTGCTACAATGATGTCATCGCGGAATGTCAACAACGCACTCTGCGTAGCAAAAATATAATAATAGTAGGTATTGAAGAAGTTGACCCTACGATCGACGACAAGGACGCCCACGAACGACAAGAAATCAACAAAGTCATCCGAGAAATATCCGCCGACTGTCCTGAACCCCAACAAATTGTGGTATGCGTATTAACGCAGTATACCTCTGATCTATCCACTTACTTGATCTAGGTGCTAGCTTCGGGCGTAGAAAGCAAACAAGCAGTATGTTTTGTAGCTTTATTCTTGAGCACACACATGCATAAGCGAAAGCACAGAGTAGATATTTACAGAAGGAGAAATGGTAAAGCGATAGGCACTTAAAACTATTAGGCGCGAGCTAAATGCAATGGAATGCGATTGCAGTGCAAATGCGCGGCGCAGCGACATGCACCTCGCGTCAAAGCGGCTGATGGACTGACTCGCGTAGCCGCGAGAGAATGCGCGGGCGCAGAGCGGCCGGCGGAGAACCGGTATGGCCGTGACGTATGCAGTCGCTGCGCGCTAAACTATCTACTAATAACAAGGGATCTGTTTGTCCGCTTGAACATACAAAACATGTAACATTAACATTTGCTATTTGATTTTATTGTACCTAGTTCATTGTTTATATTAATTCATTTGTTGCAATAAGTTAAATCAATTTATGTAAAAAGGTTAAAAGGTAAAATTCATGAAATACTAATTAACAATTAAAATTACTGTAAATAATTATTAACTGAATTAGAATATAAAATAAATTCATTGTATATAACATTAAATGATTCGGAATAAATAATTAATTGCATTGGAAATAAATAATAAAATTAATTTAATTAAATTGTAAAAAGATAAAATTGTAAAAACATAAAACTGTAAAATGTAAAAGTGTATGAACATAAAATCAATAATAAATACATAAAACATTCGGCATGACGCCCACATCACCCCCCTCCAGAGACCGGCTAAGGGCGATAATAGTCAGGAAAATGAACTACACGACCTGAACGTGTACGTTTGACGACATCTTCCTCATTCAAAGCTGAACCTGTGGTGGTCGTTTTGTGGGAGTTGTTATGTGTTTGTGTTTTATGTGTAATGTGATTGGCGTGTGTGTCGTGAAGTATGTAGGCTGGCTTTATCCGGTCTACAGATACTGTCACAGACTTACCATTTACGAGCAAAGTGAACACCTTTGGACCTCTCTGAAGAACCTTATAGGGACCCGTGTACGCTGGTTTCAACGACTTGCACTGAGTATCGTCTCTTAAAAACACATGCGAAGACGTTGCTAGGTAGTTGAAAATAAATGTACGACGCTGACCTACGTGACGGGAAGCTGGTGTCGGGCGCAAGTTTCTCGTGAACGTGCGAAGCCGAGACAAGTAGTCCGTCACATCAGGAAATGGATCAGCACCTGGGTTGAAAAACTCACCAGGCATTCGCAGGGGCTATCCGTAGACGAGCTCCGCAGAAGAGGCTTGGAGGTCTTCCTTGAAGGCGTTTCTTACGCCTAACAACACCAGTGGGAGCGATTCAACCCAGGTGGTGCCGGCGTGACACGTAATGGCGGCCTTCAGCTGGCGGTGGAGCCGCTCCACCATGCCATTACACGCAGGATGATAAGCGGTGGTACGCTTGTGTACAAACCCTGCCAGTTCAGAGAGCTTCTTAAAAAGTGCAGACTCGAACTGGCGTCCTCTGTCAGTGACGACATCCACCGGGCACCCGAAGCGAGCTATCCAGCCGTGCAGCAGAGCCTGTGCGACGGTATCGGCGGTCATGTCCTGTATCGGGATTGCCTCAGGCCACCTCGTAAAACGGTCAATGGCTGTGAGGCAGTACTTAAAACCCTGACAAAGTGGAAGCGGTCCGATCAGGTCGATATGGATATTCAGGAACCTGCCCTTGGGGACGTCAAATGATGACAGTGGAGTGGAGACGTGTCGAGTGACCTTCGAACGCTGGCAAGCCAGACAGTTCCGAGTCCATTCACGACAGTCTCTCCTGACCCCGGGCCAGACATACCTGTCAGCCACGAGCTTCGCAGATGCATTTGCTCCTGGGTGACTAAATGAATGCAGGCTTTCAAAGACCTGACGCCTCAACTCTGCTGGAACGTACGGTCTAGCAGTTGAGTAACTGCCACTTTCATCGCAGTACAGCTCAGCATTTGTCCCAGGCACTTGGACTTTCGTCAGGTGCAGCGAGTTATCACCACCCAGCAGCTGCTCCAACTCCGGGTCGTTGTCTTGAGCTGCAGCTAGCCTGTTCACATCCAGCGGTGGTGTGATCTCCTCGACCCTAGAGAGAGTATCCGCTACGACATTGTCCTTACCTGAGATGTGCCTGATGTCCGTGCTGAACTGCGATATGAAGTCCAGGTGACGGAATTGCCTGGGCGAGCAATTCTCCTTGCGGGAATGGAACGCAAAGCATAACGGCTTATGGTCTGTGTAGATGGTGAAGTCGCGGGCTTCGACCATGTGCCGGAAATACTTTATCGCCTCATAAATCGCAAGGAGTTCGCGATCGTAAGGCGAGTACCTCTGCTGAGCAGGACTCAGCTTGCGCGAGAAGAAGGCTAGCGGTTCCCAGCCCTTCTCCTCGTTGAACTGCTGTACAACCGCGCCCATAGCCACATCGGATGCATCTGTGACTATGCAGAGCTTTGCCTGTGCATCTGGATGAGCCAAAAGAGCAGCCTGGCTCAAGTCCTGCTTGCAGCGATCGAATGCTTCCTGCTCTGCCGATGTAAAGTGGACTGGGTGCGAAGCTTTCACCGAACCCGCCAAGAGAGCGTTCAGAGGAGCTTGATTCTGGGCAGCACCGGGTACGAACCTGCGATAAAAGTTCAACATACCCAGAAAACGCCTGAGCTCCCGCACGTTCTTGGGCGGTGGGAAGTCCTTGATTGCGTCGACCTTGGCAGGGAGGGGCTTGGTGCCCTCAGCAGAGATACGGTAACCTAAGAATGTCACCTCTGCAGCTCCGAAGACGCACTTGGCAGTGTTTATCACCATTCCATAATCCTGCAACCTGGTGAACAGCTGACGAAGATGGCCTTCATGGGTCTTCTCGTCCTTCGAGAAGACTAAGAAGTCGTCCAGATAGCTGTAACAGAAGTCAAGTCCCCGCAACATCTCATCCACGAAACGCTGAAACGTCTGTCCGGCATTTCGAAGCCCGAACGTCATGAACGGGAATTCGAAAAGACCGAACGGCGTTGTTATGGCGGTTTTCGGGATGTCCTCAGGGTTGACGGGGATCTGGTTATAGGCTTTAACAAGGTCAATGGTTGAAAACACGCGGCAGCCTGTGATACTCTGCGTAAAATCCTGGATATGGCGGATAGGATACCTATCAGGTACTGTCCGCGCGTTGAGCATCCTGTAATCGCCGCAGGGTCTCCAACCATTGTCCTTTTTAGGGGCCAAATGCAGGGGCCCAGAAGCCCAAGGGGACTCGGAGGGTCTGGCTATGGCACTAGCGAGCATAGAAGAAAACTCCTCCTTGGCGATCTTCGGTGTTTCGTTGTGCGATGTATGCCAGATGGGCGTGTGATGTCGGGATACTCCCGTAGTATTGCGTGGTAAACAGAGTCACCAGTTACAACTTTGATTGAGGCAATGTCGTCAGACGGTCGGGCAGGCAAACCCGCGGTCGAAAGTAGTGTCCTGCCATCCATGAGTCGATGTTCCCTGCAATTGACAATAAGATTGTAGTGAATTAAAAAATCTACACCTATTATCGCCCTTGTTACATCTGCAACAACAAATCGCCAGACAAAGTCGCGGCGCAAACCTATGCTAAGCACTAGATGCACGTAACCGTACGTGTTTATCACAGTGCCGTTAGCGGCGCACAAGTTATAGTTCGTTGGCGGCCTACGTTCTTTTAAAACACTACGCGGAAAAACACACAAATCACTACCTGTGTCCACGAGGAATGTGATTTTTGACCTGGAGTCCATGATGAATAAGCGACCTTTGCTAGGGCAGCCGCTCGCCGCCATCACCGACTGCCCGATGCATTTCCCGACTGGTAATCGCAAGGCTTGATGCACCGCTTGGCCTGCTCTCCGAACTTGTGATGGTACCAGCAGGTGGGGAACTTCCGGTAGTTGGAGTTGGACCTCTTGGACGCTGAACGCTGCCTGGTGTGACTCGACAACCTTCCTCTGGGCCGGGACATTCTACCGACCTTAGCATCCAGCGCCTGCATCCGCCTGCTCAGTTCCGCAATCTGCAGCATCAGGGGTTCCGACGACGTGGAGGGTAGCGCTGCTGCTGCCACCTGCGGGGCGGGCGTGACGACGTCATGAAGGCGATCGGCGAGCTCCGCCAAGTCCTCCAGAGATGATTTAAGTTGCGACGCGACAATATCCTGCGTCCGCTTCGGTAGCCGGTTGACCCAGATGGACCGCAGGAAGTCCTCGGGTAGCCCAGGTCCTGCCAGGTTCTGAAGGTGCCGAAGAAACTGTGAAGGCTTCCTATCTCCTAACTCCTCAAGGTTCAGGACCTGCTGTACCTTCCTCTCCCGTGACGCAGAAAGGCGCTTAATCAGCTCCGTCTTTAGTTTGCCGTACTTGTCATCCTCTGGTGGTGACGTAATAATATCTTCAACCTCCGCCGCATATTGAGGTTCAAGTTGCGCCATGGCATAATAAAATTTGGTCTCATCAGTCGTTACTCGGGATAAACGAAATTGTCCTTCCAGCTGCGCAAACCATAGCGCAGGTTTGTCAGGATAAAACGGTGGCACCTTGACGCCAACCCGAAATGACTCAGCCGTTAAGTGCTCGGCGCCATTTTGTAACGGTACTCCTTTGTCATCAGTGCCGTTTTCGCCTCCCATTCTGGGGTGTTTAGCAGGGGGTCACCAATGTGGTATGCGTATTAACGCAGTATACCTCTGATCTATCCACTTACTTGATCTAGGTGCTAGCTTCGGGCGTAGAAAGCAAACAAGCAGTATGTTTTGTAGCTTTATTCTTGAGCACACACATGCATAAGCGAAAGCACAGAGTAGATATTTACAGAAGGAGAAATGGTAAAGCGATAGACACTTAAAACTATTAGGCGCGAGCTAAATGCAATGGAATGCGATTGCAGTGCAAATGCGCGGCGCAGCGACATGCACCTCGCGTCAAAGCGGCTGATGGACTGACTCGCGTAGCCGCGAGAGAATGCGCGGGCGCAGAGCGGCCGGCGGAGAACCGGTATGGCCGTGACGTATGCAGTCGCTGCGCGCTAAACTATCTACTAATAACAAGGGATCTGTTTGTCCGCTTGAACATACAAAACATGTAACATTAACATTTGCTATTTGATTTTATTGTACCTAGTTCATTGTTTATATTAATTCATTTGTTGCAATAAGTTAAATCAATTTATGTAAAAAGGTTAAAAGGTAAAATTCATGAAATACTAATTAACAATTAAAATTACTGTAAATAATTATTAACTGAATTAGAATATAAAATAAATTCATTGTATATAACATTAAATGATTCGGAATAAATAATTAATTGCATTGGAAATAAATAATAAAATTAATTTAATTAAATTGTAAAAAGATAAAATTGTAAAAACATAAAACTGTAAAATGTAAAAGTGTATGAACATAAAATCAATAATAAATACATAAAACATTCGGCATGACGCCCACAAAATCTTCCGTCTCGGGAAATATACTCAAAATAAAAACCGACCAATAAAGGCCTGTTTCTCATCAGAGGGACCAGTAAAATACATACTTAGAAACAGAAACAAGACTAAAAACGTAAAAATATATTCGGACCAAACACCTTACCAAAGAGAAATTCTGAAGAACACAAAACAAGAAATGGACTTAAGAAGTTCGAACGGAGAGAAAAATTTGGGCATCAAATACGTAAAAGGAATGCCAACGATTGTTCAGTTGCAGACAAAAAACTAAATCCCAACGGCGTAGACGATTCGAAAAGTCAAATTACATATCAAATTTCAAATATATACTCCCAAATAGAAGTCAATCAAATGTTTCTACACAAACATCCGAAGCATTGTGAAGCCAGGTAAACTTGACGAACTTAAATGTATCCTGAGCTCGTTTGAAACGATTATACATATTGTTGCTTTAACAGAAACATGGATTCAGGACGACGACGAAGCTAAAAGGCTGCAAATACCAGGATATGCTCACTATTACAACTTTAGACACAATAGCAGAGGAGGAGGAGTATCTATTTTCGTACATGAAACCCTGAAGCACCATCTAATTGAAGAACGCAGTATAAACGACAACCATTTTGTATGGATACACATTCAAAAGTTTTCCCTAGATATTGGAACGGTATATAAACCAGAACGTACAAACTCTGCTGAGTTCATCGAAGAATACTCTAAACAACTACAAGGACGCCAGAGAGTGTTGATTTTTGGAGACTTCAACTACGATCTACTTAACTTAATGGGATAAGGGCAAGCGAATGATGATGAACTACGATCTACTTAAACCAAACTCATCTACAAAGCAATACACACAGACTCTTAAAGAAAAAGACATAAAAATACTAAATAAAATCGACCCAACATATTGTACTCGCCAAACATCAACAACGAGAACGATCTTAGATCACGTATGCTCTAACTTAAAACAAAATAAATTTCATATAGCCATTATAGACTCACAACTGGCCGACCATAAACAAATATATTGTGAAATCAAGAATTATCAGCCACTGCCAAGGAATAAAGTCGAATATACTGCAATAAATTATGATCAATTCTACAAAAACCTTGATACATACAATAAGGAGAATGACGTATATGAACATTTTGAGAAGAAACTACAAAAGTGTTTAACGGAATGTAAAATATTAAAATTTAAAATTTTAAATCCACCGAAGCAAGAGTGGATAAATAAAGAATTGGTAAACGATATAGACAAAAGAAATGAACTTTAGCGAAACTACAAAAATGACCCACAAAACGAACAACTAAAGGAAGAGCTCGAGCGACAGAAGAACCTGGTAACAGAAAATATACATAATGCAAAGAAGACCTACTACTTTAGAAGCTTTAAGGAATGCGTACACAAACCTCGGAAGATGTGGAGCCTAATAAGCGAGCTTTCACATGATAAAAGAAAGGAAACTGCACCACCAGCCAAATTGCTATTGGACTCAAAGGTCATTACAGACACAGCAGAAATGTGCGAGCAGTTCAATGTATATTTTTCTACGATCGGATCATCACTCAGATCATTGATCAGCCCTCTCGCGCATGAGAGGAGGCCTGTGCCCAGCAGTGGGACGTGTATATAGGCTGAAATGATGAATGATGATGATGGATCATCACTTGCTAATAAAATTCCAGTAGTTAATCAGAACCCTGTTCAGACTCGTGCAGTTTCTCAAACAAATCACAATGAAAACCTTAATCAGCTAGAGCTAGCCACTACAGACGAAATAAGCAAAATCATAACAAGTCTAAAAGCAAATACCAGTTCTGGCTACGATGGTATTACAGCGAAACTGATAAAATCCGTAAAGCCAATAATAACAGACGAACTCACGAAGTGTATAAATAAAAATTTGGAACAAGGCACTTTTCCCGACACCTTAAAGACCGCGAAAGTAACACCGATTTTTAAATCAGGTTGCAAAACCGACCCCGGAAATTACCGCCCTATCTCAGTACTCCCTACGATCTCTAAAGTCTATGAAAAAGTTATCTACGCTCGTCTTAACAAATTTCTTACGTCAAAAAATATTATATCTCCACATCAATATGGTTTCAGATCAAAATCAAACACGCTCTCAGCTACAATCGACTTAGTTACTACAATTAAAACAAAGATTGACCAAAGGCAAATTACCGTAGGCGTCTTCATTGACCTCAAAAAGGCCTTCGACACGGTCTGTCATGAGAAACTCCTAAACAAACTTCATAATATAGGGATCATAGGAAAAGCCCATAAAATATTAAAATCTTATCTGTTAAACCGCCAACAAGTAGTTAAAATTGACAAACATCAAAGCAGTCCTAGGCTAATAACATATGGCGTACCGCAAGGATCTATTTTAGGGCCACTCCTATTTCTTCTATTGTTTATTGTTTATTCACAAACACCACACAAGCTTACAGTATATACCAAAACGCTTACATGCTGTATAATAAGATTTATAAAGAATTTACAATATATACTTACACAAAAAGTTAAACATCACAATCTAGGTACAAACACTTAAAAACATATATAGAGCTGCGGAAAACGAGCCTGGAGAGTCATAAAAGACATCTACATCGGGTCTTTGCACTGATAATTCGTTAAGGAGTGAGAGTGCCTGATTAGTGGGAGCATTACTGGCCTGACGCGTATGCACCCCGCCCACGGCGAATAGTCTTCTGCGGCGTCGCAGCGGCAGAGCGCCGCCCTCACTGGCGCCTAATACGCACGTCCTCGGCGCTGGAGCGAGCAATCCTATCCGCTCAAGCACCTTTACATTACTGATTCTGTTTCGCAACAAATTATAGTAATGGATCACCAATAATATTTTGCGTCGCATTTGTAGCGTATTCAATCCCACCATTCCGGACACAAACATCGAGGGAAAAAGTAGTGGATAGTATCCGTAGATCCTTTTATACAGATAACGAGCAAACTTTCTCTGTATCCTTTCCACCATGAGAGAGTACTTTGCCTCGTGAGGATCCCAGATACAGGCACCAAACTCCAACCTACTGCGAACATACGCATTGTACAGAACTACTGCAACATTGGGACTAGAAAACTGCGACGATACTCGCATAATAAAACCTAGCATTTTATTAGCTCGTCCACAGATCTCAGTTATATGCGCCCGAAAATCTAAGTGTGCGTCTAAAGTCAACCCAAGATCTTGGACAACATCGACTCTCTGCAGTGGTACCCCGAGCAGGTTATATGATGGGGTAATAGCCGCCCGAGCTCTGGAAAAAGTGATCAGCTTACATTTGGTGACATTGAAGGGAAGCTGATTCGCAATACTCCAAGCCGCAACATTGTCAATGTCATGCTGCAGCGCTTCACAGTCTGCCAAGCTCCGCACGCCCCTAAACAACTTTAAGTCGTCCGCGAATAGCAGGCACTCTGCGGTGGATACTACATCAGGCAAATCGTTTATCATGATGATAAATAATGTAGGACCCAAGGTGCTACCCTGGCTTACTCCGGAGCGTGTGTAGTAAGGCACTGTTTGGCATCCAGCTATCTGGACAAACTGACTACGGTTGCATAAATAGTTGGAGAGGAACCTCAAGAGCTTTGGTGTATACATAAATGACGTCCAAGACATAGGGCTAAAAGGTAAATTGACTTTATACGCCGATGATACCAGTCTTTTTTACTATGGACATGACATGGAACATATAATGATAGAAGTGCAAAGGGATTTAGATCTTCTCAATACATGGCTTCAACATAACTTGCTTACCATGAACGTTGCAAAAACAAATTATGTAATTTTTACTGCGAAAAATAAAATATCAATAATTACACCCCTCCTTCACTAAACAATGAACTTATAGATAATAAAACAGACGAAAAATATCTTGGCTTAATAATCGACAGTCAATTAACATGGAGGCCACATATTGAGAAGATAAAATCAAAACTCACCTCCCTAACTGGTGCAGTCCGCTCTATTGCGCGGTGTCTCCCACAAAAGGTAAAATACTTAATATACAATTCCTTAATCAAGCCACATATTGATTACTTAATCGAAGTATGGGGGACAGCAGCCAAAACCAATCTATCCAAAATACAAATAGCCCAAAATAAACTGATAAAAGCCCTGTTTAACTATAATTCCCGAACCCCTACTAAAAAAATTTACAAAACTCTTAAAATTATGAATATTACCCAGTCATTTATCTACTATACATGCTTACTGGTCCGTAAAATACTCCAAAAAGACATACACTCACAGATAAATTTCACAAAAAAACACACAGTACAAAAAATTAAATTACGAAATGCGGATCATTTAATACTGCAGACCCCGCGGACAAATTATGGAAAAAAAACCATCATCTATGAAGGGGCGCAAATATACAACAAGCTACCGAGAGATATCAAAGAGTCTAAAACTATAACTACATTCAAAAAACATCTAAAATTCCATATATTCAATAATCTACAATCTGTAAAATAATAATAAGCTAATAAATTGTTATACTAAGTATAATAATTAAATTAGTTAAAATAAAAATTACAAATAAAATAAATTACTTAGATATTAATAAATTGGAAAAATAGAACCAATAATAATAATCCATTGATTAATCGATAAATAATTATACAATTTAATATAAAAATCTCCTTATAATTAGTGTGGTAAATAGAGATAATAATAGATGAATAAAAATGAAAAAATAAAAATCATAAAACTTTTAATAAAATTATAAACAGCAAATAAAATCAAAACGGAATAATAACTAAAAAGACTATAATATTACCTTTTAACTCAAATATTTTACCACATCTGTAGTGTGCACAGCTATGCCGCATCCATCCATGCCGCGTTACATTATAACTCGTGAACATTCGTACTAGTTTCGTTATCTACGCTGCAACGCATCTGAACAGGACGGTCGAAGTAACTTGTTCTCTAAGCCGCTGGTAATTAATACATGTTACAAACGATTTCTACCCACTTTACCATGCATTACAAAAATTATAGTATGTATAAAATATTGTTTACATTTAAATTAATTAGTGCACGCTAGCCTAAAAAAAGTGTTGTTTTATAAGTGTATCTCATGTAAGTGAATTTTGTAAATTCTTAATGAGATAATAAATGCCTTAAACCATTTATTATATCGAAACATTTTCGCGCTCGCTTCGCTCGCGTTTTCAATCACTTTCTAAGGTATGGCTACTGTAGCAGCATTACTCTGTTGCAACGTTACTGCTGCAGCACTGTCAATTTTCGTGATAAAATTATATGAATGATTTCCATACTAAAAGTAAAAATGTACAACTGTCTATCAAATTGCGTTTTTATATCGAAAAATTTTAAATGGGAAGCAGATTTCTATTTTATTTACTATAACGTTGATTATTGCAGTAGCGAGATCATCAACGGTGGTTTTGTTATTATACAATTCGTTCCAGTCTACGCTGTGTACGGCTCGCGCGAAGGCGAGTCTGGAAGCAGCTGTGTAGTCGCGGACACGGCGGGTACGCGCAGGCGCCGGTGCTGACATGCGCTTGCGCTCAATCACGGCGCGGACCTTCGAGCAACACCGGCTTCCGACACATCGGAAGGGAGGGGCCCAAGCGATATCTCACCGTACAAATCTTTCTGCCATTTTTCGCGGGAGGAAAGGTGCACACAGTCGCACTTCTCACACACTTACATACAAAATCCAATCTTTAATGACGACACAAATACATAGAAAATGACACACGTCAAAGACAAATCTTGCAAACCTCGATCTCTTTTTGTGTACGGACGAGTGACAAGTGTCACAACACGCACACTAATACAATTTCGTTGAAGTATGTTATTGTATTCTGAGAGATGAGAAGTCGGATTTGTCGCTCAACCGATCCGCAATTTGTACTGAGCGAGCAAAATCGATAAATCCAACAATTACATGAGACTAAAATATAATAATTGTGTTTGAATGTAATTAAACGTATGATATGTAAAAAAAATATTACATGTGAAATGTAACACTTTCTTTTTGTAAATTTGATGTCCCCGACCTCTTTTTATAACAAAAAACCGCGCGCGTCTGGACTCGGTCTAGTGAAAAATCCAAGTGCAACTAGTTTTAGTACCCGCGCTAGATTAGATTTATATACTAGTGGCTCTGTGAGCTGTAGACCTCGCGAGCAGAGCTTAAAACTGAATAAATGTATGGTTCCGTTGTTTAGAAGAATTTAGAGAATCTAATTTGACCATAAAAACTTAACTATCAATTGCTTACAAAATTACATTACATTACATACGAAACAATATTTGGCTAACAGGCCAATTCAAACTTACACTGATATCAGAAAGACATCTAACTGATGTCATTTAGTTATCGTGCATTTCACTCGTTCTTGTCCGTACATGTATTGGCGCAAGCGAGACGCACGATGACTACTAAATAACATGATAAAAATATCATCCCGATATCAGTGTACGGTCGATGCCCCTTAAGTATCCACGTCGCCATACTAATTGTATAGAAAAGTGGATAGAGTTAGACCAAGAAAAGTCTGCAGAGATTTTGACAGCACACGCAGTGCCAATGTTATTTGTGCCAGTGTCAAAATCTCTGCAGACTTTTCTTGGTCTAACTCTACTTATGTTAGGAAACCAACATTACCTTTGAATTAGCCTGTAAACTGCAACTAAGAAGCTTCATGCGCGAGTGTGGCCCATAATTTCCGAAATCATTTTTTCTTCGAGGCAATTACTCCGTTCTCATATTTTGCGTTGCCCATAATTTCCCGAAATCATTCATTCTCCGTAGCAATTACTCCGTTCCCATATTTTCCCAATGGTTTTTTTCCGCAATCGCCTATTTTTAATATTTTTAAATTAATCTTTTCCTTATAATTTTCGTTCTTTTAAATATCTAGGATAATATTTTCTTGTTACTGTATGTTAATAGTGTAGTAATTGTATTTGTTACTTGTAGGTATTTCACATACAACAAATATTAAAAACACTAAAAATAAAACATAATCTAAAAAAATACAAGTAAAAAACCAAACGGCATCAGCCAATAACTCTAACCTACCTATCTCTGGGAGCAGATTCGTTTTTAGGGTCATCAAAAAAAAATAACCCTAACCTACCTATCTCTGGGAGCAGTTTCGTTTTTAGGGTCATCAAAAAAAATAACCCTAACCTACCTATCTCTGGGAGCAGTTTCTTTTTTAGGGTCATTAAAAAAAACCCTAACCTACCTATTTAAAAAAAACCTGGTTATTTTTACCACTAGCATTTAAAAAAAGAGAAAATATGGAGATAGAGAATATTTAGTTAGTGAAAAAAAAAACCTACTGGTTATTTTAACTACTGGGATTAAAAAGAAAAGGGAATAAATTGAAAAAGGGAAAATTTAGTTTATGAAAAAATGTCCACGAAAAATAAAATAAAGCGAAGAATTTCCACTGGGAAAAAATGAGAACGGAGTAATTGCCTCGAAGAAAAAATGATTTGCGGAAATTATGGGCCATTTTAGCGAGGCAATCCAAATTAAAAGGCTCTAGGATAATGTTAGTTAGACATTGAGCCCGGGAAAGCGCAACGTACGAGCAACCTACAGCTAGTTCCCTGAGCCCAAGGTCGACCACTACCCTAGGCAATGTTAACCCCTGCGATTTATGGATGGTGACCGCCTATGCTAGAACGTAAGTGGAAATTGACTCCTGGAACAGCCATGTCCTTGAACTTAAACCGCTAAAAAAATGTTCAAACAAAAACTCAAACTAATACGCTTACCTCGCGCTTCGCGCTCGCTTGATCAATCAGCAATACGCCTCCTATACGGTTCGCCTTTGTACTTCTTACTAATTGTATGTTATTTTTGATATGTCTTTTTGTACAATAAAGAGTTTACTACTACTACTACTACTACTACTACAATACGATGTTTAAGTGCAAAAAATAAATAAAAAAAATTGCATTTACGGGGGATCGAACCGGGTACCTATCCCATATCCTTGCTTGTAAGCGTCTTTCCAACTGCGCTATGATACCATTTAGATGAGCTGACGAAATTTGGTTACTTATTCTCGAGTAAGAATTTAAATATCTAATCTAAAGAGAATAGAGTGTAAAAATTTAAATATCTAATTTAAAGAGAATAGAGTGTATAGGGCACGTGCATGAACTATAGGGGGCAGCACAGGAGCCGTCAGATCTTTGGCGCGAAGCGTAGATGTGTAGTTTATGATTCCGATGTAGCCCACGAGATGGCAGAACCTACTATGCACAAGGAAACGTACTTACGAGAACGGTAGATGGTAGCACTTGCTTTGGCAATGTACATGTGCACATATGTTTCCGATTCATGCCACAAGATGGCAGGCCCTCCAACGCGCACGGTCCCTATAGGGGGCGTGCGTGAACTATAGGGGGCAGCATAGGAGCCGTCATATTTTTGGCGTGAGGCGTAAATGTGACGTTTATGCTTCCGATGTAGCCCACAAGATGACAGAACCAGGCGTGTCTCACTCCGCGATTTCGTCGCTTTGCTACAGGTAGCTAAAAGTACATTCGTTCGGCCCGAATTTTGGGGTTTGCCATAAGCCGCTGGTGGCGCTGTCGCCACCTAGCGGCCATATCTGTGCTGATCGTAACAGACGCGTTTTGTTAGAGAGTGAGTCTTCTGTACTTAGTACTATTATTTATTCTGTGACAGAACCTACTATGCATAAGGAAACGTACCTACAAGAACGGTAGATGGTAGAACTTGTTTTGGCAATGTACATGTTTCCGATTCAGGCCACAAGATGGCAGACCCTCCAACGCGGACGGTCCCTATATGTAGTAGAGGGTTATTGTCATACTAAATTTTGTAGTCACAGTAAATTTACTGCCATCTTTCGATACAGGATTAAAATGAAAATGAAAAAAAAAAAATCAATAAATGTATATATGTATGGCTTGGTATGGCTAAAAGGTTTTTTTATTTTTAGAACGCCATATGATTTTGTCCCATGTTCTTTTACTGATATGAGTAAAAATTGTTAAATATAAAATGGTGTCGCCATCTAGACGAGCATAGGCCAAAGGTATGGCGCCGTATATTCAAGAATTAATTTTCTTTAAAGCGCAAAAAGCCATCATCTCTTGCAAAAAATAAACGAATACGCTTAGCCCGCGCTTGATAAATAAAAAATACGATTTTTTTCATTTTTTCAAAATAAAAAACAACAATTGATACGAAATTTAAGTATAAAAAAATACAGAAAGTTATGAAGCAGCATACAATTACTGGGGATGGAACCAGGGACCTCCCTATGCAAACAAAAAAGCGAACGTTTGCTAAATGCGCCATGATAGTTCTTACTAAAGCTGACGAAATTTAGCTACTCATACTCAAGTAAAAACTAAATATCTAAATACCGCCGAAACCAGCGATACAAATTTTCTGAATTTTTGGCCATTTAATCTATAAACATATATCAAAAAGAAAAAACTCTTATGATATCGATACGACTATTTGTTTAGGCGACAGGTATCACGACTCCGCCATTTTTAAAAATTTCCAAAAACCGGATTGACAAAAAAATTTTATTTAGTCATAGAATCTGGTCACAAAATTTCATGAGAATCGGTTAAGAATTGCGACCTGTAGAGGAGAACATCCGGAAATACAAAACTAAATATCTAAATACCGCCTAAACCAGCGATAATTTTTTTCTGCATTTTTTGCTATTAACTCTGTAAACATGTCTCAAAAAGAAAAAACTCTTATGATATCGATGCGACTATTTGTTTAGGAGCCAGGTTTCGCGACTCCGCCATTTTTAAAAATTTCCAAAAACCGGATTGACATAAAAATTTTATTTAGTCATAAAATTCGGTCACAAAATTTCACGAGATTTAGTCATAAAATTCGGTCACAAAATTTCACGAGAATCGGTTAAGAATTGCGACCTGTAGAGGAGAACATCCGGACATACGAAAGCAAAATGCCCGAGTCAAAACGTAGACCTTCGCTTCGCTTCGGTCAATTATATTATTAAACGAGAAAATCGAAGTTTAGTTATCTGCCTCATTATGGCTGGAATCCGCAGGAGTGATGAGATTAGATTACGAAATTACGATTTTTTTTTTTGTTTCGCAGTAGGCCATGTGATTGACGTGACGTGTGATGTGTCAATGTGGTTTGTTTACTGTATGTGCCACAAAGGTGCCACCTACGCAGAGCTTTGCCTAATATTCCCTATTGTATAAGCACCGCTCCCTTTGTGCAAGTAGAGTTAAAACCACGTAGGTTTAATACTACATAATTATATCGAATTATGAGCCTAAAATGGTTTCAATGAGTTGTGTTGAAAAAAAAAAAAAAATGTACAAAACAGCCATATGTAGCCAAGCCTTAAACGAGACCTTAATTGACCGCAATAAATTATTTATTACCTCAATTTGACAATTAACAAAACGTAATAAAGGGAACTAATTTAAACGTTAAATTACTCAGTGTTACCGGTAGATGGCAATAGTCAATAAATGCAGCTTAAGATAAATGGCGCTGTTAAAATTTTCCTCAGAATCATGTGGTGATTTCGCAATTACAGTGGCTAGGTTAGGTTTTGAGTTAGGTTATGAGTTAGGTTAGGTTTTGAGTTAGGTTAGGTTTTGAGTTAGGTTAGGTTTTGAGTTAGGCTAGGTTTTGAGTTAGGTTAGGTTTTGAGTTAGGTTAGGTTTTGAGTTAGGTTAGGTTTTGAGTTAGGTTAGGTTTTGAGTTAGGTTAGGATTTGAGTTAGGTTAGGTTAGGTTAGGTTGGGGCGCTAGGTCGGGTAACCTCCACGAGGGTCTGGGCCATTCCAATTTCTGTTAATCCTTGCGGATTTGCAGTCAAGGGAATGGTTTATGGCTGGTGCGCCCTGGGGGCAACGGTAAGTGATCTCCTGCGTGGGATTGCTTACCGGTGCTGCCAATAACCCGACACCCGGGGTTTAGCCCGGGGGGGGGGGGGGGGGGGGGGTGTTCTTGGAGTGTCTCTGTGATCTCCTAGGCTATACCGGACAGGGCTACCCATACCGGGTAGGCGAAGAGTGAGCGACACTATCAAGAGCAGGACGGGTTTGCCCGCTTTCAGTGTAGAAACCGGGTGGACAGGCTCCGGCCACCGTCCCAAACTCGTTATCCCAAATGATAAGGTGTTGTTGTCATGTCTAGCAGCCTTTGATGGGACCGAGGGCCTTGCCTTGGTCGGCCGGGTCAAGAGGAGATAACCTCAATAAAAAACCACAATCCCTCGCATGGCGGTTCACCGTGCGGGGGTGCTCTCTTTAGAGCGGCTGGGGTGTGCATCAGCCATTAGTGGCCAACCTGTGACACCGCCCGACCTCACAGAGTATATAGGGCCACAGCTTGGGTACGGGGATCTCTGCCCCTGTGGAAATTTAGTCTCCCCTACTCGTGGGAATTGAATGGATAATCTAAATAAAAACAACACAAAAACAACAAATCTTGAAGATATGGTGGGTGCTTCTGGCACCGAAAATGAGAGGGACGGCGTCGTTTCAGAACTTAACACGACGCCAGCACAGCTACGGCTGCGGGGCTGCCGAGTGTCGCTACGTCCAGACGAAGCGATGGACTTAAATGCAAATAGCAGGGATCGGAGCCCATACGAAAAAGGAGAGGGATCAGGGACCAAATCAAATATGGCTGACAGTCAGAGGGAAATCAGGACTGAACGGTCAGAGAGGATGCGCCGACTGTCTGATGCGACGGACTCCGACGACCTTCCAGAAGTTATCTTTATAGATAAGGCTGGCGAGAAATCGGGGGAAAAACAGCTGGCCCAAAAACGGTACCATACTGGATCGGATGAGGATACGTGGCTGGGGACCTTGCCAAAAGTCAATACAGCACGTAGAGGCGGGAAAAACGGAAAGGGCAAGACTCGCGGAGCGTGCACGGGTATTTCCAAGGCCAAGCCCCTTGGGGCATACGTGGGAATCGCCAAGACCAAAACTTTGTTGAAAAGAAGGCTCGAAATGGATACTAATGGAAAAGATACCGGAAATGCGTCCCAATCTCGCGGGCCAGCCTCCTGCTGGATGAAGGACCAAACATCCGAACAGGTCATATCTGATGAGGAGCTGGAAATGGAGTACAGCCTGGTGCCGGAAGGCCCTCAGTCTCCGGCTGCTGACGGAGACGAGGCGGATGTGGACCGCAAGGCAGCCAAGAGGGTGCTGGCAGAAATCAGCAAATGTATGAATTTAAAAGGTACAATCCGCGGCCGCATTAACAAGGCGTGCCGCGAGATAGTAACGGCCATGGATAACATGGACTCAAGAGAGGAAAATGAAGAGGTCCATGTCCTTCGGGCGAATAACAAAAGACTGAAGGAAGAGCTAGCTCATGCCACGACTGAGATGAAAGCGCTTAGAAAGGCCTTCTCCGAACGGAATAAGAAGGATACTCCAGCAGACAGTGCAAGGCCTAACCAGATTCTGGGGTCGGTAACGGATGCCTTGTCTGGGTTTAGGGAGGAGCTAGAGGCGAGTCTATTCAAGTCGATTGGGGATATGGTTAATGCCCGCTTAGACGACATAAAGAGCCGCCTCCCTCCGGCGCCGATCGTCCGCCCGCCACTGGCGGCGGACCGAAGAAAGGCATCTGAGGCTGCCGATGCGACGGTTTCTCCAACAGCCCCCGTGGTTGATTTGCCGGATGATCCCTGGACCCCGTTGCCTGCCCCTGCCCCTGTTCCTGCCGCAAGGCCCAGGAAAACGGCAGATAAATCTGTAGCATCGTCGGGGTCAACGCTAATGCCCCCTGCCAGAGCTGCACCAGGGACCAAATTGCCGCGGAAGAAACAAGCGGCTACCAAGCAGGTACCCCGGGTGGCACCTCCCCTTCCTGCGGAAAGGTCGACAAAACCCACCCCCGCTCCCCGAGCGAAGAGGGTCCCTCAGACGGTGCCGCCCCCATCACCGACGACTGCTGCTCCGACGTGGACGGAAGTAGTAGGCCGTAAGGCAAAGAGGAAAGCTAAAAAACCAACAGCTGCAGCAGGCCAACCGGCTGTTAAACCAAAGCCGAAGCCACGTAAACTGGTGGCTCCATCAACGGCGGGCATAGTAGTGGCTCTCAAACCAGAATCTGAGGCTACATATGCGGGAATCCTAACCAAGGTGACGACCTCGTTTGGTCTAGCCGAGGTGGGGATAGACCACGTCAAAGTTAGAAAAACGGCCGATGGGGCGCGTATCATCGAGGTTTCTGGTACCGACAATGGCAGGGCGGCCGATATCCTGCGCGAGAAATTGGAGGGCCTTATTGGCTACGACGCGAGGGTGTACCGGCCAACTAAAATGGCTGGCTTGAGGATATCAGGACTCATGGAATCTGCAACCACGGAGGCAGTAGCCGAGGCAATAACAGCGAAGGGTGGTTGTAGACTTGACGAAGTGAAGGTCGGTGCAATCCGTACCGGATTGAATGGGGCAGGATCGACCCTCATTAAATGCCCGGTGACAGCCGCCAAAAAGATAGTAGAGGGAGGGCGTTTGCTTGTGGGGTGGTCGAGTGCACAAGTACAGATCCTAGATCCAGCACCGTTCCGCTGTTATAAGTGCATGGGGACGGGACACACTCGCGCTACTTGCCCCTCACAAATAGACAGAGGCAACACGTGCTTCCGGTGCAGCAAGCCGGGACATAAGGCGTCCGGCTGTACCGAGGCGCCATTCTGCGCGGTATGTCATCAGGCCAAAAAACCAGCCGGACACTACATGGGAGGCCAAGCGTGCTGCCCCCCACCGACTAAGGGTAGACAAGACCCCATCCGGCCCCAGGGGCCTGATCAGAGATCCGCCCATGGGGCTGACGAGGGACAAGACATGGATGTGTAATGTTGCCACGCCCTTACGAACTCCTACAGACCAACTTGAACAACTGCGCCCGTGCCCAAGACCTGCTTATGCAGGTAATAGCAGAGTGGGGCATTGGCGCGGCTGTGGCAGCGGAACCATATTGTGTTCCTCCTCAGCCCAACTGGGTAGGAGCAACTGATCGGAAAGTGGCCATAATGGTACCGGCTATCGGGGACTATCCTCCCCTGATCGCCGTTCATAAAGGTCCAGGAATTGCGGCAGCCAAATGGGGAAATATTATAATAATCGGCACTTATTTTTCTCCCAATAGGCCACTATGGCAATTCGAGGGTTACTTAGACGATCTGGGGGGGCTGATAAGGAGGTTAGCGCCAACCCCGGTACTCGTAATGGGAGATCTCAATGCTAAAAGCGCAGCCTGGGGTTCCCCTGTTACAGACGTGAGGGGCGAAACCCTTAGGGATTGGGTGCTAGCGATGGGGCTTGTGGTTTCAAACCAAGGTCACGCTTACACATGTGTGCGACACCAGGGAGGGTCCATTGTGGACGTCACTCTTGCAACCCCTGTTATCGCCAATCGAATTGAGGACTGGCGTGTACTAGAGAATGTGGAGACCCTCTCCGATCACGTCTACATCAGGATGAGGATTTCTCCATCTCCAGCGGCTCCACCACAGGGTCTACCGCATACAGCGGGTAGGCGTCGTCCCAATGGCCGCTTCCCTAGGTGGTCCTTGGCTAGCCTAGATAAAGAGGTGATTGAGGAGGCTGCATTGATACAGGCTTGGTGCGCTCCCCCGCCAGTAGACCTCGGGGTTGAAGAACGGGCAGCCTGCTTCCGTACTTCGCTCACCACGGTGTGCGATGCTGGCATGTCGAGGGCAAAGAAACCAACTGGCAAAAAACAGGTCTACTGGTGGTCGGAGGAAATTGCGGCCCTCAGAGTAACCGCCAATGCTGCACGCCGTAAATTCATAAGGTGCAGGCGCCGACAACACACAGCGGCAGAGGAAGAGATACTCCGGGAGGCCCTAGTAGCTGCAAAAGGGGCATTGAGAACGGCCATAGCCAAACGGAAGGATGAGGCCCGAGAGGAATTCCTGAGAACCTTAGACAGGGACCCATGGGGGCGACCCTATAAAATTGTGAGGAACAAAATGAAACATGCTCCACCCATGGATTCCTTAGAGCCGGAACTACTAAGAAGAGTTGTTGAGGGCCTCTTCCCGGTGGCACCGGACTTTACGCCTCCCGTCATGGCTCTCCCAGTGGAACAACCGGAGGGCCTCCCGGATGTCCCTTTAATCTCGGACGTGGAAATCATGGGAGCAGTGTTCAGAATGAGAGCCGGCAAAAAGGCTCCTGGGCCGGATGGTGTGTCAGGGAGAGTCCTCTCCCTGGCATTGAAACACCTCGGAGTCCGACTTCGCGGGCTATTCGATGACTGCCTCAAAGAGGGAATTTTCCCTCGTTGCTGGAAGGAGGGTAGGCTGTGCCTGCTGCGAAAGGAGGGTCGTCCAGCTGACTCTCCTTCGGGATACCGCCCCATCGTCCTCCTAGATGAAACTGGAAAGATGTTGGAGCGCATCATAGCAAAGCGTATCACTAAGCATCTCGAGGACACGGGCCCAAACATTAGTGAACGGCAATTTGGGTTCCGCGAGGGGCGGTCTACAATAGACGCAGTAGGCACGTTGAAGAAATTCAGCGATCTGGCAGCAGAGAAAAAGGAGGGAGCAATAGCAGTGTCTCTAGACATTGCCAATGCATTTGGCTCTCTCCCTTACGGAGTTATAAAAGAGGCGCTCCGGTACCACGGCGTCCCTCTCTATCTAAGGACGATCGTGGAGCACTACCTTACTGATAGGGTAGTGCTCTATGAATCGGGAGGCGACCGCTTTGAAAGACGGATGGAATGTGGTGTTCCACAGGGGTCGGTTCTGGGGCCCCTGCTCTGGAACATCGGATTCGACTGGGCAATACGAGGAGAGCAGCTTCCCCGCATGGTCACCATTTGTTATGCCGATGACACAATGGTGGCCGTGAGGGGAAAGCAGTTCCAGGAAACCTTGAGGAGAGCCGCTGTCGCAACCGAACTCACGGTGGGACGCATCAACCTCCTAGGGCTTGCTGTGTCCCTCAATAAAACTGACGCCGTGGTCTTCAAAAGAAGAGGCTGGAAACTGCGGCCCAACGATGTGATCCCAGTAGGGGGTGAGGCGGTCCCCCTGAGGGCCCACATCAAATACTTGGGCCTAGTCTTGGATAGCAAGTGGGAGTTCGAGGAACATTTTGCCAACCTGGTTCCTCGGCTCGTTGGTGCCGCCTCGGCGCTGAGCCGTCTATTGCCCAATGTAGGAGGCCCCCAAGCTCCATGCCGACGCCTATATGCGAACGTCGTTCGCAGCATGGCACTATACGGGGCACCTATATGGGCCGGGAGGCTTAACAGCAAAACGAGGGCCCTCCTCCGAAGGCCGCAGAGAGTGATTGCGCAACGCATCATAAGAGGGTACAAGACAATAGGGCACGCAGCCGCTTGCGCCCTCGCCGGCACCATACCGTGGGAGCTTGACGCCCGACTCCTGGCCGAGAGGTACAACCAGCGGACGGAGTTACGCATCGCCGATGAGCGTCTGGCTCCCAGGGAGTTGGAGGCTCGGCTTGATGCGGAAAAGAAGAGAGCGAGGGATCGTTGGAAAAGCCAGCTGGAGGACGAGCCCTATGGTACGTATACCATAGCGGCGCTCCTCACATCTTTTGACAGCTGGCTAGACCGAAAAAGTGGTACTCTTACGTATAGACAAGTGCAGGTAATGACTGGACACGGCTGCTTCGGTCATTACCTGTACACAATAAGGAGGGAACCTTCGCCGGTTTGTCACCATTGCGGGTACGATGATGACACTGCTTATCACACGATGGTGGAATGCCCAACCTGGGCTCCTGAGAGATGGGAGCTGGAAATGGCCCTGAACGTGGATGATCTCTCGCTGCACAATATAGTAGCAAGAATCCTAGTCAGCGAGAGATCCTGGGCGGCGTTCCATAACTTTTCCGAAAAAGTAATGAGAAAGAAGGAAGAAGCGGAGCGGGCGCGCGAGGACAGAACCGATGCGCATCCGCTACGACAAAGACGGAGGGGAGTCAGGCGGCGGCAATTCGTCAATGCCTTGATTCCCCAGTAGAGCTGCGGGCTGGGGACCCGTAAATAAAGCTCTACACGCTCGAGGAGGGGTTGTAGCGTTACACAATCCCTCCTCCTCCAATCTGAGGGTGCCCCCGGTGAAGCCGGGGCGGCCGAGGGAGCATCGTGGTAGAATATTAGTGACCTCACGGTGCTCCCCTATAACGGCAGAGAGGGTAACGCCGCAGGGGTTTTAGTGGGTATTCTCCTCCCCTCCCTCTGATTAGCAGAGGGAGTTACGGGAGGAGCGAGTCCCACATACCACCCCCACAATGGGCCTCTCCAGCCCGGGGTGGATGCATAAATGCATTTCCCCTGCGTCAAAAAAAAAAAAAAAAAAAAAGGTTAGGTTAGGTTAGGTTAGGTTAGGTTCAAATCTCAACCACTGCCTACGAGCTCAGGACCTTTTGCTCCAGAGCATGGCGCAGTGGCTGGCACATGTGGCTATCGTCTCCGAGCCCTACTTTATCCCCCAAAGAGACTTTTGGGCTGGGGACCAGGATGGTACGGTTGCGATAGTCACGCAAACAGCTGCTGGCTCACCACCTTTTGAAAAGGTAGAGAAAGGAAAGGGTTTCGTGGCTGGGCTCCTCGGCGGCATCACAGTAGTCGGTGTCTATTTTTCGCCCAATAGAAGCCTGGCTGAATTTGAATCCTTTTTGGCAGATGTGGGGATGGTTATTGGTCGAAGCCACCCACGCCCCGTGCTTGTTGCCGGCGATCTAAACGCCAAATCCGTGGCGTGGGGATCGCCGTCAACGGACACTCGTGGACGCGAACTGGAGGAATGGGCAATCGCAACAGGGCTGGCTGTGCTTAACCAGGGGTCGGTTGACACGTGCGTGCGACAACACGGTGGCTCCATCGTGGACGTGACGTTCGCCAACGCTGCCCTAGTGAGACGTGTCCAAGATTGGCAAGTGCTCGAAAATGTGGAGACTTTGTCGGACCACAGGTATGTCCAATACAAGGTCTCCGCGCTCCCAGATGCACCAAGTGGGCCGATTAGTCAGTCGCTGCCTGGTGATGGACCACGATGGGCGTTAAAACGCCTGGACAGAGATGCGCTCGTTCTTGCCGCTGAAGTTCAGGCATGGAACCCGGTCCGAAGAGATCCAATAGACGTGGACGTAGAGGCGCAGTGGTTTGGCGAGGCCATGATAAACATCTGTGATGCAGCTATGCCACGGTCTAAGCCCTTCCCTCCTAAACGACAAGTCTATTGGTGGTCTGTGGAGCTCGAACAGCTTCGTAAGTCCTGCGTCGTGGCGAGGCGTCTATACAGCCATCAGCGAAGGAGAAGGCTCAGAGATACAGTCCGGGAGACAGAACTGTATGTACTCTACAAAGAGCGTAAAAAAGCCCTTCAGCTTGCAATAAAACAGGCGAAGGAAGCCGCTCACCATGAAATGTTAGAGACGCTAAATAATGACCCGTGGGGGCGACCATATAAAATGGTCCGAAGCAAACTCCGCTCCTGGTCTCCTCCCCTAACGCGAAGTCTCGAGCCGGAGTTACTACGAGACGTGGTGGAAGCACTTTTTCCGACCTGCGATAACTTTGTACCCCCCGCAATGGCATCACCATCCGCAGCGAGAAATGAAGAGGAAGAAGTACCCGATGTTTCTGAAGGTGAGCTCGGAGCAGCTGTGCTAAGGCTGAAGGCAAAAAATACAGCCCCGGGCCCGGACGGCATACCCGGTCGAGCCTGGGTTTTGGCCCTGGGCCCACTCGAACCGCGTATGAGAGCGCTCTTCAGCGCATGCCTGGCACAGGGGCGGTTTCCTCGGCCGTGGAAGTCGGGGAAACTCGTCCTACTGCGAAAGGAGGGGCGACCAGCAGGCTCGCCCTCGGCCTATAGACCCATAGTGCTGATGGACGAGGCCAGCAAGCTGTTTGAGCGCGTGGTGGCTGCTCGACTCGTGCGGCACCTCGTCGGAGTGGGTCCGGACCTCAGTGACCACCAGTTCGGATTCCGCCAGGGCAGGTCCACCATTGACGCTATTGCGCAGGTGAGGACCCTGGCGGACAGAGCAGTGTCCCGGGGTGAGGTGGTGTTGGCGGTGTCTTTGGACATCGCAAACGCGTTCAACTCCTTACCCTGGGCCACTATCAAGGAGGCACTACGGCGCCATGCTGTGCCTGAGTACCTGCGGAAGACGGTAGAGGATTACTTCTCCGATAGAGCCGTCAGGTACCCAGCACTCGGCGAGTGGAAGGAGAAGGAGCTGTCGTGCGGTGTTCCACAGGGGTCGGTCTTGGGACCCCTCCTGTGGAACATCGGATATGACTGGGTGCTACGGGGGGGCAACCTGCCGGGGGTCAGCGTGGTATGCTACGCTGACGACACCCTGGTGATGACCCGTGGCAGCACCTTCAAGGAGGCGTCGATCCGGGCCACGGCTGGAGTGGCGTCAGTCGTCGCTCGAATCAGGAGGTTGGGGCTAGAGGTGGCCCTGAACAAGTCCGAGGCCGTGTGCTTCCACGGGCCCCGGAAGGGCCCTCCGGTGGGTTCCAGCCTAGCTGTGGGGGGAGCGGCCATCGCTGTCAAACCGAAAATGCGGTACCTAGGTGTAGTCCTCGACAGCCGATGGACGTTCCGGGAGCATTTCAAAGCCCTTGCTCCCAAACTAATTGGGGCAGCGTCGGCGCTCGGTCGGCTCTTGCCTAACGTTGGTGGGCCAAACATGGGCTGTCGGAGGCTGTACGCGGGAGTGGTGCGGTCGATGGCTCTATATGGGGCGCCTATCTGGGCCGACTGCCTGAATGCCGAAAACCAAGCCCAATTGCGGAGGCCGCAGCGGGTCATGGCAGTCAGGATGGCGAGGGCATACCGCACTGTCTCCCACGGTGCAGCCTGCGTGCTGGCGGGGACTCCACCCTGGCACCTAGACGCTGAGGTTCTGGCCGATGTTTATTGGCGTGTCGCCGAGGCGCGGGCCAGGGGAATCCAACCACTTCTGGAGGAGGTAAGGCAGTGGAGGCTTGACTCCTGCCTACTGCTCCTTCAGAAGTGGAAGGAGAGTTTGGAGGCGCCGAGCGCGGGCCACTGGACCATCGGAGCCATCCGGCCCGTTTTGGAGAGGTGGGTCGGACGAAAGGAGGGGTTCCTCTCCTTCCACCTCACACAGATCCTCTCGGGGCATGGCTGCTTCGGGAGGTACCTGTCTAGGAGGGCAGGACGGGAACCGACGGCAGAATGCCACGAGTGTGGCGACGCCGAAGATACGGCGCTACACACGCTGACGGTGTGTCCCGCGTGGACTGAGCAGCGGGCCGCACTCGTGGCCGTAGTCGGAAATGACCTCTCCCTGCCAGCCGTAGTGGAAGCCATGGTGGGCGGCGGGAGATCGTGGAAGGCGGTAGCCTCCTTCTGCGAGGTTGTGATGACGCAGAAGGAGGCAGCCGAGCGCGGTAGGGAGGAAGATCCGGCCTCCCAGCCAATGCGCCGCAAGCGCGTGGGGCGGCGGCGGTTGGCTTACGACCGCCGACTGCCCCCATAGGGGTGCCAGTGGGCGGCAGGCTCGGGGACGCCTGTCGCCTACACAATGGTCCCTGCGTGGATGGGTGCATCATAGGACGCATCCACTGATGAGGACAGAGAGGACTACACAACTCTCTTGAGCCGGGTCCGGAGTCCGGACGGCCGCTGGCGAGGTCGCGGAAGCTTGCTTTGGCGTCCCTGGGGCCTCGCCCTATAGCGTGGAGGCGGCAAACAGAGGGGTTTTTAGTGGGTACACCATGGGTAGGGAGTCCCACATAACCACCGGGGCTCGTTCCCACGCTTCGGTGGTATGCGTAACGCTAGGTTAGGTTTTTTTTTTTTAAAGATACTTTGTTATTATGGGAGAATGGCCCTCGCTATCAATACGGGCGACCATTGCCCCTGCGGCTATAATTCTGATATTTCTATTAATCTTATGTGTGGGCGCCGGGGCTCAACTAATTTGAGACCCGGCATCGCATTACCTTTAATCTTGAATATAATGTCCCCGCAAAGGATACGGGCGACATTATTTCAAGTTTATTTTAAATGAATTATTTTTATAATTAGAACTATGGTTTTTAAGTTTTATCTATAATTTATTAATCTTTATAAATTGTTTAAACTGTTATATTTGTACTATGATTTAATAGTTAACTTTAAGTATTATTGAATTTCTTTAAACTGTTTATAATTTTATTTATGAATTTATTGAACGATTCTATAGATGTTTCCTTAGTTATTATACTATTGATGTCATAAGGATCTATATTAATATTTTGGCATATTATTTCGTGCTCAATACGGGCTCGGTCATAATACGGGCACTGTGTTAATAGATGGTCAATAGTTTGACAGGTAGTATTGTCACAGGGGCATCGGTTGTCATCTGCTATCTTGAAGCGGTGTAGGTATGTTTTATGATAGCCATGCCCCGTGAGTATTTGAGTCAACTGAAAACTGACTGACAAAGAGCCACGCAGCTTTCTGATTGTTTCGATGCTAGGTAAGTACTTTTTCATGTGTCTGCCAGTCGTGCTGTCCTCATACCATTTGCTGTGCATCTCGAAAATGTATTTCTTATGGTTGATTTTGTGATACGACAGCGGGAAAAGATCGTAATCTGGTGACTTATGTAATGCTGCTGCAGCTTTGGCCGCCATGTCAGCCCTTTCGTTCCCGATCAGGCCAACATGCGCCTTAATCCAGCAGAATTGTATCGCTGTTTTCCCAGACTCCCTGATATTATATAATAACTTATGAATTCTGTTCACAATGCTGTTTGTACTGCTACGATTAGAGATTTCCATCAGTGCAGCTTTGGAGTCCGAGAAAACAGCGACCTTTGGTAATTCTTGTTGAATGCACTCTCTACAAGCACTTTCTACTGCTAAGCACTCGGCCTGGAATACAGTGCAGCTGCTGTGTAACTTGAGTTTCTTCATTAAACTCCTACCGTCAGGGTAGTCAATCACAACAGCCGCACCGACCAACCCGTCGTGCCTACTTCCGTCAGTGAAGACCCTGTGCATTTCATTATCTTCATAGTATAGGTCAAGTTGTTCCTGATTAAAAACTTCTTTGAAGGTAATATCTATTCTATCCGCGGGATGTAGCAATTCGGTAACGGAGACCCTTTTATCGTACTTTATATCGTTTGGCAAGTACTCAGTTATCTGTGTACGCTTCACCTTTTCCGTCGAGGCAACCTCTTGGACTTTTAGGTGAAGGGGTGTCAACCCGGCCAGTGCAATAGATGCTACAGTCGGTAATGTCCTGAAACCATGAACCATCTTTATTGCGAAACCACGCTGGAGGCTAAGTAATGAACCAATGACCTTTTTGTACTTTACAGCGGGGTGCCATATCTCTGCCGCATAGGTAACTATCGGTTCAATTACCTGCCTGTAGATGGTGTTCACATTTCCAGCGTGAATCCCCCAAGTTGGCTTAATATAGATACAGAGCTTCTTGTATATGGACTGCGCCTTTTTGATGATATATTCACTGTGGTCAACAAAAGTTAGGTGTTCATCTATTATCACGCCTAGTAGTTTAAATTTAGTGTCAAATTTTATGTTTATACCATTCATTTGGACCTTTGCAGCCTTGGCCTTGGGGGTTGGTGTAAGCATTTTAGTTTTCTGGGGTCCAAAAGCTAATTTGTTATCAATGCCCCATTTATATACTCCTTCGAGCACTGAATTGGCGTTACGCTCTAACTGCATGAGGTCTTCCCCAGTACATATAAGCAACACATCGTCAGCGTAGCTGTTATTTCTCGAATAAGGGAGCCGAAAACGGAGACAAATTAAACACCGGCTGATCACATTGACAAATTATATTCGACTGCTTTCGGCGGGTACGCAGCGCGCCGTCATATCTTAGATTACCCACATAACATCCCTCCACCAGTATTTCTAAAGTTACAAACTTAAAATTACAAAGTTTAAAAGAATTGTTTATAGTCAACATTCTTCCTTAACCGTTTACCAATAGGCTCAGTAGCCTCTGGTTCGACAGGAGGCACAGTTATGTCGCCAGAATTGGTCCCGGAGCCAGCATCCTCATACTCCAAAGAGTGGTCAGCATCTGTCTCTTGGTCGACTTGGTCTGGCTGGTCCTCTAGTCTGCCAATATCTGGTAATTGATCAGTTGCAGGTGCTGTCTGTATCATCTCTGTGACTGCTGGATGCTCATTTAAGATGAGGGATACTTGGAAGTCATCCGCCACTGAGTCGGCTGTCGATGAAGGCTGTGACAATCGTGCTAACTCGGCCACTCTTGGCTGGACCGTCGCAGGGGCCGCCACTGCACTGTAGTCCGACACATGTTCCTCCTCCCCCTTATATTTCAAAATTTGATTTGTGTGTTTTTTTACACTTCGGTTAAGGTTTAATAATTGTACTATATATACTGAAGATCCAAGTTTTTTTAATATTTGACCCCTAACTAACCGTCTATTTTGATTAATATAAACTTGCACTAACACTTGTTCACCGATTGCGAAATTCACTTTGCGAGAACCACGGTATTGTTCACTCTGTTGACATTGTTTTTCTTTGACAAGTACGTCGAGTGGTGCGCTGCATGATGCAACCTTTTGTGGTACTATCAAGTCCAACCTACTTCTTAATTTCCGCCCAAATAATAATTCAGAAGGGGATCTGTCTGTAGTGCTGTGTTTGGAATTCCTGTAATGGAATAAAAATTCTTGAATTTTTACATTTAAATCTTTCCCGCTGCTGCCCGACATTATTATCGCCTTAATAGCCCGCTTTATTATTTTAACATAGCTCTCGGCTTGCCCGTTACTAGCCGGGTTATAACTGGGTGATGTAATATGTTGTATTCCATTACGAGTGCAAAACTCCTTAAATTCTTTGGATGTGAAATAGGATCCATTATCACTGCAAATAACGTTAAATATTCCAAATCTTGCCATTACTTCACATAGCCGTTCTATAATTACGCGAGTACTATAATTATTAGACACCTCAAAACATTCCACCCATTTTGAAAACGCGTCTACGATAACTAAGAAAGTTCTACTGTTGATGGGCCCCAATAAGTCAACGTGAACCCGATACCAGCTGTGCGGCGGGAACGGCCACGGCGTGAGCGGCGCGCGCGCCGGCGCTGGCCGTAGCGCTGCACACACGCGGCAGGACGCGACCCAGTCCTCGATATCCTGTGATAGACGCGGCCACCAAAACCTATCGCGGGCTTGTGCTTTCATTTTATGCACACCTAAATGGCCCTTATGTAACTCTTCAATTATTTTTAACCGCATAGATTGGGGTATGATTACTTTATGACCTTTCAGAATAAGGTCGTTTTCGACAGCTAACTCACTACGATTATCATAATACGCCTTTAGCAATACATCTTGAACTTTATTAGGCCACCCATTTAAAATAAAATGGATCACCTTTGAAAGTGTGCCGTCCGATTGCGTACCTATTTTTAAGTCGTTTAATGATAAAAAACTGTCGCCCTCATGAACAAAGTTTACATAATTACCGTTGGTAGATAGGTCATCAATGTGCAAAACCGGTTCCTCGCTGGGCGCTCGGCTCAAGAAATCAGCTGAATTACGCGAACTTGACACATATTCAATCTTATAGTTATACGCTGATAAGAATATTGCGTACCTTTGTAGTCTGTTCGCCGAAACTTCAGGTATACCTTTCTCAGGATTAAATATAGACAAAAGTGGCTTGTGGTCTGTCCTTAAAGTAAATGGAATGTTCCGCCCATATAAGTATTGATGATACTTGCGGATTCCGAACAAGATAGCACTTGCCTCTTTTTCTATCTGACTATACCTTTTTTCGGCAGCAGACAACGATCGCGAAGCATATGAAACCGGTTTTTCTACCCCTTCTACCATTAACGATAAAATAGCGCCCAAGCCGAAAGGCGATGCATCTACTGTCAAAAATAAATCGGCATCCGGATTAAAATGTGCTAAATTTTTATCCAGTGATAATTCTTTTTTTATCTTATTAACTGCATCGGCATGTTCCTGTTTCCAAATCCATGGTACATGTTTTTGTAACAATTCGTGAAGCGGACTAAGAATACTGGAAGCATTTTCCACGAAATTCCTATAATAATTCACGAGCCCTAAAAATGATTGTAGCTCTGACACGTTACTGGGGCTTTTAGCTTCTAATATAGCCTTCACTTTTTCTGGTGACTTGTGAATACCGTGCTTATCTATAATGTACCCTAAATACGATACAGAGTTTTGGAAAAAGGAACATTTTTCTTTTTGTAACACCAGCCCGGCCGCTTCTAATCTGCGAAACACCTCATGCAGTCTTTTTACATGTTCACTTTTGTTTTTCCCCGTTACCAGGATGTCGTCCAAATAAACAAGAACCCCATCTAAACCTGCCAACAAGGTTTCCATGGTTCTTTGAAAAATGGCCGGCGCCGACGCCAAGCCAAACACTAGGCGCGTATACATGAATAGTCCTTTCCCATACAACCATTTCCAGTCGCCGTTACGACGCGGTGTTGACACATCTTGTGTCGACACCATCTGTTTCGGTCACAATTCCAGTCGCAGAGTCGTCGCCGTGTCGACACAGTTACCAGAAATGGGGAAGGGTCGACACATGACACAAAGTGACATAAAGTGTGGTCGCCGTGTGCACACATTGTTTCGGGTTTGCGACTACTTTATGCCAAAATCATTCGTTCATTCGTTCATTTTGTTCCTGTCAAATGGAAACTGTCAGATGGAAAAATACTTAAATAAAAATAAGTGACATTAATACGCCATCTCTTAAACGGATTACAAGACGTAATTATATATTGTTTGCATTTATATTACAATATGACTTAAATTATTATGGGGAATTAAACTGCTCGAGTGATTTGATAAACTAAGTGTAATATAATCAACGCGCCACCACATTGTTTTAGTTTAGCCGGAAATGAAATTGTTTACTTCTCAGTGCCTGTGTTCATAACTATATTATTTGAAGCATTTTTAGTACTTCGATGCGTATACTATACTTAAATAACAGAAATAACGCTTTACATACTACGAAACTTGTTAATTATGATGTATAAATATGGTTCAAGGCTGAGAAATATTGCAGTCACAAATGTTTCGACTTTGTGTCGACTCTGTGTTGACACATGACACGCGCTGTCAAAAGTAATAACAAAGTTACTGGTATGTTACTGGATTTGCAAAATGGCTCCTTGTGTTGATTTGTTTTCAGATATTCTCAAAGTGTAAAAATGCCGTGGTCAGAGATGGGCATTAATCGATTAACTGTTTATTCGACTAATTAATGGAATAAAAAAAGTTAATTCTCAAATTTTAATCGCGATTAGTTTAGTCGACCTAACATAGATTGAAATTGAATTAATCTGAATATTAATCGAATAAATTATCGATTAAATCTCGATTGAAAGTTGACAGGGGGCCATTTTTGTACGTAAAAATAATAGAAATGTCTTGCATGCAGATGGTAGCAAAACACTTTGTCATAAAAGTCGAGATGGGTGTCGATATATAGGTTTTAGGGAGTGCCGATTTCGAAAATAATGAAAATAATGGCCATGCACTGTGTCATAAAAGTCGTCATGGGTGTCGTTTTATACGTTTTAGGGGGCCCCAATTTTGAAAAAGATGACCATTTTGGAATCCAAAATGGCGGCCATGCACTTTGCCATAAAAGTCGTCATGGGTGTCGTTTTATAGGTTTTAGGGGGCGCAGATTTCGAAAATGATAACCATTTTGGATTCCAAGATGGCGGCCATGCACTATGTCATAAAAGTCGTCATGGATGTCGTTTTATAGGTTTTAGGGGGCCCCGATTTAGAAAATGATAACCATTTTGAAATCCAAAATGGCGGCCATGCACTATGTCATAAAAGTCGTCATGGGTGTCGTTTTATAGGTTTTGGGGGGCGCAGATTTAGAAAATGATAACCATTTTGTATTCCAAAATGGCGGCCATGCACTATGTCATAAAAGTCGTCATGGGTGTCGTTTTATAGGTTTTAGGGGGCGCAGATTTCGAAAATGATGACCATTTTGGATTCCAAGATGGCGGCCAGGCACTATGTCATAAAAGTCGTCATGATTGTCGTTTTATAGGTTTTAGGGGGCCCCGCTTTCGAAAATGATGACCATTTTGGAATCCAAAATGGCGGCCATGCACTGTCATAAAAGTCGTCATGGGTGTCGTTTTATAGGTTTTGGGGGGCGCAGATTTCGAAAATGATGACTATTTTGGATTCCACTTTTATGACAAAATACGTAGCCGCCATCTTGGATTATAAAATGATCATCGTTTTCGAATTCTGCACTCCCTAAAACCTATAAATCGACATCCGTGACGACGCAAGTTATCTTTATTTTCAGATCTAACAAATTGCTACAGAATACAAAGGACAAAAAAGAAGCGAGGAGGTAATGAAACATGCAAAAATACAGATGATTCCTCGACGCAATTGGGTGATTCTTAAATTGTGTCCAGATTTTTTTTGTCATAAAAGTTTATATTTTTCACATATTACTAAATCTATGGCAAAAGTTATAATATTTAAACCAACCATTATAAACGCGTATCTTTGGCGCGCTCACTTTATTAACGTCTAGGTCACGTTACGCTGGACTGCGCGACAGCCGTGTCCGCCCGCGCTCGCGCGGTGACAATTGCACTGTACTGTTACCAGTTGCCGACTCGCACTGTATAATACCCACTTTTAAAATAAATAAGTCACTTTGTTTTGATTTAGATTATAAGTATTTTATGTTATTCGTGCACTTTGTAAATAATGTACATAATGTTTGTTTGTATTTCTCTGATGTAAGTGAATTATAATTCTTTTGGAGAAATAAATTCTTAAACCATAAACCATAAACCATATTGCAATGGATTCCATCGCATGTAGGTATAAGTGGCAATGAGACAGCTGATGCATTAGCAAAACAGGCATGCAGCGATGGCATTGAATTTCAGTTGAAACATTATATGGGGGCAATAATGACTGTTTACATTTAGTCAAATTAAAGTGTCGCGAATTGTGGAAGGAATATTTCGACGAGAGATCTAGGGACAAAGGTATTTGGTATAAGACAATACAGCCACAACCCTTTAATTCTCCTTGGATTGATAATAGTGTGTTGTGTAGGCAGGATCTAGTTTTATTATTGAGATTGCGCTCTGGACACATTCCATTGAATAAGTTCGCCTACCTCATGCGTAAAGTGAATTCGGAATTATGCACCTTATGTAATCGCGTCGAGGATGTGTATCATATTTTAATGGAGTGTGTCCGAAATGAGCGACTTAGAAGACAGATATTTCATGACAATGACAGTTCCATTGGGTTATGTAATACCTACCTTTCGAACCCCATGTCTGAGGTTGTTGAAAAGGTACTAAATATTGTTAAGTGCGGTCTGAGGGACAGAAATGTGTGATGTAATTAAACTAGATGTAGCTATTTACTTTCTTTTAACTTTGTTAATTAAGTCTGTTTTTGTATGGGGTGACATATTCGTTCAATCGAAAAAGCCCCTTAATAAAGGAAAAAAAAAAAAAGTTCCGTGACATTTCGACCTTGTAATTTTTTAAGTAAATGTTTTTGTTTATCTATGAGGATCTCACTAGAATAGTATAATCAAGGTATGTTTATATTTGATGAATGAAATAGTAACGCAAAAAAAATATATATTTGTGTCTTATATTCCTGCCGAAGACTTTTATTTTACCTTTTCCTTCTACACAAGTTTGGCCAAGTAATAAGAATTTAGGGCACTCAATTTTATTTTCACTTCTACAACAGTAAAGCTACGAGGCCATGTTTTGGTATCGTTTTCGTATAAATTCGCAGTACCAAATTTAGTTAAGGTATCACATTGACACCATTCCGAAGTAAAAACATATAAACTTATTAAAATACTTTCTTTTAAACTCCTCTTCACGCTTAAACTGCTGAACAGTTTTAATTTAAATTTGGTACACATATATTTTGAGTCCCGAGACAGGATATAATAAGTTATCTCAAAAATCACCCTTTAAAGGTGTGAAATGAGGTGTAGGGGGGAATTCAGAATTGACTTCTTGAAGTTAATACTGTTTAAGTTTAGGTTTGAAGTCATGTTTTTTCATCATTTTTAACTAAATCAAAGATGTAGACCATCCCAAATTTCATATAAATCGGTTCAGCGGTTATTGATTTCCCGTACAAATTTCCACGCCACTTTTCACACCTTCAAAAGATGATTTTGGTTATAAGATCTATCCTATGTCCTGTTCCGGGACGCAAACTATTTCTATACCAAATTTCAACGAAATCGGTTCAGCGGTTAAGCGTCAAGAAGAGTTTCAAAAAAACCGGCCAAGTGCGAGTCGGACTCGCGTATTAAGGGTTCCGTACATTAAGTCCGACTCGCGCTTGACTGCACATTTCTAATAGGTTTTCCTGTCATCTATAGGTAAAGAACTATTTTGTGTATTCAGACGGACATACATACAGACGCACGAGTGATCCTATAAGGGTTCCGTTTTTTCCTTTTGAGGTACGGAACCCTAAAAAGATTTATTTTTATTTTGTGGAATGGTGTCAATGTGATATCTTAAATGGATTCAGCAGCCCAGATTTATACGAAAACGATACCAAACACGGCCTAGCACCTTCACTGATATAGATATATCAAGATAAAATTGAGAGCCTTAAATAAACTTTCAAGAGCGGATATCTCAAAAACTATTCAACATATCGAAAAAATTGACGGAATAAACTTGTAACAAATTAAATTACCTTTCATTTTGTATAAGTGGCCATGTCGCTGAGATGCATAGTTTAGATATAATCGAAAAACGGGAAAATGGGACCTTCAAAGCCCCCTCTCTCCCCCCCGCTCAAGGGCTACGGCCGGGGACTTTTGATATGTTCACCTCCTAACTTGTCAAACCGAGTTACGGAGTCAAAAATTGTGTTCCGAGCATTTCCCTCTACAACTTTTGGAGCATTCGTTGCCTGACCTAAGTAGCTTATTGAATTTCTTTAAAAACTTTTCTGTAAAAGGTTGACGGGTGTTGGGTGTTTATATGGTTTCGGTCGATTATTATCATTTGCATTGCCCATGATGACTTACTAGAATTACGAGCACACGAGACACTAATAGTAGTTTGACAAACCTTGGTTTTCAAGAGGTATTTTATATTGACATTTGCTGTCACAAATTTGCTGTCAGATTTAGTCGCAAACCGCACGCAAAGTGCACACAAATGTGTCGACACCTTGTTACGGAAAAGTGTAGACACGGCGACGACACTTTGTTTCGAAACAATTCTAGACACATTGTGTGGACTCTGTTACGACACATCTGACATTTAGTTACCACTTTGTGATTCTGCGACTGGAATGGTTATATGGGTTGTGAGTATTTATAGTAGTTAACAATTGCGAATCTTCTGATAAGACTAACTGGTTGTAGGCGCTCGACAAATCAAGTTTTGAAAATTGTTCGCCCCCATTAAGTTTAGCAAATAGTTCATCTACGCGGGGCAGTGGGTATTTTGACATTGGAAATGTCTTTTCGTTCGCTCCAGTATAGGCTCCGATTTCACGAAAAAGTGCGATCCCCTTATATCTCGGAAAGTTGTGAAGATATGATATTAAAAATAGGCTCAAAAGACGCATAATCACGAGAGCTGTAAGGTGTTAAATAATTATTCGAGAAAGTCAAAAACGAAAAAAGTTATGGTCGAAATAGTGAAAATAAAATTCCATTTTTTCCGAATTTTTGATTTTGGTGCTCGATAATTTGGAAACGAAGAATGATATCAAAAATTTGAGAAAAACGGCTCTGGACAATTTAGTCAGCTACAATTTGAGCCTAAAACAAAGACGATCGGGTTAAGGGTTTGCCCTGTAGCCTAACCTTAAAATAGTCAAAAAGTCAGAACGACATTTTTCACATGACATTTATGACTGTTTCGCAGAGTTCGTTATCGGTGTTTGTTGTGAATTATCGGGATTATGACGGCAGAATAACACTTGCACTGCGTGGGCTGGGAGAGGGAGAGGGAGAGGGAGAGGGAGAGGGAGAGGGAGAGGGAGAGGGAGAGGGAGAGGGAGAGGGAGAGGGAGAGGGAGAGGGAGAGGGAGAGGGAGAGGGAGAGGGAGAGGGAGAGGGAGAGGGAGAGGGAGAGGGAGAGGGAGAGGGAGAGGGAGAGGGAGAGGGAGAGGGAGAGGGAGAGGGAGAGGGAGAGGGAGAGGGAGAGGGAGAGGGAGAGGGAGAGGGAGAGGGAGAGGGAGAGGGAGAGGGAGAGGGAGAGGGAGAGGGAGAGGGAGAGGGAGAGGGAGAGGGAGAGGGAGAGGGAGAGGGAGAGGGAGAGGGAGAGGGAGAGGGAGAGGGAGAGGGAGAGGGAGAGGGAGAGGGAGAGGGAGAGGGAGAGGGAGAGGGAGAGGGAGAGGGAGAGGGAGAGGGAGAGGGAGAGGGAGAGGGAGAGGGAGAGGGAGAGGGAGAGGGAGAGGGAGAGGGAGAGGGAGAGGGAGAGGGAGAGGGAGAGGGAGAGGGAGAGGGAGAGGGAGAGGGAGAGGGAGAGGGAGAGGGAGAGGGAGAGGGAGAGGGAGAGGGAGAGGGAGAGGGAGAGGGAGAGGGAGAGGGAGAGGGAGAGGGAGAGGGAGAGGGAGAGGGAGAGGGAGAGGGAGAGGGAGAGGGAGAGGGAGAGGGAGAGGGAGAGGGAGAGGGAGAGGGAGAGGGAGAGGGAGAGGGAGAGGGAGAGGGAGAGGGAGAGGGAGAGGGAGAGGGAGAGGGAGAGGGAGAGGGAGAGGGAGAGGGAGAGGGAGAGGGAGAGGGAGAGGGAGAGGGAGAGGGAGAGGGAGAGGGAGAGGGAGAGGGAGAGGGAGAGGGAGAGGGAGAGGGAGAGGGAGAGGGAGAGGGAGAGGGAGAGGGAGAGGGAGAGGGAGAGGGAGAGGGAGAGGGAGAGGGAGAGGGAGAGGGAGAGGGAGAGGGAGAGGGACCAAACTTAGGTTTGGTGCAACATTGGCACACGCTGTTTTGGACACCCGATTCGTCATGATGAGTACATGGTAGAGCATTACCCAAGATAGCTGATGCTGAACCCTGGTAGTACCTATTGGAACTCAGGTTTGGTGCAACATAGACAAACGCTGTTATGGTCATCTCTCGTCGCGTCAAACTGCTGTCAAGAAAATTTCATATCTTGCAGCAAATGGGCCGCTGCCGATCACCACTTCTCGAGTTGACTACGGATTTGCCGTGTAATAATTTTCTTGTACTTTGAACATTAATATATCCTGCTTATTAATCGAAAAATGAAATATGTACCTATACTTATGCGCCACGGCGACAATTATTCAAACTTGGATACGCGTGTGGAAATTTTGCAATTTGTTTGTTCACATGCGTTATGTCCAGGATACTTGTGTTAGTCTAAGAATAAAATAATTATCATTCAACGTTGTAGTTTTATTTTGTAACTTTTTCCTTATCCAGACTTTCTCGTCGCTCAGCGACAATATTTTTTCGAATTCCGTAGATTCATTTCCAATGTGCTCGATAGTCGTGTGAGGCACGAAATCTGTGAATTTTTTCTACAAGTAAATGTTTATTGAGTGAAACTGAATAGTCCGCACATAACCTTAACGACTTATCATGTTTTATTACTGGCACAATTGGACTAGCATACTCTGAATAATTAATAGGAACTAAAATGCCTAGCCCCGTCAATCTATTTAATTCTCGTTCTACTTGCTCTCTTAGAGAGAAAGGTAATGGCCGCGCCCTACAAAAAATGGGTTTTGTGTTTGGTTTTATTTTTAGCTCAATTTTTGTATTTTTGCAACAACCTAATTTATTTGAAAATAGTTTTGGATATTTTGTAGTCAATTCATCGTATTTGCAAAAATTTACCTGACAAAGCTCCAAATTAAATTTGGAACAAAAATCTCGGCCTAATAGCAAGGGCCCTTCGTCCCGTGCCACATGAACCGTTATGTCATTAGTCATAGATTTATACCTAAAGGGTAGGGTCAACGTGCCTAATGTATCGATGGGGCCACCGTTATAGCATTGTAGATGCACAGCCGGTTGCAGCGGGAAATTACGGAATAACGACTTATAAGTACTTTTCGGTATCATCGTTACCGGAGAACCCGTGTCCATCTCAAAAGTTATAGTATTTTCATTTACTACGACAGATTCCTTCATGGGTTCTCCTCGAACTGAGCGAATATTGCATACAACACGCTTACCGGTTACATCCTCATCATCATCAGCGCCGCACTCGACGTAGTATTGTCGAGATACTCCTTTTGAACACATTCGTTTTAGATGACCTTTAACGCCGCAACGTTTACAAACGTGATGCTTAAAACGACACGAGTCCTGCTGATGGCCCGTGTAGCCGCAAACTCCGCATGCGACGCCGCCGCCGCGCGCGTCGCTGGTGCCGGCGCCCGCGCCGGCCGGCGCGCGCGCGGCCGCGCCGGGCCCGTGCTGGCCGCGCGGTGGCCCGCCGCCGCTACGCGCCGGTGCCGCCGACATCTTCAGTACTTGTAGAGGAACCTGCGCGGCCTCCGTTGCCGCGCCCGCTGCGGCGCTTCGACCTTGCTGTGATCCTATTCGCGCGCTCCGCATGCCCTCTGCAATTTCTAATGCTTTTTGTAATGTGACGTCCGCCATTTTTGTCGTAAACAGCTTATCCCGCTCGGGCCCGTGCGCCATGCCGAGCAAAAACCGATCCCGCAGCAGGTCACCGAATGAATCCGCGCTGAACTCGCAATGCGCGGCCAGGCCGCGCACGCGAGCTGCCCACTCCGCCATGGACTCGTTCGCATTTTGAATTGCACTGTGAAACTTGTACCGCTCCGCAAATCCACACTTTTTACTTGTACTTGCAAAATGTTCATCGAACAGTTTTACAACTTCCGCGTAACTTAACTTCGCGACTATTTTCGGTAAAGCGAGATCCCGCGCTAGTTTATATGTTGCTTCCGTTAAACAACTTAGCAAAATAGCGCGACGTTTTGCGCCGGATTTGTCTCCAACCTCATCGAGTTCGTTCGCGAGGAACCATTGTTCCAACCTGTCCTTGTACACTGACCACTCATGCACCTCATGATTAAAAGTTGTAAGTGTGCAAACTGTTACTTTGGCCATTATTACACGCGTAACTGATAAATTTTCGTCGTCGCCACTGTTATTTCTCGAATAAGGGAGCCGAAAACGGAGACAAATTAAACACCGGCTGATCACATTGACAAATTATATTCGACTGCTTTCGGCGGGTACGCAGCGCGCCGTCATATCTTAGATTACCCACATAACAGCCTGCATGTAATTTCCCGGTGGCAGACTCTGAACTAGTAGCGAATCAATTATCGTATTCCAAAAGATGGGTCCAAGGACTGACCCTTGGACGCAACCTCTGGTCTGTGCTTTACTTATCGATGCGTCTGCATAATTAAGGGTTACAGTGCGATTAGTCAGATAGCTCTGTATGATGTGATATATGTTTGCAGGACATTTTGTTTGTTTTAGCCGTTTTAACAGGGCTGGCCACCAGGCATGATCAAACGCTCCTTGAATGTCCAGTGATATGACCAGTACCAGCTTCTTTTCTGCCTTAGCCTCCCTGATAATATTTATTGCTTTATGCAGTGCATCAGTGGTTGAGCGTTGCTCCTTAAAACCGTACTGATGATCACTGCATGCAGAAGTCTTTTGCATGTGGTATGTTAGACGTTTCGCTATTAATTTTTCTAGTATTTTACCGAAAACGTTTATCAGTCCAATAGGCCGATAGGAAGATATACAGTTATAATTGTCTTTATTAGGTTTAGGTATTGTTTTTATGTAGGCGCATTTCCAGGCAGTGGGAAAGTAATTAGTCGTAAGGCATCTATTATATATTTTAGTCATTAATTCGGGATATATGTCTGTGAAATGTTTGCAGATATCTGCGGTTAAATGGTCTAAGCCTGGAGCTTTTTTAGATGACATATATTTAATTGCTTCTTTAATTTCAGCGATAGTAAATGGCTTTTCATTATTATCTACGTATTGGTTGTTGTTAACTTGTGTGTATTTTCGGACCAGAGTGTGGCAGGGTGTGTCTTCACTTGGGTCGTCATCGGGGAAGAATTTGGTGGTAAGTTTCTCCGCTGTGTCAATCGCAGTAGTTGTGTAACGGTCTCCTTCAATTCTTAACGTGGCAGGCGGTAGCGGCAGGGGTTTGCATTTAAGGAGCCTGTTAGTGACTGACCAGACGTCGTCTTTCCCTTGCTTATTGCAGAACTCTCTGAAGGCTTTGGTGGATGTATCTCGCATTTTTTGGGCGTATTCATCACGGGCCTCATTGAGTTCCGCAATAATCCCAGTCAAGTCCTTACTTCCCCTCTTCAAATCCTGTAATCGGTGGTGCAAATGTATTACCTTTTTCTTTAATATAGTCAGTTCTGGGGTCCACCAAGGTATTCTTGTTAAAGGCGTATTTCTCCTAAAAACATTGTTACATGTATTAGTAATGACATTGGTTATGCTGCTTATATATGTATCTAATTGATTAGGGTTTAAGTTATCAATGTCAGTAGTGTCATAGCCAGATGTAGTTATATTTTCTTTTAAGATGGTTTCGAATTCATTCCAATCGGCCTGACTAGTGTTATATTTAAAAGTGCTTGTAGATGTTTTCTTTTTGACCTTATTACTGTTAAGATTTATTTTAAATTGGATGGCATGGTGATCTGAGGAGGGTGTGATAGCATGGTTAACTTTCCATTCTTCAATTTTATCTGCGAAAGTTGCAGAAACCAGAGTTAGATCGATCACTGATGTTCTTATTCTGCTATGTGTTGTTGCTTCAAAAGTCGGTTCTGCGCCGAAGTTGCATGTAACAAAGTCGTTATTTAGAGCAATGTCATAAATAAGCCTGCCTCTGTCATTGTTCTTCACTGAGCCCCATGATGTGTGCCACCCATTAAAGTCACCACAGACAATATGCATTTGGTTTTTATAAAGTTGAATGATGTTTTCCAAATTCTTCAATGTATGTAAGGGATCTTCTTTAGGCTCTACATATACAGATGTTAGATATATTTTTTGGTTGTTCCTCAGGCATAACTGTATGGTGACTAAGTTTGTGGTTATATGCTGCGTCATTGCAAGGCATGTACCCAGTTTACGTTTTACTGCAATACATGCCTTGGTTGGATTGGTGCTTGTCATGTCGGATTGTTGAAATAGGTCATAATCAGTTACTGGTTTCATTTTAGTGCCTCTACCAACGTATGGTTCAGTGATAAAAATTATGTCGTATTTGTCCTCTAATGCGCATCGTACTATTTCCTCAGAAGCATGCTGATTACGGGCTAAGTTTGCTTGCACAACAGAAAGGGTGTTATTATCACATGCAAGTCTAGGTGTATTATTACCACGGAGCATATTAGGTCGTCCAGTGTCATTCTGTGAATTATTTAATCTTTGATGTTGCATCTGGCTGCCCTTAGCAATACTGGACCGATAGCCGAGCTATCCGGTCCCACTTCTGCCATTCTGGGCAGTCAGTGCTATACGCTGGATGATCGTGTACTACGCCCTGTTTTTTACAGTTGGCGCAGCAGGGTGATGCGTTCGGCCTTTGTGGACAACTGCGTGTGTCATGATCTAGAGTGCAGTAGCCGCAGACGTTTTTGTTTAGGCAGTTTGGTGCCCTGTGGCCGTACTCCTGGCATCGGAAACATTGTACAATGGGTGAGTGATCATACACCGGTATAATCTGGTACCCAATTCGGATCTTACGGTCTTTGAGAGTGGCCCACATTGAGGGGCTAACTTCGATGACCAAATTATTGGTCGCGGTGGTTCTACCCCTATTTCGTCGAACAACTCTGACCTGCCGTTCTACCTGTGGGATATTACCTATCAGACTCTCATTTTGTTTCACTACGGCCTCTGCCACTTTCTCATTTGTTACATCAGGTGTAACACCTATGAGTCGTAGCAGGGGTTTACGCAGTTGTGGAATAGTCACTGTGAGTCTCTCGGTGTGCGTTTTCACAGCTTTGGCGTACTTTGCGCGGTCCTTTTCTGAGTTGCATATTACGGCAACTTTCTGTTGTTTAGTGACACGAACATTGTTAACTTCTATGCCCATCTCCACAACATCAACCTTATTTTTTATCTCCTTAACTATTTCCTCTCCGTTATGTCTGGGATCAATTGACTCTATCATTACGGTGTATCTCGCCCGGGTGGTAGAGTCAATTGGCCCAGGTGCAGTTTCCGTACGTAGCCCCTGCGCGCGCCTCCTCCTATCTTTCTTTGAGAGGACCGGAGTGAAATCTCCCTCTCCATCCTCTACCATAATCTCATCATTAAAATTGGATGTGACGGGGCATTGCTTCTGACTTGAAGTACGACTTCTGTCTGTGTGTTCGTGTTTGCGGAGATTATGTAAAATTGTTTTTATCTCTCCAAGTTCTTGTTGAACGGTGTCTTTGATGAGTTGGGCCATTTCTGTTCTTTTCGGCAGCTCACAAAGTCTTTGTGAAATGCCGGTCAGGGACTCTGTAACTCCAGTCATGCATGTCTTGTTCAGCCCTTCACTGATTTCTGCACTTATGGGCGGTATTGTTGTGTGACTATCTGACATTCTAAACTGAGTCCGTGCGGGTGGAGGACTTCTGGCCTCCTCGAGCACCTGCCTGATTTCTCTAATTTTTGAGGGTTGCACATCGTATTTCAGGATGTGTCGACCTTTATCTAGGGCCTTTATTATTTCAAAGGATGCTCTGGTGATAGCGTCCTTGTTGGCTCTATTGACGCTTTTCTCCTCGTTAACCGCCTTTTCAGTAAATTTGGCTAAATGACCAACTACGGAGAAAAACGAGTCAATGTCGGTGATATCGGATGCATATGCACCGATTTCAACCACGTCTTCAGGCTTAAGTTTTTTAGAGGTCTTTACTTTAGCTTTGGTGGTCTGTGCCGGGTTTTGCAATTGCGTTTGAAGCTGCGTCTGTGGCAGCGGCTGCGATTGTAGTTGCGATTGCAGCCGCTGCTGCTGCTGCGGTTTGGTCTGTATGTCTCGCAGATAAGCAAACACATCGTTCTGGCTGTGGTCAGACCGATCTTTCGGTGTCGTGGTTTCTTTATTTAAAGTTACCGGTGTTTCTTGGCTGAGTTGAAGTGGCTCCATATCGCCGGAGCTGTCGATGTTAAAAGCGACCGCGGGCCTATGAGTGCTGGTGAGCTTTTTGTTTGTTTCTGTCGCTGTCGCTACTGCATGTCCAAGCGTGAATGTCGCGTCCATAACGCGAGTATTCAGCTTTGGCAGGTCCATATCAATGAGACTTACTTCGCTTGTATTCGCTACAGCGGGTTCTTGCTCATCGATGTGTTCAGGCTGAGTCTCCGATTGCTCTTGAGGAGCCTGCTGCTGGTTCTGAGAGGCCAGCGGCTGCCCCTGGTAAGCATCCTGCTGATGTTCCTGCTCATCATTGTGGTGCTCTGGTCTTGCAGAGCGCAGGCGGTTTTTAACTGGTGAACGGGGAACCATTTTCATTTATTAATATTTTCTAAAGTACGCAAGTAATCGCTATAAAACTTATAATATAAAATGCACAAATTAACTACTACCTACGATGCTAATTTCTGATTTTAAGAGCAATGAATGGCAAAGAAATAAAGAAATTACGATTAAATTATAATATTAGGTAAAGGGTTGATTTTAAAGGACAGCAAAGAGTTTACGAGAAAAGTTTATAGAAACGAAAATGAAAAACAAAAAGATCTATCACATAAAATAATAAAAAGAGAAATCTACCAGGTAGAAATAAAGAAAAATGTATTTAAAGTGGATTGCCGCTATAATTCCTGCAGGCACCGTAAAATAACCAAGAAATTATGAAATTAAACTATAAAGTGGTATAGAAGCTACTATTTATTATTAAACTGTTTTAATGGAATACTAAAGCGCAATTTTATAAAGAAAGTAAATTATAAAAAAGTTGAAAAACGGCTGAGAATTGAATTTTTGAAAATTTGAGAAATTTGAAAAACACAAAAAATTTAATATCTCCGTAACCAGAAGGGCTCAGGAGATAAAAGTGGTACCAAAAAATAGGGCTTAGTAAGCTTTAAAAGTGTATTGAGTTTCAGAATTTTAAGATGAGTTTCGTTGAACAAACAATTGGAAAGTGTGAAAAAGTTAGGTCAGAAGACGACGGAAGTGAACTTAGAAGTTATTAGAAAAACTATAAGAGATACGAAGTTGTTTATAGTACAAAAATAGACGACAAAAATTAACTTTACTTAATGAAATATAAATTTGAAATATCTATTGGGTGGATTCAGAAATATTAATATAAATGTAGATTGCCTGTAGGTTTTTGGCAGGTGCAATTAAAAAGTGAAGAAAGTTGGATATTTCTATGTGATGTTGTATGAGAATAAACTATTTTTAGAATAAAATTATTTAGAAATGATGAAAAACGATTTTTAGGAGTAGAAAAAATGTTAAAAAGTGGAAAGATGGCCGAGTTATGAATTTTTGAAAGAGTGAGATTTTGAAAAGAAGGATAAATTTGAATATTTACGGAACTAGAGGGATTATATAAATAAGTGAGGTATCAAAAAATCGGGCTCAATGAGTATTAAAATTGTGCCAAAAATCAATTAATTCGGGTAGTATTTGGTCACTTTTAAAAGGGTTGGTTAGGTTAGGTTAGGTTAGGTTAGGTTAGGTTAGGTTTTTTTTTTTTTTTTGGGGGGGGAGTCGCCTGAAGGGCCAAAGACGAGAGTCCTTGCTTTTATTTATGAATTTAAAATTTTGCTTAAAGACTGCGATTTAAGGAAAATCCATCATGGACGACTGGGAAGGGAGGCCCAGACAGTGTCGGACTCTTACCGACTAAAAACCTTAACCCGCAGTTTTTAAGCAGCTCTCTTGGATTTAGAAATTTTTTCGTTGTTCAAAAGGAGGGGGAAGGTTTAGGGGGAAGTGTAAGAAAGGAAGCTTACCTACCCGCTAGATCCATGCCTCAGCCAGTGCTGCAAGGCCGGGAGAGAACATGCTTTCTCCCGTTTGGTTTCTGCGGGGTGCTCAAGTCAGACATTTTGACGCCGTTTCCAGCTTCTCCATGTTTGACCATCGCCCAAACTAACTACATTTTTTATTCTATGAGTCGACTTGTGGATGGGGGATTTCTGATGCATGCATGGCTTATAACTATGGGCTTCCTATCTTTTGCCCACTGATGGGGAGGTGGGTCGGAGATCTTTTGTAGACCGCTTGTGTGGCTGTGGGCGCCCTCTTTTTGGGTGGGGCTACCCTTTGGAAGCCTGCTCTTTTGCTTCGGAGATGTATTTTTGCGTGTCTCCTCGCAGTGCCCTCTTTTCGTTACCTCTGCCATCAGTAGTTATTACTGCAATAATAAGGGGGGGGGATACAGAAAGCCTGTCGTACGGATGGACTTTCCAAACGTGTGAGGAGTTTAACCTCCAACCGGTTTTCCTCCACTGTGAGGCCCCGGCAGATCCTTGCCCCAGCCAGTGCTGAAAGGCCGGAGAACAAAAAGGGGTTCTCCGTTAAGGCTTCTGCTGGAGCGACACGTCCGTGAAGGCCACCGGTAGCCACTTGTGGGTGGCTCACCTATTGTTTGCCGTTTCATCCGCCCGACAGGCGCCTGTCAAGGTTGGGAGATGCATGCATCAGGAATTTTAGGACAGATGCTGTATATTTTTATTTTTATTATTATTGAAAGAAAAGGAAAAGAAAAGAGAAAGAATAGGGGAGCATGCTGTCCTGTTCATGCTTAACTACAGTTTTACTTAACTACATGCTGAATTTGAGATTTTTTACACTTATTGATTACAGTAAGAAAGAGAAAAAGGGAGGTCATCACTTATAGCGGCTCTGGTTACGGTTTAGAAGTTAGTTTTGAAGGAGGGGGGCGGCCGGGGGGGGGGGGGGAATCAACTTCAGGTGCCGTTTCTCAGAGTATGACGCACTCGGGGTCACAGCGAGCCAGGGGGGCTGGCTGTGGCTGCGAGCCCAGTCCTCCGTTTCGGTTTAGGCCATGGAACTCGTCGAAATTTCTCCTGGCGGAGTTTTTCTGAGCAAGGCATTTCGAGCTTAGCTCTGCCCTTACTTTCACCAGGTCTTTTTCCACCAGTTCCCTGTCCAAACCTTTTTCTGAACAGAACCTGAAGAAGATTCTCTCCAACTGGTCATCGTCTGCCGGGAGGCCGCTGTTTATTAGGTAAACCTTTCCCGCCACGTACGAGTTTAGGCCTACGACTGCTTCCTTATTATGTATAAAGAAGGCCAGGTGAAGCCTGGCCCTCTGGAAGACTTCGTTTTTCGACAGGTAGCTGAAGGCCATCCTGTCGGAAAAGTTTTCGCCGTCGTAGTCCAGGTGACACTCGCGTCCTCCGGTGGTGGGAGGAGTAAGGGGGCCTTCCTCTTTGGTCGAGGTGCTTGTGGACCGCACCAGTTTTGGCTCCCTTACTCTCCGACCGTCGAAGGTCACCTCCCTCGTTACCCCGGTGTCTTTCCAGACTTTTTTCACTCTGTCCCTCCGATGGACTTGAACCGCTTCTTTGCTGGTGTCCATCAGGGTCGAGTCTTCGGGGTCCGCCTGGGAGGCCGTGCTTCGGATAAACTTTACCCCCTCATGCTGGTATTTGTTTGGGCGGCGGCGCTGCTGGGAGGGTGACGACATCTTCGTTTGGTTTGACTTCTGTGGATTTTGACATTCGTGTTAAGTGCTGTGGGTGTGGGTGTGGGAGGGGAGGGAAAGCCAGGGGGATTTGGGACTTGATGGTGATTTGTGGATTTCGTTTTTTGTGCCGCGTATTGCGTCTTCCAAATGTGTCCGGTCTTTTGGTTCCCGGACTATTTGTTCCTTTTGCATGATACGCGGACAATTTTCTCCAAGAACCTTTTCGTATTTTCCCGTTTTTCTTCTGACCCCAACAGTTCTCTCCAGCTCGAGCTATCCGGACTGATCTTTACTCCGGTCTTTAGTTCGAGCTCGAGCCTCTCCGTGCCGAAGCGCGGGCAGTCGCACGCAATGTGCCAAATGTCCTCGCCAATGGTCGGGTCGCAGACGCACGAGGGTGCGTCTTTGATCTTAAAACGGTGTAGGTAGGCTGCGAATCCTCCATGTCCGGTGAATGCTTGAACCAAGAGGTTTGTGAGTTTTAGTTTTTTGATGACGCTGTTTGCGTCCCTCACTTGTGGAAAAAACTTCTTGGTTGTTGCGCCGGTTGTTGAGGCTTCGTAGCGTGCCTGCCACTTTTCGACCGTGAGTTGTCTTATCGACCTTTTGACGTAGGATATCGGCACACTGTCGTACTCGGGAGCGGTCTTCTTTCTAAGAGCTGCTTGCTTTGCCAGTTCATCTGCCCTCTCATTTCCTGGCGTTCCAATATGAGCTCGCAGCCAATAGAATTGAATATTGGTCCCTCGTCTTCGCGCTTGTGACACTTCTTGTTTTATTTTTTGGGCCAGAGGGTGTGTCGTTTCTGGCGTTTTTAGGAGTTCCAGCGAGGACTTTGAGTCGCTGAGAACACTGACGCTTTGCACCTTGTGTTTCATCGCAATCTGCACTGCTCTAAGGAGCGCGTACATTTCAGTCTGAAACACTGTGTTGTGAGGTGCTAATTTGAAGGTCGAGTGGCGGATTTCTCTTCCACCCTCCCACCATGTGAGTGCCGCTCCCGTCTTCCCCTCAATTTTACTACCGTCGGTGTAAATCTGAGGGCCTCCTAGGCCGTGCCTATCGATCACGTCTTGGTTGAATTCCTCCAAACTGACGTAGTCAATAGTCACGGTCTTTGACGGGTGCGGCCTCGTTAGAGCATCAGTTCTGTTCTCAATTTCTCTTCCGGGTGGCATGTGATCCTCACTGTATCCTTTTTTAACCTCGTAGAGCATTGCCGCTTCGTGAATGCGCAAATCCAGTGGGAGCGTTCTCGACAGGATGAGCGTCGATGTCAGAGAGGCCGTCCTGTATGCCTTGCAGATTTTCTGGGCAAAACCTCGCTGAATTGAATCCAGCTGGTCCCGCACCATCAATTTGTTGGCAGCTTTATGCCACGCACTCGCAGCATACAGGACGATCGGCTCTATCACCGCCATGTAAATGGTTTTCACTATCTCACTGTTGAGACCCCATGACACCCTTGCAGCACACGACAGCTGTTTGTAGATTTCCGTTGCCTTTTGGGCATTTCTCAGGAGGGCCATTTTTACGTGTCCGGGGCAATAAATGATTGAATTTACTGTTCAATAAATCTGAATTAATTTAGGCATGATCTTCAGCCTATATTCTGTCTGGGACACTATCAAATTATCTATTTATTATTTATATAATACAAGAAAAAAAAAATCAAATGCCAAAAATGATGTTCGGTGGGAGTGTCCCGCACCCAGATTTTATGAAACAAAAAAATATTACTCAAGATGGGGCAGTAGATCGGAGTTATTATGGGTATTCACGCATAAGTTATTAGTTAACTTATCATATTCTTTATATCACAATAATGTGTTTGCTCAACTCATTGAATAAAACCAAATTTACGATGTGTCCCGGGCTAGTGCCTGATTTCGGTGTAATTTGCAAAACATGTCGGTACTCCTTCAAAGTTGTAAACCAGGAACTCAGTGTCTCAAACATAGTATGCTTTAGTTGTGTCTTAACCGTTGAATAAAGTAGAAGTACAGCCACAGTTTAATTAAGTGATTTTTTAAAGGTTTTTCCGTCCTTCGGTGGGTTTGGTTCTATGTTTTTTTGAGATCGGTGGTGCAATTTACTCCGGAAATTTTAGTGCATTTATCGTTATGCAAGTGATTAAGAAATCCTCGAAAGTACGTAAATCCATCATTATTACATCTCCTCTGTATCACTCATGCTATTTCTGTAATTGCTAAAAAGCGATTAATTTTGACATCGCTGGTGTTGATTTCCTTGGTTTCGGTGGATTTTTTGACCACCGATATCAAAAAAGTGATCACTGAATTCAAATCCTGCTTTGTAAACTAGCTTGTTGTACTAATTTATCACACCTAAAAAGTGCAAGATACGTTGTATAAACGTAAAATTATGTTTGTAAGTAAATTAAGTCATAATAGGTACAAAAAATCACTAGTTTACTATGAGTAGTTTTTTTAAACCAGACGTGTGTTGAAACTCGTAGACCCATTGTTTCTTTCTCTGTCTTGATATTCTCTTCAAACCAATGAAGTAAATTATGTTAATTGTCCTCTGTATCACCTGAGGCCCTACACCTCGATACCTTTCAACGTGTCAGCCATGTTAAATGAATGCAGTCAATTAGATCCCACTTCTTTTAAAATAACTTGTGTATGTAAGTACTATGCAAGGTGCACCCAAGGGACAGGATGTTCAGAACAAGGGATTAAAAATAAAGTGGCCTTATAATGTCGAGATCGCTTCAAAGGCACTGAGCGTACCTTACTGATCGATATTTCTAAAGGATAGCCATAGACACAAATTGAACATAGCAAATGTTTTAACAATCCTCAATGTCTTATGTATTTATGTCTAAATATAGGAGTTACAATTTAGCCCAAGTGTTTGAGGGTGCTGGAGATCATAATTAATAGGTATTTAGATCTTCAAGCATTAGTCGACCACTTCAAATAGTTTTAAATTGACGGAGTTCACGCTTTAAAACTCTGTTATTCAAAAATACTTGTTTTCCGTATTGTATCACATTGCTTTATAAGTGCATTAAACATTTTTTGAGCATTGAACGGCACTCCAAAGTTTCTTGTTTATCGGGTGTAGGTAACATAAGTTTCTTTTTGATGCATGTGCGGTCGGATTGTGTGAAACAATCATCTTCTCCTTCATAGCACTAATGTGCGAATTTGTGGTCGACATGTCTGAAACTCGTTCCAGGACCATACATCGCCCTATTATATGAGGACAGTCAAATAGTGTGGGATATCTTCTAGAGATGTTGTTTTACAAGCCGTAATTAGGTTATTTTACTTATTTTTAAATCTTGGGTCTATATCTATTAAATTTATGTAAGCTTTCGAGATCATTAGCCTTGTTACATCGCTTATCATCAAATAAGATTGAAAAATATGATTAAAATGTAATATAATTGAGATATAAAATTGAAATGTGATTTTTGTGTATGCATTATTGAATTCGGTGATCCCAATTGATTTCGGTGCCTGCACATGATTTCGGTGTTTATTAAATCTCAAATATCTTAAAAACTATAAGGTTCTAATGGAGGCCTCCACTACCATTATTTTTTATATTAAGGCTAGATTTTAGGAAATAAAGTCGCATATCAAATAAGTAAAAAAAAAAATTTGGCACCGAAGTCAGGCACCGAAGGTCATCTCTGAGAATCGCCCTTTTGGCACGTTTTTGCTACATGTGTGTTGAAGGTAAGTTTGTGGTCAATGGTGAGTCCCAGCAGTTTGACTTTTTCGACTAGCTCCACTTCGGTTCCTGCCATTGAAATTTTGATGGGGTCCCATTTCAGCTTTCTTGTCAAAACCATGGCTGCGGTTTTATGCGCAGCGAAGTTAAGCTTGTTTTCGGAGCCCCATTTGACCACCCTCTGGAGTGTGCGTTCAGCCTGTGCCTTTATGACTCCTGAGTTGCTTCCAGAGAACACTAGGGTGACGTCGTCTGCGAACGCCTGACAATGGGCCTCTGTATCCTTGAGTAGCTCTAGGAGGTCGTCTAGAATTATATTCCAGAATATTGGACCGCCTATAGAACCCTGAACACATCCCTTTGTGGTAGGCTTTTCGCTGACCTCGCCCGCGTAGTGTACCTTTATCACCCGGTCTTCCAAGTAGGAGCATACCGTGTGATAAAGGTTCCTCGGGCAGCGTTTCTTTGCCAGTTGGGTTTTTAGCTTTGGCCACCATGCGTTGTCAAAGGCTCCCTCTATGTCAAGTGAGATCAGTAGTACGATGCGCTTTTTCGTTTCTACTTCTGTTTTTATGTGTCTCATCAAGTCATAGAGGGCATCCTCTGTTGATTTCTGTGGCATAAACCCATACTGACGTTCGTTCAGGGTCGGGAGGATGTGCCATTTGATCCTGTTTACCAGCATTTTTTCCAGGATTTTCCCTAGTACCGACAATAGACCAATCGGTCGATACGATTTGGGGTGTGTGTAGTCCTCCTTTCCGGGTTTCCGCAGGATGCAAACATGTGCTGACTTCCAGGCTTTGGGGAAGTAGGCTAGCCTAAGGCAGGAATTCGCTAGACACAAAAATACTTCCTTATTACACTGGATAGCTTCTGCGCATATGTCCGCAGTGAGTCCGTCCGACCCAGGTGCTTTTTTCGGGTTCATACTTTTGACAGCCATGTCCATTTCCACTTGCGTGAATGGTGGATCGTCGTCAGTGAGGTCTGTTTCCACTACTGGATTTCCCCCCTCTGTATCTTCCCTGGTGCACCTGTGATGGTCGGACTCTTCTTCCCTGCGGTCATCCGGATAGAAGCACTGCGCGAGTCGTTGGGCCGACTGTTTCGGTGTTAAGGTTTGCCCTTGTTCGTCCCTAAGCAACGTGTCTTCTTGACGTCTAGCCGTTTTTCTTAGAACTCTGTAGATTTTGTCCCACATTGTCTCCCTCTCCTGCGTGGTACAAAATTCTTTCCAGCTAGCCGTCTGAGCCTCCATTGCTTTAGCTGAGTAGTCTTCCTTTACCTCAAAGTATTGGTCAACTACGTACTGCCTTCTGTTTGGGGCGGCGTTCCTTATTCGCCTTTTCCGCCTTAACACCTCTTTTTGCAGTCGGTCCAGTTCTTTGGACCACCACGGCGGGTTTGCATCTGTCTTTGGGACACCCGGCTTTGGGATGCTCTCCTCGCATGCTTTTGACACTGAGCTGATATAGGCGTTAGTTGCCCTCTCCAGCTCTTCCGTGTCTCCAACGTTGCTCATGGAGTGTTCTGTTAGATCCCTTTGCCGGAGCTCCCGCGACATGGCGTTTTTAAATTTGGTCCAGTTAGCTTTTTTCGTGTTGTAAATTCTGGTTGTTGGTTTTGGTACTGGCTTCGGGCTTGCTTCGCTACACACTGCAAATTTTATTGCGTTGTGATCGGACGTGGTAACGTTCCTGTCTACTTTCCAGTCTTGGATCCTGGACAGGATGTTTGTGCTGCACGCCGTCACATCGACTATGCTGGTGTAACGTCTGCCTCCCCGGTCTGTATCGAACGTCGGCGTTTGGCCGACATTCAAAACATTCAGATCCTCCTCATTGAGGAAGCCATTGTAGGCTGCCCCCCTGTGGTCGTCCGATCTGCTTCCCCACCAGTAACTCCAGGCATTTACATCTCCTCCTACTATGTAGCTATCTGCACCCAATTTAAACATGATCTCCTTTGTTTTGGTAATGTATCCTTCGATGTCTTGGTCTCCCTCGAAATAAACCGAGATTACTCCAACTGATACGTTTCCAAACTTCAGAAGGGCCGCCGCAATGTTTTCCGTTACCAGCCGTGGGTCGTGTTGTATTTGGACCCGATTTCCCAACACTACTATTGCTGCTTTTACAGGTTTAGAGCGATTTTGCGTGCACTGAATCACTGAAACCTGGTTGTGCTGTCACCTCTCCCTTCCCGCCTACATACGGTTCCTGTAGCAGTGCTACTTCGCGGTTTTCCCTCTGCATGGCCTGGTGTAACTCGACCGTCACCAGCTTCGACCTTTGCAGATTTGCTTGCAGGAATCGCATTTCATGTTTCAAGGCGGGGGGGTTGGTTCTCGCTGTTTGCCGTGGCACAACTTTGTCAGCAGTAGTATGTTATCCGGGATCTTGCTATGGCGTCCCATTTTTTGCGCTCACTGCAGTCGGGGCTGAATGCCTCATGCTGTACTTCTGCCGATGCCTTGCCTGCCCTGGTGCAGTTTATGCATTTAGGAGTCTCAGGGCTCTCTTGACATTTTCCTGGTTCATGCAGGTTCAAGCAGCATCGGCAGTTGGTGTTTTCTTCCCTACACAGTGTCCTCGTGTGGCCGTAAGCCAGACACTTGGTGCACTGTATCGGTTAGGTTAGGTTAGGTTAGGTTAGGTTAGGTTAGGTTAGGTTTTTTTTTTTTTTTTTTTTTTTTTTTTTTTTTTTTTTTTTTTTTTTTTCTCTGCCTCCAACTTTATCGGAGCCTATGTTTTCTACGTAACGCTTTCATACCAGTTCTCGCTTTTATGCCTCTCGCACTATCATTCTTCATACAGTATCTTTCTTTCATTCATCATATCTTTCTATACTTGTTTTGGGTGGGATGCCCAACTATCTATCTTTCTATTCTATCTATTTTATTTTTACTTTATTCATAATTTCGTACTTTAACACAGGGAAATAAAATGAACACGGGTTTTATTTTATTTACATTTTTGTTGTCTATCTGTTGTTAGTTCTTATATAAATACATATCTTTATCTTAATTTACTTATATTGCTAATGTTGTTTATATGTTTTTACACATATTCTTACATATGTTGCTAACATATATTATATGTTTAATACTATTTATTTCTGTTGATTACATGGGTTACTATTTTTTGACAGTATTTTATTAACTTGTTGCGTTCTAAACCTTGTATCAGACTAGGAATATTCTCTGCGCTCATTTTGACGTTTAATTCTTGCTCAATATTATGTCTGTCTATGCTAAACACCGGGCACTCGAACAAGATATGGGGAGGAAAATCGGGCTCAATGAGTACTAAAATTGTGCCAAAAATCAATTAATTCGGGTAGTATTTGGTCACTTTTAAAAGGGTTGGTTAGGTTAGGTTAGGTTAGGTTAGGTTAGGTTAGGTTAGGTTAGGTTGGGGTGCTACCAACGAGACCGAAAAGGTCGGTTCGTCCGCGACACGGCAAATGAATCGCAGGAGCCAACGGCAGCGGTGTCCCCAAGAACAGTGTCCTCTTTGGGGAATGGGGAACCAGAAGTTTTTGCAAGGGCAGAGACCCGAAGATCGCTCCCGGATCTAAGAGTGCCTCTTATCCGTTGTGATGGAGAGCTAGGGTCCACAATTCCAGCTCCTCCGCCAAAAACAAAAGAGGTAGATGCCCTCCTGGGTGCCAAAGGGGTGGACATAGAGTCTGACGCAGGGAGTCTTGTATCTGCGTCAGCTTTTGAGGACTCCGTCCTCCAACTCGGAGGCGATCACGTAGAGTCGGACACGGCGATGAGCTGTTACGAGTCTGTCAGTAATGTTAGGCGTTTCTGGCGGAAACGTGGCCTCAGTGAATCGGGTTCTGACTCTGAGGAGGCCACTGAGAATAACAAGCAGTCCACGAGCCAATCAAAGAGAGGTCGCGGTCGTCCTCCTTCCACTGGGCATTACGTTGGACTTGCCAAAGCCAAAGAGGAGTATAACCGCGCCATGAGAGAGGAAATGCGTTTGAGGGCAGAAGAAGAAGTGGCTGGCATAAAGCTGCCCTTTTCTACTCGTAGTCAGTCGGGCGGCCTAAGTTCTAGTTCGGTCCTGCCCTGTGCACAAGACAATCTTTCTGCGGCTGCGCTCTCTCAGCGAGTGCAGACAAGCCTGGATGCAATATCCTTGGTTGCCAAAAACTCCAGCAATTTGAAAGGCACCTTTGTAAAGGCCCTGAAGGAGGCGGCAGTGTCAATCAAAGAGACATTTGAGTGCCTTTTGGAGCGCTCTACTTCAGAGGAGACGAGGCGTCTGCAGGCGCAAAACGAAAGCCTGCGCGCTCAATTAACTGAACTCAAGGCTGAAATGGCTCAGCTGAGAGCAGACTTTCGGGACCAATTCAAGGTTCCAGTTCCGGTCTCGGCTCCGTTAAAACCAACGGAGAATACACAGTCAACTAGCAGCTCTAGCAAGGAGGATACAGGTACAGGGTCTCTCAATTTGGAAAACATGATGTGTGTGATGACCAAAAAGATTGGGCTGATGTTGGACGCGAGGCTGGGAGCCTTAGAGTTAGAGGGCAGGCTACTGCCAGCCCAACCGATGCGGCCCCCGCTGGCTACCGACTTGAGGCGTCAAAATGAGAGGGTCACTTACCATACCCAGGAGCTTGAACTCGCTCCCGAGCCGGCTCCAAAACGAGGTCCTCCAAATTTGACGGTAGAACCTAAGAAGGGGCAAAAGAAGAGAAAGAATAGGAATAAGGCCACCCTTGCAGCAGCTGAAGCCGCCGCGGCTTGCGCACGCTCATCATCTGTTCCTCGGTCTCTGCCTTCAGCCCCCTTGGCCATGGATAAAGCATGGAATAAGGCAGTTGGAGGGAAGAAAAATAACAAGACGGTTAATTCTCGCTCTGCTATTCAATCGCAGCAGGGGAATGATGTGCAAGTTCAACACCAGGGGCAGGCTCCACCACGGTCGCAAAGACAAGAGGCTCGCAAACTGCGACCGCCCCGATCCTCTGCTGTGGTTTTGTCCTTACAACCGGAGGCTGAAGAGCAGGGAATCAGTTATAAGGATGTGTTAGCTACAGCTAAAGCAAAAGTAGATTTGGCGGATCTAGATATACAGGCGATCCGTTTTAAAGTTGCAGCTACAGGCGCCAGACTCCTGGAGATACCGGGGGCCTCCAGTGGGCCTAAGGCGGACAAACTCGCTGAAAAACTTTGTCAGCTGTTCAAATCCGAGATGGTCAAGGTGTCACGGCCTACAAAATGCGTGGAATTGCGAGTATCTGGCCTGGATGACTCAGTGTCTGTGGAGGACATCGCTGCGGCGATTGCGCAGGCCGGCGGTTGTGCGGTCCAGGAGGTCAGAGTGGGAGAAATTAAATCGGACCCCTGGAGCCTAGGTTCTGCGTGGGTTCGTTGTCCAGTCGCTGCGGCCAAAAAAGTGGCTGGAAAGGAGAGACTGCTGGTGGGCTGGGTGTCGGCGCAAGTCAAGTTGCTGGAAGCGCGCGCCCAAAGATGTTACCGGTGCTTGGAGTCGGGCCATGTTAGGGCGCAGTGTCCTTCTGAAATTGACAGGTCCGGTCTGTGCTACCGTTGTGGCCAGCCAGGTCACAAGGCGAGAGATTGCTCGGCGACGCCACACTGCACTGTCTGTGCAGTGCTGGGAAAAGACGCGAATCATAGGACAGGAAGCAAGAGCTGTACTGCCCCACCCAAGAGACCGAAGACAAAGGCTGGCGATGGCTCCCGGGCCTCCTCGCAGCCTGTCCGCTCGTCCACTTCGACTGTGGACGGGACTCAGGGGGTTGCTGGTATGGATACAAATTAATATGGCCATCAAATTTCTTCAGACGAATCTTAACCACTGCGTTAGGGCTCAGGACCTCTTTTTCCAGAGTATGGCGCAGTGGTCAATAAATATAGCAGTGGTAGCGGAGCCATACTCTGTTTCTGCTCAAGCGGGATGGGTTGGGGACCTGGATAAAACTGTGGCCCTGGTGTCGCGGGGCACTGCTGGCTCCCCACCTTTTCAAGGCGTCATAAAGGGTCATGGTTTTGTGGCGGCAACCTGCGGAAACATTGCAGTTGTTGGCGTCTACTTCTCTCCCAACGATAGTTTGGCGGATTTTGAACAGTTTCTCGTAACAGTGGGTGCTATTGTTAGGCAGTTGCACCCTACGCCTGTTTTAGTAGCCGGAGATTTCAATGCAAAGTCTAGGGCTTGGGGGTGTCCAGCAACGAATCCGAAAGGCGCAACTCTGGAGGAGTGGGCGGTCGCCACTGGCTTGGTGGTCATTAACCGGGGTTCAGAAAATACGTGCGTGCGGCAACAGGGTGGATCTATCGTGGACATTACATTTTCGAGTGCCTCCCTGGCGCGCCGTATTCAGGGCTGGGAGGTCATGGTGGGAGTGGAGACGCTGTCAGATCACCGGTACATTCGGTTTGATATTGACCCACTCATCTCAAACAACGCAAGGCTGAATGGCCCAGTCAGGACTGGCCCCAGGTGGGCGTTCACCAAACTTGACCGGGAACTTTTGAAAGAGGCAGCGATCGTAGAGACGTGGCTGCCTGTCCCAGATGAAGCTGTGGTGGTAGAGTCCGAAGCGTCCCAAATCCGGGAGGCCATGGTGCGAATTTGTGATGTGGCGATGCCTCGGGCCAAGTCTCTACCGCATAGACGATGCGTGTACTGGTGGACATCCGAGCTCGCGCAAATACGCAGCTCCTGTGTAGCTGCACGGCGTCGGTATATGCGTCAAAGAAGGCGCAGGCAGCGAGATGAAAACGAGGAACGCCGTTTATATGAGGCCTACAAGACGTCCAAACAGGAGTTTTCTGTGGCTATCGGACATGCAATTGAGGCGAGTCGTGCTGAATTCCTGGAGACCTTAAATAATGATCCGTGGGGAAGACCCTACAAACTCATCCGGAACAAGTTGCGCCCCTGGGCGCCTCCGCTGACTCAAACACTTCAGCCGGAGCTTGTAACGCGCGTAGTTGCTGGGCTATTCCCTGAAAGGGGACCTCACCAGCCGCCTATCATGGCACCGCCAACGGTGGGGCTAAGAGAGGAGGATATCGTTCCACCTGTTCTTCCCGAAGAGCTGGCCGTGGCGGTTTACCGGCTGCGTGGCAAGAACACGGCCCCAGGGCCTGACGGCATTCCGGGCCGTGCATGGGTCTTGGCTATGGAAGCGTTAGAACCGAGGCTGCTGCGTCTTTTGACCGCTTGCCTGGAACAGGGTTGCTTCCCGAAGGAGTGGAAGTCTGGAAAGTTAGTACTGCTCAGAAAGGAGGGACGACCGATGGACTCTCCGTCTGGTTACCGGCCGATAGTTTTGCTGGATGAGGTGGGCAAGCTCTTTGAGCGAATAATCGCTGCACGCCTCATCAAGCACATGGAAAGAGAGGGGCCGGACTTGGCCGACTGCCAATTTGGGTTCCGCAGGAACCGGTCAACTGTCGATGCAATTCTACGGGTCAAATCAATGGCACACGAGGCTGTGACGCAGGGAAATGTCGTCTTGGCGGTGTCATTGGACATCGCTAATGCTTTCAACACCCTGCCCTGGAACACAATAAAGGAATCGTTGCGATACCATCAAGTACCCCTTCACTTGTTCCGCATCATTGAAGCTTATCTCAGTGAGAGGTTCGTCACCTGGCCTGGGCAGCAGGTATGGGGGGAGAGGGCAATGTCCTGTGGGGTCCCGCAGGGGTCGGTCTTGGGTCCACTCTTGTGGAATATAGGCTACAACTGGGTTCTAAGGGGGGAAAACTTGCGTGGAGTCAACGTCATCTGCTACGCCGATGATACGCTTGTGACGGCCAAGGGTCCCAATTACCGTGATGCAGCCATATTAGCTACAGCGGCAGTTGCCCATTGCGTGGGCAAGATCAGAAGTCTGGGCCTCGAGGTGGCTCTAGCGAAGTCCGAAGCCATATGTTTCTATGGTCCACGGAAAGCTCCCCCAGCTGGGGTGGCTATAGTGGTGGGAGGAGTCCCGATTGCCGTCATGCCATCACTGCTCTACCTTGGTGTCGTGCTTGACAGCAAGTGGAATTTCTGTGCGCATTTTGAGCGCCTGGCACCCAAGTTGTTGCGCGCTGCATCTGCCCTTGGGCGTATACTGCCAAACCTGGGAGGGCCCAAGGCTTCATGCCGCCGCCTCTACATGGGCGTGGTGCGATCGATGGCACTCTATGGTGCCCCAGTTTGGGCAAATGCTCTTAATAGACAAAATATCGCTCGGTTACGCCGACCGCAGAGAGCAATAGCTGTAAGGGTTATAAGAGGATACCGTACGATAAGCACGGAGGCCGCGTGCGTTCTAGCCTGCTCTCTGCCTTGGGACTTGGACGCGAAGGTCCTCGCGACCCTATACCTGTGGCGCGGGGAGGTGCGGGACCGGGGTGAGGTGCTGGCTCCGGAGGAATTGAAGAAGCGGCGTGTTGAGCTGCAGCAGGAGGCGGTTGATGAGTGGCAGCTGCGGCTGGTTTGGCCTAGGGCGGGCATCCGCACCATTGAAGCTATCCAACCTAGTCTTCACGAATGGATTGGAAGGGATTTTGGGGTCCTAACATTCAGGCTCACGCAGTTGCTGTCAGGGCATGGCTGCTTTGGCAAGTACCTGCACCAACAAGCCAAAAGGGAGCCGACCCCGGGATGTCATGAGTGCGGAGCACATGAAGACTCCGCCCAGCACACGTTGGCGGAGTGCCCGGTCTGGGCTGTAGAAAGAGAGGAAGTAATTGCCCGTACTGGGCAAGATTTGTCGCTGCCGGCCGTAGTGCAAGCTATGCTCTCCGGCGAAGAGGTGTGGCAGACAATGCTAGAATTCTCAGAATACGTCATGGCCGGGAAAGAGGCGGCGGAGCGCGAGCGGGAGATTCAGGCCGAGGCTGACCCTATGCGCCGACGTAGAATGAGACGCAGGCGTGCTGTGCACGACAGACGCTTGCCACCTTAGCATAGACCTCCGGGTGTCAGATACGGGGGCGTCTGACATCCATAGGAAAGAGGTCCTCGGGTAGGAGGCGTGAGAAGTGTTCGGATACGCACTTAATGGAGGTTTTACTTGTGATGGGTCCTGATGGACTGTTGCTGGCGGAGTTGTGGATGAGTGACGCCGCGTGCCCGTAACTCCGCCCTAAGGCACCGAGGCGACAGACAGGGGTTTTAGTGGGTAGACCGGATTCTCGTGGGAGTCCCACATAACCACCCGGGTGTCCCCGCGCCCGGGTGGTATGCGTAATGCATTTCCCCTGTATAAAAAAAAAAAAAAAAAAAAAAAAAAAAAAAAAGGTTGGGGTGCTACGGACAGGAAACCTCCCAGAGTGCCAGGTCCCTTCTCATTCCTCTTGATCCGGTTGATCTGGGGGTAAGGGAAGGGCTCCTGGACGGTGCACCCCGGGGGCAACGGTAAGTAATCTCTTGGTTTCCAAGTTGTTGCTTATCGGTGCTGCCAATGTCCTGTCACGGGGGGGAGGCCTTGTGGCCTGACGGCTTTGAATGGTAATGTTTGAAAGGTATGTTTTGAGAGAGACTAATGACTGAATGGAATGTTTAAATGTTTTCGGGCCGTATAGTATTGATGGATGGTTGGTAGTCTCTAATGAGACTACGTAGGGGAGTCTACGCCAGCTCGCCTTGAATCCCGCATCCCACAGCACTTTCCCAACGACCCCCATCTTTGGCGGTATGGGGTACGGGTAGTGTTTGTGGCGCGGAGGGCTTGCCTTCATTGGCCGGCCCGCGGGAAGGAAAACCCTTTAACACCCGACAGCGAAGTCGTTAAAACCTCTAGATACCAGGTGCCCTCTAGAGTACATAGCCCACTGCGTTTCGGGATGAGCGTTACCCGCCAGTGAATTATATATCGTCTCATACTCGTGGGAATTTTATGGAAAATTTAAATAAAAACAAAAATCGTAATGAAGAAGAAACAAGTTTAAGGCAGAAAGGTGGGATTCCGCCACAACGAGACCGAAAAGGTCGGTTCGTCCGCGACACGGCAAATGAATCGCAGGAGCCAACGGCAGCGGTGTCCCCAAGAACAGTGTCCTCTTTGGGGAATGGGGAACCAGAAGTTTTTGCAAGGGCAGAGACCCGAAGATCGCTCCCGGATCTAAGAGTGCCTCTTATCCGTTGTGATGGAGAGCTAGGGTCCACAATTCCAGCTCCTCCGCCAAAAACAAAAGAGGTAGATGCCCTCCTGGGTGCCAAAGGGGTGGACATAGAGTCTGACGCAGGGAGTCTTGTATCTGCGTCAGCTTTTGAGGACTCCGTCCTCCAACTCGGAGGCGATCACGTAGAGTCGGACACGGCGATGAGCTGTTACGAGTCTGTCAGTAATGTTAGGCGTTTCTGGCGGAAACGTGGCCTCAGTGAATCGGGTTCTGACTCTGAGGAGGCCACTGAGAATAACAAGCAGTCCACGAGCCAATCAAAGAGAGGTCGCGGTCGTCCTCCTTCCACTGGGCATTACGTTGGACTTGCCAAAGCCAAAGAGGAGTATAACCGCGCTATGAGAGAGGAAATGCGTTTGAGGGCAGAAGAAGAAGTGGCTGGCATAAAGCTGCCCTTTTCTACTCGTAGTCAGTCGGGCGGCCTAAGTTCTAGTTCGGTCCTGCCCTGTGCACAAGACAATCTTTCTGCGGCTGCGCTCTCTCAGCGAGTGCAGACAAGCCTGGATGCAATATCCTTGGTTGCCAAAAACTCCAGCAATTTGAAAGGCACCTTTGTAAAGGCCCTGAAGGAGGCGGCAGTGTCAATCAAAGAGACATTTGAGTGCCTTTTGGAGCGCTCTACTTCAGAGGAGACGAGGCGTCTGCAGGCGCAAAACGAAAGCCTGCGCGCTCAATTAACTGAACTCAAGGCTGAAATGGCTCAGCTGAGAGCAGACTTTCGGGACCAATTCAAGGTTCCAGTTCCGGTCTCGGCTCCGTTAAAACCAACGGAGAATACACAGTCAACTAGCAGCTCTAGCAAGGAGGATACAGGTACAGGGTCTCTCAATTTGGAAAACATGATGTGTGTGATGACCAAAAAGATTGGGCTGATGTTGGACGCGAGGCTGGGAGCCTTAGAGTTAGAGGGCAGGCTACTGCCAGCCCAACCGATGCGGCCCCCGCTGGCTGCCGACTTGAGGCGTCAAAATGAGAGGGTCACTTACCATACCCAGGAGCTTGAACTCGCTCCCGAGCCGGCTCCAAAACGAGGTCCTCCAAATTTGACGGTAGAACCTAAGAAGGGGCAAAAGAAGAGAAAGAATAGGAATAAGGCCACCCTTGCAGCAGCTGAAGCCGCCGCGGCTTGCGCACGCTCATCATCTGTTCCTCGGTCTCTGCCTTCAGCCCCCTTGGCCATGGATAAAGCATGGAATAAGGCAGTTGGTGGGAAGAAAAATAACAAGACGGTTAATTCTCGCTCTGCTATTCAATCGCAGCAGGGGAATGATGTGCAAGTTCAACACCAGGGGCAGGCTCCACCACGGTCGCAAAGACAAGAGGCTCGCAAACTGCGACCGCCCCGATCCTCTGCTGTGGTTTTGTCCTTACAACCGGAGGCTGAAGAGCAGGGAATCAGTTATAAGGATGTGTTAGCTACAGCTAAAGCAAAAGTAGATTTGGCGGATCTAGATATACAGTCGATCCGTTTTAAAGTTGCAGCTACAGGCGCCAGACTCCTGGAGATACCGGGGGCCTCCAGTGGGCCTAAGGCGGACAAACTCGCTGAAAAACTTTGTCAGCTGTTCAAATCCGAGATGGTCAAGGTGTCACGGCCTACAAAATGCGTGGAATTGCGAGTATCTGGCCTGGATGACTCAGTGTCTGTGGAGGACATCGCTGCGGCGATTGCGCAGGCCGGCGGTTGTGCGGTCCAGGAGGTCAGAGTGGGAGAAATTAAATCGGACCCCTGGAGCCTAGGTTCTGCGTGGGTTCGTTGTCCAGTCGCTGCGGCCAAAAAAGTGGCTGGAAAGGAGAGACTGCTGGTGGGCTGGGTGTCGGCGCAAGTCAAGTTGCTGGAAGCGCGCGCCCAAAGATGTTACCGGTGCTTGGAGTCGGGCCATGTTAGGGCGCAGTGTCCTTCTGAAATTGACAGGTCCGGTCTGTGCTACCGTTGTGGCCAGCCAGGTCACAAGGCGAGAGATTGCTCGGCGACGCCACACTGCACTGTCTGTGCAGTGCTGGGAAAAGACGCGAATCATAGGACAGGAAGCAAGAGCTGTACTGCCCCACCCAAGAGACCGAAGACAAAGGCTGGCGATGGCTCCCGGGCCTCCTCGCAGCCTGTCCGCTCGTCCACTTCGACTGTGGACGGGACTCAGGGGGTTGCTGGTATGGATACAAATTAATATGGCCATCAAATTTCTTCAGACGAATCTTAACCACTGCGTTAGGGCTCAGGACCTCTTTTTCCAGAGTATGGCGCAGTGGTCAATAAATATAGCAGTGGTAGCGGAGCCATACTCTGTTTCTGCTCAAGCGGGATGGGTTGGGGACCTGGATAAAACTGTGGCCCTGGTGTCGCGGGGCACTGCTGGCTCCCCACCTTTTCAAGGCGTCATAAAGGGTCATGGTTTTGTGGCGGCAACCTGCGGAAACATTGCAGTTGTTGGCGTCTACTTCTCTCCCAACGATAGTTTGGCGGATTTTGAACAGTTTCTCGTAACAGTGGGTGCTATTGTTAGGCAGTTGCACCCTACGCCTGTTTTAGTAGCCGGAGATTTCAATGCAAAGTCTAGGGCTTGGGGGTGTCCAGCAACGAATCCGAAAGGCGCAACTCTGGAGGAGTGGGCGGTCGCCACTGGCTTGGTGGTCATTAACCGGGGTTCAGAAAATACGTGCGTGCGGCAACAGGGTGGATCTATCGTGGACATTACATTTTCGAGTGCCTCCCTGGCGCGCCGTATTCAGGGCTGGGAGGTCATGGTGGGAGTGGAGACGCTGTCAGATCACCGGTACATTCGGTTTGATATTGACCCACTCATCTCAAACAACGCAAGGCTGAATGGCCCAGTCAGGACTGGCCCCAGGTGGGCGTTCACCAAACTTGACCGGGAACTTTTGAAAGAGGCAGCGATCGTAGAGACGTGGCTGCCTGTCCCAGATGAAGCTGTGGTGGTAGAGTCCGAAGCGTCCCAAATCCGGGAGGCCATGGTGCGAATTTGTGATGTGGCGATGCCTCGGGCCAAGTCTCTACCGCATAGACGATGCGTGTACTGGTGGACATCCGAGCTCGCGCAAATACGCAGCTCCTGTGTAGCTGCACGGCGTCGGTATATGCGTCAAAGAAGGCGCAGGCAGCGAGATGAAAACGAGGAACGCCGTTTATATGAGGCCTACAAGACGTCCAAACAGGAGTTTTCTGTGGCTATCGGACATGCAATTGAGGCGAGTCGTGCTGAATTCCTGGAGACCTTAAATAATGATCCGTGGGGAAGACCCTACAAACTCATCCGGAACAAGTTGCGCCCCTGGGCGCCTCCGCTGACTCAAACACTTCAGCCGGAGCTTGTAACGCGCGTAGTTGCTGGGCTATTAAGGGGACCTCACCAGCCGCCTATCATGGCACCGCCAACGGTGGGGCTAAGAGAGGAGGATATCGTTCCACCTGTTCTTCCCGAAGAGCTGGCCGTGGCGGTTTACCGGCTGCGTGGCAAGAACACGGCCCCAGGGCCTGACGGCATTCCGGGCCGTGCATGGGTCTTGGCTATGGAAGCGTTGGAACCGAGGCTGCTGCGTCTTTTGACCGCTTGCCTGGAACAGGGTTGCTTCCCGAAGGAGTGGAAGTCTGGGAAGTTAGTGCTGCTCAGAAAGGAGGGACGACCGATGGACTCTCCGTCTGGTTACCGGCCGATAGTTTTGCTGGATGAGGTGGGCAAGCTCTTTGAGCGAATAATCGCTGCACGCCTCATCAAGCACATGGAAAGAGAGGGGCCGGACTTGGCCGACTGCCAATTTGGGTTCCGCAGGAACCGGTCAACTGTCGATGCAATTCTACGGGTCAAATCAATGGCACACGAGGCTGTGACGCAGGGAAATGTCGTCTTGGCGGTGTCATTGGACATCGCTAATGCTTTCAACACCCTGCCCTGGAACACAATAAAGGAATCGTTGCGATACCATCAAGTACCCCTTCACTTGTTCCGCATCATTGAAGCTTATCTCAGTGAGAGGTTCGTCACCTGGCCTGGGCAGCAGGTATGGGGGGAGAGGGCAATGTCCTGTGGGGTCCCGCAGGGGTCGGTCTTGGGTCCACTCTTGTGGAATATAGGCTACAACTGGGTTCTAAGGGGGGAAAACTTGCGTGGAGTCAACGTCATCTGCTACGCCGATGATACGCTTGTGACGGCCAAGGGTCCCAATTACCGTGATGCAGCCATATTAGCTACAGCGGCAGTTGCCCATTGCGTGGGCAAGATCAGAAGTCTGGGCCTCGAGGTGGCTCTAGCGAAGTCCGAAGCCATATGTTTCTATGGTCCACGGAAAGCTCCCCCAGCTGGGGTGGCTATAGTGGTGGGAGGAGTCCCGATTGCCGTCATGCCATCACTGCTCTACCTTGGTGTCGTGCTTGACAGCAAGTGGAATTTCTGTGCGCATTTTGAGCGCCTGGCACCCAAGTTGTTGCGCGCTGCATCTGCCCTTGGGCGTATACTGCCAAACCTGGGAGGGCCCAAGGCTTCATGCCGCCGCCTCTACATGGGCGTGGTGCGATCGATGGCACTCTATGGTGCCCCAGTTTGGGCAAATGCTCTTAATAGACAGAATATCGCTCGGTTACGCCGACCGCAGAGAGCAATAGCTGTAAGGGTTATAAGAGGATACCGTACGATAAGCACGGAGGCCGCGTGCGTTCTAGCCTGCTCTCTGCCTTGGGACTTGGACGCGAAGGTCCTCGCGACCCTATACCTGTGGCGCGGGGAGGTGCGGGACCGGGGTGAGGTGCTGGCTCCGGAGGAATTGAAGAAGCGGCGTGTTGAGCTGCAGCAGGAGGCGGTTGATGAGTGGCAGCTGCGGCTGGTTCGGCCTAGGGCGGGCATCCGCACCATTGAAGCTATCCAACCTAGTCTTCACGAATGGATTGGAAGGGATTTTGGGGTCCTAACATTCAGGCTCACGCAGTTGCTGTCAGGGCATGGCTGCTTTGGCAAGTACCTGCACCAACAAGCCAAAAGGGAGCCGACCCCGGGATGTCATGAGTGCGGAGCACATGAAGACTCCGCCCAGCACACGTTGGCGGAGTGCCCGGTCTGGGCTGTAGAAAGAGAGGAAGTAATTGCCCGTACTGGGCAAGATTTGTCGCTGCCGGCCGTAGTGCAAGCTATGCTCTCCGGCGAAGAGGTGTGGCAGACAATGCTAGAATTCTCAGAATACGTCATGGCCGGGAAAGAGGCGGCGGAGCGCGAGCGGGAGATTCAGGCCGAGGCTGACCCTATGCGCCGACGTAGAATGAGACGCAGGCGTGCTGTGCACGACAGACGCTTGCCACCTTAGCATAGACCTCCGGGTGTCAGATACGGGGGCGTCTGACATCCATAGGAAAGAGGTCCTCGGGTAGGAGGCGTGAGAAGTGTTCGGATACGCACTTAATGGAGGTTTTACTTGTGATGGGTCCTGATGGACTGTTGCTGGCGGAGTTGTGGATGAGTGACGCCGCGTGCCCGTAACTCCGCCCTAAGGCACCGAGGCGACAGACAGGGGTTTTAGTGGGTAGACCGGATTCTCGTGGGAGTCCCACATAACCACCCGGGTGTCCCCGCGCCCGGGTGGTATGCGTAATGCATTTCCCCTGTATAAAAAAAAAAAAAAAAAAAAAAAAAAAGGTTGGGGTCCCCCCGCGGGTTGCTCACCTTGTCGTGGTGGAGGGGCTTAGTAACCGTGGCTTGGTCACCCACGGTGAAGCGAAGAGGCAACCAGGGCCGGCCTGTTTGAGGGTCGGGCTGGCCCGAGGAGGACGCTCCAAGTGGGCTTGTTAAGCCCGCTTGTGACGCGTTGGAGGTGGACCGTCGAGGAAGAGGAGTGTCGGTATTGCGGTGAGCCGTTCTCCCTATCCTCGGCGGCCGAGGTGGGATCGCAGGGGAAGAGGCGTGATGGTATTACGATCGCCAGTCGCCCTATCCCCTGCGAACTTGGCGGTGCCGTTCCGCTGTAGCGGCGTTGGTGGGGCTGCAGAGGAAGAGGAGTGTCGGTGTTACGATGTGCCGTTCTCCCTGTCCTCTGCAGCCGAATTGTGGTTTTGCGACAGAACCATAGACCTGATCTGTCGCCGGGCGCCGGAGAACTTTCTGGCGCCCATGGCTTCCTTGTGGCGGGCTCGGGGGGGTCCGCTACAGTGCAGAACGGAGGCGGAGGAGGAAGGCGCGTCGAACCATCATGGCGCGCCTAGCGTGAAGGGCCTTCGGGCATTTGCGAAGGAGCCGCTCGTGGGCGGCTGCCGCCGGTGGGGTCGCGGATGAGTACGCAAGCGTTCCTGTAACCCCACCAATAGTGCGGCGAGGCGGTATATGGGGGGTTTTTAGTGGGTATACCGTGGGCCTCATTAGCCTAGACGGGAGTCCCACATAACCACTCGGGTCACCCCCCGCACCCGGGTGGTATGCGGAATGCATTTTCCACCCTAAAAAAAAAAAAAAAAAAAGGTTAGGTTGGGGTGCGGGCCATTGAAGCTATCCAACCTAGTCTTCACGAATGGATTGGAAGGGATTTTGGGGTCCTAACATTCAGGCTCACGCAGTTGCTGTCAGGGCATGGCTGCTTTGGCAAGTACCTGCACCAACAAGCCAAAAGGGAGCCGACCCCGGGATGTCATGAGTGCGGAGCACATGAAGACTCCGCCCAGCACACGTTGGCGGAGTGCCCGGTCTGGGCTGTAGAAAGAGAGGAAGTAATTGCCCGTACTGGGCAAGATTTGTCGCTGCCGGCCGTAGTGCAAGCTATGCTCTCCGGCGAAGAGGTGTGGCAGACAATGCTAGAATTCTCAGAATACGTCATGGCCGGGAAAGAGGCGGCGGAGCGCGAGCGGGAGATTCAGGCCGAGGCTGACCCTATGCGCCGACGTAGAATGAGACGCAGGCGTGCTGTGCACGACAGACGCTTGCCACCTTAGCATAGACCTCCGGGTGTCAGATACGGGGGCGTCTGACATCCATAGGAAAGAGGTCCTCGGGTAGGAGGCGTGAGAAGTGTTCGTTCGGATACGCACTTAATGGAGGTTTTACTTGTGATGGGTCCTGATGGACTGTTGCTGGCGGAGTTGTGGATGAGTGACGCCGCGTGCCCGTAACTCCGCCCTAAGGCACCGAGGCGACAGACAGGGGTTTTAGTGGGTAGACCGGATTCTCGTGGGAGTCCCACATAACCACCCGGGTGTCCCCGCGCCCGGGTGGTATGCGTAATGCATTTCCCCTGTATAAAAAAAAAAAAAAAAAAAAAAAAAAAGGTTGGGGTGCGGGATTGGTAGACCTCCTCGTGGTGCACCCTGGGAGGGGGAGGATAGCCGCTCAGTTGCGCGTTCGCCATTCTCCCTCTGCGAACTACCAGTCAGTGTGGTCATGGCAGTTGAGTCATCTCCTGCGTTGGCTTTGGTGCCGTGTCATTATGGTTGACTGCTCCCGACATGCTTCAGCTAATCTGAAGTGTCAGGGAATGCAGCTGTCGTGGAGGTGGTGCGATTGCACCGTCTGTTGTCGGGGCCCCGGTTAGGGCCAGCGGCCGATTTGGCGGTGTGGGATGGCGAGCCTTCAAGGCTCGCGGCGCGGCAGGCCTGGCGGTCACAGTCATGTGGCTGCTGGATGGGTTTCGGCCCCCTGTCGGGCAACCCGTAACCTGCACGTAGCGGGCCGGGGGCGCTGCTCATTGAGAGTAGCGCTGCGTGGAGAAAACCACTATAATAAATCCCCAATCCCAAGGTGAGCAGATCGTGCCGATGGGATGCATGGCTGGAGGGAGTCCAGTGCCAAGCGTGCGGGGGAGCTCACCCCCGAAAAAAGAGACGACGATGTGGAGCATTGGTAAAGTAAAATGAAGGTTGATTGTGAAAATAATCCCCTGGCGGGTCTCCAAAAGGAGGAATCCCGTCCGCTCACTTCGGTGACCGGCTGCCCTCCGTATGCAGGGGTGGGCAACAATCGCCTCGTAGGCCGGCAGGTTGCCGGTCTCCGTGAACACAACCTTGGCGTAACGAATATGGACATTGATGCTACGTGGAATAAGGATTTAGTTGATCTGGAGGTGAAGGACTGTGACCTGATGTCGCACTCCAACACCAACGACCTAGACTCGAATACGGAAGAGTGCTCAGAGCTGGGCACTCTAAGACTGAGGGGTGGAGGATCGCCAGAGAGGGACTGTAAGGGTCGGTTCGTTGGCAAGGGCAGACCGGGCCCTAAGACCTCCAAAGAATCCAAGGAGACCACGGTGGTGTCGGCAAGGACAGTGTCTCCCTCAAAGAGCGAGGTACCGGAAGCCTTAACTAGAGAAGAATCACAGAGTCGACCGGGGAGTCGGAGATCGCTTCCGGACTTAAGGGTGAATCTCTCTCGCTGCGATGAGTCCCAAACTCCAGCTCCGTCTAGTAGCACAAAGAGGAAAGAGGCGGAAGCTCACGTGGGCGATAAAGGTGTGGACATTGAATCCGATACAGGGAGCATGCTCAGTATCCGCTCGGAGCCAGCTCCCGATAACAAGCATGGTGATGGTGCCGAGTCTGACTCGGACATGAGCTGTTATTCACTAAGTGACACCGAAAGGAGGAGGAGGTTCTGGCGGAAGCGCGGTCGCGGCGGCTTGGGGTCAGACTCAGACGAGACCACTGAAAAGCGGTCTCAGTCGGCTTCAAAGCGAGGTCGCGGTCGGCCCCCAACCACGGGACAGTACGTTGGTCTCACCAAAGCCAAAGAAGAGTACAACCGCGCCAAAAGAGAAGAGATGAGATTGAGGGCAGAAGAAGAAGTGGCTGGCATACAGCTGCCATTTTTAATTCGCAGTCAGACAAGCGGCCCAAGGCTGGCTGGCTCCGTCTCGCCCTGTGCGCAGGATGTCCTCTCTGCGGCTGCGCTCTCCCAGCGCGTGCAGACAAGCCTGGACGCAATAACATTGGTTGCCAAAAATTCCGGCAATCTAAAAGGCACGTTTGTAAAGGCACTGAAGGACGCGGCAGTGTCTATTAAAGAAACATTCGAGTGCCTTTTAGAGCGCACTACTTCAGAGGAGACGAGGCATCTGCAGGCCCAAAATGATAGCCTGCGCGCACAACTGACTGAATTAAAAGCTGAGATGACACAGCTGAGAGCAGATTTCCGGGACCAATTTAAGAGGCCGTCCCCAGCCCCACCTCTGCCCACAGAACATCTGCAGCCATCCGGCAGCTCCCGCAAGGATACTGCAGGGTTCCCCAACACGGAAGAAATGATGCGCTCCATGACGGCGCAGATGGGGCTAATGCTAGACGCGAGGTTAGGAGCTTTGGAGCTGGAGGGTAGGCTACTGCCGGCCCAACCAATGCGGCCCCCGTTGGCTGCTGACCGGAGGCACCAGGCTCCTCACAGCCAGGAGTCCGAACCCGCTCCCAAACCCAATCCAAAGGTACGGCGAGGTCCTCCAAATCTCACAGAGGAGCCCCAGAAAGGGAAGAAGAGGAACAAGAAGAAGACGACCCTTGCAGCAGTCGAAGCCGCCGCGGTTCGCGGTGCCGCCAAACCTGCTCCTAGGGCTTTGCCTTCAGCCCCTATAGCCACGGATAAAGCGTGGAACATAGCGGCTAAAGGAGGCAAGAAAAAGAAGGCGGGAAGGGGACCGCAGCAGAAGGGAAAGCTCGCAGCAATTGGAGCAGCTACGTCACCACGGTCACAAAAGCAAGAGGCCAGCAAACTGCGCCCACCCCGCTCTACTGCTGTGGTCTTGTCCTTGCAGCCTGAGGCCGAAGAGAAGGGCATCACTTATAAAAGTGTGATTGCAGCGGCCAAAACACAGGTTGACTTGTCTGAACTGGACATTCAATCTGTTCGGTTCAAAGTTGCAGCTACCGGCGCGCGACTACTGGAGGTACCGGGGGCCGCCAGCGGTCCAAAAGCAGATAAATTGGCTGAGAAACTTAGCCAGCTGTTCAGTCCTGAGGAAGTCAGAGTGTCTCGGCCTACAAAATGTGTCGAATTGCGCGTATCTGGCCTAGATGACTCGGTGACATCAGAGGACATCGCTGCGGCGATTGTGCAAGCCGGTGACTGTGCGATCCAGGAGGTCAAAGTGGGCGACATAAAATCGGATCCCTGGAGCCTAGGTTCGGTATGGGTTCGCTGTCCTATCGCTGCAGCTAAAAAGGTGGCTGGAAAGGGAAGACTACTGGTTGGATGGGTGTCGGCGCATGTCAAGCTGCTGGAAGCGCGTGCCCAAAGATGTTACCGGTGCTTGGAGCCGGGACACGTGAGGGCAAAATGTCCTTCTGACATAGATAGGTCCCAACTGTGCTACCGTTGCGGCCAGGCGGGACACAAGGCGAAAGAATGCTCGGCGGCGCCGCATTGCAATGTCTGTGCAACGTTGGGCAAAGAGGCGGGTCATAGGGTAGGGAGCAAGAGCTGTTCTGCTCCACCCAAGAGAACGAAGACAAAGGCTGGCGATGGCTCCCGGGTCTCCTCGCAGCCTGTCCACCCATCCACTACTACTGTGGACGAGACTCAGGGGGTTTCAGAAATGGACGCCAGTTAAATATGGCCATCCAAGTTCTGCAGGCGAATCTTAATCACTGCGCCAGGGCTCAGGACCTTCTGTTCCAGAGTATGGCGCAGTGGTTAATAAATATAGCAGTGATAGCGGAGCCATACACTGTTCCTGCCAGAGCAGAATGGGTCGGGGACCTAGACAGTACTGTGGCCCTGGTGTCGCGGAGCGCAACTAGCTCCCCACCTTTTCAAGGCGTCGTAAGGGGTCACGGTTTTGTGGCGGCAACATATGAGAAGATTGCTGTTGTTGGTGCCTACTTCTCGCCCAACGATAGTCTAGCGAATTTTGAGCAGTTCCTCGTGGAAGTGGGTGCCATAGTCAGACAGCTGCACCCGACACCTGTTCTATTTGCCGGAGATTTAAATGCAAAGTCCAGGGAGTGGGGTTCTCGGGTAACAGATCCTTTTGGGCAGTGCCTGGAGGAATGGGCTGTTGCGTACGGACTGGCTGTGATAAATCGGGGGACCGTGAACACATGTGTGCGGCAACAGGGGGGCTCAATTGTCGACGTTACGTTTGCGAGCGCTCCTCTGGCACGGCGTGTTAACGACTGGAAATGTTTGGAGGATGTAGAGACCCTTTCGGACCATCGCTACATTAGGTTCAATATTTCCACACCCACGACCGTGTCGATAAGCCCTAGAAGTCTTCCAAGGGGGAACAACCCTCGATGGGCGCTAAAACGACTGGACCGTGAAGTGCTGGAGGAGGCGGCCCTCGTTAAGGCCTGGCTGCCGGCACCCGAAGGTTCTTTGGACGTCGAAGTTGAAGCCTCATGGCTAAGGGATGCCATGACTGACACCTGTGATGCTGCCATGCCACGAGCGGGGCCCTTTCTTCCAAAACGCCAAGTGTATTGGTGGTCCGCAGAATTGGCACAACTGCGAGAATCGTGTATCGCAGCGCGACGCCAGTACACAAGGAGTCGCAGGCGGCAACGGCGAGATGCTAACGAGGAGGCACAGCTCTATGCAACTTACAGAGAGCTAGCTGTCTCTCTTAAGACGGCTATTGGTCGAGCTAAAGACCGGGCTGAGAAGGAGATGCTGGAGAGTCTCAATAACGATCCTTGGGGGAGACCATATAAGATGGTGAGGAGTAAACTCCGACCATGGACACCCCCGCTGACACAGACTCTTCAGCCCCAACTCTTGCAGCGGGTGGTAAACACTCTCTTCCCGGATACACCGGAGTTCATACCACCCCCAATGGCGCCGATTGATGCAGGTGCAGATGATACCGACGTACCAGAGGTCACTGAGGGCGAACTTGGTGCCGCTGTGCTCCGGATAAATAAAAATAAAGCGCCAGGCCCCGATGGCATACCAGGCCGTGCTTGGGTGCTAGCAATAGGTCCTCTTGGACCCCGGGTGAGAGCACTCTTCAGCGCATGTTTCGAACAGGGTCGGTTTCCACGGATGTGGAAAACAGGGAAACTGGTCCTTATTCAAAAGATGGGACGTCCGGCCGACTCATCATCGGCTTATCGACCGATCGTCTTACTCGACGAGGTGAGTAAACTTTTCGAGCGTATCATCTCGCTTCGCCTCCTCAAGCACCTCGAAAATGTGGGGCCAAATCTTAGCCAAAATCAGTTCGGCTTTCGTCACTGCCGATCCACAATTGACGCGATCGCCAGAGTTCCCTGAGAGAGGAGGCAGTGTCCCAAGGCGGGGTGGTCCTCGCAGTGTCGTTGGACATATCGAACGCATTTAACACTCTGCCTTGGGGGTGCATTAAGGAAGCACTCAGATACCATGCGGTGCCGAGGTATTTGCGCAACATTATCGAGGCGTACTTATCAGAGAGGGCTGTCAAGTACCCGGTGCCAAATGATAACGGATGGGGTCTGAAAATCATGTCATGCGGTGTTCCGCAGGGGTCGGTACTGGGACCACTCCTGTGGAATATTGGGTATGACTGGGTGCTGCGTGGCAGAAATCTTCCGGGGATTGAACTGACGTGCTATGCCGACGACACTCTCATTTCAGCGAAGGCTAGCACGTTCAGGGAGGCGTCGCTAAGGGCTACGGCGGGAGTAGCTCAAGTGGTAACAAGGATCCGTAGGTTGGGTCTAGAGGTTGCTCTTCATAAGTCGGAGGCCATCTGCTTTCATGGACCTAGAAAAGCACCTCCAGCTGGCGCTCAGCTTGTAGTGAGTGGAGTTCCCATCGGCGTTGGGTCGACGATGAAATATCTGGGACTCGTCCTCGACAGCCGGTGGAACTTTAAGGAGCACTTTAAGCGCCTAACTCCTAGGCTTCTAGGAGCAGCCGGTGCGCTTAGCCGACTCCTACCAAACATGGGGGGGCCAAATGTAGGCTGCCGCAGTCTATACACGATGGTAGTGAGGTCGATGGCCCTGTACGGTGCACCCATTTGGGTAGATGCCCTTAGCGCCGAAAACCAAACACGTCTACGAAGACCTCAAAGGATCATGGCGATAAGGGCCATCAGAGGATATCGCACCATCTCCAGTGATGCGGCATGCGCCTTGGCCGGGACCCCGCCCTGGGATCTGGAGGCAAAAGCACTGGCGACCATATATAGGCGGATTTCGGAATCTCGAGCCAGAGATCAGGAGCCTATGCTCGAAGAGGTGAAGCGCTGGCGGACGAATGCACGCGTTGTCGTTCTCCGAAAATGGGGTGAGAGGCTAAGAAATCCATGCGCCGGTCACTGGACAGCCGGAGCTATCCAGCCTGTCCTTAAAGAATGGGTCGGTAGACAGCACGGTGTGGTGTCTTTCCATCTCGCACAGGTACTCTCGGGCCATGGGTGCTTTGGCAAGTACCTGTGCGAGAAGTCTAAACGGGAGCCAACGCCAGCGTGTCACCACTGCAACAGTGCAGAAGATACAGCGCAGCACACGCTGGCGGACTGCCCAAGTTGGGTAGCGCCGCGCAATAATTTAGTTGCGACAATTGGGGCTGATCTGTCGTTGCCGACCGTCGTAAAGGCAATGACAGAAAACAAACGATGCTGGAAAGCTATGACCACCTTCTGCGAGGTGGTCATGACCCAAAAAGAAGCGGCGGAGCGCGCGCGAGAAGAGGATGTAGATGCTCACCCGCTGCGGCGCAAAAGAGCAAGGCGGAGGCGGGTCGCCCATGACCGCCGCCTGCCGCCTTAATGAAGACCTTTGGGTGGCAGTCAAGGGGACGACAGCCATCCGATTGAAACTAGGTCCTCGAGGCGAAGGGTGTGCTAAAACCAAATCACGCCCCAAATGCCGGTAGGGAAATCAATTTCCCGGAGATGGGGCTTAACAGCCAGCCGCTGCGAGGCCATGGTAGTGTACACAGATTGTTCCCGTGGCCTCGCCTTACAGCACCGTGGTGACAAACAGGTGGTTTTAGTGGGTAGACCGGATTCTCGTGGGAGTCCCACATAACCACCCGGGTGTATTTCCCCTGTAAAAAAAAAAAAAAAAAAAAGGTTAGGTTAGGTTGGGGCGCTACGGACAGGAAACCTCCAAGTGGGCCAGGTCCCTTCTCATTCCTCTTGATCCGAGTGATCTGGGGGTAAGGGAAGGGTACCTGGAGGGTGCGCCCCGGGGGCAACGGTAAGTAATTTCTTGGTTTTTCAAGTTATTGCTTACCGGTGCTGCCAATGTCCTGTCGTGGGGGGGGGGGGGGTCTCTCCACAGGTTCTCTCTCCAGCAGAGGTCCTTGTGGATGAGTCCGGGGGGGTGGGTAAACCTCTTTAGAGGGACCGTTTTCGGTCAAGTAGGTGGCGGTGGCCGGCAAGGCTGCTACGGGTTTGGCGGTCTTTTTGGGCTGTCCAGGCCAAATTTGGGTCTTACCTCTTTTGAGGACTTTTGTCGACTTATTGGTCTGGGGGGACTGGGAGGTCTTTGGGCCGTCCAAAATGAGGGGGGTCGCTCCAGAAATGGTTGTGACGGGTGCGGCGCTGTGCCAAGAGCATTCGACATATAGTCGACGCCGGACCAACCGTTGCTCGTGTCGGGGTCGTAGTCATGTTTTGCGGCTTCTGACAAGCACCGGGGGCCTTGCCTTAATCGGCTGGGCTGCGAGGAAGGAAACCTCAATAAAAAATCACTCCTAATCCTAAGCGGCGGAGCACCGCGAGAGGATGCATGGCTGAAGTGGAGTCAGTCGCTAGTGCTTCCCCCGTTAGTGTACCGGCCGACACTCTAACGGGATACGCTAAGGCTTATCCAGGTGCAGGGGGCACCGCTTGGATGGACCACTTATATCCCCCATACTCGTGGGAACTGTATGGAAACTAAAAACTTAAAAATCAAATTTAAAAGCGTAGAAGGGAAGCCCAAAATAAAGGGCACAAAGGTAGAAAAGCGCAGCCGGAAATTGAAGGAGAGCGGCGCTGAAAAAATGGCGGAAAGCGTGGCAGATATGCTCGCAAGTGCTGACGAGAGTGACCAGTCAGACTGCACTCTGAGAACGGTCAGGTCGAGGTCGAACTCGAGCTCCTCTGCAGGGACCAATAAGCGGAGATTTTGGGCCGATGTTGGCGCAAAAAGAGCCAATGGAGGGGCAAACGAGCCTCTGTTAGATGACTGAGAGGCATTGGGCTCCCCTGAGCCAGAAGGTCAAGAGGAAAAGATCAAGCGCTCAAGGGGACGCCCACCTACGACAGGCCAATACGTTGGTCTTGCAGCGGCAAAGAGAGCCCTCAACGAGGCCAAACGAGAGGCTCTCGAGATTGAGGCGGAGTTGGACATTGCAAGCCAGGCAAAAGTGGCAAGACGACTGCGGGAAAGTTTTTCCAAGTCACCCTCAGTCTGTGAAGACGTGAATGAGAAGTCTGCGGTAGACCTCTCCAAGTTGGTGGCGGACCACGTGAAGATAATCGAGAACGTGGCCTCATCATCAAAGAATCTGAAGGGAACCTATGTGCGGGCCCTTAAACAGGCGGCAGAAACTATCGCGAAAGCGTTTGATAGTTTAAGCGAGCGCTCGATCTCAGACGAGACTCGCCAACTGCAGGCGGCGAATAGTCGCCTGCAAGCAGAGATGGCCAGCCTCCGCGGGGAACTGGCCCAACTTAAGGCAGAAGTAGAGCGAGGGAGGCGGAGGGAGAGTCCTGTGCGGGAGGTTCTGCCCTCCGGACCAAGCGAGGACGCAGACATGCCAGACACGATGACGTTGGATACGCTGCCGGCCCCGAAGGTAAAGTTGCCGTCGCGCATTAGCCAACCGTCGATCGACCTGACGCCCGCTCTCTTGGACGAGGAATTAACGCGTGCAGTGGCTCTCCAGGTGGGAGCGATTGTAAGCGCACGTCTGGACGGACTAGAAGCCGAGGGTCGTCTGCTGCCGGCTAAGCAATTGCGACCGGCATTGGCAGCAGACAATAAGAAGCAGGCTGCAACATCCACAGCTTCTTCTGCGGCGAGAGTAACTGCTGGCCCCAGTGGGAAAAAAGTGATAGATGCCACCAAAAAGCCACAGTCTGCTCCAGCTCCTGGAGCTACAAAAAAGGCCAACAAAACGGCTAAAAAGAAGGGAGGTGGGACTTCAAACCAGTCAGCAAAGGAGTCCCCCACACCCCGCTCGCTGCCTCCTGCCCCCGCCACTATGAAAGAGGGCTGGAATGTGGTTGCGAGCAAGGGAAACAAGCGGAAGACGGCACAGCGTGTGGCTCCGCCGCAGCAAACAGAAAAAGCAAAAGCCGCAAAGCTGAAAGCGCCACGATCTGCAGCCGTCGTGCTTACCCTACAACCGGAAGCTGCAAAAAAAGGCGTCACATACAAAGATGTGATTGCGGAGGCTAGGACCAAGGTCCAACTAACGGACATGGACATCCCTGGGGGACTGCGCTTCCAGCGAGCGGCTACCGGAGCGTGCATTCTTGAGGTCCCTGGAGCATCCAGCGGGGAAAAGGCTGACAAACTAGCTGAAGCGATCCAACAGCAGATTGGCGCGGAGAAAGTACGGGTGTCTAGGCCAACTAAAACCGTTGACATTCGCGTCACTGGCTTGGACGAGTCGGTGTCCGCAGAAGAGGTGGTCGCGGCGGTGACACGAACTGGAGAATGTACCGTTGACATGGTGAAGGCCGGAGAAATACGCCAGGGTTTCTCAGGGCTCGGAACAGTGTGGGTTCAATGTCCCATAGCGGCTGCAAAGAAGATAGTGGCTGGGGGTCGCCTACTGGTAGGATGGGTCTCTGCGCAAGTGAAGCTGCTAGAGAAGAGGCCTTTACGATGCTTCCGGTGCTTTAGAAATGGGCATGTAAGGGCGCAATGTCAGGCGGAAACGGACCGATCTGAAAGCTGTTTCCAGTGTGGCAAAGAGGGTCACAAAGCGGCACAATGCACTGCGGCGCCACACTGTGCCGAGTGTGCGGCAGCCGGCAAGCCGTCGGAGCACAGAATAAGCAGCAAGGCGTGCACTGCGCCCAAAACTGCCGGAAAAAGTAGGAAGACCAAAGCTGCTGATGGCCCCCAGGCCCCCTCGCAGCCGGTCAAGTGGCCCGCCATGGAACAGGTCGCGACGGAGGCGGTTCAAAATATGGCCGTCGATTAAATGGCGACCATCGAATTTTTACAGGGGAACCTCAACCACGATGCCAAGGCCCAGGACCTCTTCCACCAGAGCATGGCACAGTGGTCGATCAACATTGCGATAGTAGCGGAGCCCTATAAAGTCCCCGACAGAATCGACTGGGCCGGGGATCTGGACGGAACCGTGGCCATAGCTACGCGGAGCGCTGCCGGCTCCAATCCATTCAAGAGCGTTATAAAAGGTCACGGCTGCGTCGCAGCGGTCTGTGGGGATTTGGCGGTAGTCGGAGTATACTTCTCTCCAAACAAAACTCTGGCTGAATTTGAGAGCTTTCTTGTTGAGGTCGGTGCTCTTGTTGGTCGGCTGCATCCCACCCCGGTCATCGTGGCTGGCGATTTTAACGCAAAACATGCAGCGTGGGGATCCCCAGTGACGGATCCACGGGGACGTACTCTTTTGGAGTGGGCAATTGCCGCCAACCTGGCAGTAGCAAATAAAGGAACGGCAAACACGTGCGTGCGCCAAGGGGGTGGCTCTATTGTAGACATCACGTTTACGAACGCCGCACTGGCACGCCGTGTTCAGGGATGGGAGGTCCTGGTGGATGTCGAGACTCTGTCAGATCACCGTTACATCCGGTTCGGTGTCTCTGCACTCCCTAGGCTCTCTCTCCCAAGACGGAATGACCCGGTCGAAAACTACCCACGCTGGGTACTGAAAAAACTCGACCGAGAAGCCCTAGAGTTGGCGGCCATGGTACAAACATGGACAACAGAACCGGAAGAGTTGGTTGATGTCGAGGCGGAAGCTGAATGGTTCCGCAACTGCATGACGGAAGTCTGCGACGCGGCCATGCCCCGAGTCAAGGCCTTCTCTCCCCGACGCTCCGTGTACTGGTGGTCTCCAGATCTTGCGCAGTTGCGCGAGGAGTGCGTGCTCACGAGACGCCAGTACACGCGACAACGGAGTCGACAGTACAGAGACGAAGAAACAGAAGTGGCCCTGTACACGAAATATAAGGAGGCCAAAGCGGCACTAAAAGCCGCCATTGCACAAGCCATAGACCGGTCACGAGAGGAGTTTCTGGAGACTCTGAATAGGGATCCGTGGGGGAGGCCGTACAAGCTTGTTAGGCAGAAGCTTCGGCCTTGGGCCCCCCCGCTGACGCAGAGTCTTCAACCTCAGCTGCTGGACGACGTAGTTACGGCTCTATTTCCGCACAGACCTCGGCAATGTCCACCGCCCATGGCTCCACCTAGGGCAACAGAGAGGCAGCGGGAAAGAGAAATGCAGGCGCCCCCTGTCACCGAGGGAGAGCTGGGAGCAGCGGTTTTGAGACTACGGGCCAAAAACACAGCACCCGGATTGGACGGGATCCCAGGTCGAGCCTGGGTCTTAGCCATGGAGGTCTTTGAGCCAAGGCTACGTCGATTTTTCAGCGCATGTCTTGAGCAGGGTCGCTTTCCTGACTCCTGGAAAATTGGTCGGTTGGTACTCTTGAGGAAAGAAGGTCGTCCTGCGGATTCACCGTCGGCCTACCGGCCCATCGTGTTGCTTGATGAGGTGGGCAAGCTCTTTGAGCGGATTGTTGCGAACCGTCTTATCAGGCACTTAATGATGGAAGGGCCGGACCTGGCTGATTGCCAGTACGGATTCCGCAGGGGTCGCTCAACAGTCCACGCGATCCTGCGGGTAAAGAAACTGGCGGAGGATGCAGTGTCCCAGGGTGAGGTCGTCTTTGCAGTGTCATTAGACATTGCCAACGCCTTTAACACTCTCCCCTGGGATTGCATAAATGAGGCGCTGTTATACCACCAAGTGCCCCACCATCTTAGCCGAATAGTGAAGGCCTACCTGCTTCGGCGGTTTGTGGCCTTCCCCGGGCAGCATGAGTGGGGCCGTCGGGAAATGGTGTGCGGTGTTCCACAGGGGTCAGTGTTGGGGCCACTCCTGTGGAACATCGGATATGATTGGGTGTTACGGGGAGCACTTCTGCGCGGGGTCGACCTGGTGTGTTACGCCGACGACACACTTGTGACGGCGCGAGGGGCCTCATTCAGAGAAGCCGCTATTCTAGCCACGGCGGCCGTAGCCCATACAGTAGGCAAAATAAGACGGCTAGGTCTAGAGGTCGCCTTGAACAAATCGGAGGCTATCTGCTTTCACGGGCCCAGGAGGGCGCCCCCGCCCGGGCCTCATATAATCGTGGGAGGCGTGCAGATTGCCATCAAGCCTACCATGCGGTATTTGGGCATCACCCTAGACAGCCGTTGGTCTTTTCAGGCCCACTTCGAGCGGCTGACTCCGAAGCTGCTGGGTGCGGCTGGTGCGCTCGGACGCCTGCTCCCGAATATAGGGGGGCCGAAAAGTTCATGCCGGCGTCTGTACTCGGGAGTCGTACGCTCCATAGCCCTGTACGGAGCCCCAGTCTGGGCCGGCGGTCTTACTGGCAAGAACGTCACCCAAATGCGCCAAGCGCAACGGGTGATGGCAATAAGATCTATACGGGGCTACGGGACAATTTCCGGCGAAGCTGCATGCGTGCTGGCTGGATCCCTGCCATGGGACTTGGACGCGAGAGCCCTTGCGTCAGTTTTCTTCTGGCGCGAGGAGGCGCGGGCCCGGGATTTCTGGCCAGCACCGCGCGAGATTGAGGCCAAACGAGAAGAGCTCTCTCGCGAGGCAATTGAAGAGTGGGTGAACCGGCTCGAGCGACCAAGTGCGGGAGTCCGGACAATTGCGGCGATCCGACCGGTCATGTCCCAGTGGCTAGAACGACCGCACGGTGCTCTCACCTTCCGGCTTGTGCAGATTCTCTCGGGGCATGGCTGCTTCGGGAGATATCTGCACAAAATTGCCGGCAGAGAACCAACGGAGGAGTGCCACGAATGTGGCGCAGCAATCGACACCGCACAACACACACTGGAGGAGTGCCCAGTGTGGGGGCCGGAGCGAGACGACCTGATTGCAAAAGTGGGGCCGGATCTGTCGCTGCCGGCCGTGGTCAAGGCCATGGTAGACAGCGAAGGTTCATGGCAAGCGGTTAAGACCTTCTGCGAAGACGTTCTTCAGCAGAAGGAAATGGCGGAACGCGCCAGAGAGTCCGACCCAATGGCCGACCAACGGCGCCGCAAGCGTGCTCGACGCAGACGGCTCGCACATGACCGCCGCCTGCCTCCGTAGGTTGACCGCAGGATGACAGGCACGGGGACGCCTGTCATCCGTCACACACGTGGTCCCTGAGAGGGTGACCGTACTTGATACGGTCCACAGAAACGAGGCCATCAAGGGCCTCCGGAGGCGATGGTCCGCCAACACGGACCGGTGCTGGTGGTGCTGTAGAAGTAAAGCGCGAGCGTTCCTACAGCCCACCGTTACAGCACAATGGCGGCAGACGGGGGGGTTGTTTAGTGGGTAGACTTGGGTCTCATTAGCCCAAGGAGTCCCACATAACCACTCGGGTCCGTCCCCGCACCCGAGTGGTATGCGTAATTGCATTTTCCCCTCCTCAACAAAAAAAAAAAAAAAAAAAAGGTTAGGTTAGGTTAGGTTAGGTTAGGTTAGGTTAGGTTAGGTTAGGTTAGGTTAGGTTAGGTTAGGTTAGGTTAGGTTAGGTTAGGTTAGGTTGGGGTGCTACGGACAGGAAACCTCCCAGAGTGCCAGGTCCCTTCTCATTCCTCTTGATCCGGTTGATCTGGGGGTAAGGGAAGGGCTCCTGGACGGTGCACCCCGGGGGCAACGGTAAGTAATCTCTTGGTTTCCAAGTTGTTGCTTATCGGTGCTGCCAATGTCCTGTCACGGGGGGGAGGCCTTTTGGCCTGACGGCTTTGAATGGTAATGTTTGAAAGGTATGTTTTGAGAGAGACTAATGACTGAATGGAATGTTTAAATGTTTTCGGGCCGTATAGTATTGATGGATGGTTGGTAGTCTCTAATGAGACTACGTAGGGGAGTCTACGTCAGCTCGCCTTGAATCCCGCATCCCGCAGCACTTTCCCAACGACCCCCATCTTTGGCGGTATGGGGTACGGGTAGTGTTTGTGGCGCGGAGGGCTTGCCTTCATTGGCCGGCCCGCGGGAAGGAAAACCCTTTAACACCCGACAGCGAAGTCGTTAAAACCTCTAGATACCAGGTGCACTCTAGAGTACATAGCCCACTGCGTTTCGGGATGAGCGTTACCCGCCAGTGAATTATATATCGTCTCATACTCGTGGGAATTTTATGGAAAATTTAAATAAAAACAAAAATCGTAATGAAGAAGAAACAAGTTTAAGGCAGAAAGGTGGGATTCCGCCACAACGAGACCGAAAAGGTCGGTTCGTCCGCGACACGGCAAATGAATCGCAGGAGCCAACGGCAGCGGTGTCCCCAAGAACAGTGTCCTCTTTGGGGAATGGGGAACCAGAAGTTTTTGCAAGGGCAGAGACCCGAAGATCGCTCCCGGATCTAAGAGTGCCTCTTATCCGTTGTGATGGAGAGCTAGGGTCCACAATTCCAGCTCCTCCGCCAAAAACAAAAGAGGTAGATGCCCTTCTGGGTGCCAAAGGGGTGGACATAGAGTCTGACGCAGGGAGTCTTGTATCTGCGTCAGCTTTTGAGGACTCCGTCCTCCAACTCGGAGGCGATCACGTAGAGTCGGACACGGCGATGAGCTGTTACGAGTCTGTCAGTAATGTTAGGCGTTTCTGGCGGAAACGTGGCCTCAGTGAATCGGGTTCTGACTCTGAGGAGGCCACTGAGAATAACAAGCAGTCCACGAGCCAATCAAAGAGAGGTCGCGGTCGTCCTCCTTCCACTGGGCATTACGTTGGACTTGCCAAAGCCAAAGAGGAGTATAACCGCGCCATGAGAGAGGAAATGCGTTTGAGGGCAGAAGAAGAAGTGGCTGGCATAAAGCTGCCCTTTTCTACTCGTAGTCAGTCGGGCGGCCTAAGTTCTAGTTCGGTCCTGCCCTGTGCACAAGACAATCTTTCTGCGGCTGCGCTCTCTCAGCGAGTGCAGACAAGCCTGGATGCAATATCCTTGGTTGCCAAAAACTCCAGCAATTTGAAAGGCACCTTTGTAAAGGCCCTGAAGGAGGCGGCAGTGTCAATCAAAGAGACATTTGAGTGCCTTTTGGAGCGCTCTACTTCAGAGGAGACGAGGCGTCTGCAGGCGCAAAACGAAAGCCTGCGCGCTCAATTAACTGAACTCAAGGCTGAAATGGCTCAGCTGAGAGCAGACTTTCGGGACCAATTCAAGGTTCCAGTTCCGGTCTCGGCTCCGTTAAAACCAACGGAGAATACACAGTCAACTAGCAGCTCTAGCAAGGAGGATACAGGTACAGGGTCTCTCAATTTGGAAAACATGATGTGTGTGATGACCAAAAAGATTGGGCTGATGTTGGACGCGAGGCTGGGAGCCTTAGAGTTAGAGGGCAGGCTACTGCCAGCCCAACCGATGCGGCCCCCGCTGGCTGCCGACTTGAGGCGTCAAAATGAGAGGGTCACTTACCATACCCAGGAGCTTGAACTCGCTCCCAAGCCGGCTCCAAAACGAGGTCCTCCAAATTTGACGGTAGAACCTAAGAAGGGGCAAAAGAAGAGAAAGAATAGGAATAAGGCCACCCTTGCAGCAGCTGAAGCCGCCGCGGCTTGCGCACGCTCATCATCTGTTCCTCGGTCTCTGCCTTCAGCCCCCTTGGCCATGGATAAAGCATGGAATAAGGCAGTTGGAGGGAAGAAAAATAACAAGACGGTTAATTCTCGCTCTGCTATTCAATCGCAGCAGGGGAATGATGTGCAAGTTCAACACCAGGGGCAGGCTCCACCACGGTCGCAAAGACAAGAGGCTCGCAAACTGCGACCGCCCCGATCCTCTGCTGTGGTTTTGTCCTTACAACCGGAGGCTGAAGAGCAGGGAATCAGTTATAAGGATGTGTTAGCTACAGCTAAAGCAAAAGTAGATTTGGCGGATCTAGATATACAGTCGATCCGTTTTAAAGTTGCAGCTACAGGCGCCAGACTCCTGGAGATACCGGGGGCCTCCAGTGGGCCTAAGGCGGACAAACTCGCTGAAAAACTTTGTCAGCTGTTCAAATCCGAGATGGTCAAGGTGTCACGGCCTACAAAATGCGTGGAATTGCGAGTATCTGGCCTGGATGACTCAGTGTCTGTGGAGGACATCGCTGCGGCGATTGCGCAGGCCGGCGGTTGTGCGGTCCAGGAGGTCAGAGTGGGAGAAATTAAATCGGACCCCTGGAGCCTAGGTTCTGCGTGGGTTCGTTGTCCAGTCGCTGCGGCCAAAAAAGTGGCTGGAAAGGAGAGACTGCTGGTGGGCTGGGTGTCGGCGCAAGTCAAGTTGCTGGAAGCGCGCGCCCAAAGATGTTACCGGTGCTTGGAGTCGGGCCATGTTAGGGCGCAGTGTCCTTCTGAAATTGACAGGTCCGGTCTGTGCTACCGTTGTGGCCAGCCAGGTCACAAGGCGAGAGATTGCTCGGCGACGCCACACTGCACTGTCTGTGCAGTGCTGGGAAAAGACGCGAATCATAGGACAGGAAGCAAGAGCTGTACTGCCCCACCCAAGAGACCGAAGACAAAGGCTGGCGATGGCTCCCGGGCCTCCTCGCAGCCTGTCCGCTCGTCCACTTCGACTGTGGACGGGACTCAGGGGGTTGCTGGTATGGATACAAATTAATATGGCCATCAAATTTCTTCAGACGAATCTTAACCACTGCGTTAGGGCTCAGGACCTCTTTTTCCAGAGTATGGCGCAGTGGTCAATAAATATAGCAGTGGTAGCGGAGCCATACTCTGTTTCTGCTCAAGCGGGATGGGTTGGGGACCTGGATAAAACTGTGGCCCTGGTGTCGCGGGGCACTGCTGGCTCCCCACCTTTTCAAGGCGTCATAAAGGGTCATGGTTTTGTGGCGGCAACCTGCGGAAACATTGCAGTTGTTGGCGTCTACTTCTCTCCCAACGATAGTTTGGCGGATTTTGAACAGTTTCTCGTAACAGTGGGTGCTATTGTTAGGCAGTTGCACCCTACGCCTGTTTTAGTAGCCGGAGATTTCAATGCAAAGTCTAGGGCTTGGGGGTGTCCAGCAACGAATCCGAAAGGCGCAACTCTGGAGGAGTGGGCGGTCGCCACTGGCTTGGTGGTCATTAACCGGGGTTCAGAAAATACGTGCGTGCGGCAACAGGGTGGATCTATCGTGGACATTACATTTTCGAGTGCCTCCCTGGCGCGCCGTATTCAGGGCTGGGAGGTCATGGTGGGAGTGGAGACGCTGTCAGATCACCGGTACATTCGGTTTGATATTGACCCACTCATCTCAAACAACGCAAGGCTGAATGGCCCAGTCAGGACTGGCCCCAGGTGGGCGTTCACCAAACTTGACCGGGAACTTTTGAAAGAGGCAGCGATCGTAGAGACGTGGCTGCCTGTCCCAGATGAAGCTGTGGTGGTAGAGTCCGAAGCGTCCCAAATCCGGGAGGCCATGGTGCGAATTTGTGATGTGGCGATGCCTCGGGCCAAGTCTCTACCGCATAGACGATGCGTGTACTGGTGGACATCCGAGCTCGCGCAAATACGCAGCTCCTGTGTAGCTGCACGGCGTCGGTATATGCGTCAAAGAAGGCGCAGGCAGCGAGATGAAAACGAGGAACGCCGTTTATATGAGGCCTACAAGACGTCCAAACAGGAGTTTTCTGTGGCTATCGGACATGCAATTGAGGCGAGTCGTGCTGAATTCCTGGAGACCTTAAATAATGATCCGTGGGGAAGACCCTACAAACTCATCCGGAACAAGTTGCGCCCCTGGGCGCCTCCGCTGACTCAAACACTTCAGCCGGAGCTTGTAACGCGCGTAGTTGCTGGGCTATTCCCTGAAAGGGGACCTCACCAGCCGCCTATCATGGCACCGCCAACGGTGGGGCTAAGAGAGGAGGATATCGTTCCACCTGTTCTTCCCGAAGAGCTGGCCGTGGCGGTTTACCGGCTGCGTGGCAAGAACACGGCCCCAGGGCCTGACGGCATTCCGGGCCGTGCATGGGTCTTGGCTATGGAAGCGTTGGAACCGAGGCTGCTGCGTCTTTTGACCGCTTGCCTGGAACAGGGTTGCTTCCCGAAGGAGTGGAAGTCTGGGAAGTTAGTGCTGCTCAGAAAGGAGGGACGACCGATGGACTCTCCGTCTGGTTACCGGCCGATAGTTTTGCTGGATGAGGTGGGCAAGCTCTTTGAGCGAATAATCGCTGCACGCCTCATCAAGCACATGGAAAGAGAGGGGCCGGACTTGGCCGACTGCCAATTTGGGTTCCGCAGGAACCGGTCAACTGTCGATGCAATTCTACGGGTCAAATCAATGGCACACGAGGCTGTGACGCAGGGAAATGTCCTCTTGGCGGTGTCATTGGACATCGCTAATGCTTTCAACACCCTGCCCTGGAACACAATAAAGGAATCGTTGCGATACCATCAAGTACCCCTTCACTTGTTCCGCATCATTGAAGCTTATCTCAGTGAGAGGTTCGTCACCTGGCCTGGGCAGCAGGTATGGGGGGAGAGGGCAATGTCCTGTGGGGTCCCGCAGGGGTCGGTCTTGGGTCCACTCTTGTGGAATATAGGCTACAACTGGGTTCTAAGGGGGGAAAACTTGCGTGGAGTCAACGTCATCTGCTACGCCGATGATACGCTTGTGACGGCCAAGGGTCCCAATTACCGTGATGCAGCCATATTAGCTACAGCGGCAGTTGCCCATTGCGTGGGCAAGATCAGAAGTCTGGGCCTCGAGGTGGCTCTAGCGAAGTCCGAAGCCATATGTTTCTATGGTCCACGGAAAGCTCCCCCAGCTGGGGTGGCTATAGTGGTGGGAGGAGTCCCGATTGCCGTCATGCCATCACTGCTCTACCTTGGTGTCGTGCTTGACAGCAAGTGGAATTTCTGTGCGCATTTTGAGCGCCTGGCACCCAAGTTGTTGCGCGCTGCATCTGCCCTTGGGCGTATACTGCCAAACCTGGGAGGGCCCAAGGCTTCATGCCGCCGCCTCTACATGGGCGTGGTGCGATCGATGGCACTCTATGGTGCCCCAGTTTGGGCAAATGCTCTTAATAGACAGAATATCGCTCGGTTACGCCGACCGCAGAGAGCAATAGCTGTAAGGGTTATAAGAGGATACCGTACGATAAGCACGGAGGCCGCGTGCGTTCTAGCCTGCTCTCTGCCTTGGGACTTGGACGCGAAGGTCCTCGCGACCCTATACCTGTGGCGCGGGGAGGTGCGGGACCGGGGTGAGGTGCTGGCTCCGGAGGAATTGAAGAAGCGGCGTGTTGAGCTGCAGCAGGAGGCGGTTGATGAGTGGCAGCTGCGGCTGGTTCGGCCTAGGGCGGGCATCCGCACCATTGAAGCTATCCAACCTAGTCTTCACGAATGGATTGGAAGGGATTTTGGGGTCCTAACATTCAGGCTCACGCAGTTGCTGTCAGGGCATGGCTGCTTTGGCAAGTACCTGCACCAACAAGCCAAAAGGGAGCCGACCCCGGGATGTCATGAGTGCGGAGCACATGAAGACTCCGCCCAGCACACGTTGGCGGAGTGCCCGGTCTGGGCTGTAGAAAGAGAGGAAGTAATTGCCCGTACTGGGCAAGATTTGTCGCTGCCGGCCGTAGTGCAAGCTATGCTCTCCGGCGAAGAGGTGTGGCAGACAATGCTAGAATTCTCAGAATACGTCATGGCCGGGAAAGAGGCGGCGGAGCGCGAGCGGGAGATTCAGGCCGAGGCTGACCCTATGCGCCGACGTAGAATGAGACGCAGGCGTGCTGTGCACGACAGACGCTTGCCACCTTAGCATAGACCTCCGGGTGTCAGATACGGGGGCGTCTGACATCCATAGGAAAGAGGTCCTCGGGTAGGAGGCGTGAGAAGTGTTCGGATACGCACTTAATGGAGGTTTTACTTGTGATGGGTCCTGATGGACTGTTGCTGGCGGAGTTGTGGATGAGTGACGCCGCGTGCCCGTAACTCCGCCCTAAGGCACCGAGGCGACAGACAGGGGTTTTAGTGGGTAGACCGGATTCTCGTGGGAGTCCCACATAACCACCCGGGTGTCCCCGCGCCCGGGTGGTATGCGTAATGCATTTCCCCTGTATAAAAAAAAAAAAAAAAAAAAGGTTAGGTTAGGTTGGGGTGCTACGGACAGGAAACCTCCCAGAGTGCCAGGTCCCTTCTCATTCCTCTTGATCCGGTTGATCTGGGGGTAAGGGAAGGGCTCCTGGACGGTGCACCCCGGGGGCAACGGTAAGTAATCTCTTGGTTTCCAAGTTGTTGCTTATCGGTGCTGCCAATGTCCTGTCACGGGGGGGAGGCCTTTTGGCCTGACGGCTTTGGATGGTAATGTTTGAAAGGTATGTTTTGAGAGAGACTAATGACTGAATGGAATGTTTAAATGTTTTCGGGCCGTATAGTATTGATGGATGGTTGGTAGTCTCTAATGAGACTACGTAGGGGAGTCTACGTCAGCTCGCCTTGAATCCCGCATCCCGCAGCACTTTCCCAACGACCCCCATCTTTGGCGGTATGGGGTACGGGTAGTGTTTGTGGCGCGGAGGGCTTGCCTTCATTGGCCGGCCCGCGGGAAGGAAAACCCTTTAACACCCGACAGCGAAGTCGTTAAAACCTCTAGATACCAGGTGCACTCTAGAGTACATAGCCCACTGCGTTTCGGGATGAGCGTTACCCGCCAGTGAATTATATATCGTCTCATACTCGTGGGAATTTTATGGAAAATTTAAATAAAAACAAAAATCGTAATGAAGAAGAAACAAGTTTAAGGCAGAAAGGTGGGATTCCGCCACAACGAGACCGAAAAGGTCGGTTCGTCCGCGACACGGCAAATGAATCGCAGGAGCCAACGGCAGCGGTGTCCCCAAGAACAGTGTCCTCTTTGGGGAATGGGGAACCAGAAGTTTTTGCAAGGGCAGAGACCCGAAGATCGCTCCCGGATCTAAGAGTGCCTCTTATCCGTTGTGATGGAGAGCTAGGGTCCACAATTCCAGCTCCTCCGCCAAAAACAAAAGAGGTAGATGCCCTCCTGGGTGCCAAAGGGGTGGACATAGAGTCTGACGCAGGGAGTCTTGTATCTGCGTCAGCTTTTGAGGACTCCGTCCTCCAACTCGGAGGCGATCACGTAGAGTCGGACACGGCGATGAGCTGTTACGAGTCTGTCAGTAATGTTAGGCGTTTCTGGCGGAAACGTGGCCTCAGTGAATCGGGTTCTGACTCTGAGGAGGCCACTGAGAATAACAAGCAGTCCACGAGCCAATCAAAGAGAGGTCGCGGTCGTCCTCCTTCCACTGGGCATTACGTTGGACTTGCCAAAGCCAAAGAGGAGTATAACCGCGCCATGAGAGAGGAAATGCGTTTGAGGGCAGAAGAAGAAGTGGCTGGCATAAAGCTGCCCTTTTCTACTCGTAGTCAGTCGGGCGGCCTAAGTTCTAGTTCGGTCCTGCCCTGTGCACAAGACAATCTTTCTGCGGCTGCGCTCTCTCAGCGAGTGCAGACAAGCCTGGATGCAATATCCTTGGTTGCCAAAAACTCCAGCAATTTGAAAGGCACCTTTGTAAAGGCCCTGAAGGAGGCGGCAGTGTCAATCAAAGAGACATTTGAGTGCCTTTTGGAGCGCTCTACTTCAGAGGAGACGAGGCGTCTGCAGGCGCAAAACGAAAGCCTGCGCGCTCAATTAACTGAACTCAAGGCTGAAATGGCTCAGCTGAGAGCAGACTTTCGGGACCAATTCAAGGTTCCAGTTCCGGTCTCGGCTCCGTTAAAACCAACGGAGAATACACAGTCAACTAGCAGCTCTAGCAAGGAGGATACAGGTACAGGGTCTCTCAATTTGGAAAACATGATGTGTGTGATGACCAAAAAGATTGGGCTGATGTTGGACGCGAGGCTGGGAGCCTTAGAGTTAGAGGGCAGGCTACTGCCAGCCCAACCGATGCGGCCCCCGCTGGCTGCCGACTTGAGGCGTCAAAATGAGAGGGTCACTTACCATACCCAGGAGCTTGAACTCGCTCCCAAGCCGGCTCCAAAACGAGGTCCTCCAAATTTGACGGTAGAACCTAAGAAGGGGCAAAAGAAGAGAAAGAATAGGAATAAGGCCACCCTTGCAGCAGCTGAAGCCGCCGCGGCTTGCGCACGCTCATCATCTGTTCCTCGGTCTCTGCCTTCAGCCCCCTTGGCCATGGATAAAGCATGGAATAAGGCAGTTGGAGGGAAGAAAAATAACAAGACGGTTAATTCTCGCTCTGCTATTCAATCGCAGCAGGGGAATGATGTGCAAGTTCAACACCAGGGGCAGGCTCCACCACGGTCGCAAAGACAAGAGGCTCGCAAACTGCGACCGCCCCGATCCTCTGCTGTGGTTTTGTCCTTACAACCGGAGGCTGAAGAGCAGGGAATCAGTTATAAGGATGTGTTAGCTACAGCTAAAGCAAAAGTAGATTTGGCGGATCTAGATATACAGTCGATCCGTTTTAAAGTTGCAGCTACAGGCGCCAGACTCCTGGAGATACCGGGGGCCTCCAGTGGGCCTAAGGCGGACAAACTCGCTGAAAAACTTTGTCAGCTGTTCAAATCCGAGATGGTCAAGGTGTCACGGCCTACAAAATGCGTGGAATTGCGAGTATCTGGCCTGGATGACTCAGTGTCTGTGGAGGACATCGCTGCGGCGATTGCGCAGGCCGGCGGTTGTGCGGTCCAGGAGGTCAGAGTGGGAGAAATTAAATCGGACCCCTGGAGCCTAGGTTCTGCGTGGGTTCGTTGTCCAGTCGCTGCGGCCAAAAAAGTGGCTGGAAAGGAGAGACTGCTGGTGGGCTGGGTGTCGGCGCAAGTCAAGTTGCTGGAAGCGCGCGCCCAAAGATGTTACCGGTGCTTGGAGTCGGGCCATGTTAGGGCGCAGTGTCCTTCTGAAATTGACAGGTCCGGTCTGTGCTACCGTTGTGGCCAGCCAGGTCACAAGGCGAGAGATTGCTCGGCGACGCCACACTGCACTGTCTGTGCAGTGCTGGGAAAAGACGCGAATCATAGGACAGGAAGCAAGAGCTGTACTGCCCCACCCAAGAGACCGAAGACAAAGGCTGGCGATGGCTCCCGGGCCTCCTCGCAGCCTGTCCGCTCGTCCACTTCGACTGTGGACGGGACTCAGGGGGTTGCTGGTATGGATACAAATTAATATGGCCATCAAATTTCTTCAGACGAATCTTAACCACTGCGTTAGGGCTCAGGACCTCTTTTTCCAGAGTATGGCGCAGTGGTCAATAAATATAGCAGTGGTAGCGGAGCCATACTCTGTTTCTGCTCAAGCGGGATGGGTTGGGGACCTGGATAAAACTGTGGCCCTGGTGTCGCGGGGCACTGCTGGCTCCCCACCTTTTCAAGGCGTCATAAAGGGTCATGGTTTTGTGGCGGCAACCTGCGGAAACATTGCAGTTGTTGGCGTCTACTTCTCTCCCAACGATAGTTTGGCGGATTTTGAACAGTTTCTCGTAACAGTGGGTGCTATTGTTAGGCAGTTGCACCCTACGCCTGTTTTAGTAGCCGGAGATTTCAATGCAAAGTCTAGGGCTTGGGGGTGTCCAGCAACGAATCCGAAAGGCGCAACTCTGGAGGAGTGGGCGGTCGCCACTGGCTTGGTGGTCATTAACCGGGGTTCAGAAAATACGTGCGTGCGGCAACAGGGTGGATCTATCGTGGACATTACATTTTCGAGTGCCTCCCTGGCGCGCCGTATTCAGGGCTGGGAGGTCATGGTGGGAGTGGAGACGCTGTCAGATCACCGGTACATTCGGTTTGATATTGACCCACTCATCTCAAACAACGCAAGGCTGAATGGCCCAGTCAGGACTGGCCCCAGGTGGGCGTTCACCAAACTTGACCGGGAACTTTTGAAAGAGGCAGCGATCGTAGAGACGTGGCTGCCTGTCCCAGATGAAGCTGTGGTGGTAGAGTCCGAAGCGTCCCAAATCCGGGAGGCCATGGTGCGAATTTGTGATGTGGCGATGCCTCGGGCCAAGTCTCTACCGCATAGACGATGCGTGTACTGGTGGACATCCGAGCTCGCGCAAATACGCAGCTCCTGTGTAGCTGCACGGCGTCGGTATATGCGTCAAAGAAGGCGCAGGCAGCGAGATGAAAACGAGGAACGCCGTTTATATGAGGCCTACAAGACGTCCAAACAGGAGTTTTCTGTGGCTATCGGACATGCAATTGAGGCGAGTCGTGCTGAATTCCTGGAGACCTTAAATAATGATCCGTGGGGAAGACCCTACAAACTCATCCGGAACAAGTTGCGCCCCTGGGCGCCTCCGCTGACTCAAACACTTCAGCCGGAGCTTGTAACGCGCGTAGTTGCTGGGCTATTAAGGGGACCTCACCAGCCGCCTATCATGGCACCGCCAACGGTGGGGCTAAGAGAGGAGGATATCGTTCCACCTGTTCTTCCCGAAGAGCTGGCCGTGGCGGTTTACCGGCTGCGTGGCAAGAACACGGCCCCAGGGCCTGACGGCATTCCGGGCCGTGCATGGGTCTTGGCTATGGAAGCGTTGGAACCGAGGCTGCTGCGTCTTTTGACCGCTTGCCTGGAACAGGGTTGCTTCCCGAAGGAGTGGAAGTCTGGGAAGTTAGTGCTGCTCAGAAAGGAGGGACGACCGATGGACTCTCCGTCTGGTTACCGGCCGATAGTTTTGCTGGATGAGGTGGGCAAGCTCTTTGAGCGAATAATCGCTGCACGCCTCATCAAGCACATGGAAAGAGAGGGGCCGGACTTGGCCGACTGCCAATTTGGGTTCCGCAGGAACCGGTCAACTGTCGATGCAATTCTACGGGTCAAATCAATGGCACACGAGGCTGTGACGCAGGGAAATGTCCTCTTGGCGGTGTCATTGGACATCGCTAATGCTTTCAACACCCTGCCCTGGAACACAATAAAGGAATCGTTGCGATACCATCAAGTACCCCTTCACTTGTTCCGCATCATTGAAGCTTATCTCAGTGAGAGGTTCGTCACCTGGCCTGGGCAGCAGGTATGGGGGGAGAGGGCAATGTCCTGTGGGGTCCCGCAGGGGTCGGTCTTGGGTCCACTCTTGTGGAATATAGGCTACAACTGGGTTCTAAGGGGGGAAAACTTGCGTGGAGTCAACGTCATCTGCTACGCCGATGATACGCTTGTAACGGCCAAGGGTCCCAATTACCGTGATGCAGCCATATTAGCTACAGCGGCAGTTGCCCATTGCGTGGGCAAGATCAGAAGTCTGGGCCTCGAGGTGGCTCTAGCGAAGTCCGAAGCCATATGTTTCTATGGTCCACGGAAAGCTCCCCCAGCTGGGGTGGCTATAGTGGTGGGAGGAGTCCCGATTGCCATCATGCCATCACTGCTCTACCTTGGTGTCGTGCTTGACAGCAAGTGGAATTTCTGTGCGCATTTTGAGCGCCTGGCACCCAAGTTGTTGCGCGCTGCATCTGCCCTTGGGCGTATACTGCCAAACCTGGGAGGGCCCAAGGCTTCATGCCGCCGCCTCTACATGGGCGTGGTGCGATCGATGGCACTCTATGGTGCCCCAGTTTGGGCAAATGCTCTTAATAGACAGAATATCGCTCGGTTACGCCGACCGCAGAGAGCAATAGCTGTAAGGGTTATAAGAGGATACCGTACGATAAGCACGGAGGCCGCGTGCGTTCTAGCCTGCTCTCTGCCTTGGGACTTGGACGCGAAGGTCCTCGCGACCATATACCTGTGGCGCGGGGAGGTGCGGGACCGGGGTGAGGTGCTGGCTCCGGAGGAATTGAAGAAGCGGCGTGTTGAGCTGCAGCAGGAGGCGGTTGATGAGTGGCAGCTGCGGCTGGTTCGGCCTAGGGCGGGCATCCGCACCATTGAAGCTATCCAACCTAGTCTTCACGAATGGATTGGAAGAGATTTTGGGGTCCTAACATTCAGGCTCACGCAGTTGCTGTCAGGGCATGGCTGCTTTGGCAAGTACCTGCACCAACAAGCCAAAAGGGAGCCGACCCCGGGATGTCATGAGTGCGGAGCACATGAAGACTCCGCCCAGCACACGTTGGCGGAGTGCCCGGTCTGGGCTGTAGAAAGAGAGGAAGTAATTGCCCGTACTGGGCAAGATTTGTCGCTGCCGGCCGTAGTGCAAGCTATGCTCTCCGGCGAAGAGGTGTGGCAGACAATGCTAGAATTCTCAGAATACGTCATGGCCGGGAAAGAGGCGGCGGAGCGCGAGCGGGAGATTCAGGCCGAGGCTGACCCTATGCGCCGACGTAGAATGAGACGCAGGCGTGCTGTGCACGACAGACGCTTGCCACCTTAGCATAGACCTCCGGGTGTCAGATACGGGGGCGTCTGACATCCATAGGAAAGAGGTCCTCGGGTAGGAGGCGTGAGAAGTGTTCGGATACGCACTTAATGGAGGTTTTACTTGTGATGGGTCCTGATGGACTGTTGCTGGCGGAGTTGTGGATGAGTGACGCCGCGTGCCCGTAACTCCGCCCTAAGGCACCGAGGCGACAGACAGGGGTTTTAGTGGGTAGACCGGATTCTCGTGGGAGTCCCACATAACCACCCGGGTGTCCCCGCGCCCGGGTGGTATGCGTAATGCATTTCCCCTGTATAAAAAAAAAAAAAAAAAAAAAAAAAAAGGTTAGGTTAGGTTAGGTTAGGTTAGGTTAGGTTAGGTTAGGTTAGGTTAGGTTAGGTTAGGTTAGGTTAGGTTAGGTTAGGTTAGGTTAGGTTAGGTTAGGTTAGGTTAGGTTAGGTTAGGTTGGGGTGCTACGGACAGGAAACCTCCCAGAGTGCCAGGTCCCTTCTCATTCCTCTTGATCCGGTTGATCTGGGGGTAAGGGAAGGGCTCCTGGACGGTGCACCCCGGGGGCAACGGTAAGTAATCTCTTGGTTTCCAAGTTGTTGCTTATCGGTGCTGCCAATGTCCTGTCACGGGGGGGAGGCCTTTTGGCCTGACGGCTTTGAATGGTAATGTTTGAAAGGTATGTTTTGAGAGAGACTAATGTCTGAATGGAATGTTTAAATGTTTTCGGGCCGTATAGTATTGATGGATGGTTGGTAGTCTCTAATGAGACTACGTAGGGGAGTCTACGCCAGCTCGCCTTGAATCCCGCATCCCGCAGCACTTTCCCAACGACCCCCATCTTTGGCGGTATGGGGTACGGGTAGTGTTTGTGGCGCGGAGGGCTTGCCTTCATTGGCCGGCCCGCGGGAAGGAAAACCCTTTAACACCCGACAGCGAAGTCGTTAAAACCTCTAGATACCAGGTGCCCTCTAGAGTACATAGCCCACTGCGTTTCGGGATGAGCGTTACCCGCCAGTGAATTATATATCGTCTCATACTCGTGGGAATTTTATGGAAAATTTAAATAAAAACAAAAATCGTAATGAAGAAGAAACAAGTTTAAGGCAGAAAGGTGGGATTCCGCCACAACGAGACCGAAAATGTCGGTTCGTCCGCGACACGGCAAATGAATCGCAGGAGCCAACGGCAGCGGTGTCCCCAAGAACAGTGTCCTCTTTGGGGAATGGGGAACCAGAAGTTTTTGCAAGGGCAGAGACCCGAAGATCGCTCCCGGATCTAAGAGTGCCTCTTATCCGTTGTGATGGAGAGCTAGGGTCCACAATTCCAGCTCCTCCGCCAAAAACAAAAGAGGTAGATGCCCTCCTGGGTGCCAAAGGGGTGGACATAGAGTCTGACGCAGGGAGTCTTGTATCTGCGTCAGCTTTTGAGGACTCCGTCCTCCAACTCGGAGGCGATCACGTAGAGTCGGACACGGCGATGAGCTGTTACGAGTCTGTCAGTAATGTTAGGCGTTTCTGGCGGAAACGTGGCCTCAGTGAATCGGGTTCTGACTCTGAGGAGGCCACTGAGAATAACAAGCAGTCCACGAGCCAATCAAAGAGAGGTCGCGGTCGTCCTCCTTCCACTGGGCATTACGTTGGACTTGCCAAAGCCAAAGAGGAGTATAACCGCGCCATGAGAGAGGAAATGCGTTTGAGGGCAGAAGAAGAAGTGGCTGGCATAAAGCTGCCCTTTTCTACTCGTAGTCAGTCGGGCGGCCTAAGTTCTAGTTCGGTCCTGCCCTGTGCACAAGACAATCTTTCTGCGGCTGCGCTCTCTCAGCGAGTGCAGACAAGCCTGGATGCAATATCCTTGGTTGCCAAAAACTCCAGCAATTTGAAAGGCACCTTTGTAAAGGCCCTGAAGGAGGCGGCAGTGTCAATCAAAGAGACATTTGAGTGCCTTTTGGAGCGCTCTACTTCAGAGGAGACGAGGCGTCTGCAGGCGCAAAACGAAAGCCTGCGCGCTCAATTAACTGAACTCAAGGCTGAAATGGCTCAGCTGAGAGCAGACTTTCGGGACCAATTCAAGGTTCCAGTTCCGGTCTCGGCTCCGTTAAAACCAACGGAGAATACACAGTCAACTAGCAGCTCTAGCAAGGAGGATACAGGTACAGGGTCTCTCAATTTGGAAAACATGATGTGTGTGATGACCAAAAAGATTGGGCTGATGTTGGACGCGAGGCTGGGAGCCTTAGAGTTAGAGGGCAGGCTACTGCCAGCCCAACCGATGCGGCCCCCGCTGGCTGCCGACTTGAGGCGTCAAAATGAGAGGGTCACTTACCATACCCAGGAGCTTGAACTCGCTCCCGAGCCGGCTCCAAAGCGAGGTCCTCCAAATTTGACGGTAGAACCTAAGAAGGGGCAAAAGAAGAGAAAGAATAGGAATAAGGCCACCCTTGCAGCAGCTGAAGCCGCCGCGGCTTGCGCACGCTCATCATCTGTTCCTTGGTCTCTGCCTTCAGCCCCCTTGGCCATGGATAAAGCATGGAATAAGGCAGTTGGAGGGAAGAAAAATAACAAGACGGTTAATTCTCGCTCTGCTATTCAATCGCAGCAGGGGAATGATGTGCAAGTTCAACACCAGGGGCAGGCTCCACCACGGTCGCAAAGACAAGAGGCTCGCAAACTGCGACCGCCCCGATCCTCTGCTGTGGTTTTGTCCTTACAACCGGAGGCTGAAGAGCAGGGAATCAGTTATAAGGATGTGTTAGCTACAGCTAAAGCAAAAGTAGATTTGGCGGATCTAGATATACAGTCGATCCGTTTTAAAGTTGCAGCTACAGGCGCCAGACTCCTGGAGATACCGGGGGCCTCCAGTGGGCCTAAGGCGGACAAACTCGCTGAAAAACTTTGTCAGCTGTTCAAATCCGAGATGGTCAAGGTGTCACGGCCTACAAAATGCGTGGAATTGCGAGTATCTGGCCTGGATGACTCAGTGTCTGTGGAGGACATCGCTGCGGCGATTGCGCAGGCCGGCGGTTGTGCGGTCCAGGAGGTCAGAGTGGGAGAAATTAAATCGGACCCCTGGAGCCTAGGTTCTGCGTGGGTTCGTTGTCCAGTCGCTGCGGCCAAAAAAGTGGCTGGAAAGGAGAGACTGCTGGTGGGCTGGGTGTCGGCGCAAGTCAAGTTGCTGGAAGCGCGCGCCCAAAGATGTTACCGGTGCTTGGAGTCGGGCCATGTTAGGGCGCAGTGTCCTTCTGAAATTGACAGGTCCGGTCTGTGCTACCGTTGTGGCCAGCCAGGTCACAAGGCGAGAGATTGCTCGGCGACGCCACACTGCACTGTCTGTGCAGTGCTGGGAAAAGACGCGAATCATAGGACAGGAAGCAAGAGCTGTACTGCCCCACCCAAGAGACCGAAGACAAAGGCTGGCGATGGCTCCCGGGCCTCCTCGCAGCCTGTCCGCTCGTCCACTTCGACTGTGGACGGGACTCAGGGGGTTGCTGGTATGGATACAAATTAATATGGCCATCAAATTTCTTCAGACGAATCTTAACCACTGCGTTAGGGCTCAGGACCTCTTTTTCCAGAGTATGGCGCAGTGGTCAATAAATATAGCAGTGGTAGCGGAGCCATACTCTGTTTCTGCTCAAGCGGGATGGGTTGGGGACCTGGATAAAACTGTGGCCCTGGTGTCGCGGGGCACTGCTGGCTCCCCACCTTTTCAAGGCGTCATAAAGGGTCATGGTTTTGTGGCGGCAACCTGCGGAAACATTGCAGTTGTTGGCGTCTACTTCTCTCCCAACGATAGTTTGGCGGATTTTGAACAGTTTCTCGTAACAGTGGGTGCTATTGTTAGGCAGTTGCACCCTACGCCTGTTTTAGTAGCCGGAGATTTCAATGCAAAGTCTAGGGCTTGGGGGTGTCCAGCAACGAATCTGAAAGGCGCAACTCTGGAGGAGTGGGCGGTCGCCACTGGCTTGGTGGTCATTAACCGGGGTTCAGAAAATACGTGCGTGCGGCAACAGGGTGGATCTATCGTGGACATTACATTTTCGAGTGCCTCCCTGGCGCGCCGTATTCAGGGCTGGGAGGTCATGGTGGGAGTGGAGACGCTGTCAGATCACCGGTACATTCGGTTTGATATTGACCCACTCATCTCAAACAACGCAAGGCTGAATGGCCCAGTCAGGACTGGCCCCAGGTGGGCGTTCACCAAACTTGACCGGGAACTTTTGAAAGAGGCAGCGATCGTAGAGACGTGGCTGCCTGTCCCAGATGAAGCTGTGGTGGTAGAGTCCGAAGCGTCCCAAATCCGGGAGGCCATGGTGCGAATTTGTGATGTGGCGATGCCTCGGGCCAAGTCTCTACCGCATAGACGATGCGTGTACTGGTGGACATCCGAGCTCGCGCAAATACGCAGCTCCTGTGTAGCTGCACGGCGTCGGTATATGCGTCAAAGAAGGCGCAGGCAGCGAGATGAAAACGAGGAACGCCGTTTATATGAGGCCTACAAAACGTCCAAACAGGAGTTTTCTGTGGCTATCGGACATGCAATTGAGGCGAGTCGTGCTGAATTCCTGGAGACCTTAAATAATGATCCGTGGGGAAGACCCTACAAACTCATCCGGAACAAGTTGCGCCCCTGGGCGCCTCCGTTGACTCAAACACTTCAGCCGGAGCTTGTTACGCGCGTAGTTGCTGGGCTATTTCCTGAAAGGGGACCTCACCAGCCGCCTATCATGGCACCGCCAACGGTGGGGCTAAGAGAGGAGGTTATCGTTCCACCAGTTCTTCCCGACGAGCTGGCCGTGGCGGTTTTCCGGCTGCGTGGCAAGAACACGGCCCCAGGGCCTGACGGCATTCCGGGCCGTGCATGGGTCTTGGCTATGGAAGCGTTGGAACCGAGGCTGCTGCGTCTTTTGACCGCTTGCCTGGAACAGGGGTGCTTCCCGAAGGAGTGGAAGTCTGGGAAGTTAGTGCTGCTCAGAAAGGAGGGACGACCGATGGACTCTCCGTCTGGTTACCGGCCGATAGTTTTGCTGGATGAGGTGGGCAAGCTCTTTGAGCGAATAATCGCTGCACGCCTCATCAAGCACATGGAAAGAGAGGGGCCGGACTTGGCCGACTGCCAATTTGGGTTCCGCAGGAACCGGTCAACTGTCGATGCAATTCTACGGGTCAAATCAATGGCACACGAGGCTGTGACGCAGGGTAATGTCGTCTTGGCGGTGTCATTGGACATCGCTAATGCTTTCAACACCCTGCCCTGGAACACAATAAAGGAATCGTTACGATACCATCAAGTACCCCTTCACTTGTTCCGCATCATTGAAGCTTATCTCAGTGAGAGGTTCGTCACCTGGCCTGGGCAGCAGGTATGGGGGGAGAGGGCAATGTCCTGTGGGGTCCCGCAGGGGTCGGTCTTGGGTCCACTCTTGTGGAATATAGGCTACAACTGGGTTCTAAGGGGGGAAAACTTGCGTGGAGTCAACGTCATCTGCTACGCCGATGATACGCTTGTGACGGCCAAGGGTCCCAATTACCGTGATGCAGCCATATTAGCTACAGCGGCAGTTGCCCATTGCGTGGGCAAGATCAGAAGTCTGGGCCTCGAGGTGGCTCTAGCGAAGTCCGAAGCCATATGTTTCTATGGTCCACGGAAAGCTCCCCCAGCTGGGGCGGCTATAGTGGTGGGAGGAGTCCCGATTGCCGTCATGCCATCACTGCTCTACCTTGGTGTCGTGCTTGACAGCAAGTGGAATTTCTGTGCGCATTTTGAGCGCCTGGCACCCAAGTTGTTGCGCGCTGCATCTGCCCTTGGGCGTATACTGCCAAACCTGGGAGGGCCCAAGGCTTCATGCCGCCGCCTCTACATGGGCGTGGTGCGATCGATGGCACTCTATGGTGCCCCAGTGTGGGCAAATGCTCTTAATAGACTAAATATCTCTCGGTTACGCCGACCGCAGAGAGCAATAGCTGTAAGGGTTATAAGAGGATACCGTACGATAAGCACGGAGGCCGCGTGCGTCCTAGCCTGCTCTCTGCCTTGGGACTTGGACGCGAAGGTCCTCGCGACCCTATACCTGTGGCGCGGGGAGGTGCGGGACCGGGGTGAGGTGCTGGCTCCGGAGGAATTGAAGAAGCGGCGTGTTGAGCTGCAGCAGGAGGCGGTTGATGAGTGGCAGCTGCGGCTGGTTCGGCCTAGGGCGGGCATCCGCACCATTGAAGCTATCCAACCTAGTCTTCACGAATGGATTGGAAGGGATTTTGGGGTCCTAACATTCAGGCTCACGCAGTTGCTGTCAGGGCATGGCTGCTTTGGCAAGTACCTGCACCAACAAGCCAAAAGGGAGCCGACCCCGGGATGTCATGAGTGCGGAGCACATGAAGACTCCGCCCAGCACACGTTGGCGGAGTGCCCGGTCTGGGCTGTAGAAAGAGAGGAAGTAATTGCCCGTACTGGGCAAGATTTGTCGCTGCCGGCCGTAGTGCAAGCTATGCTCTCCGGCGAAGAGGTGTGGCAGACAATGCTAGAATTCTCAGAATACGTCATGGCCGGGAAAGAGGCGGCGGAGCGCGAGCGGGAGATTCAGGCCGAGGCTGACCCTATGCGCCGACGTAGAATGAGACGCAGGCGTGCTGTGCACGACAGACGCTTGCCACCTTAGCATAGACCTCCGGGTGTCAGATACGGGGGCGTCTGACATCCATAGGAAAGAGGTCCTCGGGTAGGAGGCGTGAGAAGTGTTCGTTCGGATACGCACTTAATGGAGGTTTTACTTGTGATGGGTCCTGATGGACTGTTGCTGGCGGAGTTGTGGATGAGTGACGCCGCGTGCCCGTAACTCCGCCCTAAGGCACCGAGGCGACAGACAGGGGTTTTAGTGGGTAGACCGGATTCTCGTGGGAGTCCCACATAACCACCCGGGTGTCCCCGCGCCCGGGTGGTATGCGTAATGCATTTCCCCTGTATAAAAAAAAAAAAAAAAAAAAAAAAGGTTAGGTTAGGTTAGGTTTTTTTTTTTTTTTTTTTTTTTTTTTTTTTTTTTTTTTTTTTTTTGTCCTTCTACCTCCAACATGATCGGAGCCTACTGTGAGCGGTTTTCTCTTGCATACCAGTTCTCGCATTTTTGCTTCTCGCACTTTCATTCTACATACTATTCTTTCTTACATTCATCATCTTTCACTCTTTGTGGTTGGGACTACCACCTATTTGTTTTCTATGTTCTACTTTGCTACTTTTATTTATTTATTTTCATTTCAACACGGGGAATAAACTTTACACGTTGTTTTTTAATATTCCAGTTTTACAATTTTACATTTTAGATTCTTAAGTACTTTTACATTTCTTATAGCTATATTTTTATTTCTACTGTTGTATATGTATATTTACTTAATATATACCTATTATATATTTTGTAATATACCATTTCTCATTCTGTTTTGTTTTTCATTCTTACTCTTTTTACAATTTTCTTGCAGTAACTTAAGAATACGTCTCTAGTGTGTTCATTTTCAACCAAACTGTGCAAATTTTGTTTATTTACTTCTATATTCATTTTTTGTTCCAAGTCGAACCTTTGCCGACCGTAGATGGGGCACTCCAGGATGAGATGGTCTATGGTTTCATTCGAGTTTGGCTCACATGCGCATGAAGGACTCTCCTTGCACTTGAAGCGATTCAAGTATGAGGAGAATCCCCCATGCCCAGTGAACAGCTGTGTGAGTGTACTGTCCATGACAAGTTTTCGGGTTACTTTACGTGCTGTGATTGCGTCAGGGAAGAAGAGTTTGGTAACCGAGGCCGTTTCTTCTGTCTTATACCTATCGTCCCATTTTTGGAGGGTCTCTGTCCTGATGGTACGTTTCATAAAAGAAACCGGGCATTGATCATAGTCCGCCTTCTTTTTGGACTTTAGTGCTGCCTCCTTTGCAAGGCAATCTGCCCTCTCATTTCCTTCCAGCCCTATATGTGCTTTGATCCAGAACAGGGATACTTCCTTGTTCTGGAGTTTACAATCCTGGAGATTTTTTCTTATGACTACTGCTAGTGGGTGGGGAGAGTTGGGGTTTATTATTGTTTCCAGGGCCGCTCTAGAGTCGCTATAAATTCCGAATGCGGTCTCATTTTGTTTCAATGCAACTTCTGATGCTTTGTGCAAAGCGAGGAGTTCGGCTTGGTATACGGTACAGTACGGTGATAGTGCAAGTTTGTGGGTTTTGGTCTCTGCAGTACTGTTCCATACAGACACAGCTGCTCCGACTTTACCCTCAATCTTGCTACCGTCGGTAAATAGGCGCACTGCGTAGTTATTATGCAGTGCGTATTGATGCTCGTCTCCCAAGATGCCGAACTCCAGCCCCATCTGGTTTGCTGGATGCGGGGCTTGTATCTTTGGGGTCATCTTTTCCACTTCCCTACCTCCCAGTGCTTGCTGTGGTGCTCCCTTCTTGGCCATATATAATAGGGCCGCCTCACGAACTCGGAGGTCGAGAGGGAGTACTCCTGTGAGCAGGAGTGCCGAGTTTAGTGACACCGTTCGGTACGCTTTGCACATTTTCTGTACAAAGCCTCTCTGGACCGCACTTAGTATTTTGCGTACTCCTAATTTGTCTGCGGCTGGCGCCCATGCCGCTGCTGCGTATAATACGACTGGTTCCACTGCGGCTGTATATATTGTTCGTATTATCTCTGGGTTTAGGCCCCAGCTTACTCGCGCCGCTCTGGCTAGCATCTTATAAATCCCTATGGCCTTTTTGCAGATGTTGGCGACGTGGTTGTTAAAGGTTAATTTATGGTCTATGGTCAGGCCAAGGATTTTGACTTCTTCCGACATTTCGATGCTGACCCCTCCCATGCTAAGGCGCGGTATGTCGTACTTTAGCTTTTTTGTTATCAGCATTGCACTAGTCTTATGAGGTGCAAACTTCAATTTGTTGTCGACACCCCACGCCCTAACATGTTCGAGTGCAGCATTTGCCTGTCTTTCAATATCCCTGGCCTCCTTGCCTTCAAAGACTAACACCACGTCATCTGCGAAGGCCTGGCAATAGAAACCCTTTTTCTCTAACAGTTTCAAGAGGGGGTCCAGCAAAAGGTTCCACAGGATAGGTCCCCCTATAGATCCCTGAACGCAACCCTTTTCCGTAGCCCTCCTGTGTATCTCTCCCGAATACCTGACCTCCACCACCCTATCGCTGAGATAGCTACTGATGACCCGTCTCAGGTTCACAGGGCATTTTTCCTCCACCAGTCTGGTCTTTATTGCCGGCCACCACGCGCTATCGAAAGCGCCCTCAATGTCGAGCGATACCAACGTGACTAATTTTTTATTATTTAGCCCTGCCCGTATGCGCTCCATGAGCACAACGAGGGCGTCTTCTGTTCCTCTCTGTGGCATAAATCCATACTGGTGGATACTCATCTTTGGTAGCACATAGAACCTGAGTCGGTTCACCAACATCTTCTCATATATTTTACCTAGTACGGGCAAAAGCCCTATCGGCCTATACGATTTCGGCGAGGTGTACGTGTCTTTTCCTGGCTTCCTAAGTATGACCACAATTGCTTTTTTCCATAGCTTCGGGAAATAATGGTTTGCCAGGCATTTATTCATAAGTGCCAGGAAGTAGTCAAAGGCAGCATTTATCGCGTGAGAGCAGATGTCCGCAGTGAAGCCCTCTGCCCCGGGAGCCTTTTTGGGGTTGAAGGAGCTTGTCGCAGCATTCATTTCCTCTGGTGTAAACGACGGATCATATTTATCACAATGCTGTTCCTCGTTTACTTTTTCGGCTGCGATTCGCCTCTGGTGATGTTTTATGCCTTCACCTTCTCTCGTGTCCTCGGGGTAGAAGGTCTCGGCCAGATGTCTTGCGGATTCTAGTGCACTCAGTACTTTTCCCTCTTTTATGAGTGGCAAGTCTTCTTCCCGTTTCGCTGTCCTCTTTATAACTCTGTAGATTCCTTCCCATACTCCTTCTCTATCCTGTTTTTTGCAGAACCCCTTCCAACTTTCGGTAATTGCTTCTGACACCGCTGATTCGTATTTTTGTTTATGTTCCAGATACAGATTCACTACTATTTCTCTACGGTTTGGCGCTGCATTCCTGATTCTTCGCTTTTTTGTGGCGACTTCCCTCTTCAAGGTTGCGAGTTCTTCGGTCCACCATGGTATGGTAAAAGTATCTTTTTTCTTTTTATTTGGTATTGTCTTTTTGCAGGTTTTTGTTATTGCTGTATCTAGTTTTATTATAGTTTCCTCTAATTCTTCATTGTTTTGTATTTCAGTTAGTTTTCCTATTGTTAGGTTGTCTTGTTGCATAACCTGGGGCAGTTTCTCATGAAATTGCTCCCAGTTTGCCTTTTGCGTATTATAAATTCGAGTAGTTCGTTCTATACTTGTTCCCTTTGATTTTTTGAGGTTTATGTCAAAGACAATTGTGTTGTGGTCGGAACTCGTCAGCCCTTCCTCCACTCGCCATCTATCTATTTGGCCCAACATTTCTTCAGTGCAGGCTGTGATATCTACATGACTGCTGTATCGTTTTTTACCTCTTATGGTGTCAAAAGTTGGGGTTCTGCCGGTGTTCAAGATGTGAAGGTTCATTTCTATGAGAGTACCACAAAGCAACTCGCCTCTTTGGTCTTCGCTTGCACTACCCCACCAGATACTCTTAGCGTTAGAGTCTCCTCCAAGGATTAGCCTCGTGGGTCCTATCTTCTCCTGTACTACTTTGAGTGTTTCCAGATACTGGTCTATGGGTTCCTCCGGCTCGAAGTAAAAGGATAACAATGCGACGGTCCAGTCTTTTGTTTTAACTTTCACCACAACTATGTTCTTCGTGGTAAGTTCTGGGAACTGTTCTATGTCCAGGTAGCTGTTGAAAACTACAATTGCCGCTTTTACTGTTCCTTGGTCAGACTCCGAGTTCTGAAAGACTCTGACGCCCTGGTATCCCTTTACTCTTTTTGCCCCTCCCACGTATGGCTCTTGGAGGAGAGCTATGGCAGCTTTCTGCTTTGATCCCTCCAGAAGCAGCTCATTCGTTGCCAACTGGCTGCGCTGGAGATTCGCCTGCAAAATCCTGAATCTGTGAAGTTCTGGATCGACGGTTTGTGCATTTGGGTAGCCTTTAGCAGTGGTAAGCCACTGTTGAGCGGGCTATATTGTCCCATCTTCGGCGTGTTGGGCATTCGAAGTCGAAAGCATTATGCTCTGTGTCCGCCATTTTGGCTTTTGAGCAATTGTGACACTTTGGTGGCGCTGCTTTGGTAAGCCAATCCGGACATTCCGCTCTCAGATGGGGATCGCCACAGTGGCTGCACAGGTCTGCGGATTCGGTGCAATATCGCTTTCCGTGCCCGAATCCGAGGCAGCGGGTACATTGGACCAGCGGGGACTGGTCTTCTACCCTAATACGCTGGAGGTCTATGTGCACGCTGCCTACGCCTATTGCCCTTTGGTATATAGTAGGCGAGACACTGATTACCACGTGTCCGGTGTGGGGATTTCTTGCTCTCCTTCTGTATTTTATCTCCACCCGGTCTTCTTCTTCGCCGAGGTCTCTAAATACGTTCTTGTTCTGATTTCTCAAAGCCCTCAGAATGTCCTCGTCTGTATTGACGACGAGGACATTCTTTAGGATGAGTAGTGGATCTTTGTTTTTGACCATTTCGACGTTGAGGTCACCCCCATCTTTACCTAACTTGTTTCTAAGTTTCTCTCTGTCGTCATTTGTTCCTAGCCCTATTATTATTTTCCTGTCTTTGGCCTTCCTTATTTTTTCAACCGTAATCCATCCTTCTTTTGCGTCCACAGCCTTTCGTACTCTATCCAATACCTCCTCCCCGGATTTGGTTTCGTCTTTCGAGGTGACCACAATGGAGTGCAGTGTCTTCCGCTCTGCGTTCTGTACTCTGCTTACCCCAGGGGGTTGAGCTGCTGTTACACTTGCATAGGTGGTCGCATATGTCGCCGTTTTCGCCACCCCCTCAATCGCCCTTTCTTGTTTATCGAAACTGGTTTCCATTTCGGTTTTGATTTCTTCCAGTAATTTGGTGTTTCGCGCTATTTGTATTTTTATGTCCCGGATATCTTCCTCATTTGTACATTTCTGCACATGCATCTCTCTTTCTCTCTCTACGTTTGCCGTGAAGGTTTTGTCTGTAGCGGTTGCTTCAGACACCGTCTTCCCGGAGTTCTCCTTTTCTCCTGATCCTGCCTGTCCCTTTTTCCCCTCAGCCACCTCCCTGTTTGCTCCAAGCTTTCCCTTTCTTGTCTCAGCATCCGCCTCCTTTACCAGGTGGTACAAACGGTCGAGGGCCTCCAAGACATCGTTTTTGATGCTGGTTTTTACGTTTCTCCCTTCCTTGATGCTGCATGTGGCCTTGTCATGGAGGATTCGGGCCTCAACCGTCCTGCTTGAGTAAACCCTTTTTGCAGGTGCGGTGGGTGTCTTTCTCGGCGGTGATATTGTGATGGTTATATTTTGGCGTGCAGGGCCAGCCTGTGGTTCGGCTTTTCCTGCTTTTGCTTGCTGTTTTGCTTCAGCTTTCGGTGGGCCCGCCTGTGTCTTTTCTTGTTTCTGTGGTTGCGTTGCGTTTGCGTCCACGGCTGTCACCATGGGGGCCGCGGGGGCTGGCTCGGATGTTGTGTCAGCACCAGCGGTCCCCGCCGACGGTGGGCTTGGTGACAGGTGGGAGGTGTTGCCGAGTTCCCATTCCCCAATGCTTTCCCTAACTGAGGGACGCAGATTGGTTTTATCCGGCTGTGTGGGTGACATCTCCGATTCGGTGCCCTTCATGGGAGTTCGAAACATTGCCATGGAGGTAGTTCTTTATCTGAACCCCTGTAAAGGGGGGGTTACAGTATCAAAGGGGGTTTGGTTGAAATAAAACACACACAGAATTTTTTATTACCACTGTAAAGTCGCAAACTCTACTCTCACTTAAGATTAAAGGTTTCTGTGAGTCACTGACTCTGGTCTGTTAGGCTCTAACTTAAACACAATAAAATACAATTAGTACAATAATATAGAATTTTGTCTCTATGTAGAGTCAGTCTGTTGACTATGGAACCGGTCTGCTGTCAGCTTTATATGGTATAGGTATAGAGTCGCAGACTCTGTCAGCTTATAATTACAATTTTTTGCTCTATGTAGAGCCGTAATAGAACCTCTGTACAAGGGAGGCAAGGTATCTTAAATATAATTACGAGCAGAGTCCGTCTGCGCTTTCGGGAGTCGAAACCCCGATTTCCCTGAGCTTTTACACAGTAAAAAAATTTAGGCTCTATGTAGAGTCGTTTTCTCTTTACCAGTTGATAGGTCTCCTCGAGCCCTTTCCAACGATACCAAGCACGACCCTGCTATTCCTACTGGTTCCGGAGATGCGACGGTCTGAAATTTCTGGTTTCCGTCCAGGAACCGGTTTCAAGATTCGGTATCTGCTTGTATCTCCGGTTCCGCTGGTCCTACAGATCCGCGCTTGGGCTCGTTTTTCTGGGCTCGACTAGCTCTATCCAGTCGGAACACTTTCAGGTGGGGAAAATTTTCAGGTTTTCAGTTTCCTGAAAAGTTCTGAATTCGGCTGAAACCTTTTTCCTCACCCGGAGCTGCACCGGCTGTTGTCCTAGGAGGAAACCCCAGCTCTGTACGACTTACCGTTTGGGAGATATCTCGGTTTAAACTTTTCCAAGATGGCGGCGAGAACTGTCAAAGTGCAACTTTGACCGCTGATATCTCCCGTTCCCGGAGTCGCAGAAAACCCGGATTTTCGACGGCTATCCTAAACTTAACCTAATGTATCGGCTGAGACCACTTTCAGGCCTCGAAATTTTTCAGGAATTTTCAGACTGAATTTCGCCTGAAATTTCCTGAAAAGGGTCGAGTATGGTAGATTGGCCTGCTCTTTTCTTCAGGAAAGAAACCGCGAGTCTCCAGGCACCTGGGTTTCCGAGATATTGCCACTTGAAAAAAGGCAAGATGGCCGCCGAACTGTCAAACTCTATGTTTGAAGGCCGATATCTCGGGAACCGGTGGTCGGAGGAAGTTCGGGTTTTCTTCCCTGCCTCTCACCTTATCTCCTCTATCACGTAGAGGTGGTCTCAACCCTAAGAAATTTTTATCGAGATATTCACCTGAAACCTGAAAAAGTTGGTTTCTGCTCGAAAGACACTATACAAGGTGAAAATCCGACTTTTCTATGTCGAGCGGTTACCGAGTATTTGAACTTTGAAATTTGATACCAGAAAAAACAAAATGGCGGTTTTTTGGTTTCTAGCCAATTTAAAGGATACAGGGTCCGGGTTTCCGGTTTCCCGTAGTGAAATAACACTTCTGAAGCTAATGATAATAAGAAAAAATAATATTTTATATTAATTTAGAATATATAGCCAAATTTAGGTTAAAATTCAATAACTTCGGTACCCCTCGACATAAAATTACACAAAAAACTGTAAAATTAGCACAAAATATACATCTACAACATACAATTAAAATCTAAAATTGTCTCTTACAAAAGTTTTTCACTGTCAAATTTTTTCTAAGTTTTTTGGAAAATCAAAAATTTTACTATTTAGAAGTGTCCAAAAATGTCCAGACTTGATAGGTGTGTTCTCCCAGCTAGCGCGCAGCGAATTTTACATTAAAAAATATAGGGTCTGCCTGAACTTTTTGCACTATTCACTCTTAAAGTTTTAATTTTTGAAGTGAAATATTTCCGAAACTGTCTATCCAAAAAATCTGTTTGAAATACCGTTAAGGTCCAGGTGGTGTTCCGCTTCGTCCCCAGTTGTTCAAAGTTGCCGCTCGCGTCCGGATCTGTGACCACGCCACCACGTGGTACTTGTTTTTTTGGAGATTGTGCCTCGACGGTGTGTCTCCCAGATGTCGCTGAGGTGTCGTCGTATAGGGCTCGTCGAGGCGCTTCTGACGACGTATCGCACGTGGAGGTTGCAGCGACCAGGCGCGCCGCGGACAGCGTTTTTGTTGTTTCTAACCTCTAAAATTGAGGTTTTCGGCCAATTCTCCTTCGCACTGTGATCCGTGGGTTGAGCACTTATTAGCACTTTATTGGTCTTGCAATTACGCGTAAAACAACACCACTTTCACCGCGATCGGTCTAAAATTGCCACTTCTACGAATTTTTTCCCGCGGAGCTTTGCGGAAACGCTGTTGTTTCGACGCTGGGGGGTGCGTGACTGGTTAGGTTAGGTTAGGTTAGGTTAGGTTAGGTTAGGTTAGGTTAGGTTAGGTTAGGTTAGGTTAGGTTAGGTTAGGTTAGGTTAGGTTAGGTTAGGTTAGGTTAGGTTAGGTTAGGTTAGGTTAGGTTAGGTTAGGTTAGGTTAGGTTAGGTTTTTTTTTTTTTTTGCGTGGGTGAAGGAAATCCTCATTGGATACCACCAGGCCGGTCCTGGTGGCATGCCCGACTCGACTGAAGATGGCATTCCGCCCTAGGATGGAATGCCATCGACAGTCGCCTACGGACTAAAACCTTCACCCTGTGCGGTTTAGTTGTACCAGGAACGCGGTGCTATTGGTATACACGTTGTCCATGGGGTGTGATTTATGTGGGAATTTAAATGATTTAGTGTGGTGAATTTATGTTGTAGCATTGTTGTTTTGTGTAGAATACCTAATGTCTGTATTAGTGTGTGAGTGGACAGGAAGTAGGAGAATGTGGAAGGGATTTTGGGTTTGTGGCGAAGTAACACGAGTGAGAATCAACAATAAAAATAATTACAATTTTCGCCGCCGCGCAAGAGCAACAATCGGTGAAGCCCCGGCGCAGCAGACAGTAATACTTATAGTGTAATTTTATAATCTAAAATTCTTAATCTAAAATTCTTAATCTAAAATACTTATACAAATGATTACACTTATAGTTTGTTTCAATCTTCTGTATTTTGTTTTTCTCTATTTTTAATTTTGTTTTTATAATTATATGTATATATTTTTTTTTTCTTTCTTTTTCATTTTTTTTTTCAAGAAATATTTACAAAAAGTACTTACAGCTAGTATTTACAAAGTCAATATTAGTCAAATCCGGTATGTTATGGCATTTGTCACATTTATTCATTAAGTGTTATTAAAGTTCTTTAAGTTTCGTACTATGTGCTTTATAAAATCTTGAAAGGCTTCAGTTGTTGTTCGGTTGTCTAATACGTCAGTTAGTCTGCTGTGGTCAATGTTTAGAAGGAGGCATGTTAGTTCATAGTCTAGTCTTTTACGGTTAAATTTGGGGCAGCTTTGTATTAGATGTATGATTGTTTGTTTACTGAGATTGTCACACGGACAGTGATTGTTATCTGTAATTTTCCTTTCGTTTAGGTATTCTTTGTGGTATCCATGATTGGTGAATATTTGGGTAGTCTCGAAGGTAAGACTATTGTTTGTTAGGTATTTATTGATTGATTCGTAGTTCGGAAAAATCTTTTTTGTGTATTGGCAATTTGATGGTGTGTCGTACATTTCTACTGTCGCTTTATGTGCTTTTTGTTTTAGATGGTATTTAATGTATGAGATGGGTATTATGGAGAAGTCTGGAGTCTTTTTTAGATTTGCGGCCGCTTTGGCCGCCCGATCAGCCTGTTCATTGCCCTCGATGCCACAGTGTGCCTTCACCCAGTAAAAATGTGTGTCTATCTGTTGTTTATGTGTGTGTATGTGTTTATGGATTTGGTTGGCGATGGAGTTGTAGCTATATGGATTTGATAACTCTTGTAGTGCGGACTTACTGTCAGTTAAGATTATATGTGTGATGCGAGTGGTGGTGTCAAGTGGTAGTTTCAGAGTGTTGGTGTGGTGCTGGAGACACCGTAGCATCGCGAGCAATTCAGCCTGGTACACAGAGCAGGAATCATGTAATTTAAATTTTTTGATCGTGTGGGAGTGGTTTGGTCCGACAGTGACGAAAGCCGCCCCGACTTTATTGTCGTGGCGGCTTCCGTCAGTGTAGGACGTCCACGCACCATCCGGTCGGCCGTTAAGTGCCCGTTCCACTTCCATCTGGTCCTGTAATTCCTGATAAGTTATGCCCTCCCTATGAGCTGGATGTAACATATCGGAGGGTGGGACGGGTGAATCTATTTGTAGGTCCTCAGGTAAAAGGGTAGACACGCCTCTCAGTTTGGTATTTTCTAATTCCGCGACATAGTTAATTTTTGCGGGCAGAGGTGTGAGTCGAGCTAGAGTAATTGCGATTGGTGTGTTTATTGTTCTAAATGCGTGTGTTATTTTTATTGCTATAAGTCGCTGCAGCGAGAGTAGTTTTTTATTTATGTACTGGTATTGGAGAGCTTTATGCCATATGGACGCGGCGTATGTCATGATGGGTTCGATGACTTGTCTGTAGATTGTCCGTATGTTTTCAGGATGGACTCCCCACGTGGGACGTATGAACAATTGCATTTTCTGGTATAGGTTCCTGGCTTTACCTAATGTGTGTATGACGTGTTTTTTAAATTCCAGCTTGTTATCTATTATTACTCCCAAATATTTAATTTCTTTTACGAATGATATTATTTGTCCGTATATGTTGATTTTCGTCTGCGAAGCCCTACCAGTAAATGCGATTGCCTGTGTTTTTTCTTTACCGAAGTCAAGCTTTACGCTTTCCCCCCATGCTGTGATTTTTTCGATAGCTAGGTTGGTGTTAGTCTCAAGTTCCTGGACGCTCCCCGCACGGCAGACCAGTAGGACGTCATCCGCATATGCTTGCGAGTGACATCCCGCTGGCAGCTCCATGTCGAGGAGATCATCCAGGACCAAATTCCATAGCACAGGGCCTACAACCGAGCCCTGGATGCACCCCCGGGTAAGTAATTTTTGGGCGTGATAGTCAGCAAAAGCGAGCTGTACCTCTCGGTGAGTTACGTAGTTTTGTAAGATCATGTATACGTTCCCTGGGCATTCGACGCGCCGGAGACGCTGGAAGATGGCAGGCCACCAGGCATTGTCGAAGGCGGCTCGAATGTCCAAGGAAACAGCTAATACCTGCTCTTTCTCTTCCTTTCCCAGATTTATTATTTCAAGTGCATGTTTGATGGCATGGGTGGTGGATGTTTGTAATCTAAAGCCGAATTGTCGGTTAACTATTTGTTGATGTTTGTGCATGTGGTATACTAGTCTGTTTATTATGAGTTTTTCAAGCAGTTTTCCAAAAACCTTGACTAGTCCTATGGGTCTGTAGGAGGAGAGCTTAGAGTAGTCCTCTTTATTGGGTTTTGGGATGATTTTGGTAGTAGTAGATTTCCAGTAGTCAGGGAAATAGCCGGTTTGCAGGCACCGATTCATTATAGCGGATATGGTTTCCGGGTACATCTTTGTAACTTGGAGGCATATGTCTGCGGTGAGGTGGTCAGAGCCGGGCGCCTTTTTATGATTGATAGTTTCCAAGGCTCCAATGACCTCACCGATGGTGAATGGCGGCTCATTAGGAGTGTCCGGTGGTACTAATACGTGGTTTCTTATGTTACTTTGCAGGCTGGTGTCTTCGGTGTCATCGGGATGGAAGCTATTGAGCAGCGCGTTTGCGGTCTCCTTGCTATCCCTCGTGTGCGTTCCATCAGGTAAGATCATGGTTGCCGGTGGTTGTGCCATGGGTCTGGTTCGTATGATCCTGTTTGTAACTGACCATACGTCCTCCTTTGTTTGTCGTTCACAAAAGTCTCTAAAGGTGTTGGTTGACGCAACGCTGCATGCATCTGAGTACTTTTTACGTAGTTCTTCTCTTTCCTTTAATATTTCAGCAAGCGGAAGTTTCCGGTGAGCAGCCTTGCTCAGCGTATGGTGGTTTCTGATGACTTCCTTTTTTATGTTGTTTAGGTCATCGCTCCACCATGGCGGTTTCTGCGGCGGCCTGATGGATCTTGGTAGCAGGTCATCGCACATTTTTTGTATGTCTCCGGTAAGTGAAGCTATTATGCCATCCAGTTCCTCCTCATTGCTTTCATTTACGTCCTCAATGCTAGGCATCTTACCCTCCAGCTCTTTTTTTATGTCCTCTGTTAATTCTTCCCATTTGACTCCAGTAGTGTTGTATTTGAAGGTGCTTAATTTTATCTTTCTGTTCCATTTCGCTGTTTTGTTGAAAGCTGTGGTGATCTGATAGGTGATTGCGTTGTGATCTGAAGATGGACATATGCCCTTGTCAACTTTCCAGTTTTTTATTTTAATCGGGTTGCGATGCTGATTATTAGTGACGAAGGTGACATCCACAATTGACGTTCTAGGTTGCCGATGTGTGACGGTCTCAAATGTGGCGGTGCGGCCGATATTGCATGTCTTGAGGTCATGTGCAGCTATAATATCCGCTATTGCACAGCCTCTGGGGTTGTTCTTTGGATTTCCCCATAGACTGTGCCACCCGTTGAAATCACCTCCGATTATGTGCTTGGCGCCTCGGGTCTCTTGCAGAAACTCTTCTAATTTAACTAGAGTATTGTTTGGATCAGTCCTGGGTTCAATATATATAGAGACTAGGTATATCTGTGTGCCTGTATTTTCGCTAATTTGCACTATTGACATGTGTGAGTCGGAATATTTTGTATAACCCAGGGTGCTGATACTGGAGTCCTTTACTAATAGTGCAGCTTTAATAGGTGTGGCGTCAGTAGGGAATTGATACACGATGTATCCTGGAGGAGACTTGACGATCTTTTTATTGGCGGTGTAAGGTTCTGTGAGGAACACAAAGTCGCACACGGTATCTTTGTCATGTAAGTATACTACTACTTCCTGATGGGCGTTTCGCCCATGTCCTTCGTTTATTTGTAAGCAGTTGTAGGTTCCTGTTTTGAGTGTATTGCCGTTTCTTGTAACGTTTCTATGGTCCATAATTGATTTTTCCTCTTATTTTTGTAGACATCAAGCATATGTAAGGGCAAGAAGCCGAAGTGGCACTATGCTTAGTGTTGGTCTGTAGATTGTTTTTTGCGGCATGAGAGGCGCAATTATAGCACCTGATTCGGTTGTAGTCATCTTTTACTGGGCAACGCTTGTATTCGTGCCCAGTAACTGCGCAGTGAGAGCAAGTGGCAGTGTCATTTTGAGTGCATCGTTTGCGGGTGTGTCCAATCTGTAGACACTGGTAACATTGTAGTAGTGGTATGTATTCACCTGCATACACCCTCTGGTGGTCTACGTTTAATTTAGCAACTTTGATGACTGTCTTGAAGATCTCGGGTGTTGTCTTGAAGACTGCGTTATACAGCTTTGGGTTTCTGTTTGCTCTCAGAAAGTGTAAAGTGAAGTCTCGCTCATCTTTGATGACTGCGGCGAGTTCAGTATTCTGTCCGATGATGACGTTCGCTAGCTGATCTGCTTTAACGTTCTCCGATACGCCCTTTAGGATAATCATAGGCGACAGGGATTTGGACTTTTCAGCGATGACCTCGCAATTTAAGTCGTTCGTCATAGAGATTGCCCTGTCGCGCTGCTCCGGTGTATCAAATTCGACACGTACCTTGTTATTTGACACGTGTTTTGTGTTAGCAGGGGCGAAAGTAGAGTTCCTGAACGAGATGCTCTTCTTCCACATCTCCAGGGTCTCAACGGGGCTGTTGACTGCGGCTTTAGCGGTAAGTACAAGAGCCGGTTTATTTACAGGAATGTCCGGTGGTGATGTGGTAGTGCGAGTGATAACTTTGGGACGAAAATCTGTGCTTGCTGCCACAGTGGCGTATGATTGTCCGTTTCCACCTTGTCGCGCAGTACCACTCACTGTGCAATTTCTCCAGTCATCCTTGATCTTTTGGAATTCAATTTTAATAGTATTTTGTATGAGTGTGGTGATGGTCTCTTCTTGAACGCCGCTTATAGTTTTATCTCGTCTCGCTTGGCTGGTGGGAGTAGGCGGTGGTATTTCGTTGTTTTGGAGTGCATCCGACGAGGGTGCCCTTAGCGTGTTATTCATTCGGACCTGACAGGTGAGTGATTTGATGGAGTTTGCTATACTGAGTACCTTTTCTTTTGCTTCTCTGGTGACGCTCCGTTGGCTGCATTTTTTACCTGGTAATAGGGTGGAGGTTATTTCGTCACACCATTGAGTTACCTTCTCAAAGTATTTCATCATGTCGGTAAGCTCGTGTGGATCTTCAAGCGAGGAGTGTGTACCTGACTCTATACCACTATAGTGGAGTGTCATTTCTTGTGACAAATCCTTGTTTGGCTCGTGTTCCGTTTCCGAAGTGTCTCGTGCGGTGTGTGTCACAGTGGATGTCCTGTTGGCACCCGCATCTAATTCTAGATCCGTCTCGGGAGTGAGCTCATCATTTCGTTGTGCCGCTGCGACGTTGGTTGCCGAGCTGTATGAGCTTGTTCTTGATCGAGTAGGAGAATCAATGGCCTCTGGAGGCGATTTAGCCTGTGTATTTTCTTTGTACAATTCCGAGCAGCCGGGTTGAGGTGATTGACGATTCTGTGATGATCCGTCTTCTGCGCCTTCTATGGCCCGGGTGCGTGATCGCGTATGCGCGGGGGAGTGGGTTGACAAGTGTATGTCAGACATTTTGGCAGAATTTAGCGTATTGAATGATATTTATTGAATAGTATTAATAGATTTGCAAATTAAATATGAAGTTAGTACAAGTAGTCTCCCAAAGATTCAAAATTTAAATGTTGAAGTTACTACTTTCATGAAAATAAGTTTAGGTTAGAGAATCTTGAATATCAAGAGAAATATTGCACCAATTAGATTTTTGTTTACTGTCATATGTTTTTAATAAGTTTGGAATCAAATCCTATCGTCCAAATAAGCCACACTTATACAGAATTAAAAATAAGTCAGTTGAAATCATAAAATTTTAAAACTCTAATTACAGATAATCTATATGGACAACAAGCATCAAAAGTATTCTTAAACTATTTTTTAATGGAGTACAAGTAATCAAGATCAAAAAATGTGGAAAAAAGTGCAAGACAAAAAAGTGAATTTTCAAATGATATTTACGTAAGACCACGCTGTTTTAAGGAGTGGCGCGACTAGATATTACTTTACACAGGAACTAATCTATAGAAAATTCTGAAATTTTGTATGATTATTGTCCAATAACAGATACATTAAAGCAGTATGAAATAAGTGTGCGTCGTCTTTCAAAGTTATGAGAAATTAAATGTCAAAGTAACAATTTTCTTGAAGTAAGTTTTTTAGGTTACAAAATCTTGAATATCTCAAGAACTATTACACTAATCAGAGTTCTGTTTGCTGTTATATATTAACAATAAGTTTTAAAATCGAATCCTATTATCAAAATTAGCCACACTTATACGGGATTCAAAATTAGTCAGTTGAAATCATAAAATCTTAAAACTCTAATTACAGATAATTTAAATGAACAAAAAGCATCAAAATTATTCTTAAACCTATTTTTTAAACGGGGTCAAGTAATCAAGATCAAAAAATGTGGCAAAAAGTGTAAGACAAAAAAGGTGAATTTTCAAATGATATTTACGTAAGACCACGCTGTTTTAAGGAGTGGCGCGACTAGATATTACTTAACACTGAAACTACTTTATAGAAAATTATGAAATTTTGTATGATTATTGTCCAATAACAGATACTTTGAAGCAATATGATTTAAATATGCGTCGTCTCTCAAAGTTTTGAGAAATTAAATGTCAAAGTTACAAGTTTCATGAAAATAAGTTATTAGGTTACAAAATCTCGAATATCTCAAGAACTCTTACACCAATCAGAGTTTTGTTTTCTGTTATATGTTTCTAATAAGTTTAACAATCAAATCCTATTATCAAATTCAGCCACACTTATACGGGATTCAAAATTAGTCCGTTGAAATCATAAAATCTTAACACTCTAATTACAGATAATCTAACTGGACAACAAGCATCAAAACTATTCTTAAACCTATTTTTTAATGAAGTAGAAGTAATCAAGATCAAAAAATGTGGAAAAAAGTGCAAGACAAAAAAGTGAATTTTCAAATGATATTTACGTCAAACCACGCTGTTTTTAAGGAGTGGCGCTACTATATATTACTTTACACTAAAACTAGTAGAAAGAAAATTCTGAAATTTCGTATGATTATTGTCCAATAACAGATACATTAAAATTATATCAAAAAAGTATGCGTCTTCACTCAAATTCTCGAAGAATTAAATGTCAAAGTTGAAAGTTTCTTGAAAATAAGTGTCTAGGTTAGTAAATCTTGAATATCTCGAGAACTATTACACCAATCTGAGTTCTGTTTTCTGCTATACAGTCCTAGTGGATTCAGGAATCCAATTCTAATATCAAAATTAGCCTCACTTATCGGGAACTAGTTTTTTCCAAAACACGTGGTTTTAGTTTTTCTTCAAAATCTTCGGGGTTTTCATCAGGAAAATTATGAAACTTGCACAGATTATAGAGTTTATATAGTCGCTTTGGTTAATATATAGAAAATAGTATGTAAAAGATCTACTTTGCGAGTAATAGGCGATTAAGTCACTTTCCTTCCGACACTTAGAGATTTGAGGGTTGATTGTACTTACGCCTACTTAGTCCGATCCAATCCAAAGTCACATCCGTATGACAGATTCACTAAGGATCACTCACATATAAAAACTGTGTCACTATCACTAATATTTCACTTATCACAGGAGTTATGATCTATAGCAACGGAAAGTTTGTCACTATTTTGCTCACTGTGCTTCACTAAGTGGTCCGATTTCACAAATTTTTGCACAATCGTAAAGTCCGAGTCAGCGCGCGCGTTTTGATGTATAACACATAAGGGTTTGAGAGAAAAAACCGAGAGTTTTGAATTTTAGAGCGCGGAGCGACGCGGAAACGATGCGTATGCTCTGGCGCTTGGCGCGCGACTGGTTAGGTTAGGTTAGGTTAGGTTAGGTTAGGTTAGGTTAGGTTAGGTTAGGTTAGGTTAGGTTAGGTTAGGTTAGGTTAGGTTAGGTTAGGTTAGGTTAGGTTAGGTTAGGTTAGGTTAGGTTAGGTTAGGTTAGGTTAGGTTAGGTTAGGTTAGGTTAGGTTAGGTTAGGTTAGGTTAGGTTAGGTTAGGTTAGGTTAGGTTAGGTTAGGTTAGCTTAGGTTAGGTTAGGTTAGGTTAGGTTAGGTTAGGTTAGGTTAGGTTAGGTTAGGTTAGGTTAGGTTAGGTTAGGTTAGGTTAGGTTAGGTTAGGTTAGGTTAGGTTAGGTTAGGTTAGGTTAGGTTAGGTTAGGTTAGGTTAGGTTTTTTTTTTTTTTTTTTTTTTGCGTGGGTGAAGGAAATCCTCATTGGATACCACCAGGCCGGTCCTGGTGGCATGCCCGACACGACTGAAGATGGCATTCCGCCCTAGGATGGAATGCCATCGACAGTCGCCTACGGACTAAAACCTTCACCCTGTGCGGTTTAGTTGTACCAGGAACGCGGTGCTATTGGTATACACGTTGTCCATGGGGTGTGATTTATGTGGGAATTTAAATGATTTAGTGTGGTGAATTTATGTTGTAGCATTATTGTTTTGTGTAGAATACCTAATGTCTGTATTAGTGTGTGAGTGGACAGGTAGTAGGAGAATGTGGAAGGGATTTTGGGTTTGTGGCGAAGTAACACGAGTGAGAATCAACAATAAAAATAATTACAATTTTCGCCGCCGCGCAAGAGCAACAATCGGTGAAGCCCCGGCGCAGCAGACAGTAATACTTATAGTGTAATTTTATAATCTAAAATTCTTAATCTAAAATACTTATACAAATGATTACACTTATAGTTTGTTTCAATCTTCTGTATTTTGTTTTTCTCTATTTTTAATTTGTTTTTATAATTATATATATATTTTTTTTCTTTCTTTTTCATATATTTTTTCAAGAAATATTTACAAAAAGTACTTACAGCTAGTATTTACAAAGTCAATCTTAGTCAAATCCGGTATGTTATGGCATTTGTCACATTTATTCATTAAGTGTTATTAAAGTTCTTTAAGTTTCGTACTATGTGCTTTATAAAATCTTGAAAGGCTTCAGTTGTCGTTCGGTTGTCTAATACGTCAGTTAGTCTGCTGTGGTCAATGTTTAGAAGGAGGCATGTTAGTTCATAGTCTAGTCTTTTACGGTTAAATTTGGGGCAGCTTTGTATTAGATGTATGATTGTTTGTTTACTGAGATTGTCACACGGACAGTGATTGTTATCTGTAATTTTCCTTTCGTTTAGGTATTCTTTGTGGTATCCATGATTGGTGAATATTTGGGTAGTCTCGAAGGTAAGACTATTGTTTGTTAGGTATTTATTGATTGATTCGTAGTTCGGAAAAATCTTTTTTGTGTATTGGCAATTTGATGGTGTGTCGTACATTTCTACTGTCGCTTTATGTGCTTTTTGTTTTAGATGGTATTTAATGTATGAGATGGGTATTATGGAGAAGTCTGGAGTCTTTTTTAGATTTGCGGCCGCTTTGGCCGCCCGATCAGCCTGTTCATTGCCCTCGATGCCACAGTGTGCCTTCACCCAGTAAAAATGTGTGTCTATCTGTTGTTTATGTGTGTGTATGTGTTTATGGATTTGGTTGGCGATGGAGTTGTAGCTATATGGATTTGATAACTCTTGTAGTGCGGACTTACTGTCAGTTAAGATTATATGTGTGATGCGAGTGGTGGTGTCAAGTGGTAGTTTTAGAGTGTTGGTGTGGTGCTGGAGACACCGTAGCATCGCGAGCAATTCAGCCTGGTACACAGAGCAGGAATCATGTAATTTAAATTTTTTGATCGTGTGGGAGTGGTTTGGTCCGACAGTGACGAAAGCCGCCCCGACTTTATTGTCGTGGCGGCTTCCGTCAGTGTAGGACGTCCACGCACCATCCGGTCGGCCGTTAAGGGCCCGTTCCACTTCCATCTGGTCCTGTAATTCCTGATAAGTTATGCCCTCCCTATGAGCTGGATGTAACATATCGGAGGGTGGGACGGGTGAATCTATTTGTAGGTCCTCAGGTAAAAGGGTAGACACGCCTCTCAGTTTGGTATTTTCTAATTCCGCGACATAGTTAATTTTTGCGGGCAGAGGTGTGAGTCGAGCTAGAGTAATTGCGATTGGTGTGTTTATTGTTCTAAATGCGTGTGTTATTTTTATTGCTATAAGTCGCTGCAGCGAGAGTAGTTTTTTATTTATGTACTGGTATTGGAGAGCTTTATGCCATATGGACGCGGCGTATGTCATGATGGGTTCGATGACTTGTCTGTAGATTGTCCGTATGTTTTCAGGATGGACTCCCCACGTGGGACGTATGAACAATTGCATTTTCTGGTATAGGTTCCTGGCTTTACCTAATGTGTGTATGACGTGTTTTTTAAATTCCAGCTTGTTATCTATTATTACTCCCAAATATTTAATTTCTTTTACGAATGGTATTATTTGTCCGTATATGTTGATTTTCGTCTGCGAAGCCCTACCAGTAAATGCGATTGCCTGTGTTTTTTCTTTACCGAAGTCAAGCTTTACGCTTTCCCCCCATGCTGTGATTTTTTCGATAGCTAGGTTGGTGTTAGTCTCAAGTTCCTGGACGCTCCCCGCACGGCAGACCAGTAGGACGTCATCCGCATATGCTTGCGAGTGACATCCCGCCGGCAGCTCCATGTCGAGGAGATCATCCAGGACCAAATTCCATAGCACAGGGCCTACAACCGAGCCCTGGATGCAACCCCGGGTAAGTAATTTTTGGGCGTGATAGTCAGCAAAAGCGAGCTGTACCTCTCGGTGAGTTACGTAGTTTTGTAAGATCATGTATACGTTCCTTGGGCATTCGACGCGCCGGAGACGCTGGAAGATGGCAGGCCACCAGGCATTGTCGAAGGCGGCTCGAATGTCCAAGGAAACAGCTAATACCTGCTCTTTCTCTTCCTTTCCCAGATTTATTATTTCAAGTGCATGTTTGATGGCATGGGTGGTGGATGTTTGTAATCTAAAGCCGAATTGTCGGTTAACTATTTGTTGATGTTTGTGCATGTGGTATACTAGTCTGTTTATTATGAGTTTTTCAAGCAGTTTTCCAAAAACCTTGACTAGTCCTATGGGTCTGTAGGAGGAGAGCTTAGAGTAGTCCTCTTTATTGGGTTTTGGGATGATTTTGGTAGTAGTAGATTTCCAGTAGTCAGGGAAATAGCCGGTTTGCAGGCACCGATTCATTATAGCGGATATGGTTTCCGGGTACATCTTTGTAACTTGGAGGCATATGTCTGAGGTGAGGTGGTCAGAGCCGGGCGCCTTTTTATGATTGATAGTTTCCAAGGCTCCAATGACCTCACCGATGGTGAATGGCGGCTCATTAGGAGTGTCCGGTGGTACTAATACGTGGTTTCTTATGTTACTTTGCAGGCTGGTGTCTTCGGTGTCATCGGGATGGAAGCTATTGAGCAGCGCGTTCGCGGTCTCCTTGCTATCCCTCGTGTGCGTTCCATCAGGTAAGATCATGGTTGCCGGTGGTTGTGCCATGGGTCTGGTTCGTATGATCCTGTTTGTAACTGACCATACGTCCTCCTTTGTTTGTCGTTCACAAAAGTCTCTAAAGGTGTTGGTTGACGCAACGCTGCATGCATCTGAGTACTTTTTACGTAGTTCTTCTCTTTCCTTTAATATTTCAGCAAGCGGAAGTTTCCGGTGAGCAGCCTTGCTCAGCGTATGGTGGTTTCTGATGACTTCCTTTTTTATGTTGTTTAGGTCATCGCTCCACCATGGCGGTTTCTGCGGCGGCCTGATGGATCTTGGTAGCAGGTCATCGCACATTTTTTGTATGTCTCCGGTAAGTGAAGCTATTATGCCATCCAGTTCCTCCTCATTGCTTTCATTTACGTCCTCAATGCTAGGCATCTTACCCTCCAGCTCTTTTTTTATGTCCTCTGTTAATTCTTCCCATTTGACTCCAGTTGTGTTGTATTTGAAGGTGCTTAATTTTATCTTTCTGTTCCATTTCGCTGTTTTGTTGAAAGCTGTGGTGATCTGATAGGTGATTGCATTGTGATCTGAAGATGGACATATGCCCTTGTCAACTTTCCAGTTTTTTATTTTAATCGGGTTGCGATGCTGATTATTAGTGACGAAGGTGACATCCACAATTGACGTTCTAGGTTGCCGATGTGTGACGGTCTCAAATGTGGCGGTGCGGCCGATATTGCATGTCTTGAGGTCATGTGCAGCTATAATATCCGCTATTGCACAGCCTCTGGGGTTGTTCTTTGGATTTCCCCATAGACTATGCCACCCGTTGAAATCACCTCCGATTATGTGCTTGGCGCCTCGGGTCTCTTGCAGAAACTCTTCTAATTTAACTAGAGTATTGTTTGGATCAGTCCTGGGTTCAATATATATAGAGACTAGGTATATCTGTGTGCCTGTATTTTCGCTAATTTGCACTATTGACATGTGTGAGTCGGAATATTTTGTATAACCCAGGGTGCTGATACTGGAGTCCTTTACTAATAGTGCAGCTTTAATAGGTGTGGCGTCAGTAGGGAATTGATACACGATGTATCCTGGAGGAGACTTGACGATCTTTTTATTGGCGGTGTAAGGTTCTGTGAGGAACACAAAGTCGCACACGGTATCTTTGTCATGTAAGTATACTACTACTTCCTGATGGGCGTTTCGCCCATGTCCTTCGTTTATTTGTAAGCAGTTGTAGGTTCCTGTTTTGAGTGTATTGCCGTTTCTTGTAACGTTTCTATGGTCCATAATTGATTTTTCCTCTTATTTTTGTAGACATCAAGCATATGTAAGGGCAAGAAGCCGAAGTGGCACTATGCTTAGTGTTGGTCTGTAGATTGTTTTTTGCGGCATGAGAGGCGCAATTATAGCACCTGATTCGGTTGTAGTCATCTTTTACTGGGCAACGCTTGTATTCGTGCCCAGTAACTGCGCAGTGAGAGCAAGTGGCAGTGTCATTTTGAGTGCATCGTTTGCGGGTGTGTCCAATCTGTAGACACTGGTAACATTGTAGTAGTGGTATGTATTCACCTGCATACACCCTCTGGTGGTCTACGTTTAATTTAGCAACTTTGATGACTGTCTTGAAGATCTCGGGTGTTGTCTTGAAGACTGCGTTATACAGCTTTGGGTTTCTGTTTGCTCTCAGAAAGTGTAAAGTGAAGTCTCGCTCATCTTTGATGACTGCGGCGAGTTCAGTATTCTGTCCGATGATGACGTTCGCTAGCTGATCTGCTTTAACGTTCTCCGATACGCCCTTTAGGATAATCATAGGCGACAGGGATTTGGACTTTTCAGCGATGACCTCGCAATTTAAGTCGTTCGTCATAGAGATTGCCCTGTCGCGCTGCTCCGGTGTATCAAATTCGACACGTACCTTGTTATTTGACACGTGTTTTGTGTTAGCAGGGGCGAAAGTAGAGTTCCTGAACGAGATGCTCTTCTTCCACATCTCCAGGGTCTCAACGGGGCTGTTGACTGCGGCTTTAGCGGTAAGTACAAGAGCCGGTTTATTTACAGGAATGTCCGGTGGTGATGTGGTAGTGCGAGTGATAACTTTGGGACGAAAATCTGTGCTTGCTGCCACAGTGGCGTATGATTGTCCGTTTCCACCTTGTCGCGCAGTACCACTCACTGTGCAATTTCTCCAGTCATCCTTGATCTTTTGGAATTCAATTTTAATAGTATTTTGTATGAGTGTGGTGATGGTCTCTTCTTGAACGCCGCTTATAGTTTTATCTCGTCTCGCTTGGCTGGTGGGAGTAGGCGGTGGTATTTCGTTGTTTTGGAGTGCATCCGACGAGGGTGCCCTTAGCGTGTTATTCATTCGGACCTGACAGGTGAGTGATTTGATGGAGTTTGCTATACTGAGTACCTTTTCTTTTGCTTCTCTGGTGACGCTCCGTTGGCTGCATTTTTTACCTGGTAATAGGGTGGAGGTTATTTCGTCACACCATTGAGTTACCTTCTCAAAGTATTTCATCATGTCGGTAAGCTCGTGTGGATCTTCAAGCGAGGAGTGTGTACCTGACTCTATACCACTATAGTGGAGTGTCATTTCTTGTGACAAATCCTTGTTTGGCTCGTGTTCCGTTTCCGAAGTGTCTCGTGCGGTGTGTGTCACAGTGGATGTCCTGTTGGCACCCGCATCTAATTCTAGATCCGTCTCGGGAGTGAGCTCATCATTTCGTTGTGCCGCTGCGACGTTGGTTGCCGAGCTGTATGAGCTTGTTCTTGATCGAGTAGGAGAATCAATGGCCTCTGGAGGCGATTTAGCCTGTGTATTTTCTTTGTACAATTCCGAGCAGCCGGGTTGAGGTGATTGACGATTCTGTGATGATCCGTCTTCTGCGCCTTCTATGGCCCGGGTGCGTGATCGCGTATGCGCGGGGGAGTGGGTTGACAAGTGTATGTCAGACATTTTGGCAGAATTTAGCGTATTGAATGATATTTATTGAATAGTATTAATAGATTTGCAAATTAAATATGAAGTTAGTACAAGTAGTCTCCCAAAGATTCAAAATTTAAATGTTGAAGTTACTACTTTCATGAAAATAAGTTTAGGTTAGAGAATCTTGAATATCAAGAGAAATATTGCACCAATTAGATTTTTGTTTACTGTCATATGTTTTTAATAAGTTTGGAATCAAATCCTATCGTCCAAATAAGCCACACTTATACAGAATTAAAAATAAGTCAGTTGAAATCATAAAATTTTAAAACTCTAATTACAGATAATCTATATGGACAACAAGCATCAAAAGTATTCTTAAACTATTTTTTAATGGAGTACAAGTAATCAAGATCAAAAAATGTGGAAAAAAGTGCAAGACAAAAAAGTGAATTTTCAAATGATATTTACGTAAGACCACGCTGTTTTAAGGAGTGGCGCGACTAGATATTACTTTACACAGGAACTAATCTATAGAAAATTCTGAAATTTTGTATGATTATTGTCCAATAACAGATACATTAAAGCAGTATGAAATAAGTGTGCGTCGTCTTTCAAAGTTATGAGAAATTAAATGTCAAAGTAACAATTTTCTTGAAGTAAGTTTTTTAGGTTACAAAATCTTGAATATCTCAAGAACTATTACACTAATCAGAGTTCTGTTTGCTGTTATATATTAACAATAAGTTTTAAAATCGAATCCTATTATCAAAATTAGCCACACTTATACGGGATTCAAAATTAGTCAGTTGAAATCATAAAATCTTAAAACTCTAATTACAGATAATTTAAATGAACAAAAAGCATCAAAATTATTCTTAAACCTATTTTTTAAACGGGGTCAAGTAATCAAGATCAAAAAATGTGGCAAAAAGTGTAAGACAAAAAAGGTGAATTTTCAAATGATATTTACGTAAGACCACGCTGTTTTAAGGAGTGGCGCGACTAGATATTACTTAACACTGAAACTACTTTATAGAAAATTATGAAATTTTGTATGATTATTGTCCAATAACAGATACTTTGAAGCAATATGATTTAAATATGCGTCGTCTCTCAAAGTTTTGAGAAATTAAATGTCAAAGTTACAAGTTTCATGAAAATAAGTTATTAGGTTACAAAATCTCGAATATCTCAAGAACTCTTACACCAATCAGAGTTTTGTTTTCTGTTATATGTTTCTAATAAGTTTAACAATCAAATCCTATTATCAAATTCAGCCACACTTATACGGGATTCAAAATTAGTCCGTTGAAATCATAAAATCTTAACACTCTAATTACAGATAATCTAACTGGACAACAAGCATCAAAACTATTCTTAAACCTATTTTTTAATGAAGTAGAAGTAATCAAGATCAAAAAATGTGGAAAAAAGTGCAAGACAAAAAAGTGAATTTTCAAATGATATTTACGTCAAACCACGCTGTTTTTAAGGAGTGGCGCTACTATATATTACTTTACACTAAAACTAGTAGAAAGAAAATTCTGAAATTTCGTATGATTATTGTCCAATAACAGATACATTAAAATTATATCAAAAAAGTATGCGTCTTCACTCAAATTCTCGAAGAATTAAATGTCAAAGTTGAAAGTTTCTTGAAAATAAGTGTCTAGGTTAGTAAATCTTGAATATCTCGAGAACTATTACACCAATCTGAGTTCTGTTTTCTGCTATACAGTCCTAGTGGATTCAGGAATCCAATTCTAATATCAAAATTAGCCTCACTTATCGGGAACTAGTTTTTTCCAAAACACGTGGTTTTAGTTTTTCTTCAAAATCTTCGGGGTTTTCATCAGGAAAATTATGAAACTTGCACAGATTATAGAGTTTATATAGTCGCTTTGGTTAATATATAGAAAATAGTATGTAAAAGATCTACTTTGCGAGTAATAGGCGATTAAGTCACTTTCCTTCCGACACTTAGAGATTTGAGGGTTGATTGTACTTACGCCTACTTAGTCCGATCCAATCCAAAGTCACATCCGTATGACAGATTCACTAAGGATCACTCACATATAAAAACTGTGTCACTATCACTAATATTTCACTTATCACAGGAGTTATGATCTATAGCAACGGAAAGTTTGTCACTATTTTGCTCACTGTGCTTCACTAAGTGGTCCGATTTCACAAATTTTTGCACAATCGTAAAGTCCGAGTCAGCGCGCGCGTTTTGATGTATAACACATAAGGGTTTGAGAGAAAAAACCGAGAGTTTTGAATTTTAGAGCGCGGAGCGACGCGGAAACGATGCGTATGCTCTGGCGCTTGGCGCGCGACTGGTTAGGTTAGGTTAGGTTAGGTTAGGTTAGGTTAGGTTAGGTTAGGTTAGGTTAGGTTAGGTTAGGTTAGGTTAGGTTAGGTTAGGTTAGGTTAGGTTAGGTTAGGTTAGGTTAGGTTAGGTTAGGTTAGGTTAGGTTAGGTTAGGTTAGGTTAGGTTAGGTTAGGTTAGGTTAGGTTAGGTTAGGTTAGGTTAGGTTAGGTTAGGTTAGGTTAGGTTAGGTTAGGTTAGGTTAGGTTAGGTTAGGTTAGGTTAGGTTAGGTTAGGTTAGGTTAGGTTAGGTTAGGTTAGGTTAGGTTAGGTTAGGTTAGGTTAGGTTAGGTTAGGTTAGGTTAGGTTAGGTTAGGTTAGGTTTTTTTTTTTTTTTTTTTTTTTGCGTGGGTGAAGGAAATCCTCATTGGATACCACCAGGCCGGTCCTGGTGGCATGCCCGACTCGACTGAAGATGGCATTCCGCCCTAGGATGGAATGCCATCGACAGTCGCCTACGGACTAAAACCTTCACCCTGTGCGGTTTAGTTGTACCAGGAACGCGGTGCTATTGGTATACACGTTGTCCATGGGGTGTGATTTATGTGGGAATTTAAATGATTTAGTGTGGTGAATTTATGTTGTAGCATTATTGTTTTGTGTAGAATACCTAATGTCTGTATTAGTGTGTGAGTGGACAGGTAGTAGGAGAATGTGGAAGGGATTTTGGGTTTGTGGCGAAGTAACACGAGTGAGAATCAACAATAAAAATAATTACAATTTTCGCCGCCGCGCAAGAGCAACAATCGGTGAAGCCCCGGCGCAGCAGACAGTAATACTTATAGTGTAATTTTATAATCTAAAATTCTTAATCTAAAATACTTATACAAATGATTACACTTATAGTTTGTTTCAATCTTCTGTATTTTGTTTTTCTCTATTTTTAATTTGTTTTTATAATTATATATATATTTTTTTTCTTTCTTTTTCATATATTTTTTCAAGAAATATTTACAAAAAGTACTTACAGCTAGTATTTACAAAGTCAATCTTAGTCAAATCCGGTATGTTATGGCATTTGTCACATTTATTCATTAAGTGTTATTAAAGTTCTTTAAGTTTCGTACTATGTGCTTTATAAAATCTTGAAAGGCTTCAGTTGTCGTTCGGTTGTCTAATACGTCAGTTAGTCTGCTGTGGTCAATGTTTAGAAGGAGGCATGTTAGTTCATAGTCTAGTCTTTTACGGTTAAATTTGGGGCAGCTTTGTATTAGATGTATGATTGTTTGTTTACTGAGATTGTCACACGGACAGTGATTGTTATCTGTAATTTTCCTTTCGTTTAGGTATTCTTTGTGGTATCCATGATTGGTGAATATTTGGGTAGTCTCGAAGGTAAGACTATTGTTTGTTAGGTATTTATTGATTGATTCGTAGTTCGGAAAAATCTTTTTTGTGTATTGGCAATTTGATGGTGTGTCGTACATTTCTACTGTCGCTTTATGTGCTTTTTGTTTTAGATGGTATTTAATGTATGAGATGGGTATTATGGAGAAGTCTGGAGTCTTTTTTAGATTTGCGGCCGCTTTGGCCGCCCGATCAGCCTGTTCATTGCCCTCGATGCCACAGTGTGCCTTCACCCAGTAAAAATGTGTGTCTATCTGTTGTTTATGTGTGTGTATGTGTTTATGGATTTGGTTGGCGATGGAGTTGTAGCTATATGGATTTGATAACTCTTGTAGTGCGGACTTACTGTCAGTTAAGATTATATGTGTGATGCGAGTGGTGGTGTCAAGTGGTAGTTTTAGAGTGTTGGTGTGGTGCTGGAGACACCGTAGCATCGCGAGCAATTCAGCCTGGTACACAGAGCAGGAATCATGTAATTTAAATTTTTTGATCGTGTGGGAGTGGTTTGGTCCGACAGTGACGAAAGCCGCCCCGACTTTATTGTCGTGGCGGCTTCCGTCAGTGTAGGACGTCCACGCACCATCCGGTCGGCCGTTAAGGGCCCGTTCCACTTCCATCTGGTCCTGTAATTCCTGATAAGTTATGCCCTCCCTATGAGCTGGATGTAACATATCGGAGGGTGGGACGGGTGAATCTATTTGTAGGTCCTCAGGTAAAAGGGTAGACACGCCTCTCAGTTTGGTATTTTCTAATTCCGCGACATAGTTAATTTTTGCGGGCAGAGGTGTGAGTCGAGCTAGAGTAATTGCGATTGGTGTGTTTATTGTTCTAAATGCGTGTGTTATTTTTATTGCTATAAGTCGCTGCAGCGAGAGTAGTTTTTTATTTATGTACTGGTATTGGAGAGCTTTATGCCATATGGACGCGGCGTATGTCATGATGGGTTCGATGACTTGTCTGTAGATTGTCCGTATGTTTTCAGGATGGACTCCCCACGTGGGACGTATGAACAATTGCATTTTCTGGTATAGGTTCCTGGCTTTACCTAATGTGTGTATGACGTGTTTTTTAAATTCCAGCTTGTTATCTATTATTACTCCCAAATATTTAATTTCTTTTACGAATGGTATTATTTGTCCGTATATGTTGATTTTCGTCTGCGAAGCCCTACCAGTAAATGCGATTGCCTGTGTTTTTTCTTTACCGAAGTCAAGCTTTACGCTTTCCCCCCATGCTGTGATTTTTTCGATAGCTAGGTTGGTGTTAGTCTCAAGTTCCTGGACGCTCCCCGCACGGCAGACCAGTAGGACGTCATCCGCATATGCTTGCGAGTGACATCCCGCCGGCAGCTCCATGTCGAGGAGATCATCCAGGACCAAATTCCATAGCACAGGGCCTACAACCGAGCCCTGGATGCAACCCCGGGTAAGTAATTTTTGGGCGTGATAGTCAGCAAAAGCGAGCTGTACCTCTCGGTGAGTTACGTAGTTTTGTAAGATCATGTATACGTTCCTTGGGCATTCGACGCGCCGGAGACGCTGGAAGATGGCAGGCCACCAGGCATTGTCGAAGGCGGCTCGAATGTCCAAGGAAACAGCTAATACCTGCTCTTTCTCTTCCTTTCCCAGATTTATTATTTCAAGTGCATGTTTGATGGCATGGGTGGTGGATGTTTGTAATCTAAAGCCGAATTGTCGGTTAACTATTTGTTGATGTTTGTGCATGTGGTATACTAGTCTGTTTATTATGAGTTTTTCAAGCAGTTTTCCAAAAACCTTGACTAGTCCTATGGGTCTGTAGGAGGAGAGCTTAGAGTAGTCCTCTTTATTGGGTTTTGGGATGATTTTGGTAGTAGTAGATTTCCAGTAGTCAGGGAAATAGCCGGTTTGCAGGCACCGATTCATTATAGCGGATATGGTTTCCGGGTACATCTTTGTAACTTGGAGGCATATGTCTGAGGTGAGGTGGTCAGAGCCGGGCGCCTTTTTATGATTGATAGTTTCCAAGGCTCCAATGACCTCACCGATGGTGAATGGCGGCTCATTAGGAGTGTCCGGTGGTACTAATACGTGGTTTCTTATGTTACTTTGCAGGCTGGTGTCTTCGGTGTCATCGGGATGGAAGCTATTGAGCAGCGCGTTCGCGGTCTCCTTGCTATCCCTCGTGTGCGTTCCATCAGGTAAGATCATGGTTGCCGGTGGTTGTGCCATGGGTCTGGTTCGTATGATCCTGTTTGTAACTGACCATACGTCCTCCTTTGTTTGTCGTTCACAAAAGTCTCTAAAGGTGTTGGTTGACGCAACGCTGCATGCATCTGAGTACTTTTTACGTAGTTCTTCTCTTTCCTTTAATATTTCAGCAAGCGGAAGTTTCCGGTGAGCAGCCTTGCTCAGCGTATGGTGGTTTCTGATGACTTCCTTTTTTATGTTGTTTAGGTCATCGCTCCACCATGGCGGTTTCTGCGGCGGCCTGATGGATCTTGGTAGCAGGTCATCGCACATTTTTTGTATGTCTCCGGTAAGTGAAGCTATTATGCCATCCAGTTCCTCCTCATTGCTTTCATTTACGTCCTCAATGCTAGGCATCTTACCCTCCAGCTCTTTTTTTATGTCCTCTGTTAATTCTTCCCATTTGACTCCAGTTGTGTTGTATTTGAAGGTGCTTAATTTTATCTTTCTGTTCCATTTCGCTGTTTTGTTGAAAGCTGTGGTGATCTGATAGGTGATTGCATTGTGATCTGAAGATGGACATATGCCCTTGTCAACTTTCCAGTTTTTTATTTTAATCGGGTTGCGATGCTGATTATTAGTGACGAAGGTGACATCCACAATTGACGTTCTAGGTTGCCGATGTGTGACGGTCTCAAATGTGGCGGTGCGGCCGATATTGCATGTCTTGAGGTCATGTGCAGCTATAATATCCGCTATTGCACAGCCTCTGGGGTTGTTCTTTGGATTTCCCCATAGACTATGCCACCCGTTGAAATCACCTCCGATTATGTGCTTGGCGCCTCGGGTCTCTTGCAGAAACTCTTCTAATTTAACTAGAGTATTGTTTGGATCAGTCCTGGGTTCAATATATATAGAGACTAGGTATATCTGTGTGCCTGTATTTTCGCTAATTTGCACTATTGACATGTGTGAGTCGGAATATTTTGTATAACCCAGGGTGCTGATACTGGAGTCCTTTACTAATAGTGCAGCTTTAATAGGTGTGGCGTCAGTAGGGAATTGATACACGATGTATCCTGGAGGAGACTTGACGATCTTTTTATTGGCGGTGTAAGGTTCTGTGAGGAACACAAAGTCGCACACGGTATCTTTGTCATGTAAGTATACTACTACTTCCTGATGGGCGTTTCGCCCATGTCCTTCGTTTATTTGTAAGCAGTTGTAGGTTCCTGTTTTGAGTGTATTGCCGTTTCTTGTAACGTTTCTATGGTCCATAATTGATTTTTCCTCTTATTTTTGTAGACATCAAGCATATGTAAGGGCAAGAAGCCGAAGTGGCACTATGCTTAGTGTTGGTCTGTAGATTGTTTTTTGCGGCATGAGAGGCGCAATTATAGCACCTGATTCGGTTGTAGTCATCTTTTACTGGGCAACGCTTGTATTCGTGCCCAGTAACTGCGCAGTGAGAGCAAGTGGCAGTGTCATTTTGAGTGCATCGTTTGCGGGTGTGTCCAATCTGTAGACACTGGTAACATTGTAGTAGTGGTATGTATTCACCTGCATACACCCTCTGGTGGTCTACGTTTAATTTAGCAACTTTGATGACTGTCTTGAAGATCTCGGGTGTTGTCTTGAAGACTGCGTTATACAGCTTTGGGTTTCTGTTTGCTCTCAGAAAGTGTAAAGTGAAGTCTCGCTCATCTTTGATGACTGCGGCGAGTTCAGTATTCTGTCCGATGATGACGTTCGCTAGCTGATCTGCTTTAACGTTCTCCGATACGCCCTTTAGGATAATCATAGGCGACAGGGATTTGGACTTTTCAGCGATGACCTCGCAATTTAAGTCGTTCGTCATAGAGATTGCCCTGTCGCGCTGCTCCGGTGTATCAAATTCGACACGTACCTTGTTATTTGACACGTGTTTTGTGTTAGCAGGGGCGAAAGTAGAGTTCCTGAACGAGATGCTCTTCTTCCACATCTCCAGGGTCTCAACGGGGCTGTTGACTGCGGCTTTAGCGGTAAGTACAAGAGCCGGTTTATTTACAGGAATGTCCGGTGGTGATGTGGTAGTGCGAGTGATAACTTTGGGACGAAAATCTGTGCTTGCTGCCACAGTGGCGTATGATTGTCCGTTTCCACCTTGTCGCGCAGTACCACTCACTGTGCAATTTCTCCAGTCATCCTTGATCTTTTGGAATTCAATTTTAATAGTATTTTGTATGAGTGTGGTGATGGTCTCTTCTTGAACGCCGCTTATAGTTTTATCTCGTCTCGCTTGGCTGGTGGGAGTAGGCGGTGGTATTTCGTTGTTTTGGAGTGCATCCGACGAGGGTGCCCTCAGCGTGTTATTCATTCGGACCTGACAGGTGAGTGATTTGATGGAGTTTGCTATACTGAGTACCTTTTCTTTTGCTTCTCTGGTGACGCTCCGTTGGCTGCATTTTTTACCTGGTAATAGGGTGGAGGTTATTTCGTCACACCATTGAGTTACCTTCTCAAAGTATTTCATCATGTCGGTAAGCTCGTGTGGATCTTCAAGCGAGGAGTGTGTACCTGACTCTATACCACTATAGTGGAGTGTCATTTCTTGTGACAAATCCTTGTTTGGCTCGTGTTCCGTTTCCGAAGTGTCTCGTGCGGTGTGTGTCACAGTGGATGTCCTGTTGGCACCCGCATCTAATTCTAGATCCGTCTCGGGAGTGAGCTCATCATTTCGTTGTGCCGCTGCGACGTTGGTTGCCGAGCTGTATGAGCTTGTTCTTGATCGAGTAGGAGAATCAATGGCCTCTGGAGGCGATTTAGCCTGTGTATTTTCTTTGTACAATTCCGAGCAGCCGGGTTGAGGTGATTGACAATTCTGTGATGATCCGTCTTCTGCGCCTTCTATGGCCCGGGTGCGTGATCGCGTATGCGCGGGGGAGTGGGTTGACAAGTGTATGTCAGACATTTTGGCAGAATTTAGCGTATTGAATGATATTTATTGAATAGTATTAATAGATTTGCAAATTAAATATGAAGTTAGTACAAGTAGTCTCCCAAAGATTCAAAATTTAAATGTTGAAGTTACTACTTTCATGAAAATAAGTTTAGGTTAGAAAATCTTGAATATCAAGAGAAATATTGCACCAATTAGATTTTTGTTTACTGTCATATGTTTTTAATAAGTTTGGAATCAAATCCTATCGTCCAAATAAGCCACACTTATACAGAATTAAAAATAAGTCTGTTGAAATCATAAAATTTTAAAACTCTAATTACAGATAATCTATATGGACAACAAGCATCAAAAGTATTCTTAAACTATTTTTTAATGGAGTACAAGTAATCAAGATCAAAAAATGTGGAAAAAAGTGCAAGACAAAAAAGTGAATTTTCAAATGATATTTACGTAAGACCACGCTGTTTTAAGGAGTGGCGCGACTAGATATTACTTTACACAGGAACTAATCTATAGAAAATTCTGAAATTTTGTATGATTATTGTCCAATAACAGATACATTAAAGCAGTATGAAATAAGTGTGCGTCGTCTTTCAAAGTTTTGAGAAATTAAATGTCAAAGTAACAATTTTCTTGAAGTAAGTTTTTTAGGTTACAAAATCTTGAATATCTCAAGAACTATTACACTAATCAGAGTTCTGTTTGCTGTTATATATTAAAAATAAGTTTTAAAATCGAATCCTATTATCAAAATTAGCCACACTTATACGGGATTCAAAATTAGTCAGTTGAAATCGTAAAATCTTAAAACTCTAATTACAGATAATTTAAATGAACAAAAAGCATCAAAATTATTCTTAAACCTATTTTTTAAACGGGGTCAAGTAATCAAGATCAAAAAATGTGGCAAAAAGTGTAAGACAAAAAAGTGAATTTTCAAATGATATTTACGTAAGACCACGCTGTTTTAAGGAGTGGCGCGACTAGATATTACTTAACACTGAAACTACTTTATAGAAAATTATGAAATTTTGTATGATTATTGTCCAATAACAGATACTTTGAAGCAATATGATTTAAATATGCGTCGTCTCTCAAAGTTTTGAGAAATTAAATGTCAAAGTTACAAGTTTCATGAAAATAAGTTATTAGGTTACAAAATCTCGAATATCTCAAGAACTCTTACACCAATCAGAGTTTTGTTTTCTGTTATATGTTGCTAATAAGTTTAACAATCAAATCCTATTATCAAATTTAGCCACACTTATACGGGATTCAAAATTAGTCAGTTGAAATCATAAAATCTTAACACTCTAATTACAGATAATCTAACTGGACAACAAGCATCAAAACTATTCTTAAACCTATTTTTTAATGACGTAGAAGTAATCAAGATCAAAAAATGTGGAAAAAAGTGCAAGACAAAAAAGTGAATTTTCAAATGATATTTACGTCAAACCACGCTGTTTTAAGGAGTGGCGCTACTATATATTACTTTACACTAAAACTAGTAGATAGAAAATTCTGAAATTTTGTATGATTATTGTCCAATAACAGATACATTAAAATTATATAAAAAAAGTATGCGTCTTCACTCAAATTCTCGAAGAATTAAATGTCAAAGTTGAAAGTTTCTTGAAAATAAGTGTTTAGGTTAGTAAATCTTGAATATCTCGAGAACTATTACACCAATCTGAGTTCTGTTTTCTGCTATACAGTCCTAGTAAATTCAGAAATCTAATTCTAATATCAAAATTAGCCTCACTTATCGGGAACTAGTTTTTTCCAAAACACGTGGTTTTAGTTTTTCTTCGAAATCTTCGGGGTTTTCATCAGGAAAATTATGAAAATTGCACAGATTATAGAGTTTATATAGTCGCTTTGGTTAATATATAGAAAATAGTATGTAAAAGATCTACTTTGCGAGTAATAGGCGATTAAGTCACTTTCCTTCCGACACTTAGAGATTTGAGGGTTGATTGTACTTACGCCTACTTAGTCCGATCCAATCCAAAGTCATATCCGTATGACAGATTCACTAAGGATCACTCACATATAAAAACTGTGTCACTATCACTAATATTTCACTTTTCACAGGAGTTATGATCTATAGCAACGGAAAGTTTGTCACTATTTTGCTCACTGTGCTTCACTAAGTGGTCCGATTTCACAAATTTTTGCACAATCGTAAAGTCCGAGTCAGCGCGCGCGTTTTGATGTATAACACATAAGGGTTTGAGAGAAAAAACCGAGAGTTTTGAATTTTAGAGCGCGGAGCGACGCGGAAACGATGCGTATGCTCTGGCGCTTGGCGCGCGACTGGTTAGGTTAGGTTAGGTTAGGTTAGGTTAGGTTAGGTTAGGTTAGGTTAGGTTAGGTTAGGTTAGGTTAGGTTAGGTTAGGTTAGGTTAGGTTAGGTTAGGTTAGGTTAGGTTAGGTTAGGTTAGGTTAGGTTAGGTTAGGTTAGGTTAGGTTAGGTTAGGTTAGGTTAGGTTAGGTTAGGTTAGGTTAGGTTAGGTTAGGTTAGGTTAGGTTAGGTTAGGTTAGGTTAGGTTAGGTTAGGTTAGGTTAGGTTAGGTTAGGTTAGGTTAGGTTAGGTTAGGTTAGGTTAGGTTAGGTTAGGTTAGGTTAGGTTAGGTTAGGTTAGGTTAGGTTAGGTTAGGTTAGGTTAGGTTAGGTTAGGTTAGGTTAGGTTAGGTTAGGTTAGGTTAGGTTAGGTTAGGTTAGGTTAGGTTAGGTTAGGTTAGGTTAGGTTAGGTTAGGTTAGGTTAGGTTAGGTTAGGTTAGGTTAGGTTAGGTTAGGTTAGGTTAGGTTAGGTTAGGTTAGGTTAGGTTAGGTTAGGTTAGGTTAGGTTAGGTTAGGTTAGGTTAGGTTAGGTTAGGTTAGGTTAGGTTAGGTTAGGTTAGGTTAGGTTAGGTTAGGTTAGGTTAGGTTAGGTTAGGTTAGGTTAGGTTAGGTTAGGTTAGGTTAGGTTAGGTTAGGTTAGGTTAGGTTAGGTTAGGTTAGGTTAGGTTAGGTTAGGTTAGGTTAGGTTAGGTTAGGTTAGGTTAGGTTAGGTTAGGTTAGGTTAGGTTAGGTTAGGTTAGGTTAGGTTAGGTTAGGTTAGGTTAGGTTAGGTTAGGTTAGGTTAGGTTAGGTTAGGTTAGGTTAGGTTAGGTTAGGTTAGGTTAGGTTAGGTTAGGTTAGGTTAGGTTAGGTTAGGTTAGGTTAGGTTAGGTTAGGTTAGGTTAGGTTAGGTTAGGTTAGGTTAGGTTAGGTTTTTTTTTTTAATTTACAAACTTATAATTAGTTCAACGGCCCTCGCGAATGGTACGGGCGACCGTGGACGTTTAAGTCGAAAGCTCCCGCTGGTGATACGGGTAGCTTTGTTGTTACAATGTATTTATTATTAAAATGTGGTGTTATATATTGCTTTAGAATACTTCGTGACCTGTGGTGAGATAAACTTTATTTTATTTGTTGCTATTTGTTAAATTTAAACTATTTTGCCTGTATTTTATTATGTTCCATTAAATTTTTTAAGTGTATTAATAATTTTGTTTATATGTTTTTCAAATGTTTCTATTGTTTCTTCCTTAGTTATTATTTGTTCAAGTTTATATGCATCTATTTGGTGAATAGTACATAATGTTTCATGTTGTATTCGTGTATGTGTATATGCAGGACAGTGTTCTAATAAATGTTTGATGGTCTGGGATGTAGTGTTGTCACAAGGACATGTATTGTTGTCTATTATCTTATGTCTGCACAAGTACGTTTTGTTATAACCATGACCTGTGAGTATTTGTGTCATTTGAAAAGTTAGTTTTATGTATTTTCTGAGTGTGTGTATGTGTTCTAAAGTTGGTAGAAACTGCTTGAGGTGTGATCCTGTAGTGCTGTCTTTATATATATCATCTTGTATTTTAAGTGTGTCTGTCCGTAGGTTTCTTTTGTGGTATGATAACGGGAATCTGGAAAAGTCCGGTTGCCTGTGCTGTGCAGCTGCCTGTTTGGCTAACATATCTGCTGCCTCATTCCCAAGGAGGCCGACATGCGCCTTTATCCAGGAGAACTGCACGTCCTGTCCGCGCTCCAACATTTCCGTCATTTTATGATGTACATTATTAATTATGTGGTTTGTGCTGTTTCGGTTTGTTAATTCAAATAATGCTGCCTTAGAGTCGGAAAAGATTGTAGCATGTTCCAGTCTTAGTTCGTGACATAAGTTGCACGCCCTCTCAATGGCCAAGCATTCCGCTTGAAAGACTGTGCAGCTGGGGTGAAGTTTCAGCTTTTTGGTAGTTTCCCTCCCATCAGGGTGGTGTATAACCACAGCAGCCCCTACTACTCCGTCATGTTTGCTGCCGTCCGTGTAGATTCTATTCATGTCTGCGGTGTAATAGGGTTCCAAATCTCTTTCATTATAAATCTCTTTAATTTTAATATCGAGTCTATGGGCAGGATGATCCAGGCGTGTTACTGGTACCCGTTTGTCGTATTCTAAGTCGTTGGGTAAGTATTTCGTGATAAGGTGTCTTTTTACCCTCTCAGTTGACGCAACTTCTTGCACCTTCTGTGGTAATGGGATAAGCCCTGCCAATGCAATTGATGGTATTGTTGGCAGGGTTCTGAAACCATGTAGTATTTTAATTGCGAAGCCTCGTTGTAGGCTCAGTAGGCTGTTGTTTACCTTTTTGTATATTGTTGCGTTGCTCCATATTTCCGCACCGTACGTGATGATCGGCTCAATTACCTGTCGATATATGGTGTCTATATTGTCGGAATGTACCCCCCATGTAGGCTTGACAAACATGCACAGTCTTTTGTATATATTTTGAGCCTTTTTAATTATATATTCAGAGTGCCTAATGAAGTTAAATTGTTCATCGATGATGATGCCTAACAGTTTAAAGTGTTTGCTGAAATTTATTAATGTTTGATTCATAACTATTTTGGCAGCTTTGGCTTTGACTGTGCATGTTATCATTTGTGTCTTGGACGGTCCAAACTTGAGCTTATTATTAATTCCCCAATTGTATATTATGTCAAGCGCATTGTTAGCGTTGTCTTCGAGCTCCTTGATGTTTTTGCCAGCACAGATGAGCAGGATGTCATCCGCGTACGCTTGTATATGGGTGTGTGGTGGCATTGGCTTTTCCAGCAGGGTGTCAACGATGGTGTTCCAGAAGATGGGTCCAAGCACTGAACCTTGGACGCACCCTCTGGTTTGGGTTTTCGTTACTACTGCATCAGCATAATTGAGTGTGATTACCCTATCTTTGAGGTAGCTTTTTATTATGTTATGAAGATTAGTGGGGCAATTTATTTCTTGCAGCCGTTTTAGGAGTGCTGGCCACCAAGCATGATCAAAAGCACCCGCTATATCTAGCGAAATGGCTACTGTTAGCATCTTATTTTGTTTAAATTGTTTGAGCTTGGTAATGGCAGTGTGCAGCGCGTCCGTGGTTGAGTTTTGCTCCTTGAATCCAAACTGGTGGGGGCTGCAGGCATTATTGGTTTGCATGTAATATGTAAGTCTGGTGGATATAAGTTTTTCGAGGACCTTACCGAAGACATTAATTAGGCCTATTGGCCTGTACGATGAGACATCGTTATAGTTTTCTTTACTAGGCTTTGGTAAGGTCTTTATGAAGGCAATTTTCCAAGAGCTAGGAAAGTAGTTGAGTGTGAGACATCTGTTGAAAAGCTTAGTGATCTGTTCAGGGTAACATTCTATATATTGTTTACATATGTCAGCAGTAAGGTGATCGATTCCTGGTGCTTTTCTTGGGCTCATATGCTTCATGATTTCAGTTATTTCGTTAGTGGTGAATGGGGGTTCGTTATTGGCTATATAAGGTATATTTTCTGGTTGTAGCTGTCTATCGTTGTTGTTATTATTGTTACGTGTAATTGCTCTTATTTCCAGGTGGTGTGCGGTGTCGTCAGCTGAGGTGTCATCAGGGAAGAACTTTGCGGCTAGTTTCTCGGCAGTGTCCTGGGTCGACATGGTGTACCTACCATCCTCAGTTTTTAGTGTCGATGGTGGCTGCAGTTTGATAGAGTTCTTAAGGAGGCGGTTGGTCACAGACCACACGTCATCCTTGCCCTGTTTGCTGCAGAAGTCTCTAAAGTGGTTTGAGGACGTAGTTCGAATTTTAGTGACGTATTCCTTTCTAGCTTCCTGTACTTCATTTAGTATGTTAGTTATGTCCTTTTTACCTTTTTTCAGATCCTGCAGCCTGTGATGCAAGAATATGACTTTTTTCTTCATATCTGTAAGTTCCTGCGTCCACCATGGGATTTTAAAATAAGGCTCTTTACGGGTGAGTTGTACGTCGCATGTTTGTGTAATTATATTTGTCATGTTCTTTATGTATGTATCTATCTGAGCTGTGTCAAGTTGGTCTATGTCTATATCGTTGATGTTACTCCTTTCCGTATTTTCTTTTAGTTTAGTTCTGAATTCTTCCCAGTCTATTCTACCGCCTGTGTTATATTTGTAAGTCGATGTGGATTTGATTTTCTTATTAAATTCCTGGCTAGTCTTTATTGCAAACTCTATCCCATGGTGATCTGATGTGGGTATTACCTCCCTATTTACTCCCCAAGTAGCACAGATTAGCTGTATAGCAGCCGCATAATGAAGTACGAATACGCTTGAAGCTGGAATATAAAAGCTGCATTAGAGCTGTATAAGCGTCTTTTCAGCTTTTATAACTCTTAAATGGGCACAAATTAGGCAGCCTTAAGTTCACATAGCTACTTAAGAGCGTTGTAGCAGCAATTTAACGGAATTATAAGGGGTAACAGGAGTTATAAGAGGTGTATATTGGCTGGGTAAGAGACCACCAGTTACCCTTTATTCAGCTAATATGTCACATGTGCGCCCTAATACCGGGAAATATTGACATTGGGCTGAATAAAAGATAATTAATAACATACTTTTACACCTCTGCCTTAAAAATCAGCTATTATATTTAGTATAGTGACGACGAACGCAGAGGTGAACATATTTATATTGAAGCAAAAACATTAAGCGCAACGACACCATAAGTCATTTTGTTAAAGTGTTTAGTTAAATGTTTGTAGATGATCTTTTATATATTAATGCGAGAAAGATGTTTGGGAATGCAAGTTTATTGACATTATATATATACATTATCTAAGAAAATTTCAGTGCGCCACGAAAATAATCAGTATTTATTTATTTTAATGATATAAATAAGCTATGTGCAAAAACTATTTCAGTGGTTTGGACAGAATTATGAGATAAAAAGTTAATAATACGTTATAGGAAGTACTAAACTAATGATTTAGGTTAAGAACTCAGGCACAAATCATATTGTTACCCTTAAAAGTTGGAAAAGCAATTTCAATCTTGTAGGTTATATACAATAAAATGGCGGTCAATGTTAAAAAGCAACGTGAACCGTTAAAATTCTTATATGCAGCATACGACTGTTATATATCTGATAAAGATACTTAAGTGAACCACTATAAAGTCCAAGTCGCTATTTCGATACACTAGTGAACCTCTAAACAGTTATAAGGCATCTTATGAACGTTTTAACAGCCGCTATGCAGACAGTCCCAATGGTAGTATAATAGGCTGCTTAGCGGTAAACATGTTCAGCGCTAAGCCGTATTATGCGCCACATGTGTTCGATTATACGTCTATTGGTTTCATAATAGCTCACTCGTTCTCCCTTATAATAAGTCAGCGAAATAAAAGCTGCTTTAGCGGTAAACATGTTCAGCGATAAGCTGTATTATGCGCCCCATGTGTTCCATTTATACGTCTATTGGCTTTATATTAGTTCACTCGTGCTCCCTTAAAAGTCAACGTAATAATAGCTGCTTAGCGGTAAACATGTTCAGCGATAAGCTGTATTATGCGCCACGTGTGTTCCATTATACGTCTATTGGCTTCATAATAGTTCATTCGTGCTTCCTTAAAAAGTCAGCGTAATAAAAGCTGCTTAGCGGTAAACACGTTCAGCGATAAGCTGTATTATGCGCCACATGTGTTCCATTATACGTCTATTGGCTTCATATTAGTTCACTCGTGCTCCCTTAAAAGTCAGTGTAATAAAAGCTGCTTAGTGGTAAACATGTTAAGCGACAGGCTGTATTATGTGCCACATGTGTTCCATTATACATCTATTAGCTTCATAATAGTTCACTTGTGCTCCCTTAATAAGTCAACGTAATAAAAGTCCACAATTACCTCCTTATACAGCACATGGCGTAATTTTATCCACTAAACAGACCTTATAACGGTTAAAGCATTTGATAACCCTTAAAGCTGTATAGGGTCGTAGCAAATATACCTTTATATCACTCTTTGCGTATTAATGGTAGTTTTCAGAGCCGTAATGCAGCTTTTAATCGGCCCTAAGCTATATAAATATCACTGAGATCTATTATACAGCTGTAGGGCCACGAGTGTGCTCTTATAAGTATCTTAATACGCACAGAGCGTTAGATAGAACTAAAAGTGAGTAGTTATAGAGCTATCTGTGCTACTTGGGTCTCCAGTTGACTATATTATTCGCCGTCCCGATTGTAGCAATGGTTATATCTATTATAGCCTGTCTTTTTTGTCTATGTGTGGTGGTCTCAAATGTTGCCTCATTCCCCTTATTGCACACAATTAGATCATAGTTGACAGTCAGGTCATAGATGGCTCTGCCTCTTTCGTTATCCCTTGTAGATCCCCATAAGGGGTGCCAGCCGTTCAGGTCCCCACACACGATATGCTCCTTATTGCCATATAGTTGGAGGAATTGCTCCAGATGTAGCATCGTGCGTGAAGGGTCCTCGCCGGGCTCAACGTATATTGAGGATAAGCACATCTTCCTATTGTTGCGAGTTAATTCAACTGCCACAAAATTGGATGTCATATGCTGAGTTAGTCCTATGTATTTGCCAAGCTTCCTTCTTACTGCAATGCAGGATTTGGATACAGCATTTAGATCCGTACATTGGTAGACGTCATATCCATCCATATCGCAGGTATATTTCTTTTTATCTCGTCCTACGTATGGTTCTGTCATGAATATGACGTCATACTTCTTTTCTTTCACAGTATTAATCATCTCGTATGTAGCTGTGTAACTGCGAGCAAGATTACATTGTAGCAATGTTATTACATGCGTGCTAGTGGTGTTGTTTCTGTGGTTACCCCTGTCCAGGCCTTTAGCAGTACCGAATAGCTGCTCGGGCTATCCGATCCCACTTCTGCCATACTGGACAGGACTGACTATAGGCTGGGTGATCATGGGGTTTCCCCAGTTCCCTGCAGTTTACACATTTCTGTCCCTCCGAGTCTCGTGGGCAGCACCTGGTGTCATGGTTCTCCGAGCAGTGTCCGCACCTATTGGCAACAGTGCAACCGGCCGCGCGATGTCCGAATCCTTGGCAACGGTAGCACTGCTGAATCGGTGTCTGGTCTACTGCCGGAATATTTTGGTAGCCGATTTTTACCTTTCTATCCTTTAGGATGTTCCAGATCTGCGGACTTACTTCGATGATTACATTTTTTGTATAGTCCGATCGGCCATTGACACATCGGATGTATTTTATATGTCTATTATCCTCACTCACTTCTTCCAATAACCGTGAATTTTGTTTCGAGATGGCTTCTGCCACCCTGTCGTTGGCATACTCATTTATTACTCCGAGCAGTCTAAGACATGGATTACGCACATTCGGCACGGTAACTGTTATCCCACTGGTTTTTTCCCTAATTGCCGCACTGAATCTAGCTCTGTCTGATTCAGTTTCGCAATTAATAACCACCTTATTATTTTTGGTTTGTCGCATTCCAGTTATGCCAATTCCGAGGCTTACCACATCCACCCTCTCCTGGACTGACTTCATTGCATCCTTCGCATTCGCCCTGGGGTCAATAGATTCTACTACGACCGCATAGCTGGCGGATGGAGTGCTTCTCCTAGGCTGCACAGGCGGGGTGTCATTTCCTAGTAAGTTTTCACCGTTGGCTGCATTCGCTGTCCCGGCTCTTGCTGCGGCATTGGCGCGCTTTTTCCCCTTTTTAGTAAGGACCTCAGTGAATCCTTCGTCTTCTTCTTTCTCCTCAGATGTCAGAGCACACACGACCAGCTCATTGATCTTCTTTTGCTCGTCGATCAACTTTGCAACTTCAACCTGCATGCTTGTGATTATATCTTTCTTCATTTTAGTCAATTCCAGTGTAGTCTTCTTATGCAAGTCCTGAGTGGCTACCGCAGCAGTGCCTGCCCTTGTGGTGATTTCTACTTCAGCTTGAGTTTGTGTGGCGAAGCTTTTGGTCAACACGCTTCTAGACTTTGTCATAGGAGCAGCACTTGTCATCCTGTTGACAAATGCGTCGCCCTCCGTCTCATCGGCGTAACGCGCTGACACCTCTAGAATCATTTCAACACATTTGAGGATTTCTTTCTTATTGTTTCTGGTGACCGACTTATTTTCCTTCAGCTGCTCCTTTATGCGGTCAGCTTCAAATTTTATTGGGATATAAGTAGATTAAATTTTACATTCCTAGACGTCAAGCCTGTCTTGCTTTAAAAAAAAAATAGTTCATAGTTTTACTCACCTAGCGCCACTGTCAATGTAACTTTCTTCATGTATCTTTGGTTAGAAATACCAGTCGAATAAATAAGTGTTTTTCTGAATTTCTTGCATTTTTATTAAATGGGCTACCGATTTCCTATAAACTATAATAGGTTGTGGGCCCAGCCATTTAATAAAAGTACAAAGAGCAGTGAGTGGACTCGGTACAGTAAAAATCACGAAGTCATTGTTAACATAACCTCAAAGTATGGATCTCGGCGGACTCAAAATGAATGTGGAACGTTTTGATGGAAATAACTTCCGTCAATGGAAATTTCAAATCAAGTGCGCGCTAAGAGCGAAAGGCATTGATATATCTAAGCCGGAGCCAGAAGACAAGAAAGAATCATGGTTAAAAAATGACGGCATGGCGATGTTCATTATGACGTCCACCATGGATTACCGGCAAATCGCGCTTATTGAAAACTGTAACAGTGCGTCGCAAATTATGGAGAAACTTGAGTCAATATACGAAAAGAAGTCAGAATTTAACAAAATGTTAGTTCATGAGCAATTTTACCAATACAAAATGAACCCGTCAGATAGTATGGCGCAACACATATCTAAAGTGGAGAGTTTAGCGCAACAGCTGAAAGATTGTGACGAGAAGATTAGTGATACGGCCATAATAACAAAAATCATAAGTACTTTACCATCCCAGTATCGCTCTGTAAGACAGGCCTGGCTGTCACTGGAAACAACTCAGCAAACCTTGCAGAACCTGACGGCTCGGTTGATGGACGAAGAAGCCAGCTTAACGGTAGAAGAAAAGACTGACGTAGCACTTGTAACCTCGCAAGATAAAGCGAAACCGAAGAAGAATTCCAGTTCTCACAATGATGAAGATAAGCGTCATCGCTTCATTTGTTATCACTGCAACAAGCGGGGGCATTTCGCCAGAGATTGTAGATCTAAAAAGAAATCATACAACAAACCAAATGGTAATATGTTGGCATTTCATGTGGAAGATGTCATGTGTGTAAATTTATCAGAAGAATCTGAAGATGTTTTTCTGCTTGATAGCGGAGCTTCAGTACATACCACTTTTAGAAAAGATTTCTTTTTGAAACTGGATCTATACAGTGATAATGACAACAGATATGTGAAACTAGGAAACAAACAGAACCTGAAAGTGCATGGAATAGGTACCATAATTATAAAGAAGTGCTTGAACGGCCAGTGGGAGGAAAATATGCTCAAAGATGTTTTATGGGTGCCTGAGTTGAAGAGGAATTTGTTTTCGGAGGGTGCTATAATGAAATATAATTATGTGATAATTAAGAAGAATGATTCTGCCCTTATCTACAAAGACAATGAAGTAGTTCTAACTGCAACTAAAAAGTATAATAACTTGTATGTGATGAACTTTAAAGTTGTGACAAGTGCAAGTTGTAATGCAGTGCATGTGCCAGTGAACAATCTTAAGGTTTGGCACGAGAGACTTGGACATCTGAATGTGAAAGAAATACAAAAAATGGTGAAAAGTGAACTTATACAGTGTAAAGACATAAGTGATGAAAAATTTGTATGTGAAGGCTGCATGTATGGGAAACAAAGTCGCCTCCCATTCCATGCTTCGCGCCGAGGTGAGCAGTGTCCTGGAGACCTGGTCTACAGCGATGTATGTGGACCTATGAGTGAATCATCTGTGCAAGGTATGGTGTACTTTGTCTTGTTTAAAGATGCGGCCTCTAGCTTTTTATATGTATGTTTTATGAGGCATAAAAGTGAGGTTTTGGAACATTTTAAGACTTTTAATGCCATTATTCGGAACAGGTTTGGCCACAACATACGCATCCTGCATACTGACAATGGTAAGGAGTATGTGAACAATGAGTTTAAGAACTACCTTAACCAAAATGGCATCCAGCATGAACGCACAGCACCTTATACGCCCCAACAAAACTCTCGAGCAGAGAGAGAACTACGTACAATCGTTGAAAGTGCACGTTCAATGCTGTATAGCCGCAATCTGCCAATGACTTTATGGGCAGAAGCTGTCGGATGTGCAGTATACATACTGAACAGGACGACTTCAACACAAACACCAGATAAGTCGCCGTTCGAGATTTGGTATGGTGAAAAACCAAATCTGCAACACCTCAGAATATTTGGATCTTGTGGTTTTGTTCACATTCCTGATGCATGTAGAACAAAACTTGAAAAGAAAAGTAATAAACTGTACTTAGTTGGTTATGAAAATGAAAATTACAGGATGTATGATCCAAATACCAAGAAGATAAAAGTGACACGTGATGTTATATTTGATGAAACTTGCAGTGACAATATTGTGAACAAACCTGTTCAGATTGAAGTTGAAGAGACAAACAATGAATGTCCCTTAGTACCTGTGACTACTTCTACTCCAATATCCACTCCGCCAAGAGTTGAAACTTCAACTGCAGCTGTGGATGATAGTTTGAAGAGCTGCAATGATGATGGTGACATTACTTTTGAACCGGCTCAGACAGATAACACATCTGAAGTGAGATCCCCTATACTACTGAGGCCGAGGAAGAATATCCATTTTGAAGAAATCAACTTTACTGAATACCCGGTGCCCTCAACATATGAGGAAGCAATGAACTGCTCTGATGCAATGAAATGGAGGGAAGCAATCAATGAAGAGCTTAAGGCACACGAGGATAACAATACGTGGACGATAGTTGATAAAGAAGCTGGTAAGAAGCCTATAACATCAAAGTGGGTGTTCAATATCAAACAGGACCGAGAAGGCAACATTGAAAGGTATAAAGCTCGACTATGTGCTCGAGGTTTCACACAAATTAAAAATGTTGACTACACAGAGACCTTCTCCCCGACTACTCGATATGATTCAATCAGAGTCTTACTAAGCTTGGCTGCAAAGCATAATTACAAAATTGTTCAATTTGATGTTAAAACAGCTTTTTTGTATGGGGAGCTTGAAGAAGAAATTTTTATGGAAATTCCACTAGGCGTGCATGTAGAAAATGGTAAAGTTTGCAAGCTGAATAAGTCCCTGTATGGACTAAAACAAGCGTCTCGTTGTTGGAATGCAAAGTTTACCAATTTCCTTAAGTCCTATGGATTTACACAAACAGAATCTGACCATTGTGTATTTACAAGTTACATAAACAATATTAAAATATTGTTAATTATATATGTTGATGATGGTCTCATATTCTGTTCTAACGAAGAGACTTTAAACTTAATTATTGAAGCTCTAAAAACAAATTTTCGTGTAAGAATCTTGGATCTTAATTATTTTGTTGGACTAGAAATAGTTAAGAGTGAGTATTCTATTCGCATCACCCAAAAGAAATATGTAGAACAGATCATTCAAAGATTTAATATGTCAGATGCTCATTCCTGCTCTACGCCCGCAGACCCAAATGTGTTATTAACAAATTGCAGTAATGATGGCGAGGCAGTAAGTTTTCCTTTTAGAGAGGCAGTAGGCTCATTGTTATTCCTAGCCTCTGTGTCTCGTCCGGACATTTCATTTGCAGTAAATATTGTATGTCGTTATGTCAATAACCCAAGCATAGAGCATGTTAAAGCTGTAAAACGTATTTTAAGATACCTAATAGCAACCAAACACATAGGTATAGAGTATAAAGGAAATTCAGGCCTGGTTGGTTACTGCGATTCAGACTATGCAAGTGACACTGAATCAAGGAAATCCACCAGTGGATATATTTTCTTATTGAATAATGGTCCAATTGTATGGGCCAGTAGAAAACAGCAAACCATTGCCCTGTC